>NC_053149.1:46185229-46814661 GCF_016808335.1 Panicum virgatum
CACTATATAAGGAGTGCCATTCCCCTCATCCATCCTGCACCAGAGCACTGAGGCAACTCGGCTCCTCTCTTCTCCCTCTCCAGTTGCAACAACTGAGTTCCCCACGCTAATTTCTGCGCGCACAGAATTAGCGTGAGCAGGCCTCCGAAACCTTGCTCGCCTTGAGATCCTGCACGGGATAGGCGGGCAATCAGGTTTTTGGGTAACGCTTTAGCGTGACTGCTCAAAAATACTAAGGCTGCCCGATTGTACGACTACTTCCTGGTGGACGAGCCGAACGACTACGTCGACTACATTCTGGTGGCCGAACGACTACGTCACTACATCTTGGTGACCGTTCGTGGGACTGCACTGCGAACTTCTTCCTGCACCGATTTAGTTCGACTACTTCGACTGAGGCCAACCGAGTAGATGTCTACTCCAGTTGGTAACAGCGCAGCCAATGCCTCGGCAACGGCCCCGCTTAGGGTACTCCCTGAAACTTTGGTTATTTATATTGTTTATGCTTATATGTGTGATAAGTATAAACATGTTCACATGTTTTATTTTACTCCTTAAAGTCATAGAAATATTGCTAGTTTATACATTTAATTTTGGAATTAAAATATACCGAAAATTGCCTAGATTTCTAACAATCCAAAAACCTGATTGCCTTAATAGGCTTTCGGTATCTAGCTTTGCTGCATCAATCAAACCATCACCTTTTGATGGTTTCAAATTACAAACGTTGGCAAGAGCGGCTTATACTGTGGTTAACACTATCGAGAGTGATCCATGTGAAAGAGGGTAAGCCTGAACAATTCTCTCCAGAGGAAGGGAGTGCGTTCGATGAGGCTGATATCCTCTTTCGAGGCTTGATCATTAGTGTTCTCGGTGATAACCTGGTGTTCTTTATCCGGCTGCCAACTGGCAAAGCTTTGTGGGATGCTCTTGAGGCTCAATATGGAGTATGACGCCGGGAGTGAGTTGTATATCATGGAGCAGTTCCTTGAGTACAGGATGGTCGAAGACCGTTCTGTAGTGGAACAGGCTCATGAAATACATACTCTGGCAAAAGATCTCAAAAATTGCAGCAAAGAGTCCCTGTGTGTTACCCAATAAGTTTGTGGCTGGAGGTATAATATCTAAGCTGCCACCTTCTTGGAGGGACTTTGCTACTTCTCTAAAACATAAGAGACAGGAGTTCACAATAGATGGACTCATAGGGACTCTTGATGTTGAGGAGAAGGCGAGAGCAAAGGACATACGTGGGAAAGGAGTTGTTGGTGCTTCAAGTGCCAATCTTGTTCAGAAGAACAACTCCCATAAGAACAAGAAAAAGCCACCGCAGAACCAACAAAGACTAAGAAGACAACCACTTTTTAAGAAGAGAAGAAGAAGACGGGAGCTTGCTATGTGTGTGCTAGTACGGATCACTTGCTGCAAAGTGTCCGAACCGCAAAGGCAACGACTCCGCCAACATGGTTATAGCGAGCCTGGAGGAACTTCGGGGTACGGTAATTTATTACCTACTGTTCTTTCAGTCTTTGGTTCACCCGAGTGTGGTTGTTGACACTGGTGCTAATATTCATGTTTGCTGATGCTTTCTTGTTCTCTTCTTACCAGACCGGCGGGACTTCCTCCTTGCTGATGGGGAATCACATGCGCGTGTTCTTGGTGTTGGTACGGTAAATCTGAAGTTTACTTCGGGTAGACCGTGCAGCTGAAGAACGTGCAGCATGTCCCCACCATCAAGAAGAATTTAGTCAGCGGCTCTCTACTGTGTAGAGATGGTTTCAATTAGTCTTTGAGTCCAATAATGTATTTGTCTAAGTTTGGTACTTTTGTTGGAAAAGTTATGAAAGCGGAGGTTTGTTCCGTCTTTCTTTGTCAGATGTTTGTAATAAAATTGCATACAATGTTATTAACGTTGATGAAACAAATGTTTGGCATTCGAGCTTTGTCACGTTAATTTTGGTTGTATGATGCGCTTAGCTAATTTGAGCTTAATTCCAAAGTTCACTTTTGTCAAAAATTCTAAGTGTCATGTATGTGTTGAATCAAAACAAACTCGTAAGCCTCATAAGACCGCGGAGGCAAGGAGCTTGGCACCCTTAGAATTAATTCATCCGATTTGTGCGAAATGAATGGAGTGTTGACAAAAGGTGGTAAAAAATATTTCATGACTTTGATTGATGATAGTACTAGATTTTGTTACATCTATTTGTTGAAGTCAAAGATGAAGTTTTACACTACTTTAAAATCTAATCTGAAGTAGAAAACCAACTTGAGAGAAAGATCAAAAGAGTTAGGTCAGATCGTGGTGGCGAGTATTTCTCAAATTTATTTACTTTATTCTGCGAGGAACATGGTATTATTCATGAGAGGACGCCTCCCTATTCACCTCAGTCAAATGGGTTGCCGAAAGAAAGAACCGCACTCTAACGGATTTGGTTAACTGCCATGTTAGATACAGCGGGACTTTCCAAGGAATGGTGGGGTGAGGCTATATTGACTGCATGTCATGTCCTAAACCGTGTTCCTACAAAGAATAAAGAGATACTCCTTTCGAGGAATGGGAGAAGAAAAGGCCAACACTGTCATACTTACGTACATGGGGTTGTTTGGCAAAAGTGAGTGTGCCAATAACCAAGAAACGTAAGCTTGGACCTAAAACTGTGGATTGTATCTTTCTAGGTTATGCTATTCACAGCGTTGGATATAGATTTTTAATAGTGAAATCTGGAGTACCTGACATGCATGTTGGTACTATAATGGAGTCCAGAGATGCTACATTTTTTGAAAACATTTTTCCATGAGAGATGAAACAAGTTCATCTAGGCAGAGTTCATCAGATGATGGCTCTGCTGAGCCGATAGAACACAATGAACATACACTTGTAGAAAATCCTGAGGAGGATAACAATGATGCTCCGAGAAAGAGCAAGAGACAAAGGACTGTAAAGTCTTTTGGTGATGATTTCATTGTATACCTCATAGATGATACACCCAGAACCATTGAAGAGGCATATTCATCTCCTGATGCTGACTATTGGAAGGAGCAAGTAAGGAGTGAGATGGATTCTATTATGTCTAATGGAACTGAGAGGTCGTTGAAACGTCCTTATGGATGTAAACCGGTTGGATGCAAGTGGGTGTCAAGAAAAAGTTTTTGCCAGATGGTACTATTGAAAAGTACAAGGCTAGGCTTGTGGCCAAGGGTTATACACAAAAGAAGGAGAAGATTTCTTTGACACTTATTCACCAGTTGCCCGATTGACCACAATTCGAGTGTTACTTTCTTCGGCAGCCTCTTATGGTCTTCTCGTTCATCAGATGGACGTTAAGACGGCTTTCCTCAATGGAGAGTTAGAAGAGGAGATCTATATGGATCAGCCGGATGGGTTTGTATCAAAGGGTCAAGAAGGAATGGTTTATAAGTTGTTAAAATCTTTATATGGTCTCAAGCAAGCGCCTAAGCAGTGGCATGAAAAGTTTGATAGAACTTTGACCTCTGCCGGCTTTGTTGTGAACGAAGCTGACAGATGTGTGTACTATCGCTATGGTGGGGCTGAAGGAGTGATTTTGTGCTTGTATGTGGATGACATACTGATCTTTGGCACTTGCCTTAATGTGATTAAGGAAGTCAAAGAGTTTTTATCTCAAAATTTTGAGATGAAGGATCTGGGAGAAGCTGATGTTATCCTTAATATAAAGCTGGTAAAAAGATCAATGGTGGGGTGATTCTTACACAGTCTCACTATGTGGAGAAGGTGTTAAGTCGCTTTGGTTATAGTGACTATAAACCTGTCTCAACACCATATGATGCCAGTTTAATTCTTAGAAAGAACAAAAGGATAATGCGAGATCAGCTGAGATATTCTCAGATCATTGGTTCATTAATGTATTTAGCGAGCGCTACAAGACCTGACATCTCGTTTGCTGTAAGCAAACTGAGCCGGTTTGTTTCAAACCCGGGAGATGATCATTGGAAGGGTCTTGAAAGAGTAATGCGCTATCTGAAGGGGACAATGAACTATGGAATTCACTACACCGGGTACCCAAGGGTACTAGAAGGTATAGTGATTCAAATTGGATTTCTGATGCTGATGAGATAAAAGCCACAAGTGGATATGTGTTTACACTTGGTGGTGGAGCTGTTTCCTGGAAGTCTTGCAAGCAGACCATCATAACGAGGTCAACTATGGAAGCAGAACTCACAGCATTAGATACCGCCACTGTTGAGGCTGAGTGGCTTCGTGAGCTCCTTATGGACTTGCCGATAGTTGAAAAACCGTTACCGGCAATCCTAATGAACTGTGACAATCAAACGGTAATTGTCAAGGTGAATAGTTCAAAGGATAAATGAAGTCATCTAGACATGTGAAAAGGCGGTTGAAATCTTGTCAGAAAATTGAGAAACTCCGGAGTTATAGCCCTGGACTATGTTCAGACGGCTAAAATCTGGCAGATCAGTTTACAAAGGGTCTTTCACGAAATGTGATAGACAATGCATCTATGGAATTGGGCTGAGACCCACGTGAGTCATTCTATAGTGGAAACCTGTCCTATTGTGATCGGAGGATCCCGTTGAATAGGATGGTTGAAACAAACCTAAAGTCTGACTGTTGAGAAGAGAACCTTTGATGAAAGGGCTCATTCCGTGTATAAGGTGGCATTTCTCTTCTAATCTGTATGGCAGGTTGGTCTATACCTTAATGTGTGCCAGGTGTTTCTTTTAAACAAATGAGTTGTTTTCTTGAAACAAAGATGTGTCCTACAGAACATCTGAAAGGAACACACCTATATGAGTTTGACCACTGGTCATGGTCTATGAGAATTGGGTATTCTCTAGAAACTCATGAAGGGCCTGGAGTATGACTTATAAGCTCCAAACCGCGGGGATGCTTTTGCAGCCTAGTACCAGTGTAGGGCTCTGGTCAAACTTGTTTTGCACAAAACTGGCAATTCAAGGCATAGTCCATTGCACAGTTGTGAATAAGTGTAGCCTTTGTCCTATATGGAAGTTCAACTTAACAGTCTCTGTCGAATACTGGTATATCAATGAGAGAATGAGGGTATTTCTAGTGTGGCTTGAATTTCTTGGTGGGGATTGTTGGAGTAATGGGCTTGGCCCATTTATTCTAAAGCATTAAAAGAATTTAAAGCCCACTATTAATGCTAGGGAATCAATGTTTAATTCCGTACCGGGAATTGAGGAGGATCTCAACCGACTTAAAAGGTGGACTTCTTGTACACCACTTGTGAAGCCGGTAAGAGGAGGACGGTGAACCACACGCGCGCTCGCTCGCCTCGCCGCCGGGCCGGCCGGGCCGGCCGAGGCCGAGGCGAGGCGCGCGCGCCGACGGTTGCGGTGCGGTGCGGTGCGGCGTGGCGCGGTGCGATGTGATGTGATGGCTATTTTACCGTTGACAGCAATTAATCGTGCGATTAAACGTGCAATTAAATCTGTAATTAATGGCCATAACCGCATCACCTAAATGACTCTGATGGTGTCCAGGTTCAACGATCCTGAGCACCTGAGTCACTATATAAGGAGTGTCATTCCCCTCATCATCCTGCACCAGAGCACTGAGGCAACTCGGCTCCTCTCTTCTCCCTCTCCAGTTGCAACAACTGAGTTCCCCAACGCTAATTTCTGCGCGCACAGAATTAGCGTGAGCAGGCCTCCGAAACCTTGCTCGCCTTGAGATCCTGCACGGGATAGGCGGGCAATCAGGTTTTGGGTAACGCTTTAGCGTGACTGCTCAAAAATACTAAGGCTTTGCCCGATTGTACGACTACTTCCTGGTGGACGAGCCGAACGACTACGTCGACTACATTCTGGTGGCCGAACGACTACGTCGACTACATCTTGGTGACCGTTCGTGGGACTGCACTGCGAACTTCTTCCTGCACCGATTTAGTTCGACTACTTCGACTGAGGCCAACCGAGTAGATGTCTACTCCAGTTGGTAACAGCGCAGCCAATGCCTCCGGCAACGGCCCCGCTTTAGGGTACTCCCTGAAACTTTGGTTATTTATATTGTTTATGCTTATATGTGTGATAAGTATAAACATGTTCACATGTTTTATTTTACTCCTTAAAGTCATAGAAATATTGCTAGTTTATATATTTAATTTTGGAATTAAAATATACCGAAAATTGCCTAGATTTCTAACAGCCGCCACCTGCAGCGAGCGAGAACCGCGGCCGCGCGCCCGGCGGCCCTGCCTGCGCGCCGCGCGTCAGCCGCCGGTCGCCGGCGGTGCATGCTGCCTCGGCGCCCGACGATGCCTGTGCACGCGCAAACCGTGTGTGTTGCCAACCGAGGGTACACACCTATGCCTGCCACTCTCTCTGGGCACGAGGACTCGGGTGTGTTTAGTTGGTGAAAAAGTTTGAGTTTTAATACTGCAGTATATTTCATTATTATTTCACAAATAATATTTAATTATAGACTAAATAGATTTAAAAAATTCAACTCGTGCTAATTAGTTAGACTGTGTAATTAGTTATTTTTTCAACTGTATTAATGCTCCATGTATGTGTTTAAAAACTCAATGTGATAAGTATTATATAACATTTTTTTTTTTGAACTAAACAGGGCCTCCATCGATATTTGGCAGGATGGCAGCAGCCTCCACTGGCGGCTCGAGGACCACGCGTTCTCCGGTCTCCATCGCTGTCTGTCAGGCGGGAAAGGGTGACGGAGCACGCACGCAGAGCTGGAGAACGCGGCAGCTAGCGCAAGCCGACAATGATAGGACCTCGTTTGATTTGCAGCGTATTAGTAAATAGTGACAGTTTGACTATTAATTACGGTGTCAAATAAATTTAATTTATAAAATCAACTTCAGAACCCCATTGCTAATGACGCTGAAGAATCTAATGAGGCATTTGATCGCGCGATTAGAAAATGGTTACTGTAGCATCACTGTAGAAAATCATCGATTAATTACCGTTATTAGATTCGTCGCGAAAAATTACACTCATTTCTGAAAAAAATTTATAAATAGACTTCATTTGATTTTTCATGTAAAACTAAAAGACAAGGCCTAGATGGAGGAAGCCGCCCGGGGTTGCTGCCGGGGCCGCGCGCTCGTGCTCAGCCGATTTGACCGCCGCGCATGCGTCGAGCTTCCTCCGGGCTCCTGCCGCGCCCATTACGGCGTCACGCTACGGGCAGCCACAGCGTGCATCGGACAACAGATGCTCCAAACTTCTCGTCCCAACCGATGCTTGATTTCTCATTTCAACATGCAAGCTTTTGATACACTGTTGAAGCTTTTTACGCAAGAAGCTGTTGATGAAGGCCGTAACAATTTCCATTGTGGTGATGGAGCCACAAAACGTGGTTCCAACCAGCTCCTGCTCTTCAATCCATTTGTGAAAAAAAAGCAGTCTTGCTAACACAGGCTCTATCTCTCGACTGTTCCGTGTAGCACCCTATCTGGAGGTACGCCAACCCTGTCACCCTACAGGCCTATACATGTACAGGACGCACGGCGCGGCGTAGTGCGGTAGTGGATAGCTTTTCTTAATTTGAACGACTCAATTCTCCATTTAAGCGACATGATCAATTTATTCAAAAAAAAAGGAAGACATAAGATCGAGGGCCGTTGAGATGTAAATCCCTCTAACGTTTGTAAATGTAATTTTGGCGGGGTGATCAAATTACATTACACTAGTCTATCAACCCGTGCTCCCGCACGGACGAATTAGAATTAATATAAGAATGAGGTCAGTAACTATATTATAATTATCTATATCACACCTTTTTCATATATTAAATATTCTAACACATACTCCAAAATATATATTTTTCATTATATAGTTACAATATATTTTATTTTATATCACACCTCCATATGTATTCAATATATGTTTAGTTTATTTGTTTGTAAATTGGTACTTTTATCTCTTCCATCATACATGAATATATTTTTTTTTGCGAAACATCATACATGAATATATGATAACATATATCGTGGGTAGTATTTTTATATAAACAATAATATAAATAATATATTAATAATGATAGAAATATTAATATAGAATTTTACGTTTGCGCACTTTAATATATCATTATAATTATATAATTTAGATTCAGATTTAGGAGTAATTTAACTTGTAATAATAATGATATAATTGAATAATTTATATGCAAATTTAGGCTGTTATTTGTATTGTTTTTATAATAGCATGGGTGGGTAATTTTCACAAAGATTAGGGAGTTACTTTAGATTTTTTATAATGGCAGGGGTGTGTAATTTAGATACATGTTTAGGGAGTTACTCTAGTCTATTTTTATAATGGCAGAGCTAAGTAATTTAATAGGAAAAATAGTAGATCTGATGGTTATTATAATTAAAGTTGTTGGGTTGATGGCTGGATGTTTCTGATTTTTGTGAGAATTTATAGGATTTCTCTATATTTTCAGAGTGTCCACCTAGGATCCTAGGTGGCTTCATGTAGAGACTCCTTTAGTTGTTGGATTGATGGCTGGATGTTTTTTATTTTTGTGAGAATTTATAGAATTTCTCTATTTTTTCAGAGTTTCCACCTAGGATCCTAGGTGGCTTCATGTAGAGGCTCTAAAGGAGCCTCCAATTAGTAATAATAAGATGCCACTTCAGAAGCATAACTTCAGAGCAAAGGAGCACGAAATGGTGGGAAACTTCAGCCGGCAGCTGGGGCTTTGGGATCATAGATGAATCAGGGTATGTGATCATCAGGACAGGCTGCTCTCATCTAATGGATGCGCTGCATGCTGAATTGCTAGCCTGTTTGGCCAGAGTCCGGGCAGCAGGGGAGATGGGGATGAGCAATGTCATAATTGAGACTGACTCAATGCTGGCACATTTGCGTTTACATCGGCAACGTTTGCCCTTGCACCAGTAGGAGGGATTGTATATGAGATTAAGTGCTTAATGAATTTGTTCTTTACTTCAGTAATTGCGGCATATTGTTCTAGAAAATGTAATAGGGTTGCGCACTCTGTGGCGGCACTTGGATGTAAGTGTCCTCCCAGCACCGTCCTATCATGGGAAAATGTGCCTTCGGGCATCGAGGATCTTGTGACCAGTGATAGTCTCTGGTTTAATGGAATGAAAATTCTTTCAAAAAAATAGCCAAGCTAAATAAGGACATTAACTTCAGTTGGGAAACATTGTTAACCAACTAAAAGACTCATATTTGAGAATATCCCCATAGGCAGAACCGCATAAGGGGATTCTATGCTATGGTCAAACGATATACCAATATCTATCGGTCATTTACTTTCTCAGGTCAGAAATGCTTGCTTGCTTTTCTACCCTTGCCCCAACCAGGCCCATCCCCAACCTAGCCATCGTAGCTGGCACAGTGGCACTGCACTTCCTCACTGGTACTGGGCAGCGGCAAACAGCAGTACGTGTGTTTCTTAGTTTTTTTAATATTTTTCTTTGTTGTCCTTTGCAAAAACAACTCCAATTGCTGCGCACAGTAGAGTTTGGCCATTAGAAATTGATCAAGCAGTTGACCGCTGCGTAGTACTAGCTGTCAAGGAGAGGCTTGTATTTGTAGTCATCTTTTCTCCCAAAAGCAAATGTTTCCGTCGTTTTTCTTTTCTTGTCACGCAAAAACTTGACGTGGTTTCATATTTCAATCAGCCTTATTAGCTAGACAATTCCGGAAAGTAGTTCTAACTGTAAACGATGGATACTAGGTGCAAATTCTGTTCCGTTTAGCCTTTGGGACACCACTACTTGCATAGGAAAAAGGCTACTAAAGTCCAACCAACGTGATTTTTTTGCAACGGTATAAGAAAAATTCAGACTCCAGATTTTTTTTTTGAGTTTCTTCGGGGGTCTGTGCATTTTTTTTGTTGGAAAAAGGGAGCTGTGCATTTGAAGCAACACGGACCCGTTCATCTCTAAGGGGCCGTTTAGTTCCCAAATTTTTTTGCCTCTTTTTTTGGACATATGAATGGAGTATTAAATGTAGGTAAACGACAAAACTAATTGCACAGTTTGTATGTATACGATGAGAGGAATCTTTTGAGCCTAATTAGTGCATGATTAGCCATAAGTGCTACAGTAATCCGCATGTGCTAATGGTGCGGTCAAATGCCTCAAAAGATTGGTCTCGCGGTTTCCAAGCGGGTTCTGAAATTAGTTTTTAAATTAGTGTAAAAAAATCCTTCCGACATCTGATCAAACAATCGATTTGACAACAAAAACTTTTATTTTGGGAACTAAACGGTGCCTAATTTGCCATGAAATCTACGTACAAGCCTATTTACAGCCCAACACGGGCCCGCCCAATCCAATAATCTACTGAGAGTATGGATTATGAAAAAAAAGGGGACAGGGAAAATAAAAATCCCAACGGCAACCGTGTTTCCGTTTGCTTCGCCTGGTCACCTTCCGCGGTGCGTGCGTACGCGGTCGTCTCCATCCATCCCTAGCCCCCCAACTCCAACTCGTCTCCCCCAATCATCAAAAACCTAAACCAAATCCTCCCCCATCGATCCCAACTCCCACCCCGAGCCGCCTGCTAACCAGATTCCTCGCGCCCCCCTCTCGAGTCGAGGCCGCCCAATCCCAGAGCCCGCCGCCGCGCTTCCGCCGGCGACGAACCCGGTAAGCCTCCTCGCCCCGCTCCCTCCCCCCCTGCTCCGGCTAGATCCGCCGCGCCCAGATCGGTGCTGCCCCGCGATTAGACTATTAGAGAGGAGGGGGTGGATTGGCGATCTGCGCGCGGGCCCCGTCTTGCGGCCGCCCAGTTCGTCGCGATCGATTGGTCCGCGGTCTCTGCTCGGATCGCGCCCGCTTCCACGCTAAGGGTTTTCGTCGCGTCTGGGTAGCATAGGTCGGGGCAGCGGGCCGCCGCCGGGTGCGCGCTTTCTTATTTATTGTCTGCTTTAGTTGGCGCGGTGGTCGGGGTTGCTACTTATGAGTTTCTCGAATTTGCCCGTGAGTGATGCTGGTTTCTGCTGCTGCTTCGCGTTGCAGGTATTTTGAGTTTCGGTCGCGAGCGCAGCTATGTCCATGTTCAACAGGATCTTCGGGAAGCCCAAGGAGCAGGCTAACTCCAATGCGTTGGCCACTCTGGACAAGTTAAATGAGGTGACCCTTTTTGCCCTCTATTTCATGACATCTGATTTCTTTGATTAATATGTTTTCCCATGCATTGATTTCCTTTCCTTATTTGGATAGCCTAATTATGACTGTAACCTTGGAGTATCCTTCATTTTGTATTGAATGTTAAGGTTCACTATGAACATGCATAGCTAGTTGCTTGTTGGTTCATACCATGGAGCTCTGGAATCAGAGTTCACACCTGTATATTTTAGTGTTTTGTAACTCTCACATTTTCTCAACATCATCTCAACTTATGGGATGCATGAGTTGTTCCCATGGCATTTGCAAGCTCCTCCATCAAGCCTTTTGCGATTGACACCATGATAGGTTGATCATTCTTTGTGTCAGTGTATTTGGGCCTCAAGATCTAATGTTTTACCTCTTAGGGAAGGACCAGGTTCTTTAGCTCTCTATATGTTTAGCCCACTAGCGCACTAACTGACGATAAGGAAGATCGTAATACCTATAACATGTCGAATTAGAGGTTCTAAAAGGTTACATTATTTATATTCAGACTCTTGATATGCTGGAGAAGAAAGAAAAGGTGCTGGAGAAAAAAGCGGCTGCTGAGCTTGACAGGGCGAAGGAGTTCTCAAGAGCAAAAAATAAAAGAGGTATGTTCAATTCACCATTTTGCCATTTGTAAGATATACTGTGTTTTGGTGCAGAGATGCTATGCTTTTGTTAGTGCACATAAAGTTTTCTGTGTACGCATGTTGCACTGTAAACTTAAAAAGTATCCATATTTGCCTATTTTTATGTAATTATTTCTTTTGGTACATGGTACACTGGATTATCAAATATGTCGGTATTCCTTTTGACACAGTTATTGTGCACATCATTGTTAGTACCATCATGACGACTTTGTATTTTATTAAATCAAAATTTAGGTTTGTATGTACCTGCATTGTACTTGAGGCGCACAGTATGCACATTGCATAAAACATTATTTCTGAATAAATCTTCACCATCTTTAACTCGCTGGCGGATACAATGTAGTCACTTTTTTTCTGGCTTCTTGTTTTACTTTCATTTAAACCAATGTTGGTTATCTTTAAAGTGCCACCAACCTTCTTTGCTGTCCGATGAAACCTAGATTTATAGGAGATTGTGCTAATGCAAATAATAATTCTTTATCTTAACAGCGGCTATTCAGTCCTTGAAGAGGAAAAAACTTTATGAACAACAAATCGAGCAGCTTGGAAATTTCCAGTTGAGAATCCATGATCAGGTTAATATTCCAACTCAAGCTTTTGGAGTTTTTTGTTTATATGTTATGCGTGTTAATTGTATATCCTTTCATTATACAGATGATCATGTTAGAAGCAGCTAAAGCGACAACAGAGACTGTTGATGCATTGAGGACTGGAGCTGCAGCTATGAAAGCAATGCAAAAAGCAACGTTAGTCATTTTGAGCCCATTTTAGGGTTTTCCCACAATATGGGAGGTATCAAATTGATTATTTACCATGTCCCTGCAGAAATATTGATGATGTCGACAAGACTATGGATGAAATTAACGAACAGACTGAAAACATGAAACAAATTCAAGATGCTTTATCAGCTCCTCTTGGAGCTTCTGCTGATTTCGATGAGGTATTCCTTGTAGCCATTTAACTTTTAGATCTTGCATTACATTGTTTCCTCTGATGTTTCCCTGATTTACTTATCACCTATTGCACTGAAAAACTCTCAGGATGAACTGGAAGCGGAACTTGAAGAACTGGAGGGAGCAGAGTTGGAATCTCAGCTTCTGGAGCCTGTTGCAGCTCCTCCAGTGCATCCAGTGCATGTCCCAGCCAACAAGCAACCAACTCGCCCTGCTCCACAGAAAGCTACAGCTGAAGATGATGAGCTTGCTGCACTGCAAGCTGAAATGGCATTGTGATCAGGTTAATGTTTGATCTCGCTCTGCCTCACTGTATCTATTTGCCGTTCCTTCTACGGGACTATGTTGCCGGTACCTGGTAAAAAAACTCGGCCTGCGAGGGGACAAGCCCCCCCCCCCCCCCCCCCCTCTTAAGGTCTTCTTCCACAGACCGAGAAAATCCCAGAAACCCTGACCCCGCCCAAACACTGGTAGCTATGCTGAGTGGCCTACTAGTCGTATATTGCTCAACAGTAGTTCTTAGTATAGGTCTGATGTAGAAATGTGCACACAGTAGCTAGCTGTTAAATTATTCTTACTCTTTTTATTCATTTGAATATTTTGAATCGTTGATTGTTCAGGAATTGTCTTAGCTCCAGAGATATCTTATAGGTGGAATGTTCTGTCACTGGAACATTGTGATGATATCGTTCTGTACTTTACAATCACTGTTAGGATATACTGGCTTGATAAAGAGATATCACAAGTTCAAATGTGCTAATTTAAATACGGGAAACATGTGCACAATTCTCTGTCAAGATAGATTTATCAGATAAAGAGGCATATATGCTTCAAAGAGAGATTGTATCCATCCAGTTGTCCAATGTCCAATATTACTAATGATCCTGATAATTGGATGCCTACACGTTGTTGATCTTAAATTTTGGTAGTCACTAATGGGCTGAGAACCTAGTTTAATGTAAGCTTTACTGTGGCTTTAAAAACATGTTGCAACCACATTAGTTTGCCTCCATTTTCTTTTGGCTGCTTACTACTACAATCAAAGAAAATTGTAATTGGAAAAATCAACATTTATAGAATTTGCTTGGAATTTACACTTAAGTAAGGTGTTTGGAATAGAGATGGGAAGAAGTTTGGACGATTTGGTTTCTATGGAAATATTATTATTCAACTCCATGTTCTGTTTTGCATGATCTAAGTTACCATTCCCCTTGTTCATAATTAACTCAACTGAAAACATGCAGGTTCCCAATGAAGAGGTGAAATGTGTAAATGATTGGCGTTGCACTACGAAGTTCCAAGCGAATCTGGTTATATAATATTTGCCCGTGTGTATAATCTTGGGAGGGGTATTTGGCAATCGAAGCAGAAAAATGGCTGCTCCAGCCAGTGTTTGTTTCAGTGGTTTTGGGGGTCTGTTCTGGATAGACAGTTTCAGTTAATGTGGCTCGGTTAGCTCCATCCATGCTAACCTTCCAGGTCATGCAACGTGCATTGTTGTCATACAGTATTTTTCATTGACCCATATTGTCTGGAGCCATGTAAAAATGTTATAAATCCCCAGGGTTCACATTTGATGCGCCAGTTCGCAGCTCTCAATTTTTAAAGCAGCGTGTTTTATTCCTGTACCCCACAAGTACCAGTGTAGTGTTTACTTAAGATGGCATCTGGACTGTGGACAAGGATTTTTACAGCGATTTCCTAATCATTGGTACGTTTTGAAGGCTTCTGGACTGTGAACAAGGATTTACATCGATTTCCTAATCATATACTAGGAAACTTAGCTTAAGTCACAAAATAATTCTATGAAACTGATCTTAAAAACTGTTGTTTTTATGGAATCAACTCGAGAATTAAAAATGCTCTTGATTTAGATGGATCAGGCTCCTGCTGCATCCTTTGGCGATTACACATTGTTGGTGTATATTGAGCCCATGTATAGAGGCTCATCTAGAGGTCTATATATAGGTTCTATTTATCCCATCCTTCTAGTGTTTGGAGGAATAAAGACAATTATTCTCTTCAACATGGTATCATTAGCCTAGCCTCCCTCCCTCTCCCTCTCCCCTGCAGCAGCCGCCCCGGGTGCGGCTGGTCCGGGGCTGCCCGCCCCCGCCGCCGCCCCTGTCGCTGCCCCTGCCGCCGGATCCACTGTTCCCGGCGCTTCTCCAGCCGCGGGCGTGGGGCGCGCAGGCGCGGGTGCAGATGGCGCCGTCCTTGGCGTGCCCGCGTGGCCAAGACTGCCCGCCGCCGCCGCGCTTGTGGCTACTGCGGCCCTTGCACCGTGGCCCCAGGGCGCCGCCGCCGCCCCTGCACCGTGGCCCCTCCCCTGTGCCTCCTACCGCGTCGCGGCCTTCTGCTCCCCGGCTTGCGCCGCCGCCGCGCACACGCGCCTCCTCTGCGCCGGCGCCGGGCTCGTGGCCTTGTGGTCGCCCGTGGTGTCCGCGAGGGCGAGGTGCTCCTCTCCGAGCGCTTCTGCCGCCGGATCCTCTCCGAGCGCACCTGGCACCGTCCCTGCTACCGGCCTAGCCGTTGAGCCCGCGACCGCGCCGGCCGCTACGCCTGCGCCCTTGCACGTGCCCGCGGCGTCGCCCCCTGCGCCCGCAACGGCCACGCTGACCATGGCACCCGCGGCGCCCCTGCCTGCAACCGCGATGGTCGCGCTGGCCATGGCGCGCGTGCCCTACATTCGGTATGCCCCCCGCGGACACGCCGTTCGCCGCCGCCGCCTTCCGCGGACAGCAGATCGCTGCCGACGCTGCTACGGCCGAAGCTGCTCTCGCCGCGGCCCTCCTCGCCTCCAAATCCGAAGCTTCGGCGTCCCCTTCACCGAGCACGATGCTCTATCTGCCCATCAGGCTCCGCCATCTGGATTTGGGTCCTGGACCGACCCACTTCTTGGTGCTCCTCTCCCCGGCCAGACCGGGGGTGGGGGAGGCCGCGGGCGTCGTCGTCGGGGTGGACGTGGTGGTGGTGCTGGCGGCGCTGCTCCTCGTGGTAGTGGTGGAGGCCGTCGGGGCACTCCGAACCCGGCTCCCACTCCTGCTCCTGCTCCTGGCCCTGGAAGTACGCCCTGGCCATCCTTCAGCACCCCATGGTCAGGGCACCTCTCGATGTGGCCGTTCCAGGGTCAAGGAGGGGGGGCTCGCCCTCAGCCCCAGCCGGTGGCCATGTTCACCGGCGCTGCTCCTCTGTTCGCGCCATTATGGACCCCGCCCACTCAGCCCAGCCAGCAGCCGGCCTGGCCTGGGGGGTGGGACCAGGCTGCACTAGCGCAGTCCTTCAGCACCATGGGGCTGACATCACCGGTCAGGATCGAGTGGATCGCTGACTCGGGTGCCTCCTTCCACACCACCCCAGATGCTGGTATACTCTCTACCGTCCAACCCCCACACCCTTCTTATCCTTCTTCCATCATGGTTGGCGATGGGTCTTGCCTTCCTGTCACCGCCGTGGGTTCTGCTTCTAGTTCTTTTCGTCTTCCCAATGTCCTTGTTGCTACTCAGATGGTTCATAACCTTCTTTTCATTTGCCAGTTTACAGCTGACAATTCTTGTTCCATCGAATTTGACTCTTCTAGTCTTACTATAAAGGATTCGGCCTCCTGACGTCCGCTCCTCCGATCTGACAGCACCACTTTCGCTTTTGCTGCGACGCCGTCTTCCATCACCTGGCACCGCCGTCTTGGTCACCCTGGCCGCGACGTTCTGGCCCAGCTCAGCCGTAGTACCGATGTTCCTTGTACTAGGGCCCATGCTGAGCACCTCTGCCATGCGTTCCAGCTTGGTCGCCATGTTCGACTTCCTTTTTCTACTTCTTCTTCGCATGCGACGCATGTCTTTGCTCTTGTTCACTGTGACCTGTGGACTTCTCCTGTTATTAGTCTTTCTGGCTATAGATACTATCTTGTGGTGGTCGATGATTTCTCACACTACTCTTGGACTTTTCCTTTGCGCGCCAAGTCTGAGACCTTCCCCACCCTCCTCCACTTCTTTGCCTGGGTGTCCACTCAGTTCGGCCTCACCATTAAGGCCGTCTAGTATGACAATGGGTGTGAGTTCGATAACTCCACCTCCCATTCCTTCTTTCTCTCTCGGGTGTTAAACTGTGTATGTCTTGTCCGTATATCTCTTCTCAGAATGGCAAGGCTGAGCGGATGATTCGCACGATGAACGACGTCGTGCGCACCCTTCTGATCCAGGCCTCTCTGCCCCCGCGCTTCTGGGCAGAGAGACTCCACACCGCCACCTACTTGCTTAACCGCCTTCTGTCCACTGTTTCTCCTGCTCCCACTCCACACCACACTCTTTTCGGAATCCCTCCTCGCTACGACCCCCTTCGGGTCTTCGGGTGTGCATGTTACCCTAACATCTCCGCTACTGCTCCTCACATGCTGGCGCCCCGCTTGACTCGTTGTGTGTTTCTTGGTTACTCCCCTGACCAGAAGGGGTACCGATGCTTTGACCTCACTTCTCGCCGGGTCCTTATCTCCCGACACGTTGTGTTTGACGAGTCGGATTTTCCCTACTCCACCTCCTCCACACCTTCTCCTGACCCCGAGTTGGAGTCCCTGTTTCCGACTGAATCGGTGGTTTAGCCACCTTTACCTGTCTGTACTTTCTCTGCAGGATTTCCCGACACACTGGCACCGTTTTCGGTGCTCACTGCTGCGCCTAGCACGGCCCCGGTGCTCACTACTGCGCCTAGCACGGCCCCGGTGCCCACTGTCGCGCCACGCGCGGACCCGGTGTCTCCTGCTGCGCCACGCGCGGCCCTGATGCCTTCCGTTGCACCTGCGCAGTACGCTCAACCGGTGCAGGTGTACCGGCGTCGTTCGGCGCCGACACCAGCTCCGGAGGCTCCTGCGGCGCCTACACCGGAGTCGTCGTCTCCGCTGCCTACACCGGAGCCGCCACTGCCGCCGTCTCTGCCGACTCGCTCTCGAGCCGAGCCGGCGGTGTACCACTCGCTAGTCATCCATCCCATGGTGACTCGGCGGATGGCGTCTCAGGCCGCGACTCTCTCCGCCACCGAGGGGGAGCCGCGGGTCTCTCCGGTACCCTCCTCTGTCCGTGACGCCCTGGCGGATCCTCACTGGCATCGCGCGATGGAAGAGGAGTACACGGCTCTCCTTGCCAACCAGACGTGGGATCTCGTGCCGTGTCCGTCTAGTTGCAATGTGGTCACTGGCAAGTGGATCTGGACGCATAAGCGTCGGGCTGATGGCACACTGGAGCGCTACAAGTCTCGCTGGGTTCTCCGAGGTTTCACCCAGCGGCCTGGTGTGGACTATGATGAGACCTTCAGTCCAGTGGTGAAGCCTGCTACTGTGCGCACGGTCCTCTCGCTCGCACTCTCTCGCTCCTGGCATGTGCACCAGCTGGATGTGAAGAATGCCTTTCTCCATGACACTATATCAGAGACAGTCTACTGCAGTCAGCCAGCAGGATTTGTGGACTCGAGTCGTCCGGATACAACAAGTCCCTCTATGGTCTGAAGCAGTCTCCTCGGGCTTGGTACTCTCGGTTCGCCACGTTCTTGCTGACTTTGGGATTCACCAAGGCCAAGGCTGACACTTCTCTATTTATCTACCGCCGTTGGGATGATACTGCCTATCTGCTGCTCTATGTTGATGATATTGTGCTCACCGCCTCCAGTCAGCAGTTGCTTGCGTGTATTATCTCCTCTCTTCAGCTGGAGTTTGCTATGAAGGATCTTGGTCAGCTCCACCACTTTTTGGGTGTCACTGTTGAGACTCGCCCATCTGGGCTGTTCCTTCACCAGTGGCAGTATGCACTCGACATTCTGGAGCGGGCTGGGATGACTGATTGCAAGCCATGTTCCACTCCTGTCGATACTCAGGCGAAGCTGTCTGCTGATCTGGGTGATCCCGTGGCTTATCCTACTGACTACCAGAGCCTTGCCGGTGCCTTGCAGTACCTCACCTTTATCCGACCGGATCTCACCTATGCCGTTCAGCAGGTCTGTCTTCACATGCATGATCCCCGGGAGTCTCACTTTGCTGCACTGAAGCGTCTCCTACGCTACGTCCGTGGCACTGTTGGCTTCGGCTTGGTTCTTCACCGCTCTCCCACATCTGAGCTAGTAGTCTACACCAACGCTGACTGGGCTGGCTGCCCGGACACTCGCCGCTCCAATTCCGGCTACGCCGTCTTCCTGGGAGGCAACTTTGTCTCCTGGTCGTACAAGCGGCAGCCGGTTGTCTCCCGCTCCGGTGCTGAGGCGGAGTACCGGGCTGTCGCTAACGGCGTGGCGGAGGCGTCCTGGCTCCGACAGCTCTTGGCGGAGCTAAACAGCCCGCTCGCCAAGAACACGCTCGTCTACTGCGACAACGTCAACGCCGTGTATCTCTCCACTAATCCCGTCCAGCATCAGCGGACGAAGCATGTGGAGATCGACTTGCACTTCGTGCGCGACAGGGTCACCGTCGGCGATGTTCGGGTTCTCCATGTCCCGACCACCTCCTAGTTTGTAGACATCTTCACCGAGGGTCTTCCCTCCTCGACGTTCTCGGAGTTTCGCTCCAGCCTCAACGTAGCCGGTGGCTAGTTGTGGCTGCCGGGGGGTATTTGCCCTTTGTACTTTCTTCTTGTTCAGTCTTGTACACCGCTGCGACGATTGTTCAGACTGCGGGGGGTGTTGGCTTTCTTGTTGTCCAATCTTGAACACCGCTGCACCGGTAGTTCAGATTGCAGGGGAGTGTTGGTGTATATTGAGCCCATGTATAGAGGCTCATATAAATACTATTTATCCCACTCTTCTAGGATTTGGAGGAATAAAAAACAATTATTCTCTCCAACACACATGTAGCAACGCCACGCCCACACCTAGGATGCGACAATCAGGCAAACTGGGGCTGCTGCTCGTAGGCGCCTCGGCAGATCTGACGACCACGCATTCAGTTAGCCGCCTCCTGCCCATCATCAGGCCATTACCCTACTCGACCGTGTAGCCGTTCAGAGCGCCACATGGAGCTAAGTGGACCCATGGAGCGTCGCTCTGTCGCCTCCAGGTCCACATCCCTCACCGGTTATGCAGCAACAGTGCCCTCATAAGGGCATGTTTAGTTTGCGAAAATTTTTGGATTTACATACTATAACACTTTTATTGTTATTTAATAATTAATATTCAATCATTGACTAATCAAGTTTAAAAAATTCGTCTCGTCATTTACAGTTGAACTGTATTATTTTTTTCAACTGCATTTAATACTCAATGCATATGTCTCGATGTGATCCGTAGAAAATTGTTTGGGAACTAAAGTCATACGCGGGCAGAGAGCATCAATGCAAAGTTACAAACATGAGGACAACAAAGACAGCACTGCTGCAAGGTGGTATCACGGCCAAGAAAGTACTGCTGCAATAGGCACCAGGGCATGTCAACATGACATCCTACCACAGCCAGACTACTGTCATCTACGGCAACAAACGAAGATATAACTGGCTAGTACCCGCATGCTTAAAAAAAACTCGCTAGTACCAGCACTGTTCCAATAAACTGTAGCGGGGGTAACTCAACTTCACTAATCGGACGCCCACCACAACCCGGACAAAACCTTTAACCACCAGCGCGATTAGCGCATTACAATCTAATGAGGCAGCTGACAGGATGCAGCATCACGGCCTAGCGCAGGACGACGCTCAGCCCTTCCTTCTCTTCACCTTTCTTCTCCTTCTCCTCGCCTTCCTTCTCCTTCTCACCTTCCTTTCCACCTGCCTGCAGCTTGGCAATAGCCTCCTGTGGGGGAGGGTGGTCGAATTTGCAGAGCGCGCCATACCTGCACGTGCCAGACCTCATGTAGAATGCACAGATCTCAGCATCCTGCGTAAGCACCAGCAAGCGTCAGCCACTATTGAACTAACATTACAGGTAGCATTTGACGAGGGAGGGAGAGATGAATTCAACAACAATAGTCCTTGGCTACTGAAATAGGTAACTAAGAGAACATTTGCAAAAAATAAACAGAAGGGCAAACCAAGCAAGTCTCAGCTGAAAACCAGCGTACAACACAAAAGCTTCCTTTCCAGTAAGAGTGAACATATAGGTCATAACAATGGACACTGTACTGCTAAGAGACTTCTGTCAACAGAAACTGCTGCAGTTTGTGAAACCAGACCAGTGAGGAAACCCTCAGGGGCAGATCTCTGACCCAGGCTGCCTGGGCATAAATATCAGACCCAAATATGAGTTGCAACATGTTTTAACTAGCTCAGCCCAGGGTCTAGTCCAATCCTAGGTCTGCCCCTGAAACCGGTCACATCATCGGTTTACTATTCCAAATGCCAGCTTACCAGCAGATTGCTGGCTTGACCTACAAATTAGTTTTGTCAATAAAATTAATGGAAAAACCAATTTGCTGAAGTGTCATTTGTCACAACATGTCTAATGCCTGACAAGTACTGGCCAACAAGATGGTGTGGCCAGGTTATTTTTCTCAGGTGATGCAGCGGAGGAGGCAGGCATTTCAATCCCAGCCAACACATGGAATAAAAATACAACATTTTTATATAACGTCCAAATTGATTTAAGACAAGTTTGGATCTTTATTCTTGGTTTATAAAAGGTGCTATCCCAAAAGAATGACTGGAAGGCATTAAAAATGTTTTAAAGTTGGATACTATTTAGCAGATACCATTTTACAATTTCAAGTGTGTTAGCTACCAGTAATTTAGTCTAGCAAGGTTACCTCTCTCCTTGGAAGGCCAGCAAGAGTAAGTGTCACAGGCTGCTGAGGATCCCCATTTTCATTGGCATCAGGTGCAGAGCGGTTGATAGGATGGTGAAACTTGCACTTCTGAGAATACTTGCAAGATCCTGTCTTCATGTAAAACTACATTAAACAAAAATGAGAAAAGGACAAAAGGATCAAATAAGCATAATAAATCGAGCATAATAGCACATTGATAAACTGAATTGGACACTAAAGAAGATGGTCATGCCACATACATCACAAGCAGTTTCTCCAGGCCTCTGAGGATAGATTATAGGCACAGGTTCAATCTGCATTTTACAAAAGAAAGCATATGTTAGTCTACACTGTCATTTTTGGATTCTTAGGCTACATAGTGCTACTGTATGGCACAAAAAGCACCACACTGCCATTTTAGATTCTTAGTCTACACTTACCGGGAGATGAGTCGCATGAAAATCAAAGCATTGCGTAATATTTGCAACTGGATTTAACACCGCTGCAGAGGTAATGGGTTCTGGAGTAGGAAGAGTAGCTTGAACCAGTGGAGCCATCGATGCTATATCCACAACTGCACATGGTGCAAAACAATATCAGAAAAAATGTCTAAAAACAATTCCATGTGTAAAAAGTTGCATCAAAATTGGAGGTCATAATTTTAAGCACTAATGCTGTTGTGACATTGAAGTTGATAGGTACCAGTCTTGAAAATGGAATGAGAAACTATCTTAAAATTGATGTCTGAAAATTTGCAGCATAAGGTCAATATGTTTTAGCATGAGAATAAAAAGCAGCTACATAATAATGGTCACAACCGCAAGAGAGACTGTCAGTGATCCACAAAAGCTAAGCTAATGAGTAACAGACACTTCAAACAAAATTTCGAAGTGTTTCTATCATAATTTCGTAGCAAGAACATATAAGATTAGAATATCCGGTTCTGTCTCTTCTATACCATTTTAAGACTTTTTAGAACCTAAACAATTACAAGGTCACTGCAAGCTTGATCTGTACTTGACAAGTCTTCTATTCAACAGGCCAATCCAATACATTGCAGGCTAAGTTATGACATTGAATAGAGTGATTTACTGATGGTTTCTCTATCCTTCCGGAAGTAACACAATGAAAATAGAAAAAAAAATGGCCCACAGGATGTCATGATAATTTAACTCGATCAAATGATTAGTTATGAAAAGAACAAACCTGGCCGATAAGGATGGTTGAAGCGACAAATAGAACCATATTTGCAGCTGTAAAAGTGCAAAAAGGAAAAAGATATCAGACATTCAGACATCTACAAACTTGTATTAAGAGACAAAGGCAACTAAGATGGTGATCCTGTTAGAGAAGAAGGTACCTGCCTGTCTTCATATAAAACGAGCAATCAACTTCACCCTGCAATATGGGAGAAAAGGTTATTAGACTGTAGTGATATGTGAAAAGATACTCTAGCAGATAGTACTTTGAGAGAACTAAGAAAAAGGAATTGTAGAGAGATAACAATTATATCCATAACATCCTTTTACAAACCAAGACTGAATTACCGACAGAATCTGCAGTAGGCATAGAGCCTGTTTAAATTTGTTAATTTGCTGCATTTTTTGTGACAGACTAATTGATATGGTTTCCAAATAAAAGACATGAATAAACTGAAACTTAGTGTATCTGATGCTATAGCAAATTAAAAAGGTACCACCTTAAGACAGGTATGTAAATAAAGTTTACTGCTCTAGCTAAAGAAAAACATCACTTGGTAAACACATACTGGTCTTATAGGAAGCCCCTTTGCATTATGTGCCTCAGCTGGGGCAGTTGGTGCATGCGTCTTTGCTGGAACTGAACTATCTGCTGTACCAATGTGTGCTGCTGCATCAGTTGTTGCTGTATATATGGTTTCCTTTGCAATCACAGGTGCTATCCCAACATCTTTGGGATGATTGAACTTGCATTTTGCACCAAATTTGCATTTGCCTGTTTTTACATAGAACTGAAATACAGGACACTTTAAGGAATGAACTTAAGAATTACACAACTGAGAAAAACAAAGATAATTTTATGATAATAAAATATGCCATGGTAGATGTTCTTACGGAACAAACAGGCTCAGAAGGCCTCACTGGTAAGATGGCACTATCGGCAATTAGAGACTGCTGTATTTCAGGAAAGCATAGTCATTGAGACTTCATTATGGAGGGTTCAAAAACTATTAGGCTAGTCAATAAATATAATTAACATACTCCGTTGTCCGTTCCAGCCGATAATGCATTCACCTTTTCCTTTGGATGGTTGAACTTGCATTTCGATTTAAATCTACAGCGATTAGACTTCACTAAATACTGCAAAGTCAAGAATAATATTATGAATATATTGATCATACATATTCTGAAAGACTGAAACAAGAATATGAATTACTTACAGGACAATCTGGTTCCCCTGGTCGCTCAGGATAAGAATCTTCAACGTTACGGAACTGCAAAAGCAAGACAGGAAAAAAATTCATTCAGAGGATTACAAGACAGAAGGCACAGCTACATAACATTATGGTGATTACTCCAGAAGGTGCCAAATATAGAAAGGCAAACCAAGTAATAGCCAAGAAAATTGAAAAAAAAATCCAGAAATAGCACTCCCATGAAAGTGCAACTGTTTTTTTTAGGGCATCTGCAGTGTATGGAACATGAGGGAGTGCTAAGACTTGGCCACGTCATAGTTGCTACCTTAGTAAAATTCAGTCCAGTGTATAGCACCGTGTTGCACCTCATCCATGGATTAAGCTGGAGCCCACAAGCCACAGCCTCCCCCCTCTCCCTCCTCTCCCGAATCCCTGGTTCTCTCTCCTTTTCTCTCTCCCCTGTTTGCCCCGGGTGCTAGGATAGGACACCGGTGCTAGCAACTGCTAAGCTAGCACCCTTGGTCCAATGTATTGCACCCTCCCTCCTTTCTCTCTCTTCCTAGCACCCCCTTAAGACACAAGTCACACAACGCTGGAGCTGCCCTTAGCTACTAGGTGTGCCCCCATATAAATAGTTGCTTGTGTCAATGTTTATCAGCATTTAAACTGAATAAGTATTAGTTAAACATTATTTAGACCCCATTTGGATCCGTGGACTAAACTTTAGGTCTTTAGGTCTAAAGTTTAGTCCATTAGTCGATCCAAACAGGTGGACTAGGTAGACTAAAAATTAGTTCCAGCCCAACTAAACTTTAGTCCATTAGTCCTCAAAACCCATCTAATTTGAACTAAAAGTAGCTAACCATCAGAGAAATTACAAGAGTACCCCTCCACCTTATCTCTTTTCACTCAAATGCAAAAAGGATGGACAAAATGGACTTTTTGTGTTTCTCAACTACCTTATGGACTAATTTTAGTCACCTAACTTTAAAGCACGTAAAATTTAGTCCGGACTAAACTCCAGTCCTAGGTGATCCAAACAGGGTCTTAATGGGAGAGATATTAAGAGTTGATGTAGCATAGGTGTGCCAGCTTTGTAGTGCACATGCAAATGCACAAGGAGTCACTTGTCCAGCATGATGAAGCTAGCAAAAACGCAAAGACTGGAACCAGGTTGTGTTGAACCATAAGCGGCAAATGCCAATGGATGGCATGGTAATGATTTTGAGTCTCTATGTTCTGCAACAGGATGGTGAGGAATAAAACAAAGGTATGCAATTCAGAAAGAAAGAAAACAGCAACATGTAGTTGGAGGAAAGAAGACATGCATACATATGGTAGGAGTACAATGTACCATGGTTCTAACAGCAATACAGTGACCCTCTATACCTAGGCGCTTAAGGCACGAAGATGCCATACATGATGATACACATGCTTACTTCTCAAGAGAAAAGAAAAAATGGTACAAAATGCAGAGGGAATATCGCTAAACTATTCCAGCCGATTACGGTTGGGCAAATTGCTAGCAGTAGCAACGCTATAACGTGTCGCCAGCAGCGATCGAGCACAGAGAGAGCCACAACAAACCCACCAGACCTATAAAAACCCCTGCCGCTGTTCTCGTCCAGATCAAGTGTCGTGACTGCCCCATCCAGATCGCCCACTGCAGCCGGCAGGGACAGGGGACAGAGGTTGCCTGGCCCTGCTGAGTGCTGATTCCCTGCCGGTCTTCTCTCTCGTCTCCCTCCCTCCCTCCCTGCCCTCTTCTCACTGCTTTGGCCAAGGCAACAGCGATGCCCAGGACTCAGGCGTGACCTGTCGCCTAGCTACCTAGGCGGTGATTTACAAACCATGTCATGTAGAGATGCAGACAGAACATTCATTAAAAATTAAATGGTTATCTTGCACACACCTTACATATATAGCCAGGGAAAACGGGGAATGGCAGGTGCTGTAGGTGTATGGGTGTTAAGAAAAGCAGTTCCAAGGGGCATCATGGACAAAAAGAGGATAGGGAGGAGGCAAGAGATATGCATGAGAAGTGAAGGGGAAACAGACATCAGGAGCAAATTCAGGAATTGTAAGGTTTCAATATATCAATAACAAATCTAACTTTTAACTTGAGGGATTTTCCCCCCTCAAACACTCAGGAGAGCAGCATATTTTCGTATTGAAGAAAGAGAGCATCGGACAGATTGTATGTACCCCTCCAGAAGGAAGAGTATGAACACATATGCACACAATCACACAGGCACACCACACACTCAAGTGAGGAATATCTGAATGTGATTAAAACTATATGAACTTTTTAGTCATGAATTAAACAGAGACATTTCTTTTATCAAAGAGAGACAAAAGTTATTTTTTTCCTTTTTCAAAATACAATCTTCTAAATCAAAATATGGACAGGTGTAGAAGTAAGCTTTGACTGAAGTATGGTAGGAACTTGTCTTCTTCACCGTACAGGTCACCAACAACAATACTAGAGAGGGAGAGAGGATGTGAATCGCTCAATATACACAAAAAAGAATAGTGAAGTGGAAATTAATTTAAAGACCAGCACACCTAATGCAACCTTAGAGTGTTGATTAGTAAACATTTGCTAGAAGTGTAGCATTGGCTTAGACATTAATGACTATTACCTCAATCTCCCTAGCTAACAGAAAAATAAGCAATGTATATAGTATATATTCAGTGAAAAAACACCATACAATATTGCACCAACTACGAGTTGGGGACCGTATGTTAAAGAGTGGTACTTCAATGCCATTCTATAAATACTGAGTAGGGGGTACTTTGGAGCCTTTTCCAGCTTCATATATTGTGCATAAAAAACCCAAACAAAGTATTTTTACCAACGATCTGTTCCCCTTCCCACTTTGGATGCTACAACTCACAAGTGGCTGGATTTGTAGCAACTCGATGAAGTCTGTGAAAAATTCTCTGCTAGGATTAGGCTCTGTCAACCATGATTGAATGGCTACCCTGCAGGCTGCAGCTAACTAGCTTGCTTTTAAAAAACAAAAAAAAGCATGTTGTTGCAATGCACCTGTTTAACACTTAAACGCAGAAATAGAGGCCAGCTAACTGTGTTCTTACCTTATATTTATGTGGCCAGTTTTACTAACAAAGATACAAGCATGGTTTTGGAAATAGATAAAGCCATAAAGGTACGCACATAAAAAACAAACAACAAATAAGCTTAATAGAATTAATATTTGAAATAATAAAATATATATAGACTGCTATAAAAAATAACGACAGATAGTCACCTCTTTCCAGTTCGGAACTCCACCCTCTGGAACCCATTGTGGATGGTCAAATTTGCAGGCCTCTCCATAATTACAGGTTCTGGTCCTCATATAGAAGGCACAGTCCTTTTCCCCCGGTCGTTGTGGATACATAGGAAAGCTGCTTTCAAGCCTAGGGCGTTTAGCCATAGTATTTGATGAATATAAAGCCTCATTCTGGCCAACAGTACTATGACTTCCCATAAAAGATTGGTGATAGAGAGCTATAGTAGATATACAAAGGAACTTTATAAGCCAGGTGTATTAGGCACCATATACTGAAAATAATTATAAAGTACTGACATGAATGAAAGCATAGCTATCAAACTTAAAAGTAATACTAGTATAAGGGAAAATGATAGCTCTAATGCTGTCTGAGAACCTATTAGTGATAATTAGTATCACTCACTTCAGATGTACTGCAAAAATGTAACTTTTTATGTTTCATCATAGCAGAATGGTAATAATCAAGTGTGTTTATAGCTGGTAGCTAGCCTCAAAATTGGCCTGGATCTATTCGATAGAAACATGGTGATAGCTTTTCCACATTCAAAATGACAAGCCCAAAGGTCCAAACTCCCAGTATTCTGTTTTCTAGCGCAGTTACTAGTTACTACTTGCCATTACCAAGGCTCTTCCCTGTTCGAATATTATACCATTGTTGTTCTAAGCTTATTCCATACATAAAGGTCTCAGATGCTCGAAAAGGACAACTAAAACAAAGTTCATACAAATACAACTGAGCTCAGCCTACTTGAAAGCTCTTTTAGAAGCTACGTGACTCTACCACCTTCAGATAACTAGGCTGGTGATCCTTTTGTTCTTAATTGCTCAGATCGTTCACAAAGAACGCTCCGTGAAAATACAATTTACACAACATTTTACATAAATACTTTCAAACAACTCAAACACCTGAGAGCCTATATAAGGCTATGGGACAGCCATACATAAGTAGAAGGTAATGGCACTGCCGATACTAAATGGTGCAGTTACTTATTACCCGTATCTATTCGCTGCGGTGATCACAAGCTTTATGGACCCTCACAATTATACGAAGCATAATATACTGATCGTAAGTACTCTATATATACACTAGATCAGTACAAGCTACATTAACGCAAACAAGTAACAACACCCAATCAATAATTCAAAGGACCCATGATTTTCATAACCCACTAACATATGCTCAAAGTGCCACAGCCAACGTATCAACGTACATTCGTCTACTAAGTTTCAGATCAACAAGCAGCCATACGTCCATACACCACGGTAACCACGAACAGGAACAGGGAACAAATTGCCCAGGCCGGCCCATGCATCAGCCAAAATACAGCAGCATTGCCGATGAACACACAAGGGAAATGACTTACACCAACCGAAACAGGGAGATGGCCGCTCTCACCTCCCGCGGATCGCCCCGCACCGGCGTGCGAGTCGAAAGCGCCAAAGTGCGAGTCGAAGGCGCCGACGGGTGAGTCGAAGGCACCGACTAGCGAGTCGAAGGCGCCGACGTGCGAGTCGAAGGCGCTGGCGTCGGCGGAGGAGGGGTAGGGCGGAGGCGGCGGGGCGGCGGCGTAACGGGCCGCGATGAGGTCGACCTCAAAGTCGGAGTACCGCGGCGGCGGCGGCGGCGGCGGCTCGCCGTCGCCGCCTAGCAAAGCGCCTCGGGAGTACGGGTAGCGGGGGTCCGACATCACCGGCGGCTAGGGTTTCCGCACGCGTCGCGGTGTGGGGATGGGGTCATGGGGAGGAAGCCGAGCCGAGGCTGAGAATGACCGCGCAGGGCCGCAGGCACGCAGACGCAACTGTCACACAAAAATTGTTCCCCGCAACCGTCAAAAAAAAAAAAAACTGTTCCCCTCATTTCCTTGGGTTATTTACATTTTTATCATTATAGGGAAGGTCACTCGCTGGTTTAGCATTCTTAAACGAGCTCCTACAGATTTAGCACTACTGTAGCTGGAAATCTTACGTTTTTACCACTTTTGCCTACGTGGCGAGACACGGCGGCAGGCCACGTTGGCACCCGGTCAGTAAGGCGAGGCGAAATGTCCTTTGTGCCCCTGCCGTTTGTTCATGTGCCCGTGACCCACTTGTCATATTCGTCTTCTACCTCTGTCACCAGCCCGGTCACCGAGCTCCCCCCCCTCCTCTCCGGCCTCCGCTCCCCGTGCCGCTGGGCCCTAGCCCCGGGGGCATTGGGAGCGGCGCACAGCTGGTGGCCATGGCTCGGGAGCGCCATCCTCTCCAGGCGCACGCTCGGAAGCAGGCCATGGCGGGAAGACGCGCGAGCACGTCGCCCCTGGGCCCTGGCCCCGCGCCACGGCCAGGCGGGCACCTGCCCGCCCTGCTCGCTGGCCGCACGCGGCGCGCCCCTTGGCCCCTGGCCCTCGGACCAGCGCTGCTCCTGGTGCTGCTACAGCTGACCTGCTCCTGCTTGATTTGGGCTGCCGTCTGGTGCCGTCTGCTCGCCCCGGCCTACGCCCGCTCGTGCCTGCGTCGCTGCACGTGTGCGTGCTGTAACCTGCCCGGTTTGCTAGCTCCATCAGCAGGGGCAGGGGCACAGGGCTTGGGGAACAGAACAGAGCAGGACAAGCAAGGAACAGAGGAGCGAGAGCTAGCAAGCTAGTGCTTTCGTTAGTTACTCGCGGAAGATAGATAATAGGAGAAATGCATTCAATTCATCGAAATGCAAGCAAAGCAATGCCAAGATCCATTCAAATTATTGGTGCTTCTTACCCCGCCGGAATCTTCCCAGTGAAGTTGTTGTCGGTGAGGACCAGTCGTGCCACTGTCTTCCCCACCTCCAGGAACGCTGGCCGGGAGGCGGCGGAGCTTGCGCCCGGGAGCGGGCCCCAGGCACCGAGCCCGACGAGCTAGAGGCGTGCGAGCGAGGGGAGCCTGGCGAGCGTGGTGAAGAGCGCGTTGGCGGAGAAGGTGTGCGGGAGCGCAGCACGCCACGCCACGTCGTCTGGGTCACGGTCGCCGCGGACCGAGAGCCACGGTGAGGGACGGCGCCGGCGGCAGCGCGCAGGGGTCCGGATGAGGCGGGCGGCGTCCGTGCGCACCTGCTAGAGGTAGGAGATGAATCTGACAAGTGAGGCCCACTTGGTGGTGAGAGGATCTGTAGGGCCCAGCTGTCGGAGATGGAGAAGAGAGGTGCAGGTCACGAGCAGGGCACAAAGGACATTTCGCCTCGCTTTGCTGACCGGACGCCAACGTAGCCTGCCGCCGTGTCCTGCCACGTAGGCAAAAATGGTAAAAACGTAAGATTTCCAGCTACAGTAGTGCTAAATCTGTAGGAGCTCGTTTAAGAGTACTAAACCAGCGAGTGACCTTCCCTATAATGATAAAAATGTAAATAACCCCATTTCCTTTGTGTCTCTCTATCTCTCTTTCTATTTCTAAAGGCTTTTACTTCGCCTGCTTCAACACTCAACAGAGTTACGGCGGCGGCGGCTGCATTGGTTCGCGGTGTATTTGGCTGGAGCTAATGGGGGAATGAAACAGGAGTTTAGAAGAACGGTTTACAAATTGCTTGCTTGTTTGATGGTAGCAGCAGTTTTGGTGGACCGGAAATAGGAGTTTAGGAAGCTAATTTCCACCAACTATTTTCGCGAGTGAGCAGATGGTAATTAGGTGACAACTTACTACTCTCTTTAGAGCTTTTTTTTTTCTATATGCTAGCTAGAAGGAATCCTTCACATAAGATAACTTTGCTCAGCGTTAGCTATGTTTAATTTAGTATTGGACATTGCAAAGTTATATCACGTTGAGGTGTACCCGAACCACTCAATTCATTGGAAGGAGATAAGAAGATGTATTTTGTCGAGGACAAATCCCGTGTTCTACAAAGTAAACAGAGAAAGTGGGTTGAAGTCTATTAGTTGTTGTTTGTTTTTGATAATATTTAGGTTATGAATCTGCAAAGATGTACATCATGAAGCATATGAAAATCCAACACCTGATCTACCTGATGTGTACTGCAAGAGCATGGTTAATGGTTTCGCCGTTAGGCTGACCACAGCGGAGGGAGCAAGAGCAAATTTGCTCCCTCCTCGTTTCCCACGCCCTCTGTGTCTACAGTACCAAACAGTACATCTACAGTGTCAAACAGTGTATTTGTTCCTTCATTTGCTCCCTCCACTGTGGACGGTCTTAGCCGGTTGCGACGGATGCATGGGTGATGGTGGATCCCACCACTATTTATTGAATGGGAGCAACAACAGCCAATAGCGGGAGACAACGGCAGGCTTTTAGCCAGTAGCAGCAGACCTGCTGCCTCTCCACCCGCCCGAAGCAGGCGCATCCCTATACGCTGATCTTTTTCTCTTTCTTCATTTTCTCTTTTGCACCTACATATCAGTCAGCTTCTAGCCCATTACAATATTTGTTCTAATATATATGACGACGTGAATTAAATGCGGGATTGAGTGTTGAACAATTTAAAGAGTATGGTCGGACATAAGAAAATATTATGGTATTATAACATATAACATACAAGTATTCCAAACTTACTTTTCTGTAGTTGTTACACCATATAGCAGTTTACAAGTTGTTGGACTAATCTGCAAGCAACTGTTAAGTTATTATGTTAAAAATGGGTGTAATTTACTTCAATTTCTTGTGATAAAAAAAAGCTCGTCACACTTGCTGGAAAAAAAATCACCAGTCACACCACTGTATGATTTTTGGGCCGTGCAACTTTGCTCGGCCCACCGTGGGAGCTCACCCGGCCACAAAGCCTATACAATTCTCTGGAATTTTTTCTTTTTTATATTTAAAAAATCAAAATTTCAAAAATATATGTCTGTTTTGAAAAATTTCAAAAATACCCCCGGTCGCCCTATAGGAGGGCGACAGGCCCTAAATGTAATATTTTTTCTTCAAATTTGCAATGAGGTCCATGGCCGAAAAAAATGAAAGGGGGGTCTGTCGCCCCCCCAAGGGCGACAGGGGCCTGTCGCCCACCCTAGGGGCGACAGGGTCCCTCCCCCATATATAAGCCCAGGCCGCCATTCCCTTGTCATTTGAGCCTAAAAATTCAGGAAAAGGAGGGGTGAGGAGAAAAAAAGCGGCGAAGCTCTGCCGAATTCCGCACTTGTGATCTACCGGTAACTTCCGTATGAATCCGTTGATCTTGTATAATAATTTAATTTAATTAGCGGATTAAATGAATTAGATTTGGTACTTTAGAACACTCGTTTAGTATTACAATTTGAGTACTTTTACAGACTTGTTTTTAAATTAATTATGCATTAGAATAGAATTATGACAGTATCTTATTGATATTGCAGCATAAGACAATAGAATTATGACAGTACCTATATTTTCACGCATCGATTTGGTATACGATATGTGCATTATTTAAATCATTGTTCGTCATTTGGCGCACCACACTATAGCGCCAATGTCTTCGTCAGGATCAACCTACATTCCGTGGAGCAAGTGTGTAGCCACCTTATCTGAAGGAATTGATGTGCTAATGTGCTTCTGCGGTTCGTTATGCAAGTTCATGCAATCTGATGTTTTAGAAGATGACTATGGTATGAGGTTCTTTATGTGTGAGAACTACGAATATGATCCACCTAAGCGATACGGCAAAGACCGGGCCAAGGTAGCTGGACAACATACCCTATTTTTCTTTGTGACCTAACATTGAGTTATGATTCTAACTTTTGTTGGACAAAGTCTCCTCCGCCTCTTTGTGATTTTATGCAGTGGTTCGACACCGTCCAGTCGCAGCAGGCAAAGGACTTTGTGGAACAACAAGCAAGGTGAGCTGCAGAACGTTGGCGCCGAATGAAGCACGAGTAACAGTAAGAGGAGAAGCGCAAAAAAGAGCAAGAAGAGATCCGCAAGAGGATGGAGGAGGTGGATCATAAGGCAGCGGCCGAACGTGAAGCTGACAGGGAGAGAAAGCGAGAGAGGGCATGCCGTGCGAAGGAAGCCGGCCCCGAAGCAATTAGGAAGGGCAAATATCCTCGGTGCACTAAGTAGAGTAGTACCATGTAATCCCGACATTTTACATTTCATATGGCATGGTAGGTTTAGATGCAAAAAGAAATTACCTTGTCGCGTGCACATGCCATTGCAATTAGTTGTTTATGTTTTCAGTTGAGAGCTTGACTCTGGGTGTTGTAACTTTTACCATTAATTGGCAGTTGTAGCTGGGAATCTATGAAATATTTGAACTTGTCCTTAATATTTTCGGAGCTTTTCATGTCACTAGAATACTAAAAAGCACACATTTAATTAATATAACGATAAGAAATAAGAACTAAGAAATGCATTACATAATGTGAACCATCAAATTTTACATCATAATACAACGATAATGAAACACACATTACACATGCAGTGGCATGGCAGAACCTGTTGCAAACTACGGTAAACAGATTCCGGACTAACCTAACATGCCTTAGGTAATTTAAAAAAAAACACAACAAACACAACGATGCAGCATGTCACTAGCACTAAGTAGTCCTAGTAGCCGTACCCCCACGTAGCAAACTGCGTTGAGGCTTCTCCGCAGTATCCACCCATTGCAGGTGGTGCAGGCGGTGGTGCCGGAGGCGCAGGGCTCTTCATCTTGTGACAAGGGCGGTTGCAGTAAGAAATAGTGCATGGTTCATCCTGTGAACCGGCAGCATTGCTGGTATCATCATCTTCGTCGTCTTTGTTACCCTCGCTCACTTCCTCATAATGGTTCACCTTGCATTCCAGATCAAAGATCTTTATTTGGAGGTACTCGATGAACTCCTGAACAGAATCAATTGGTGCAGGATCGACCCACCTAGTAAAACCACAGTTTTCTGGAGCATCGGAAGACTGCAAAACAAATTTCATGTAAGGTGTCTCATTGAAGATAAAGAAATGAAACAACCGAGTATTACCCATGCGTGTGGACATTTAAAGAAATGCCGACCGCCATCCATCCCGTCGGTGCACATCTGCACTAAGCAGTCCTCACCATGTCTGCATTTTGGCCATGGTTCTCTACGGTTATCGTATTGTCGAAGAGGAGTTTCATTGGTAAATTCACTCTTGTGCTGTGGCGGAAACTCAAACACTGGTTCCGGAAAGGAATCAGGTCCAAGAGGCTCCTCCCATATTATGGGGTCTTCCTTTCTTCCCCCTTTTCCTTTCCCAAAACCGTAGTAATTCTTCCCACTAAACCCACCTCCAGACATTGGGTATACAATGAGCTTTGGTGTTTGAGTGCTGCTGGGAGTTCACAAACTTTGGAGTTTTTATAGGCGCACAAAGGTCTGATACCTGGAGTGTGGAGTGTAAATGCACCTAAAAAGCCGACATGACAACACAGTGAAGAGGCTAGCTGACCTAATACTGAAAAGGCTAGATTCGATTCTCGAAATGACTACTCGATGCATCTCTGTGCATGCAGACTCACAGCACTGCATTGCTGTCGCTCGGTCGATCGCGCCTAGATGTCGCCTTCCCCACTACACGCCACAGACCTTCGCTGTAGAATGACAGGTCCGTCGTCCTCGCCAGAGAGGCTGCTTTGAAGGTGAGCTGGTGTGGTTTCCGTGTTGTCACATCTTTTTGAAACGGTGGAAGGGCACTCCTATTGGGTTGTCGTCTTTTGTCACGTATGTCTGGGCAAAGAATGCGACATTTGGGAAACCCGTGATCGCCGTGCTGAGTAGTGGCAACCTGTGATCTCGTACTCGCAGCTAAATACACTATGGTTCCTATTTTGAGCTATTCGAGCGTGTAGTCATCATCATCGTCGGCGGGATCTCGGCCGCTAACTCCTACCGCACCTAACTTGTCCTTCATTAAATCACGGAAAAAATTCGCAAGAACTTCCCTTATTTCAAGAGCATTATGGAACCCATAAACATAACAAGTTCACATCAATAGTATCAATAGAAACAAATGACAAGTAAACTAGCATAATCATAAACATCGGATACAAATAAGCGGTCCACAGCTATCTCATTACAAATAAACATCAGAGATACAAACATCATATATATATAACCACCCCTAAGGCGTCGGACCCTCTTAGCCCTCTGCTGGGCACGGACGTGGCCCTCGGAGTAGGTGAGAACATCCGGAGACCTCACCTGTCGCTCAGGACGCGCAAGGGGCTGCGGTGTCTGCTGCTGAGAGATCCCAAGTGGTGCTTCTCCTAGCTATGAATACCCCAAGACATCGGGGTCACCTTGCGCGGCAGGCTCTTCTGGAGTCAAGCTGTCGAGGTCGTCTAAGGTGAAGCCCTCATTATCTGGTCGAAATGAGGAAGAAGAAGGTCCGGCGCCCGCATCGGGGTAGAATCCTACGCATAAAATACGGATATTAGCGTACGCTCGTGTCTTTCGTCATGACATGTAGAAACCGAAATACGAAATATATATATGCAAATATGATCAAGAGACTCACCGCGCCAGCAAGTGCCTCCACGTGGTGCCGGGCATAGCCATCCTGAGGCCTCGGCTGGTATGGCTGCGGGTGAGTGTCAATATAAACCAGACGAGCCCGAGTCCGGGGTAAGTACCAGGTGAGGTAAGCCCTAAAGGAGCTGTCTGTGTGTGGTCCTGTTGGATGGACCAAGTGCTCGTCTGCCTATTCCCATTGGTCCACCCACGGCTGCATCTTGGTGAGCCAATCATCAGAGCACGGCAAGCCACTCCTTGACAACCTACAAAAGTGGACCACGAAGAATCGTTAGATTCGACACGAATGTATGAGCCAAGTTCATTCATAATTACCTGTGGTCCTGGCGACTGACACGCTCCAACGTGGTGGGCACCGGAAACTCCTGGCGCAGCCCAAACTGTCTCCTGACTCTCCAGGGGCAATATGCCTCAACCGCGATGTCATAAACCAGGATGGCTGTAGAGCCACAGGCTCGCATTCGCAGAGCAGTGCGAAGACAGGCCTGCTGGTGCACGGGTAGCCACAGCCTCTGGGCTGTAAGGCTCCCAGACAACGTCCTCGGGAGTCCGCATGTCAAGCTCCGAAACAAACTCAGGATATGCGCGTTTAACCTGGGCATGCACCCAGGACCTCTGCATTCCAAATAAGTAAAATTAAAAGTGCGCTAATGCATCATGTAACAATGAATAACAAAATTAGATTTATTACGAACGTACCTGATGCCAGATCCAGATAGTTCCAATAGTGGGCCTGTCGTCCTCCTCATCGCCGTACATGGCCCCGTGGTAAGGCTCGTGGCTGACCATGGGCCAACCAACGGCTAGCCTCTCGTACGACCAAAGCTGTAGTAGTAGTGGGCACCCTGCCAGGATAGCGTTCCCATGTGTCTTCATACAGCCGTCGCAAAGTCCACGGTAAGTGGCTGCAAGTACCGCCTCACCCCAGCTGTAGGGCGGTACGTCCTCGTCCCCATCCGCAATCTCCCGTGCATACGGAAGGAGAATCCTATCGACCGAGTTGCCATGAGTGTTGTTGAACATGATGTAACCAAACAACCAAAGTAGGTACGCCTCTAGCGATCTGGTCACACTGTACTCATCGGCATCCGCAGCCAACAGGGCAGGCTGCATAAACAATTAAGATTAATGATTTTAACTGACAATGGAACATGTGAATTATAACAATTAAATTTAAATATGGAATGAATACGTACTGTAAACTGTAGGAACTAGGTCTTCGAAGGACCTGCTGCTCACGGGTGCGGGTTGATCGGACCTGCTTCTTCCACGCGACCAACCAGGGCAAAACGGGCCTCCAGGTCAACCTTCCATGAGGCCGCCACCACACACGGACCTACAGCCTCCCCGGCGATAGGGAGGCCGAGGAGGTAGGCCACGTCCTGCAGCATAGGAGTCATCTCCCCATACAGGAGGTGGAACGTGTGTCTCCGGCCTCCATCTGTCAACGAACGCCGTCAGGAGGGATCGGTCGAGCTGAATAGGCCCACCCTCGACAAGACGGCTCAGATTCAGTAGACCGGCCTCATGTAACCTGCAATAAATAAAATTGTCGAAATAAAGGAATACCGACCAATACATAAGTGATAAACAATAATATTTCATTACATATATGTCACACCAATCATGGTGTATAGAGATCGCCTCCCCGGATGGACGAGGACGTAGCACCTCTAGGGCTTGGTGCTCAACTGCTGCAAAGTAAGACCTGTGGCTCGAGTCGATAACTGGGTCTAGCAAGGAGTCCATCTTCATACTTGCATTCAAAAATATATGAGAACACATAGGTACATATATGTTTCATACAAACTGGACGCGTAATATTTATACATTACAGATACGTTCGATACAAACTCCACACACGATTACTATATATTACAGATAGGTTTGATATAAACTCCATGCATGATATTTATACATTACAGATATGTTCCATACAAACTGGACGCACGATTACTACATATTACAAATATGTTCGATACAATTGTGGATCATGACACCGAATGCCTTCCATGAGCAATTCTCGTCGATGGTCGTCTGAACGTAGGAGGTGCTCCATCTCTGGGATTTCCGGAAGGACCGATGTCAGCAGCATCGTGAAGTGTATTCTGAGGACACTTCTTGTAGTTGGGACCCAATGCTCCACATTGGCTGCAACGCTTTTGTGCCTTGCTTGCTTCGGACTCGTCCATACCATTCCGAATACGACATGTCTGACGGCGGCCTTTGCCTTTCTTAGTGGCTGGATCAGGAATAAACATCTTATTCTCATTATCCTGAATGAAAGGCCCCACTATTCCAATCCCGTATACCTCATGTCCCCAGGTGGATACAACTGCTTCCTTGCTGAAGTAAGGTGAAACAAATACTTCTGGCTGCAACCCAGACTGCACATGCCGCAATGAGATGCAAGCATGGCAAATGCAATAACTTAGGTTTCATGCAGGAGCAGAAGACTTTGCCATCTACTGTAATCAAACTCTCCTGTACCACCCTATCTCTACGGATACCACGACCAGTTCTATCCTTGCATAGAACCTCAAATCTATGCTCCATTGTACCTGTCGATATGATGCGGTGCAGTTTGACCTTTTCAATCTTTTCTTGCATATATTGTGTCACTCTTGTGTAAAACTGAATTTGGGAGTTGCTGATGTTTATGCTTGCAGCCATGTAACGCTCTCTGAAATACTTCATGCACCCATACATGATGAACTCAACAATTCCTACAAGAGGAAAGGCACGACAAGAACGCATAACCATATTGAAACACTCTGCATGGTTCGTTCTCTGAATACCATACCATATTCCGTTGGTATCATAAAGGAATGACCATTTCTCCTTAGGTGCACCTCGAATCCAGTGTGAAAATGGCTTCTCAATTGAATCCCTAGCCTCTGCAACCTGACTCGTACCTGTTCCTAATGCCCTTACCTTCACTGGCTCTGCAGTCAACTGATCAAGCATCTGCCATAATGCATTGAATTTTCTCTGTTGATTTTGGGTGCACAACCTCTTAAACAGGTTCTTAAGATCCTTATTCTTGAAGTGGTCATAGAAGTTTGCACCCATATACCTAATGCACCACCTGTTTTGGACATCGGGCCACAATGGAGGCGTTATCGCAGTTCCACGTTGCAATTTCAGTATTGATTGCAGCAGACCTGCATGCCTATCACTAATAAGGCACACATTTGGACGTGCAGCAACAACATGAACCTTCACTCGTTCAAGGAAGCGATACCAATTGTCTAAGTTCTCATTCTCAACAAATGCAAATGCGAGCGGAACTATTTGGTTATTGCAATCTACCCCGATTGCGGTGAGTATCTGACCTTTATACCTTCCAGTCAGAAATGTGCCATCAATGCAGATCACCGGAAGACAACACTGAAATGCTCTAACACAAGCACCTATGCAAAAGAAGGCTCGTTGCATAATTCTTTGCCCCTAGTCACGGCTGGTACGAGGTATGTGTCATAAAAGCTTCCAGGATTTCTAGCAGCAACCTGGGATAACATACGAGGTAGGTTATCATATGATACCTCGTATGTGCCGAACCGCATCTCGAACACCCTTTTTTTAGCCCGCCATGCCTTCAAATAACTAATGGTGTACTGGTAAGTCTGCTCAATGTGTCGAACAATCATTTTTTGCTCATAATTTAGGTTGTCCATAATCAACCCATATATTTGCTTTGCAACAAAGTCGCATGATATATTGCGATGCGAGGAAAGAATTTCTTACAGCAAACAAGTGTGCTATGTCACAATGGAACATTTCCAGTTCGACTTCCATTTTCCCTTGAATGCATGTACTCGCCATGGACATCCATCATTCACACAGTTCACCTCATATTCTTTACTGTCAGACTTTACGACTCTGAATTCTCGTTTCAATGATATTGCCCATAGTCTCACATCATCTTTTACGGCTTCAATGTTTGGATATGTTGCACCTTGCACTACCTCATTCCCTCTGTACTCCCACTCCTGATTTCGTACGTCTTCTGCGACATGACTGCCAAAACCATGCTCCTTCCAATCTTTTGGCAACGAGTACTGCTCGTCATCAGATGAGCCCTCATATTCTTCCATCTCTATTGCGGTTTGGTCTTCTGCCTCCATCTCGTCCACAATGCTATGTATCCTCCCTCCCTCATCAGCAAGGCCCTATGGTCCCATGTTTTGGTTCTCTATCTCTTCTGACTCATCTTGCTCAACATAATTGGTCTCTCTTCGAATACTCGGAGTTGCTTGATCTGCACCATGTTGGATTTCATTTTGTGTCTTCTCTCGAATTTGAACAAGAATGGCCAGAGGCCACCCACGCTCTAGAGCTGCTTGCATGTACTTCTGGCAGTCATCAGTGCTGTGTATCATCATCAATTCTCATAAATCACTTTCTACCTCCCAATTAACAAGAGACTGGACGGTCATCACATGTGTCAACGGATCAACACAGAACCCACGCTGCAGCCACTTACATATCTGTATATCACAGAATACTTATCGAGTTATACTCTTTACTTCACTACCTTATTCAATAATCAGTAAAAACTAAGTATGGAATTTAACTACAACGTATAAGTATTCATAACTACATGATGACACTCAAATTCTATACTGCATATGCCAAATTCTATTCTAAATCGTAATTAATTTATAAACACGTCTCTAATAGTACTGCAATTGTAATAATAAATGCGTAGTACTAATTTTCTAAACTAATTTACTACTACGTAACTAAAGTATCATTAAACTCCTACTTAAATGGTTCTACTATAGCACTAATTAAATTAAATTACTCTACAATACCAATGGAAAAATACATAAACTAAATGTACTAACTTGCAGATCACAAGTGCGGAATCTGGCAGGGCTTCGCCGCTTTCCTTCTCCTCACCCCTCTCTTTTTTTCTGGATTTTTGGTGGAATTTTCGGGCTCAAATGAGAAGGGAACGGGGTCGGATGCTTATATAGGGGGGGCATGCCCCGGTCGCCCGAGGGGGGGGGGGGGGGGGCGACAGGCCCCCCTGTCGCGCCTGCGGGCGTGGGCCACCGGTCGCCCGAGGGGGGGGGGGGGGCGATAGGCCCCCCTGTCGCCCGTTGGGGGGGCGACATGCCCCCCTTTCATTTTTTTTCGGTCATGGACCTCATTGCAAATTTGAAAAAAAAATACATCTAGGGCCTGTCGCCCCCCCATAGGGCGACCGGGGGTAGTTTTGAAAATTTTCAAAACGGACATATATTTTTGAAATTTTGATTTTTTTAAATATAAAAAAGAAAAGAACGCCAATTCTCTCAGCCAATGGGCCGAACTCAACAAGAGAACCCGACTCGCCACCCTTCGCTCGCGTGCTAACTGACCCTCCTCTCTCCCTTCCGCACTCGTTAGGCGGCGGCGGCGGTCGGTGGCGGGTGTCGGGGATGGCGGGATGGCGGGCGGTGGGCGCTCGCGCCGTTCTTCGGCGGCTCGGCACCGCAGCGGAGACGGCGGGGAGATGTCATGGCGGTGTGCTCCCAGCCATCTCTAGCAGCAGCGGAAATGCGACATCCGGCTTAGGTGAGCGCGAGATCACCCCTAGCTTTGATCCTTTGATGCCTCAGTATTGTATTCATACGCATCCTCGGTTCGATATGAAGCCTCGAAAACACTAGTTGCGATCGTTCGATTCTGTTCCATTTTCCGCACCTCCGCAGCCATGGCCGCCGCAACCTTCGCCGCCTGCCGCCGGCTCCTCTCCACCGCCGCCGCGGCCGCTGAGAAAACCAAGCTAGCCATACCTATCGCCCAGATTCGTCGGCTCGCCCGCGCGGGCAGCCTCGCCGAAATCGACACGACCCTGGTGCTGCTGGTCCCCTCCAGTGGCGTAGCTAGGATTTCAGTTTAGGGTGGTCCAGTGTCGTCTTTTCTAACCCTCCATGCTTGGATTTCAGTAAGTGTCACACTGTTGTCTTGAGGAAAAACTGAATGCAGAACATCGCCATAGCGAAAGAAGGCGATGAACACCAGGAGCGATGTATTTTTTCTTCAGAATCAATCGATTTGAATTGCTAAACAAGAGTCATGTACCTTCGGCTGGATTCCTAGGGTGGTCCATGGCCCACCCGGACCACCCTCTAGCTACGCCCCTGGTCCCCTCCCACACCGTCGCGCACTCTCCGCCCTCTCCTCCGTCGGCCTCCCCGAACGCGCCTCCGCGCTGCTCGGCACCATCCCTTCTCCCACCGCCGCGCACCTCAACGCGGTCCTCGGCCCGCTCCTCCGCCGCCGCCGGCTGGCGGGGCCCGTGCCATCCATCCTCGCCGCGCACGCCTCCATCCCGCGGGACGCCTCCACAGACAGCATCCTCGCCAAATCGCTCTGCCTCACCTCCGGCGCTGACTCCGCGCTCCACCTCCTCCGTCGCTCCAGCTATTCACCACCCTCATATTAAAGAGGGCTGGAGGGGCACCTAAGGGTCACCAATTGACACCCCTATGTTATGCCAATCTATCTACTTGCTGATTTCACAGTTTCTCCAAGTATGGATCTTTGTTCAGGAATATCTTTTTGTAGTTTCTAATTGTGATGCTTTCATGTAGGTCAATATGCAAATCTATTCAGGGCACATGCCTTTGCCTCAAGGAGTATCCCAGAAAATTTTCATCAGTTTATCCGCAATGATGTAATTCGCTTCCCTCATGCTTCTTATATGTTTGTGACTCTATTTTTTTATGAGAATAAGAAAGGAAAAGCCGTAGTAAATGATCTATGTTTTTTCTTTCTGGTGCAACCAGCATGTTTTATATAATAATTGATTAGAACCTTGCAACCATTTCTGTTTGATACCAACAGAAAATTTTAGCAAAATACTTTCTATAATTGTTCAATTGTATGGTGGTTCTGTATATGGAGCAGAATTACATTGTCATTCTTTATTAAGTATTTAAGTTTCTAGGGTAACTATTTGTATGGATCTTGGCAATTCATTGCAGGGAATATCAACTACAAGGAACTTGCTTGCAGATGATGCTATGGCTCCTATTTCTTCTCCTTTGACGCCACCACTCGGTGACAGTGAAGAGACTGACAAAAAGGGGGCTGTGGTTAGGGTTGAAAACGGACGGGAACGGGCGGGAAAACTCCTCTCCCATTTCCGTTGCCATATTTTTTGATCGGGAACGGGAGCGGGACCGGAATGGCCGGGAACGGGAGCGGGATCGGGATATACGGGATCACGGAAATGGACAAATATGGAAACGGACAAATATGGGTGGAAATACTACGGAAATGGGACGGGAACCGGGACTTTGACCGGGACATACACATGAATATACAACGACACAAGTGCAAAGGAAGATTATAAGCATTAAGCAATAATAATCTGCCCCAATCAGTAGTGACACTTGACAAGTAAAAGTGACAAACAATACGTCAATACCACAGTTTACCAGCCATTACAATACATTTGAGTCAACACAGAGACAGAGACCACACGTCCAAACATAGTAACAAGTCCACAAATAAATAATCTTGACATGGACCATCACAGCTCATCCTGGTCTTTCGTCACGTCTTGATCATTTGCCATTCCTTCTTCCTGAATTTATGAAAACATGTTGATGAGTTAACCAATCATTACCTCCACCATCTGTTCACTAGCATGCGAGCGCGACATCCTTGCCTCCTTGGCTCTTGCACAGATGCTCGCAGATGCCAGGTCGCGGCCGAGCACACGCAGCCGGCGGCAGCGCAGGCAGGGCCGTAGGGGCTAGCCGACGGCGTAGGCAGGGGCGCTGGCGAGGTAGGGCGGAGGCCGGCGGCGCAAGGAAGGAGGCAACAGCCGAGCAGAGGCGCCGCCGCACGGGAGGGGCAGGCCGGCAGCTGCTGCCAGGGATTGGAGATTTGGGGAAATTAGGATTGTAGAGTGAAATGCTAACTTTATATGTCATGTTGTTGGTCTGGGCCGGAGAAGTGGAGATAGTAACCTGCGGGCTTTATTAACTGGGCCTATCCCGTATTTGTTAAAACGGGATAAAAAACGGGATATCCTGATCGAAAAACGGGATCCCGCAAATACGGGCGGGATACCCCTTCTCCCGTTTCCCGTCCTGCTCCCGGATGCACCCGTCCCGTTTCCCATCCCGTTTCCCGGACTTTCCCGTCCCGCTTCTGTATAAGCCAAAATACGGGACAAAAATAGAAAAACGGACGGACGGAAACGGGATTTTTCCCGTCCCTTTTCAACCTTAGCTGTGGTTAAGCGATTGAAGGTCCAAGCCATAAAAAAGATATCAAATAGGTAACAACACTGCAGGACTAGTTATTTCTTTCCGTGGAACAATTTATTGGGTATGTGAGTATGTCCCCAATGGCATATCTATTAATGTGAAAAAAATATCATAATTAGCTGCATGTAGCCTGTGTGTTCTCTGAAATAGCCAACTATAGCTTCATGCCGTTTCAATTGTTACGCCATCATCACCAAAAGCCTTTTAGTCCCAAGGTTTCAATTGAAGTTGCCAAATCGATATTGGAGTTTCTAGAAGCTGCGCTATTACTTAACTTCAGTTCAATTCGAATTACTAAAACACTTGATACAAATATTAAGCATATATGGTAACCACAGAAGAAGGTTGCACGGCTTGCATCAACTGATATACTGCACATCCCCCCTCCCCCCTGTAATTTAGTATAATCAGATGTTTATATCTCTTATATCTGAAGCTTTCTGGCTGTTTTAGAGCCCAAAGAAGGTGAATCTAGTAGCAAAGCTTGTCCGAGGTATGCGTGTGGAAGATGCCTTGTTGCAGCTGCAAGTGACAGTTGAAAAAACTGTTTACCAGGTCCTCTTAGTCCACTTTTGACTACTCAACTGCTTCCTGTAACACATAGTGTCAAAATGACCAAAAACTCCATCAGTATTTCATTTTACTAATTACCGCAGGTGATCCATTCTGCTTGTGCCAATGCATCTCACAACCACGGATTGGATCCTGATAAGCTCATTGTTGGTAAGATTCTTAAATAAAGCATGTGTGATCCACTTCATTTGATATATACTACATACTTCCGGCAACCTTTGAAAACCTGCAGAGGAGGCCTTTGTGGGAAAGGGACTTTACCTGAAGAGGCTATCTTACCATGCCAAGGGGAGGTGCGGTGTCATGGTGCGACCAAGGTGCAGATTGACAGTGGTGGTTAGAGAAGCTACAGCTGAGGAAGAGGCAAAGATTGCCAAACTCAGGGTGAGCAACTACAAGAAGCTAACCAGAAAGGAGCGGCAGCTTATGCCGCATCGGCTCATCGAGATTAGCCCTAGGTGGGCTCGCAAGAGGAAAGAAGAAGCTGGTGCTACGGCGTAGCGCTAGTTTCTGTATGTGGTGTCTCAGTGTCTGCCTCCATTCACCCTATTGTGCTTGGACACACTAGAATTTGCCGAAGAAAGATGACGACCCATACATGAGATAATTCAGAGTCTGGTTTGCTGATCCAGCCTTGTTCTATTTGTTTGTTTCATCGACATGAAAACTGTCGAGACATTACCATGTTACTTTGACTGTAGGACAGTGTTTACCAGCGCTGCTCTAATACAATGAATAATTTACATGTGATATGTGAATGGTCTGACTCGGTATGTTATCCTGCCCCCCATTATTATCCGGGCAAGCATCAACCTTGTCTTCCTCTTTTCTTAGCACAACTATTTATTCAGCTAGTTGCATCATGATGAGTTGATGACGGCCTCAGGTTTCCTTTAAGCTGTCCTATTTCTTTTGTCAATTGCTATACTTATCAACATGTATCATATGAACCTTACCATCTTAATCTTGGCAAATAGTTAAACGACCTTGTGAATGTTTGTTCTTTTAGAGTAAAAGACGCAGCAAGTACAAATTAATTTGCAGCATTTTAACTTTTAAGAGGGGTTGTACGTGCTACTTTACTTTTCTATCGTTCCAAGCAATTATTATATGGTAAAATGTGGGCAAAATAGGTGAAGGACGGTCCGGCAGAAAATTGGGCCATGAATGGGCCCCACCTCTCCAAATTCGTTTTCATTACCCCTTTCTCAAGGGCCCAACCCGCAAAATCCTCTAAACCCTAGCAACACTGGTTGCGATCGTTCGATTCTGTTCCATTTTCCACACCTCCGCAGCCATGGCCGCCGCAACCTTCGCCGCCTGCCGCCGGCTCCTCCCCCCTCCCCCCGCCGCGGCCGCTGAGAAAACCGAGCTAGCCATACCTATCGCCCAGATTCGTCGGCTCGCCCGCGCGGGCAGCCTCGCCGAAATCGACGCGACCCTGGCGCCGCTGGTCCCCTCCCACACCGTCGGCGCGCTCTCCGCCCTCTCCTCCGTCGGCCTCCCCGAACGCGCCTCCGCGCTGTTCGGCACCATCCCTTCTCCCACCGCCGCGCACCTCAACGCAGTCCTCAGCCCGCTCCTCCGCCGCCGCCGGCTGGCGGGGCTCGTGCCATCCATCCTCGCCGCGCACGCCTCCATCCCGCGGGACGCCTTCACGGACATCATCATCGCCAAATCACTCTGCCTCACCTCCGGCGCTTACTCCGCGCTCCACCTCCTTCGGGAGCCGTCGTCGGGGGCGCCTCCGTCGCTCCAGCTCTTCACCACCCTCATCGACTGCTTCTACAAGCAGCGCCTCCCGCACCGCACCGAGGAGCTGTGGCGCGCCATGGTGCAGGACCACGGCATCACCCCCGATACCGCTGCCTACAATGTCCGGATCACCTACAAGTCCGCCAACGGCACGGTGGACGAGGTCAAAGAGCTGATCCGCGTCATGCGCGAGGAGGCCGGGCTCCAGCCGAACGTCGTCACCTACAACGCGCTGATGCGGGCGATGGCGCGGGTCAAGAGGGTGGACGAGGCGGTGGAGGTGTACCGCGGCCTGGAGGCCAGCGAGGTGGCGCCCGACTGCGCGACGTACACATGCGTGGTGGGCGCGCTGTGCGGCGGGGCGGTGGTCGGAGGCGGAGGACGTGATCAGTGGTGGCTCCGCCACTAGGGCGAGCCCGGGCGGCCACCCTGGTCCTTTTAGGCGAGATCCAAAACATCCTGTTAACAACAGAGGTAGCGGGGAATAAAAAGTAGGATGGATCTGAGAAATATAGGAAGAACAGAGGAAAATAAAAAAAATTAGCTTTCAGAGGACAGAGTACTTGAGTAAGGAGTAAGAGTTCATACACCCTTCTCCTCGTATGCACTCAGTATTTTAACCGGCGACTCTCTTGCATTTATATGGGCTGGGCTTGATACGTGCACGCAGGCAAATCTAGTGAACCCATTCGCCGCCGCCAAAACTAACACGACTTTCTGGTGCGGCGGCCCATAGTAGTAGATGCTTCCTCCGGTTCGTGAGTGCTGACAATATCCCTCCGTTCTCAACTCCGGCAGGGGCTCATGACGGTGCGATGGCGCCACATCCCCCGAACGCGAGGACGACGGTCCTCTACCGCCGAGAGTCCCGAGACTCAGATTGGGCCATTGGAGCATTGGGCGAGAGGACTTCGTGATCTCGTGGGCCATCCGGCCGAGTGAACTGCAGCCTCTTATTAAGATGTTCAGTCTAGCCCCAGCCCAACGCTGTGTCTTCTTGCCACCAGACGCCGCTGATGACTTTGGCAGTTCACCATCGCCCCTCCCCCCAACCCCGCCTGCAATCCCGCTCAGGCACTCACACCGATGCGTCGCTGTCGTTGCGCGATGGCGCTCCGCGTCCGTCCGTCCTGTAACCCTGCCTCGACACCTGCCAGCGGCGTCAGCGGTTCCTGTGCACTGTTGCCGCGGGCGCCTGCAACTGGGCAGCTAGCCTCGATGCCTCACTTTGGCTGTGCAAAAAATTTAGCATAGAACTCTGCCCTAGGTTATTTTTTGGGCTGGCTTCGCCACCGTGAGGGGGTGAAGCGCCGGAAGCTGGCCGACCTCGGCACGTTCTGCGTGCTGGTGCGCGGGCTCAAGGGCGCCGGCAAGGGGCGCGCGGCGAGGCGGGTGGTGGTCGGCCTGCGCAAGAAGTTTCCCGAGCGGTTCGACGGGCCGTGGAGGGAGCTCGAGGAAGCTGCCGGGCTGCCGGCCTCTGGCAAGGAGGACGATGGCGCCGACGTGCAGCCAGCGGCGACGACGGCCGCAGGGTGAGCTGCTTGGTGAACTTCTTCAGAAACGGTGGCGATTTTGGTTTAGAAGGGCAGATCAATGGAATAATTGAATCGACAGATTACAAAAACTCGCTTGTCCTTTTGGGTGTTCGGAGAAAAGATTTCTAGTTCAGCTAACAGTTAACACCTCCAGTTTCGTATCTTATTGATACCAAATGGTTGTGTTCGTTGGTTCTAAATCCCAGTCCTACTGGTGCCTTCAAAAATGCTCGCATGTTAGAGCTTAGAACTTCGAATTCGTGAAGTGCCCCGCCGCATTTTTGCCATTTGGGTGAGTATCCGATAGACACACGGGTGTGCAGCACCTGTTTTTGTCGAATGCCTCTTGTGATAAAAAAAGAAACAAATGCTCTTTGAAAAGGTCACAAACAAGTGGGATGTCCTAACAATGTGCCATCACATAATCTAAATTTTGACCTGACCTTCAAATTTCACCCTAAACTGTGAAACAAGATATTTTTCACCCTAATCTTTACAATGCTGTTCAAATAATAACACAGTGGTTTTGGTCTGCGAGTGACGAGCTTGGATGTCTCCCGAAAATTAGTTCTGTAGCACTTAAAAGTTACGACTTTCGTAAAATACCACTCCTGAGCCCCCGTAAAATATCACTGAAAACTTCAACCGTTACCTGTATATAGCATTCTGTTAGATTTTCTTCACCGAAGGGTTTGTTTCGTCTGTTTTGAGCTCAAAATCCAAACACGAAATGACTTATATGCCCTCGCCATACCATCCTTATCCTAGCCGCCTCTATCCTCTAGTTGTTTCTGTTCTGCTGTTGCTCACAGGCGCCGCCCCGCCTCCCCTCCAGCTCTGTTGAAACGGGTCCACCCCGGCCCCCTCCAGCGACTGCGCCGCCCCTCCCCTCCAAGAGCGCTGCACCAGCGCCGCCCCTGCCCACTCCCGTGACTGCGCCGCCCCTCCAGACACCGCCTCGGCCCCGGGCCGCGACTGCGCCGCCCCGTCCTCCTCCTGCGCCGGCCACCTGACGAAGGGGCGCGCGTGAAGGGGCGTGCAGGACCGCCCCCGGCCAGGGTCGCCTCCTGGCCGGATCCAGTGGCGCTCGCCGATGACCAGTGGTGCTCGCCGATGACCAGAGCCTACCGATGTATTCATCTGAGGTTCCCGAAGGGTAAGCATCAAATCCTCCTCATCTCTGTTCTTGCACATGGTTCCTCTAGGTTGGTAGTAGATGGCAAGTGGATTTGGGATCAGATCTGGACCGATTTTAGTATGCATTGGGTATGTCAGTAATCAGTAATGATTCAACGGAAATTGCAACAAATGAGACAGATAGGTGCCATAACTGTTTGGGGACATTTTTGTCCAAGTTAACAGAGTTCCAACCAAAATCTAACAGAATGCTATATATAGGTAACAGTTGAACTTTTTGGTGGTATTTTACGGAAGCTCAAACTTTCGGTGGTATTTTATGAAAGTCGCAATCTTTCAGTGCTGCATAACCAATTTTCCCCAACCCAGTCCCCGAGCAGAACCGGGCCCAGAACACGATGCTTCGCCGCCTCGCGCCGCCGCTCGCCGGCGCTCTCCCGCGCGTCCTTCGCGGCATCTGCACCACCGCGCTGCCGCCATCCAAACCCCCACCCGAACGGCTCTCCCGTTCCGAGCTCGACGCCATCTCCGCGCTCCTCCCGCGGCTCCTCTCCGCGGGCCACGTCCCCGCCGCGGGGCGCCTCCTCTCCGCTGCGCTCCTCCTCCCGGGATCCCTGGAGCGCCTCCCTCTCCCGGCCCTCGCCGCGCACCTCGCCTCGCTCCCGACCCTCTCCGAGGCCTACGCGCTCCTCACCGCGCTCCGCCACCACCCGGCCCGCCCCTCGCCGCTCCCGCTGGCGTCGCCGCTGCTCGACGGCCTCCTCTCCCAGCGCCGCGCGCGCGACGCGGCCTCTGTGCTGCAGTGGCTCTGCCGCCCGGACTCCCCGCGCCGGCCCGACGCCGCCACCTACGCCGCCGCCGTCGCGGGGCTCTGCCGCCTCGAGGACCCCAGGGGCGCGCTCGGCGCGCTCAGGGAGATGGCCGCGGACGGGTTGCAGGCCTCGCCTGAGCTGCGCGAGGCGGTGCGGGATGCAATGCTGCAGGACGCCAGGATCGAGCAGGCGTGGGCGCTGGAGGAGGCGATGCGGCTGCCGGAGACAGACAAGGTAGTGGAGCTGGTGGACAAACTTCTTACGGAGTGGGAACCCTGAGCCTTTCAGGAGGAAGAGCAATGCATGGTTGGTGCTTCCCTGTATTTGATGCAACGGTGAGAAATTTTCAATATGCGTTGACCTAGAGTTGATGGCAACGTTTAGTGCTAATGAATTTGTAGCTTGAATAAAATCTGCTGAGGCAGCCATCTGGCAATTTGTATTGGCATTGGATGGTTATTCAGCACCAAGAACTCAGTGTTGCCATGCAGAAGAGCATAATTCACTGAAACATTGTTGCAAGACTTGAATTGATAGATCAATGTGGATATAATTGGGCAAAGGTCATTTCTGGAGTGGTTTTGGTATTGGATTATTGCAGTATCGGAGTTCATGAGGTGTCAGTCATCACACCAGAGTTTTCATACTAAATGCCATTTGTTTGATAAATTGTCCGCGTTTACTGTATTTAACTTTCTCGAAATTCTGGACTCTAGGAGTGCTGCTTGTTTACACCATTTCCCTTTGCAAGTATATGTTGTACCTAACGCACATTTTATCATGAATTAGTAAAACCTCATATATGTTCAGTTCTTTCAAAACAGGTATAAGCATGGGCAATATTTTGTGGTTGTGGAAATGGAACCGAATTTCATTGTTCTCTTTTGTAGTGCGTTAAATAATTCGAGCTCAAATTTGTGTAGTTGCAGGCGTGATGAGCTGGAAGAGATGATTGGTCTGCACAACTTGATCCATATTCAGAACAGAGGACAGATTTCGGCTGAACAGACTTCACCCAGAAATTAATCTTTGAATTCTACCTAAGATGGCAATGTCTTTTATCTTCTGTAGTTTTAGAATCTGTTTATGTATACTGGCTGGGATGCCATTGGGCGTATTTAAAAATTAGAATAGGTATCTAAGCAGATTTAGAAATTAGAATTGGTGTATGCTCTTTGCTGATGATGTGGTGCTAGTTGACGAGAGTAGGGCAGGGGTTAATAGGAAGTTAGAGCTGTGGAGACGCACGTTAGAGTCGAAAGGGTTCAGACTTAGTAGGACCAAGACCGAGTACATGATGTGCGATTTCAGCGCGACTAGGCATGAGGGGGGAGACGTTAGTCTAGATGGGCAAGTGGTGGTCCAGAAGGATACGTTTCGGTATTTAGGATCGGTGTTGCAAAAGGATGGCGACATTGATGAAGATGTTAGGCATAGAATTTCAGCTGGCTGGTTGAAATGGCGGCAAGCTTTTGGCATCCTTTGTGACAAGAGGGTGCCACAAAAGCTAAAAGGCAAATTCTATAGGACAGCAATTCGTCCGGCGATATTATACGGTGCTGAATGTTGGCCTACAAAAAGACGACATGTGCAGCAACTGAGTGTAGCAGAGATGCGGATGTTGCGGTGGTTTTGCGGGCACACAAGGAGGGATAGAGTCCGGAACGAAGTTATTCGGGATAGGGTCGGGGTGGCACCAATTGAGGAGAAACTTACTCAGCATCGGCTGAGATGGTTTGGACATGTCCAACGAAGGCCTCCTGAGGCGCCGGTGCGTAATGGGATCCTCGAGCTAGTCGATAATGTAAAGAGGGGTAGAGGTAGACCTAAACTGACGTGGGATGAGTCGGTTAAGAAAGACCTTAAGGATTGGAACATCTCTAAAGAGATAGCTTTGGATAGGAGCGCTTGGAGACTAGCTATCAATGTGCCTGAACCTTGAACTTATTTTTTTCGGGTTTCATCTCTAGCCTACCCCAACTTGCTTGGGAAAAAAGGCTATGTTGTTGTTGTTGATGTTGTTGTGTCCTGATGGCAATTGGCTTTGAGTTTTAAATTTTGACTGAAAACATAGTACAATTACTTTGGGCATAAAAATTACTCATGGGGTCTTGGTATCATGATCGAATTCAGTGCTATTTGCATCAGTGAGATTCATGACATGACGAGCTAATTCCACCACAGCATGAACTATGTATAGTTGATATTTTGGAACAGACGGTTGTGCCAAACAAGCACATGAATATATTAAACTTTCTACATATAATTCCTTCATTACATTTGATCTGCGCAAAATATTGTTACTATGGATAAGGCACGACTGGCAAAACATGCAATCTAAACTATGAGTTGAGATGAAAATATTGGCACACACATTTGCGGCAGAACTTCAACCAGACAACAGGATACCAACTACATGGAGAGGACAAGGAAACCTCCCTGTTTCTATGGTACCGTAACAAATAATGCAAAATTAATTTGAAAATCATGCACTCAGGATGCACATTATCGATGCAGAACCAATATCATGCAGAGCATTAACTTATTTGCGCAAGAGCACAAAAAACTGTCCAATATCCAAATACAGAGTGCCTAAGATCGAAATTCTCTCACCCACTACAGTGCATTCCCAGTGTCCACTTTAGAACTCATCGAAAATCTATTAAGCAACCAAAACATTCAGCCTTTCTTTCAGATATACAGCATAAAAACTCTTCTGACCCAAATCTGTTATATTTGCTGACAGAAGAGGGTAGAGATGAACACGGATACCACTATCTCACGCCTTCAAAGAGATCCAGCTCGGTTCCTTCACTAAAAACCACCGAACGAGCACTATCCCCTGCAGACAGTCTGCATCGAGTAAAGAACTTTTTCTTTCTCGAGCGACCATGATATAGTTAAGCCAGCCATGCCAAAACTGATGCAACGAGAAATGCAAAATTGAAGCAAATAGTTGCAAATCCTTGGGGCCCTCCACTGATGCTCTAAGCATGCACACCATTGCCATTGGCATAGTATGTTCCATTTGAAAGACCATTGGCGAGCTTCTTAGGATGCCCATTTTGGTGTACTATAGAAGGGTAAGAGCCATTGCTTAGAATGTGTTTAGCTGGGACCACATGACCGTTGCAGCAGTCTTGCAGGACCCTATCCAACTGCCCAGATGCGGCCGCAACTAGTCCTGCAGAAGCGTACATGAGGATTACCATATATGTTTCTTAGAGCACTTATTTCACAAATATAAAGAAAGCACAAACGTTTCAGAAACAATGAACAGATACCAAGTTTCGCAGATAGCTTCTTACCCACAAATAGGGGAGATGGCTTTGAAGGCCTTGACTTGAACTCCGGATGGAATTGTGCACCAACAAAATATCGGTGATTGGGTATTTCAATAATCTAGAAGATAACAAGTTGATTAAGAGAAAAGTTTCACAAAAACAAAAAGCAAGTCCCAGTTCGAGTCAGACCTCCATCCTCCTTCCAGTATCATCTTTGCCAACAAATTGAAGGCCAGCATTTTCGAACTCTGGAACCATGTCAGGGTTCACCTGTGATGATGGCAATATTTCAGTGCAAAGACTAGGCAAGAAGTAGGAACATCATCATAACAGAGAGCAAGATTAATAGCATATAAAGGTATATTTACACAAGCTTAGTTAACATACCTCATATCTGTGCCGATGCCTCTCATCAACATACGTGACATTCCCATACCTAAAATGGTGGTAATAATCAGTGAGGGAGGTGATAAAACTACAAGAACCTTGATTGAAAAGGGTCACAATGAGTTAAGCAAAAGGCTCCATATGGCACTCACAATTTAGCAGACTTGCAATCGGCAACCTTGAAAAATGTTCTCCTTGATCCTAGGCGCATCGTCGCACCCATATGTGTTTTGGAACCCTAAAACAAAATAAAGTTCCATGCTGATTTGTATCAGACTGACAAAACATTGCTCTGTTGCCATCAAAATCTCGGTGGCAATCAGTGTAGGTAAAATCCACAAGAATGCAAAGCCACTCGCAAACAATTACCTCAGGCATAAAAATTACACACGGGGTCTTGGTATCGGGATCGAATTCAGTGCTATTTGCATCAGTGAGATTCATGACATGACGAGCAAACTCCACCACAGCAATCTGCATTCCAAGACAAATACCAAGATATGGGACATTCTTCTCACGGGCATACTTAGCAGCCAAAATTTTCCCTTGAACACCTCTGTCACCAAAGCCGCCTGGTACTAAAATTCCATCTGCCCCCTGCAATGAAAACTCAAAAATCAAAGATGTGACAGAAATCTAAGTATTCGTGTCCTAAAAACCCCATCGCATAACTCCTTACCTTCAATAAGTCCCATGCTGCTTTATATGCATCAGGTGCCTGTAAAGTTTAGCAAGAGGCAAGAAAATGAGACACCACCATAAGACTGAGTATGCTGAATAATAGAAGGCTGCCAAACCTCAATGGCCGTGGAGTCCTCAAGATCCGTTGAAGCAACCCAATCAACAACAAGCTTCCTACGGCAATCAACAGATGCATGCAAGAGGGCCTGTAAAAATTTTCAAGACACAAAAGTTAGATATCAGTGGCCACATTTGGAAAGACAAATCACTGTTGAACAAGCTGCGAAACTCACTTTCAACACGGAGAGGTATGAATCTGATAAGCCAGTGTACTTCCCCACCATAGCAATCCTCACCTGAAATCATCACTTCTAGTCACATGAAACAAAGGATGAAAACGTTTCTGACAGCAAGGATCTTAATGGGAGAATATGCTAACAGTGTCTTGAAGGGCATCAAATATCGTAGCTCTTGCAACCCACTCATCTAACTTTGGCTCCAGAGCAATGCTGGAAAAGTTATAAATAAATATAAGTTGCCTGCACTAACTTGTTTGGGAAAAAAGGCTATGTTGTTGTTGTTGTTGTTGTTGCCTGCACTAAGCAATGTCACATTTTGCAGAGAACCTACTATCTAGATATTTGAAACAAACCTTTCCACCCTGTCCAGGTTCAGAACTTTAAGAATAGCCTCATGTGCCTTTTGGTCCTGCAGGATGCACAAGAATTCAGCCCAGAATATGGATTCCAAAATCCAAAACAATGGAAAATGACTCCAAAGAAAACAGATATGACATACCCGTAGCAACAAAGGAATGCACCAGATATTGGAAACATCATACAATGTGACAATATTTGCTGCCTGCAGCAAACAACTATGCATTAAATTCCAGGAATTATTAGTTGCTAAAGAGTATGAAATTTTATATGGGCAAAGTTTAGTGTCCTTACTGGCACATGGCAGAACTGGGAGAGTTTCTCCTTCACATTATCCTCCAATTCCTGTTAGAGACAGTTTCAGTTTATAAGTAGTGCTCAACAAGGTCATAGACTCCTAGTCTACCAAGATGGTGTGCAAAAATAATTAGTTTGAAGATTAACCTTTGTACTGCGGCAAGCTAAAATATTTGGGGTGAGCCCGAGTCCCCTTAAGCCACGTACACTATGCTGAGTCGGCTTTGTTTTCTGCAGGAGCAAACAACACATAGAGAATGAAGGTCAGTGGGCCCAAGCAGATTTGTCCAAACAATAACATGTAAATCTTATGATTAGTAACAAGAAAGTGGGGCATAACTAATGGCCAAATATACCTGTTCACCAACGACATTAAGAACTGGAACAAGACTAACATGCACCAAACAGAAGTTCCCAGGACCTGCCAAATGTCAAACCAAAATAACGTAGAAGTGAGACCATCACTCTTGCTTACTCACTGAAGATGGAGATTGTATGCATCAGCCTGTGTGAAGCTTCTCACCAACACGATAGGAGAACTGACCCAAAGCTTCGATAAATGGCATAGATTCGATATCCCCTGAAGATGTTCAAAATGCAATCAAATAACAGGTAAACCAGCTCTAAAATGCTAAAGGGAACAACTATCAAACAAACAAACAAAAAGGTTATCTCATGCCACCTATAGTGCCCCCCAGTTCTATCACGCAGACATCAGCTGGTCCCTCCTTGCCATCCACTGGTATCATGGCAACACGCTCAATCCATTCTTGTATGGCATTTGTGATGTGTGGCACAACCTTAATTTTTTTTTTTGGGGTGATCAGTACTAGAACAAGAATAAAGACAGAAGTTACCAAGACAGATGAAACAAAATCAAGTCCACATCACGTGATCCAAAATACCTGGACAGTCTTTCCCAAGTATTCCCCCTTCCTCTCCTTGTCAATTACAGACTGGCATAAACCAGAGAAGTATAATTTATAAATAAGAAAAGTCAGAGTAGCCTTTTATGCAGGGAAAAGCAACTGTATGTCCAGAATCACATATGTGACATGTTCATTCTTATTTATATAGTTGTGATAATTTTTTTCCTTACATTATTAACATGCTCAAATCACATAAAGACAACAAGGACATCCTTTTCCTCCATATGTAGTACAAGATATCAATGTAAAAAAAAAACTATTTCAAAATTCTTCTGATACACCGAAGAATGCTTTTATGTAGCTATTTAGCTCCCCATGCCATGCATTTAAAACTTAACAAACAAAAGTTCTGTTTAAACTTTTAAATACATCTCCAATATTGAAAATTCACCACCACAAATGAAGGTCTGGTAGATAATATAATTGCTTGTGCTTACTTGATAGATCTTTCCAGTGGTTATATTGTTGTCCCGAGTCAGCTTAATGTCCAGAAATCTCTCGTAATTCCCAAGATCCAAGTCAACCTAAAAGATGCAAAAGTATAATACTTAAATCTCATGGGCTAACATGAGCTACCCCCTAGCAAAATTTGACTTTATGGCACATCACTTTATCAATACCTCACCACCATCATCCAACACGAACACTTCGCCATGTTCAAATGGGGACATAGTCCCAGCATCGGTGTTAAGGTAAGGATCTGCATATTCAGGTAATTCAAAGAGAACATGTCAACCACATGAAGACAAGCACAAGCAACTAAAGCATTCAAACAAGTATTAGCTGGCTTGCCGCCATAAATTTTACAAGGCAAAGGGCACAATCAAAGCACAAGTGCAGCAATAGTACAAAGAGTCACAAAGCAACAACAGCAAAAACAAAGAAGAGCTTAGGTGGTTGTGGATAAGAATAACTAGGGGCAAACAAAACATACAACGTTAGATTGAATTAAATCAAAAGATTCCACTGTACGAAGCTGGCTTCCATGGTTCGTGAAATGATGATATCTAAATCAGCGTTGGCATCACCTGATATCTAAATCAGCATAGGCAAGCCCTCCTCAGCACAAGCTATCTGGAAGACAAAGACACGGATGGGAGAGGAAACCTAGTCTTCTCCAACCACCTTGTTTCCATGACCGCCGCATGAGAACAAAAATTTACGCTCAACTTTGAGAGCCGAATCCAATTTATGGACAGCCAACATGGCATATTGTTGATCCAAAGGTAAGCAAGTTGCCGCATTATTTTTTTCAAAAAAAGGCGAACATATTGCCATAGGCACTAGTGCAAGCATAAGCGCTGACCACCAACCAGTGAAGTAAAATCACAAGGCTCTAGAATATTAGGCCACCATTGTTCAAACTTCGAAGCTTTATGGCTCAAGCAGAAGATCCCAACCACCACTACGAAGTCAAAAGAAGGTGCCATCCCTCCATAAATATAAATTCTCCCAAATAAAATAAAGTGGAGGGGAAATCCCCTTTGCCCGAAGTGTAACCTAGAGTAAGTGCCAACCATAACGAGGCAATCTTTGGAGAAAAAGAAATAAAAACTCTCTTGCTGCACACGAGACAAGATTGACAAACTTAGCATCAAAATCACATCCATTTTTACACCACATCCCCCTAAACCCCAGGCACCAACATCCCCCTAAACCCCAGGCACCAACGAATACAACGGCAATAGCACTGAGCGGAAGGTTCAAAAGAGGGACTTTTCACCTAACCGGACCACGAACCCCCGGTCCTCCGCACACCAACCCCCACCCACATTACCCCGCCACGAGAATCGCTCCAAAACCAAATCTTTTGCCGGCCAATCTTGCCGGAACGGATCGAGGGCTCATAGGTTCATAGCCGCCCTGGGCCAAATCCCCCAGAGCAACCCCTCTAAGAACGCGCCCTTTCCAGGACACGAAAAGCCGGGTTTTAAAATGGAAGATTTGCGCGCGTGCGGCGTGGTTCGTTTAGGCAGGCGGCGGCGGCGGCGGCGGCGGGCGGCACGTACCGATCTTGATGGACGTAATGCGGAGGCCGCACGCCTTGAGGACTACGCCGATGCTGCTGGCCGTTACGCCCTTGCCGAGCCCGCTAACCACCCCGCCGGTGACCAGGACGTACTTCATCTCGCCTCGCCCGGGAATCTCGGACCGGACAAATCCCACGCCGCCGCCCGCCGCCGCCGCCTTCCCCCTCCTCAATCCCCTGTCCCGCGCGACAGTTCCCGTCAGCGCCCACGTCCGCGCGCGCGCACAGGCACGGCTGTGTCGGCGCGAGCGCGCGGCGCTAGGGGCAGGGGAGGTTTTAGGAGGTGAGGGGGGAGAAGGCAATGGGGGGCAATGGAGGCAAGGCGGCTGGGGATAGAGAGAGGGAGGAGGGGGGCTTTGGAGGGGTGGCAATTTATACGCCCGTGTCCCTATTTTTCTGTCTGATTTTTTTCTTTATTATTTTTCTCTGTGCGTCTTCTGGGCTTGGGTTTAACTTCAGGGCAGAGGCCCATTCAGCCGAGTCCTGCCAAAAGGCTCCAAAACAATAAGCTCTTGATTAAATGCTTGTATTCGTATTTTATGAAATTTAGGCCTTGTTTGGATGTGCAAAAATTCTAGCACGCATGTTTCTCGAAAAAGAAATCTCGCATGCATGATGTACTAAATAAAATCTATTTGTAAAATCTTTATAGGGATGGGTGTAACTTTTCGCGACGAATCTAATGATGGTAATGAATCGATGATTTGCTACAGTGATACTACAGTAACTATCCTCTAATCGCGCGGTCAAAGGCCTCATTAGATTCTTCAGGGTCACTAGAGCGGGGGTTCTGAAGTTGGTTTTGTAAACTAGCTTTGTTTGACACCGTAATTAACGGTCAAAGTAATACTATTCACTAGCACGCTACAAAACTAGCGCGAACCAAATAAGGCCTTAGTACAATAAAATTAAGAACATATATACATAATGTAATATTATAAACATTTATTTAGGAAAGAAATGTTGGTTAAGATCATGGAGAGCATGCATAGGAAAAGATTAAAAATAAAAGTAAATGCATTTGTGTGACACAGTGACGCATTACCCTTTTTCACAGAGCTATAGCTATTTTGCTCTAGGTTGTTATATAATAGTTCTGTAAAACTAGTCCTAATTATATACTACCTCCATATATTTTTAGATGTCATTTCAGACCAAATAATTATACTAAAATAAACTAAAATTTTATGTCCTAACGACATCTAAAAAGATATGGAGGGAGTAGTTTTTATAGATACGTGACAATGAAAGGACTTACGATGTCAATTGTTAACCCCCGTGGCGTGTGTTAAGATGGAAATGTTTCTTTATGTACACGGTCTCTCCTACCTGCGACTGTACCTTTTGAAGGTGTCCAAGCTCAAGCTGTAATTTTTATGCTAGGTTGTTCACCATGTCTGTCACCCCAAGCTAATGAAACGGTGTGCCATGTCGCTCCATTGCGCGCTCTCAAAGGCTGAAACCATTGGCCGATCAAGCTAGGTGCTATACTAGGAGCCAATATAATTTGGGCAAGGCCTACGGGTAGAGACAGTCATGCATGGTCGTGTCTGTCCGGGCCGGGGCATGTGAAGTTGAGGGCATATATATGTTGAGAATCATGCATGCGTCTAGGGAGAAAAAGGCCGCACTTGGTCTTTTGTGCATTGCACTCGGCGATTATTCCAACACCGTAGTAGCAGATGATGGAGACCAAGAGAAAACCATGCAACACGTACACATACCGCTGCCGGAAGGTGAATAACCTTTTCGTATTATTGGATGTGAACACCAACATAATCTAAACACTAAAAAAAAAGAGCTTTCGTTGCGCATACCGGTTAACTTTTAGTTCGGTACTAAAGTTGGTATGATGGTATTATAGTACTAGGTCCAACTTTGAAAGCCTCCGACTTCATTTTAGTACCAGGTCATAACATCATCCGGTACTAAAAGTTACTTTTTAGTACCGATTAGTGTTTTGGTCCAGTACTAATTAAAATGGCACGACCATTTAGTGCCGTTCAATGACACCGATCAGTACTAAAAAGTGACAATTCGTACCGAACAATTGGTACTAAGAATGAGAGGCCTGGTTCGAATCTTCACGGTCGTGCACACGCATTTATGCGTGACTTAGTAAATGGACAATTTAATATCGGGGATTCATCAATTTTTTTCTTTTATTTTATGGGTGTAAAGGTGTTTATTACCGGTCTGTGTTACCAACCGATATCAAATGGACTCTTAGTACCAGGTATTTTGGCCGTTGCTAAATGACGTTCTATTTAGTACCGAACAACCAATATTGGTCGGGTGCCTGATACTAAATAAATAGTGGTTTGCGGCCGTTACATGTGCTCACTTCTCTAGTCGTGGAAGTGAGCATTCCCCACCGTTGATGGATACTCAGGATAAATAATGAATCTCCAATAGTCGAATGAAAATATTTTTTGATTACAAGATTGAGTATACACACACACACACGCCCACACACCACTTCATGTACATATTTGTATGCCCGCCACACATGCATACTAATCCACGAGTGCGCTCCTATCACACGTCCGAAACCTATAAATAGTAGAGCCGTACCGTCACCCTAGCTTGGCCACCACACCAGAGCACATCATGCAAGTTTGAATTTATCTCATCGATCAGTTCCCATCGTACGTGTTGAGATCGCTGCTTACGGTTTTTTTTTCCTCCCTTGCCCTACTAGCTAGACCCTCCACTGCACATCCATGTTTGTATTTTTTTTACTGCTGCCTACACTGCACGTACTGATTCTATTACGTGCATGAATTCCTGTGGTCGGTCAACCTGCGATGCCACTCCAATTCAAGCCTGCACTGGTCGTACGTACGTGTCACGGTGTCAGGAGGTGGAACAAGGAATTCAATCTCGAGATCGAGACCGGCTTATTATTGGAACGTGGAACGTATCGCCTGAAATCGTGCTGCAGCCTGGAAGAGCTGGAGGCTTGACGATCCAGCGGCGGCGGCGACACTTGTCGTCCATGCATACAGGATAGTCAGAGCTCGATCGACGAAATCATGGAGCATCAATGCATCATCGACGAAATCATTGATCAGGAGTCGCGTGCAGAATCTGCAGAAGCACCAGCAGCCCGGGCAACGGCGCGGCACTTGATGATCGGATAGGAGGATACGAGCGGCGAGTTGGAGAGTGTTTAATAGCATTTTTGCTTTGATTTTCTTCCGCACGCCTGATTGTGCATAACAAAAAAGATATCATGTGTTAACACACTCCAAAAAAATTTTTACCCGCGAAAAGAATATAGAAGTAGTTTCCTTTTTCAATTAGTACAAGATGAAAGAGCATCATACCACAATACTAGATTAGCGTAAGACGTTAATCGGTATAAGTTTATACCGACACCACTTTCAATGACCTAAGGCGTGAGTCGGTACAAGTCTATAACGACTGATGGTCATACGCTGATTCGGTCTTTGCCAACCAAACTGTTGTCGGCATTGGGGGTGCCGCGGTGTAGTGCATCTAGGTCCTCTAATTTGATTTTGACAATTAATGATAACATAATCATTGTGACTAACAGGTGTTTTGTAGCCGCAATATTAAGTAGTAATCCCTCTGCTCCTAATTATAATTCATTTGATTTTTTGATCCTAAGTTTGACCACTCGTCTTGCTAAAAAAATTATGCAAAATGTCACTTCTTTTTGTGGTGTCTTGCTTTATATTAATAAAAGTTTTTGAAGAATAACTTAAATTTGACTATATTTTCACAAATTATTTGAATAAGTGGAGTGACCAAAATTAGGGTTAAAAAGTTATAAATTGTAACGGAGGGAGTACTATTTTTTTTCAATTATTACAAGACCAATAATGTGTGCAAACAGCAAAGCCGTGGACATCGGGATTCAAATTCCTCGTCACCACCGACCATTTAGGTGTGGATATCTCAGTACGTGATTTTATTTATTTAACAATAGCGGATATATAGTTCATGGACTCATCGACCGATCGATGGCCATGAGGGCATGAGGCATCTGATTCGCTTAATTGGGGTGCGTCGACTACCCACCACATCCATTGCTTTTAGTCTCCGACGATCCGAACAGGCATATGTCATGTTCATGTGCTATGCTACTTTATTACAACATAACTAACAGGTTAAGCAATTGAAGAGTGTTCAACGATATATATGTACATGACCGTATCACTCGTCACTGAAAGCTCCTAATTAATTAAGAATAATCTAAATATTGTATGCATATTTCAGTATGTGACAATATAGCTTTATCAACCAGATAATTTAGCTGTTCTAAAAAAAACCCAGATAATTTAGCTCTATCCTGGACCGTACATTATCGCTCTCTCTCTCTCTCTCTCTCTCTCTCTCTCTCTCTCACACACACACACACAGTCTGTCTTTTTTTTGCCACGGAATTAATCGAAATTATATTTAAATTTTGACGGTTCGGCCGGGGACCCTGGCTGCTTCTGCTGCTGGCCGGCAAGGACAAAAATATCATCGACCGATCTCAGAATCCTAATGACATGGTGGGCTGCATGACCTATGTGACGCGCACGAATCAAAGTTGGAGACGACACCGGATTGATGTGGCGATGATCCGACGTTCCAATCCCCAAGTGCTTCGACAGCTACCCGACTCACGTCGACGGTGACCCCCAAGTTCGTTAAATCCGTTTACTTATTAGCTTTGCTAAACGCTAATACGTACATGACGTCCATTTCATCTACAACTCCACGGATCGGAAAATTCAGAGAAATAAGTTTTATCCTTGCAATTGGATGCATGATTACACTTGACAACACCGTTTTGGAGTACTTGTTTATGGTGCTGACTTGGATTCCATTATATTATTGTTTTGTTCTTTTCCATTGCTCTAGGTATATATTTGTATAAAAAAATAACATGGTGATGCTGGACATTTTTGCTGCACATTGTGGCACAACAAAAAAATTCTTTTCTTGGATATATAAAGAATTGTATAATGACGGTGATACACTCATTGACACGTGTGCAAGGTATTTCAACACTTTATAATTCAATGGACATTCGGATATTATTAGCTTTGTACTAAGAAAACAAGCTAAGGCATTTTTATATACTAACTTGTTTTAGGTGTACGTACATACCCATGCCTCAGGTTAAGTGTAGTTAATATCCAGGCTATCTACCCAACAAACAAAATGATAATGAGAATAAATTACACATACAGGCCATCACAATTCCCATCCACAAATTTTTCAGGTGCTCAAGTTGTGGTCCAAAGTAGTTCTATTTTTAAGATAAGAACACCAGTGCCCCGGTCCCCATTATAAGTTTACTGTTATGCTGATGGGCATTTGTGATTATTACCTGGGGATGATTATTGTACCATACCATGTCTATTGTAACCAATCAAGACACTGATAACAACAATTGCAGTCAGCAATGCCGCCAATTTCATGTTGATATTTCTGTAGCATGCGCATCAATCAGTCGACATTACGCATATTTGGGACATTGAATACCGGATCTAATTGAAATATATATCGTTGCTTTCAGGGCCTTGACTGCCATATGATGTTTTGACACATAGGCATCACTTTCTTGGTTTGCCATATCAAATAATACATCAACAACAATATAAAGTATCTAATTTGGTTATTTTTTATTTATTTATGCTCAATATGTCTAGTTACATATATGGAGTAAATTCGCTCACCATGAAAACAATGCCTAGCATCCTTGCCGCCGTCAGGATACCTATCAAACCTTAGGAGTTTGTAGAGTTTGTCTCTTTTTTATTATTCGTTAAGGCATCAGTGTCATCTATATGTAACTTATGAGACAAACTGTCTCTCACGTCACCGTTACGTCAATCATCTTACCGTCTCTATTGTCTACATATATCAGCTGTCCTGCCATGAGGCCACTAGATAAACAATTATATATATTTATTTCATTCCGTTAGTTTTGTCACTTAATTTTCTTTGTCACTTAGTTTTCTTCTATTTGACAATATTTATTTATTGTTTAAAAAAGTACTGGCAGGAGTCTTGGACACGGTAACTTTCGTGTGTAGCAAAAGTTTTTTCATAATTACAGCATTTTTTGCGATTTATAATTACAGCATTTGATCACATAATTAATCAATAGAATCATACAGTATTGTATCCTCAAAGATTGATTTTTCTCACTTTTGTTGTCTATTGTTTATCTTTTTAGATAATATCTACTCCGGTTGTTTATGCACAAACAAGAGAGGACACTCAAGCAAGCCCCAACACGGCCTTGTGCAGTTTGAGCTTTGAGTGATGCTCCAAATAGAGAGAAGATCCGAGCATCACTTCACAGTTCACACACTGCAGTTGCCAATCTCGAGTGATATGCCAATACCAAAAGAAATGGGAGCGGTGCATCTACAAGCATCGATGCCCATGAAGTAAACAAATTGAAAAAACAACTGTTCCTTTCTTGCAAGTACCAATCTGTCATTTTTTACCATTCTTGAACAATCATTTTGTTATTTGGTAAGCTCCACAAGTGACGCCACAAGTAATGCCACATACTGCAGCACAGTAACTCCATGCTTGTTTTCTTCATTATTTTTTCTAGCTTCACTTTACACTGTGGAGGGCCTAAAGGGTTTCTCCTGCTGGTTGGACCTAGCTACCTGTGGGTCCATCTTAGCTCGTAGTGGGCCCACACTGAAATCACAGGAATGCATGCAGCGCGGATAACGGGTTTTAGCTACTCAAAGATTCTGATTTGTCCTTAGCATATCACATGCATAGAACATGATCACAAGACGGGAGGGCCGGCCGGCTAGTGCGTGCATGCTTGCGGCGGGAGACCGGCCGAAGAAGGCTCGGCCGGATTCGCACGCGGCGCACGGGCAACCCAGCGCACACAACCCCGCCACCCGGTGAGGAGGGAAGGGGATGCGCATACAAGACAAGTGTTTGTAATAAAAAAACAATAGGATTAGGAGCCTACTAGCTGTTATCCAGTTTATTGTGGTAATTAAGAGACCACAATAAACTATATATACACATATATTTATATATGAGAAATATCTTTATTTTAAATCATCAATATTGAGATAATAAGTAATATTCTCTTATACATGTGATTTTTACTTTGCAATTAAGATTCTCGTGAGAGTGAGAAAGGCCCTGTTGGCGTGGTCATTCTCGAATTCCTAGCGCGCACGTTTTTTGAGAGAAGAATCTCGCATGTATGGAGTACTAAATGAAGTCTATTTGCAAAACCTCTTTAGGGATGGGTGTAACTTTTCGCAACGAATCTAATGACGGTAAGCAATCGATGATTAGCTATAGTGATGCTACAGTAACCATCCTCAAATCACGTGGTCAAAGGCCTCGTTAGAATCTTCAGTGTTCCTAGCGTGGGGTTCTGAAATTGGTTTTTGTAAACTGACTTTGTTTGACACCGTAATTAATGGTCAAAGTGCGTTTTAGCCCATTCTAGAAAAATCCAAACAGGGCCAAAATCCAACCTTTGGTGATGTGCCACCTTAGCTCATCAGGGTCCGGCGACCCCGACAAAATTTCTGAAATTTCATGTAAACTACTGTAGATCTCTATATTTGACCCCGCCGTCCTAACGGAGCCGACCCCAGTGCCATAGCCGGCTGGCTTCGCCCCTGGAGATCAAGACGATATAATATAAAATATAGGAGTTTATCTCTATAGACTATCTGTACATCAATGTGATACGAGCATTCACCTGTGTGGGCGGGAAAAAGTCTATATCACCCCCTCACCTATGGGGGTGGATTATATAACCCCCAACCTATGAAATAGTCTATATCACCCCCTGAACTTTCCAAAACCGGTCAAATTACACCCTAAAGCAGTTTTGAAAATCATAGTAAATCATAGAAAATTATAAAATGGAAAATCCAATTGTGTTAGACTTCAAATGAGTAGATCTATACAATGAACATATAATATGGTATGGTTTAGTATATTTTTTGTTGTAGCTTTAGATCTATGCTTTTCTTCATAGCTGTAAAAAATATACTAAAGCATATTATATTATATGTCCACTGTGTAGATCTACTCATTTAGAGTCCAACACAATTGGATTTTTTATTTTATGATTTTTTTGTGATTTATTATAATTTTTTGAAACTGCTTTAGTGGGTAATTTGAACAGTTTTGGAAAGTTCATGGGGTGATATAGACCGTTTTATAGGTTGGGGGGTTATGTAGTTCACCTTCCATAGGTGAGGGGGTGATATAGACTTTTTCCGTGTGGGCGTGCACGCACTCGAGGGGTGAATGTTTTAAAACACCTAAGAAGCCAACAAGCACGTTTGGCGTGGTTTACTTAATTTTGTTACTTAGTCTTATGGACTTTATTTATAAGAAGAAGGAGACGGTTGTTTATATTTATCTCATTGGTGGGATCGAGTATTATTATAAGAAGATCCCTAAATTTTATAAATAGGTTCTTGGATATTGCAACTAAGTTTCTAGACTTCACAAATAAACCCTCAGACCCCTATTTTGAGTCTCTTTTGTACACAATGAGATCCTTAGCCTTAGGAATCCTTGAACTCCATGGAGCTCTTCAGAACCAGGCTGCACCTTGAGCCACAACATGATCTGATCGTATGCTGCAATTCATCAATACAAACCATATTCCTCATAATAAGCCATTTACTAGCATCGGATGGAACACCACACACACGTGCGCACACGGGGAAGGGGAAGGGGGATATGAAAGGATGTGACCTAAACATATAACCAATCATAATCTCATTAAAGAAACCCCCAAATAAAGTAAGATGAACAGAAAACCACATACACGAAGAATGGACCTTTAGATTGACAGAGGACAAGTGCTTATCTGTTGTTAAAACCCTCGTATAATCTTGATAGCATGTGGTCTGAATTTGGTGGGGAATACAACTATATAGATGAAGAAAATACTTATCGAAACACATTCATCAAAGTAAATACTATTAATTATGTAGTGGAGTAACTGATGTATGAGATAGATGTACATTCACATGCGTTGCATCCCTGATATGAGCGCGCGTGTTGTATTTGTTGCTCTGTATTCTTATTTAGAAAAATAAATAAGTCGTAGATCTATTCAACAAACTTGCTCACTAATTCGAAGGCGCAAATATTTGACACGGAATAATCATAAATAACATAACATAATTTCTTCTTCCAAAAAATTATTACTTCCTCCGTCCCAAAATATACCTACTTCTAGCATTCAAATTTTGTCTCATAATACAACTATTTTTAAGTTCCCAATGCAAGTGGCTCTTTTGTCTCATAATACAGCTACTTTTAAGTTCTCTAGTGGCTCTTTTGTAACCCCGGTCACCGCCGCCGTCGCGGAGCTGGCTCACCTCCGCGGAGCCGGCCGGACCCGGAGGCGGAGGGTCCGGGATGATAGGGCAGCCTGGGAGAACACGACAGGCTAGGGAGGGCGGGATGGCGGGGGATGCCGCAGGGCAGGGAGGGCGTGGCTGTCGGGGAGGTTGCAGGGGTCAGTCGCCGACGGAGGCTCTTATGAGCGCTGGGCGGTGGGGTGATGAGCGTGGGATGGCGAGTGGGAGTTGCTCGGTAATAATTTTGGCAGGGGAGTTGATAGCTAGCGGGATAGCAAGGAGAGGAAAATAGAGAGACTTTTGAATCCAGGTTTACTCTAGTTTTACTGTTTTAACTATTCATTTTGTTTTTACAGAGTCTCTTGAAGATACTATAATACGTGGAAAAAACATAATCGGCAAATCTCAACTGTATATGTTGGCCTAGATAATGACTCAACGAGATGGGTATAGAAACCAACAATATCCGGATTTGCGATGCTTATTCGAAAGTAATATGGTTGAGAATGAGAAAGGGTCCACGAGGCTGGCTGCTGCTGGACGTCCGTCATTCGCCGAACTAGCCTACTAGGTTGTGCTGCCATTTGCATGCGTGGACCAGCGCTGGTAGTGGTAGGCCCTCAAGTGGATAAGGTGGAAAGCAAATGCCAATTTTGCCCTCCCCCGGGCCTCGCTGGTTGTCGCTTGCCATGGATTTAGTTCGTTCAGTACTGTCGTTGGATCTCACAGGATATGTAAGATCAGCAAATTGTCTTGTAGTGGAAAATGTAGCGTTCTCGCTACAATGGACATGGTTTTGGAAAATCTTTGTTGCCTTTCTGACTGCGTTTGGTCGTAAGGTAAGGATTGGGCACTAGTATGGTCATTATCGAACTACGCCAACATCCGTCACCGAGGTTTATTTAAAATGGGGATTCTTAAAATGTGAAAATGTGTAAAAACATTTTGCCCAACTTCTTGAATCCTATGAAATGGAAACCGGAAAAAATAACACCATAATAAAAACACAACGATGAGAGAAAAGTATGCATCGCAACTTCGATCGGGACATCCAGTTGAATTATAAGCATAAATATAAGCTTAGAGCTTCCACCAAAGCATGGACAAAATGTTTGTGTCCTTTATAAATTATAATTTCCTCTTTCTCTAAAAGAAGAAGGTTAACCTTCTCTACTGGTCAAGAGATCCGATCCCCGAACCCCTATTTCACCAGCCAGAGAGACTTTTTAATTAGCTTAGAGATTCGCTCACATGATGAGTAATCAAACCCGCAACATAGAGGTGCTGCAACCACTACGATTTTTTTTTTTGGAAAATGGAAACTTTATTGATTTCAAGAAGTTACATCAATGTGATACGACGACTTGAAACTTTCCTGACCTATGCCAAATGGCACACAACCTAAAAAAGTCTGAAACACAAACGAAAATACTAATGACTGTCAATCCTAATATGAAACTGCCATGCAACCACTATACTACAAGCCCTCTTTTGCGATTCTTACATTCCTCCTTCCAGTCACCTTGAACGCCTCCGTCTTACATGCAGTAATGGAAAAAAATGGTATGGAGATGTTCATGATGCACCCGGTTTTGACCCGAACACGAAGTGGCAAATTTCATTTCTCATCGCGTAAGACTTGGAATGCAGTTAGATGCTCAGCACTTCAGCAGCTATGCTGATAATGGCCAATGGCCATGGCCAGCGCTAGCCACTATGCTTGAGCATGCACCGTACCTGTACCGTTTGAGTGACCAAAAGTCCATGTCAGAGTCACTGTTACCTGTGCTTGTATGATGCAGTGGGCACGTGCCCGCTCTAGTCCCTTCGCCGTGCACACTCTACTAACCAGAAGGACACCAGGAGGGTTATTATGCAATTAATCCACCAGATAGACACTGCCTGATGCTGCCAATTGAAGCAAAATACGAGGATCAGCTAGCACTGTCTGGTTGTTGAAGAGGATGGGGATGTTCACGTGCCACAGCATACGGCTGAAACGCTAAGAATGCTGAAGGGGGGAACTCAAAAATAGTTTTGCTAGTTGCCCCATCATCCATCGAAGCGAGTGGGAGCACTCATGCACAATAAAAATAAAGTGGCATGCATCTATCTCACACTACTACAGAAATAATTTCCAGAGACACCCCGTTTTTTTTCCAGGGGCAGGTGCAAATGTATCCCGCTCCTACAACAGGAGATGGGTACTGTAGCATTTCGCCCGCCCTGGAAATGCATCTTCAGGGGCGGGTGACGGCACCACCCGCCCCTGTAAACAGGGCTCATTTTCAGGGGCGGGTGGTGCCGTCACCCGCCCCTAAAGATCCGATTTCCAGGGGCGGCCGGTGCCATCAGCCGCCCTTGGAAATGCGCAATAAATATCTGGTCGCGCACCATCGTCCTCCTCCCGACAGAACAGTGCTCTCTCGGGGGAGGTGCTGTCCGAAAATTCCTTGGATCATAAATAGGGGAGGGAAGGTTTTGAACTCGATTTCCTTGAAGTTGGAGGCTCTATGAGGTAAGTAGCACCTAATTCTATGTTTTTTCTAAGCTTTTGGGTTAATTTTAATGGTCAAATTGTGCTCTCATTCCTCTAGCTAGATGTAGATCTAAATTAGGTGGATTTAACATTTAAGCCACGAATTGCTTTAACTTTTTGAGTAAATCTACGCTATTTTAGTTGGAGCACATGACTAGGTAATTATTTGAGCCCATTCTTTAAGTTTTAGCCTCATTTAGATGTGAACATATTTCCAAAAATTATAGAGGAGAGAGAAAATAATATGATTTCCCTCATATATTTATACACATGCAAGATATTTTTTTCATCCTATGTTTTCACACGAATTATTATTTCTCTTGTTTGAAATTATGTGAAATCCGAAAGAATAACAAAATACTTTCAGAAAACGCAAGACTTTAACCCTAGGATTAACCCTTGTTCAAAGATTTATTATTATATCGGATGACATAGTAAATTGACTTTATCGAATATTTACGCTTATGTGTAGATTTAATTGGCATATATTTCGCAAATTATTTAAGAGTTTGTTTTAATTTGTTTGAATCATTTATTGTTTTTCTATTGTTGGTGTTTACTGTTTAGAGATGGATAGAACTTGGATGTACAAAGCACGAAGGACGGATGCATATTTCCATGGAGAAGTTGATAAATTCATTCAAGTGGCAGAAAACAATGCAAGAATTGAGAAGACATGGATGATACATTGCCCATGCAGAACCTACAAAAATCTGAGAGTATTCAGCAACGCAACTATAATTAGATCACATGTGTTGATTAGTGGTTTTGTAGACAACTACATGATCTGGAATAAGCATGGTGAAGAAGAACAACCTCAGAGAGAGAATTCAATCGATGAAATAATGCAAGAGCCCGAGTTTAATATATTGTTTGATGCCTTTGATGATGCTGGCTGTGAGGATGATGGTGTTGGTGGTGGTCATTTTGATGGTGTCGACGGGAGTCCCATCGATCTTGGCTGTGATAATGATAGCGATGAACTTGATGATGGTGATTTTCTGAGCTAGTTGTTGCGTCACACTAAAGCGGAGCTATTGGTTTGTAGTGCTAAGAGGTTAGAAAACTTCGAGACGGTGAAGAAATCAGCAGAAGAAAATATATATGAGCGGTCTAAAGGATGTCCGAAACACTAGACGATTCTTCGTTTTGTACTTGAGTTGTTGACCCTAAAGGCTAAGCACAGCTGGTCAGACAGTAGTTTCAATGATCTCCTGGGTATGTTGGCCTGGTTGCTTCCGAAGCCAAATAAAGTGCCTGCGAACACATATCGAGCAAAAAAGCTTGTTAGCCCGTTCACAATGGATGTGGAAAGAATTCATGCATGCCCGAATCATTGTATTTTGTATCGTGGGGATGCTTTCAAAGACTTGATCAAATGCCCTATATGTTCTGCAAATAGGTACAAAAACAATGCTGGTTATTGTGGCGGCGATAATTAAGGTCCAGGAGATAGGAACAAAAGGAAGAGGAAGGGTGCAGCGAATAGTGTTGCAGAGGCACCAGATACTACTTTAGGCATCTCTAAGAAGCAAAGACGAATTCCGACGATGGTTATGTGGCACCTCCCGGTTGCCGACCGCCTAAGACGTTTCTTCTCCAACCCAAAGGATGCTGAGTTGATGCGCTGGTGGGATTCAGATAAGCGCAAGAAAAGCGATGAAAAGCTTCGACATCCAGCTGATGCTCTGCAGTGGAAGAAATTCGATGAGCAGTATTATCTGGAATTTGGAAAGGACCCAAGGAACGTTAGGTTTGCGTTGAGTACAGACAGAATGAATCCGTTTGGTGAAAAGGACTAGCACTCACAGCACTTGGCCGGTGATCTTGACGATGTACAACCTGCCTACATGGTTGTGCCAGAAGAGGAAATATCTTCTGTTGTTGAAAGCATCTAAACCCCTATTTCGAGTTTTGGTAATTAATGACAACAGTTTGTGGATTAGTGATTTCATTTGAGATAATGAGCATAGATTGATCCATGGTTGAAAAGGGTTTGATTGTGATCATATGGAGTTTTGGAGATGATATGCAAAGCTCGGACTCAAGGCAAAGGTATATGATAGGGTTTTTGCATTTTACCAGTCACAAGGTGATTAGTCGATGAAAAGTGGCCGGATTTGTTGGATAGATAGCCGTACTATCAAGAGGGGTTGTGTACTCGTGCTTGACGGGTCTTTAGTGCCATTTTGCTCAAAATGTCTAGATGCATGCATGAGGGCTAACGACGTTTTGAAAAATCTGAAAAATGGGACAAGTTTGAGTGCTGACTGTCTAAGTGCGGACAGTCCGCCCCTAGGGTGCGGACGGTCCGCCACTCACTTTGGTTTTGTACCAGAGAGGCTGTTGCCTCTGGTGGGTGTGGGCTGAAAAATGAAGGGCGAACGGTCCGCCCCTCTAACTCAAATTGTACCAGAGACATGTGTCGTCTCTGGTGGAAAAGAAAGTTCAACGGCAGACGGTCCATCCCTGGGGTGCGGACGGTCCGCCGGTCATTTAAAGATTTGTACCAGAGACGTTGTATTTCTGGTTGGGCTTGATGGTTTAATGGTGGACGGTCCGCTCCTGGGGCGCGGACAGTCAGCCGGTCATTTTCAAATTGTACCAGAGACGATTTCGTCTCTGGTGGTGTGGAACATTGAACCGCGGACGGTCCGCCCCTAGGGCGCGGACGGTCCGCCAGGGCTATTACGGCTAGTTCTGACACACAATCATTGCACTCTGACACATAGGGCTTTCTTTTGTTACTAATTAAATTTCTATAGTGTTGGTGTTTTTAGTTTTAAACCGCCTATTCACCCCCCCTCTAGTCGGTGTTCTTGATCCTACAAGTGGTACCAGCGCTAAGTACTCCTTAAATTGCGGATTTAACCATCTTGGAGAAGAACAATAACTAGTGACAATGGTATTCATGTTGGGAAGCCACCTTTTTTTGATGGGAATAATTATGATTATTGGAAGAATAGGATGTCAGCTCATCTCATGGCTATGAGTAGAAAATTGTGGAGAGTTGTGAATGATGCAAAGAATTTGACCCCGGTAGATGAGGAAAATGAAGTGCTAAATGATCAAGGGGTAAATGTGCTATTTAGTGCTCTTGATGTAAGTGAATTCAATAGAGTCAAGAGTCTCACAAATGCAAATGATATATGGAAGAAGCTCATGGAAATTCATGAGGGCACATCAAGTGTGAAGGAGGCTAAGCTATATGTGCTCAAGGGTAAGTTTAGTGAATTTGCCATGAAGAAGGATGAGAGTGTAGCCGAGATGTTCAACCGGCTAAATGATATTGTGAATGAACTCAAGGGGCTTGGATTTGAGGTGCCGGATGCGGATTTTAATCACAAGTTTCTTAGAAGTCTTCCGGAAGGATATGACACCATTGTGACCATGCTTGTGAGGTCAAATGTGAAGACCGCTACTCCCACACAAATATTGGGAGAAGTGCTTACCCATGACATGTTCAAGAAATCCCAAGATGAAGCTCATGGGGGAGAAATTGATGAGAAAAAGAAAAGTGTGGCTTTCAAGGCTCAAGATAGCAAAAATGAAGAATGAAGTGGTTGTCAAGAAGAAGAATCGGATGAGGAGATGGCTCTCTTTGTCAAGAGGTTCAATAGAATGATGAGCAAGAAGAACTTTGGCAAGAGAGGACAATCATCAAGGAAAAATTCTTTTGTTGACAAGACTTGCTTCCAATGTGGTGAAGTAGGTCATATCATCATAAATTTTCCAAACAAAAAGAATGACAAGAACAAGAAGGACAAGAAAAATGATGAGAAGAAAAAAAAGAAGTTCATCAAAAAGAAAAAGAAATGGTCAAGCCTATTTTGTTGTGTGAGATTCCGATGCAAACTCCGATGATGATGATGACGACGACAAGCCATCCAAGGGGGTTGCCGGGATCGCCATCAAGAAGGCTCCATCACTCTTCTACTCATCACATTGTTTTATGGAAAAAGGTGGTGCAAAGGTATTACAAGATGATGAACATGAAGAATTTTCATATGATGATCTTGTAGACATGCTCACCGACGCCGGTGAGCATGTGATCAAGGAAAAAGAAAAGTTGAAGGACTTAGAGTTGAAGTATGGTTCACTCCAAGCTTCCTATGAGGAACTAAAGACCTCTCATGAGAATCTTAAAGAAACTCATGAGAAGCTTAAGGAAGCTCACAACACCTTGCTTGATCACAAGGACAAGGCTATGTTGAGCATGGGGGCTAGTAGTGAAACTTGCAAATCATGTTGTGTATCTAGCTCTACTAACCCCTCATGTAGCACAAATAATAAATCTTCTTGTGATGAGTCACTTGTCTTGGAGAATAAAAAATTGAAGAAGGAGGTGATTTGTTTGACCAATGATTTGAGCAAGTGCTATAATAGTAGAGCCAAATTCAACCATTGTTGGTCAAGCCAAAAGTTCACCTTGAATAGGCAAGGTCTTGAATATATTCCAAAGAAGGGCAAGAAGGCCTTTTTATGAAATCAAGACCGTATTTGTGAAGAAAGATGGACGGTCATATTGTGAAAAGTGCAAGAAGATGGGCCATAATGAGAAGAATTGCACCAACAACAAAGCCGTATCCTTTGACTCTAGCTATGTTCTTATGAAAGATTCTAAGGGTTATGTTAGTGCTAAATATGTTGGGTTACCTATATATGGTGCTAAAAAGAATACCATTTGGGTGCCTAAAACCTTGGTCACTAACATCCAAGGACACAAGAAAATTTGGGTACCTAAAAGAGTTACTTCTCTTTTGTAGGTGAATTACAAGGCCGGAGGAAGACATTGGATGCTTGATAGTGGATGCACTCAACACATGGCCGGAGATCCAAAGATGTTCTCTTCTCTTGATGATAATGTGGTTGGTTATAGTCATATCATCTTTGGTGATAATAGCCGAGGAAAGGTCAAAGGAATTGGTACAATTGCTATCTCAAGTGATCACTCTCTTTCAAAAGTTTTGCTAGTTGATTCTCTCAAGTTCAATCTCTTGTCGGTCACTCAACTTTGTGATTTTGGTTATAAGATTAGCTTCACTAAAGATGATGTTGTAGTGACTAGTTTGGATGGAAATGATCATATTTTCACGGGATTTAGACATGAGGATGTATATCTTGTTGATTTTGCTACTAGAGAGGCAAAGTTGTCTACTTGCTTGTTCTCTCAATCATCTTTCGGTTGGTTATGTTATAGATGACTTGGTCATGTTGGCGTGAAGCAACTTAACCGACTCTTGTAGCTTGATTTAGTAGTTGGCTTGAAGAATGTGAAATTTGAAAAAGATAAGTTATGTTGTGCATATCAAGCCGGAAAGGAAGTTGCAAATACTCATACTACTAAGAGTGTTATGTCAACCGAGAGACCATTAGAATTATTGCATATGGATTTATTTGGTCCTACTACATATAGAAGCATTGGAGGAAATTGATATTGTCTTGTGGTTGTGGATGATTACTCAAGATATACATGAGTTTTCTTTCTTCATGACAAGGCCGATACATATGACATATTCAAGAAATTCATGATAAGGGCCGAGAATGAATTTGAGCTCAAGGTGAAGAAAGTGAGGAGTGACAATGGAAGTGAATTTAAAAACACAAAAGTTGAGGAATGGTGTGATGAGAACGGAATCAAGCATGAATTCTCAACTAAGTACACTCCGGAGCAAAATAGTCTTGTTGAGAGGAAAAATAAAATCTTGATTGATATGACAAGATCAATGCTCTCCGAATACAATGTTTTGGATAGCTTTTGGGCCGAAGCAATCAACACAGTTTGTCATGTTTCTAATAAATTGTATTGCCATAGATTTCATAACAAGACCTCATATGAATTACTCATTGGAAGGAAGCCAAATATCTCATATTTTAGAGTGTTTGGTTGCAAGTGCTATATTTTCAAGAAGGGAACTCGGTTATCAAAGTTCCAAAGCAAATGTGATGAAGGTTTTCTTGTAGAGTATTCATCTTGTAGCAAGGCTTATCGGGTCTACAACAAAACTCATGGCATTGTTGAAGAAGCATATGATGTGGAGTTTGATGAAACCAATGGGTCTCATGATGAACAAGACAATCTTGATGATGTGAGGAATGATGGCCTGAAAAATGCAATGAAAACTATCTCAATTGGTGATGTTAGACTAAGAGAAGAAGATGAAGATGGTCCTTCTATCTCTATTAGAGTAAATCCTTCAACTTCTATCTCAAATGATCAAGCACAACCAATTGTACAAGATTCAAGTAACGATGATGCTCAAGTGCAAGATCAAGTGGGTTCATCCAGTTCACCTTCTACATCAACTCAAGAGCCCATTGCTCCTCATAGAATTCATCATGTTCTTGCAAAGGATCTCCCGGTGGATCAAATCATGGGTGATATTAGTAAGGGTGTCCAAACTCGATCTCGTATAGTTTCTTTTTGTGAAAACTATTCTTTTATATCTTTTCTTGAACCTAACCGTGTAGATGAAGCTTTGAGAGATCCGGATTGGGTAAATGGTATTCATGAAGAATTGAATAATTTCACCCAGAATCAAGTTTGGAATTTAGTAGAAAGACCTAAGAATTACAATGTCATTGGTACTAAATGGGTCTTTAGAAACCAGCAAAATAAAGATGGAATGGTTGTGAGGAACAAGACAAGATTGGTGGCTCAAGGCTTCACTCAAGTCGAAGGTTTGGATTTTGGTGACACTTTTACCCCCGTTGCTAGATTAGAAGCTATTAGAATTTTATTAGTTTATGCTTGCTCTCACACCATAAAACTTTATCAAATAGATATGAAAAGTGCTTTCTTGAATGGCAAGATTAGTGAACTTGTATTTATTGAGCAACCTCCCGGTTTTGAAGATTCAAAGAAGCCAAATCATATATACAAGCTCTCTATGGTCTTAAGCAAGCTCCACAGGCTTGGTATGAAAGATTGAGGGATTTTCTTATTTCTAAGGACTTTAAAATTGGTAAGGTTGATACTATTTTGTTCACTAAAGCTATTGGTAAGGATTTATTTGTTTATCAAATTTATGTTGATGACATTATCTTTGGTTCAATTAACCCAAGTTTTTGTGATGAATTTGGTGAAATGATGTCTAGGGAGTTTGAGATGTCCATAATTGGTGAATTGAGTTTCTTTCTTAGACTTCAAATCAAGCAACTCAAGGAAGGCACCTTTGTGTGTCAATCTAAATATGTGAAGGATATCTTGAAGAAATTTGGTATGGAAGATGCAAAACCAATCAAGACTCCTATGGCTACCAATGGGCATCTCGACCTAGATGAGGGAGGTAACCCGGTTGACCAAAAACTTTACCGTTCTATGATTGGTAGTTTGTTTTATTTGACCGCATCTAGGCCCGACATCATATTTAGTGTTTGCATGTGTGCACGATTTCAAGCCGCACCTAGAGAATGTCATTTGACCGCCGTCAAAAGGATCTTGAGGTACTTGAAATTCACTCCAAATATTGGTATATGGTATCCCAAGGGTGCTCATTTTGACTTGGTTGGATTTTCGGATTCCGATTATGCCGGGTGTAAGGTTGATAGGAAAAGCACTTCCGGTGGTTGTCAATTTCTTGGAAGGTCTCTTGTATCTTGGTCTTCAAAGAAGCAAAATTCCGTGGCTCTTTCAACCACCGAAGCTGAATATATTTTGGCCGGAAGTTATTGTGGACAATTGTTATGGATGAAGCAAACTCTTCTTGATTTTGGTGTGAAGTTTGATGAGATTCTATTATTGTGTGATAATGAAAGCGCCGTGAAAATTGCAACTAATCCGGTACAACATTCAAGAACCAAGTATATTGATATCCGTCATCATTTTCTAAGAGATCATGTGAACAAGGGTGATATCAAGATTGCTGGAATTGGCACGGATGGTCAATTAGCCGATATATTTACCAAGTCATTGGATGAATCTTGGTTTTGTAAGTTGAGAAACGAGTTAAGTATCATTGACTTCTCAAATATGGCTTGAAAGCTAGCACATGTGGCATGTGGTTCTTCATTGCATTTCTTATTGCATTTTTCTGAATTTTTTTGAGGAATTTTTGAGCCATTTATGAGTTTTTATGATTTTACTTGATTTATTTTTGAATTCTTGTTGTTACTCGCTCACATGAGTCTTTGGATGGTATTCGTGCAAGTTTTGAGATTTATTGATTTTTATATGAGCAATGATCCCAATTCAAAGTTGGATGTGTGAAAGTTGGCTGAATTCTAGACAGACTGAATTTTGGAAGCGCGGACGGTCCGCCGTTCATGAAAAATGTTCACCAGAGGCTCTGCAGAAATGTTTCAGTCGAAAAAATATACAGCGGACGGTCCGCGGGTCATCGGTGCAACCGGTTAGCTTCGGATACACCGGTGGTGTGTCCACTAGGCAAAGCGCGGACGATCCGCCAAGGGTCCGTGAACAGTCCGCTGTTGTTGAGAAAAATTGATCAGATGCAGTTTTAATGGGAAGGTGAGTCGGAAATTATAAAGGCGGACAGTCCGCCTAGAGGTCGCGGACGGTCTGCGCCTGCGCAGAGTGGTGGGACCAGCCACCCGTGGACTTATATTGCCAAGTCTCTTTCTCCTCCTACCAAACCGACCATATCCACCCAAAAGCTCTCTTCTTTCTCTCTGAAGCATGTGGGAGGAACCTGCAAGGGGGAGGACGTTTGTCGTGGTTCCCGGACGGTCCGAGCGCATCCCCTGACCCTTCTCGAGATTCTCCATCATGTCCTCTCGGTATTTCAATGTTTCCTCTCTTTATATTATTGGATTTCGTCATGAAAGAGGCTCGGGTTGGGTGCTCTGATATGATTTTGGACCATAGATTTGTGAAATCAGTTGGGGGATCTTGTTGCTAGTGTTGAGGAGATGTAGTGGCTAAAATTTGGTTGATAGATTTGATCTAGAACTCAAATTGTGGATGAATCAAAGTTTGGGCGATTTTCAGTCAATGTGCAGATCAGATGGGTCGCGGACTGTCCGCCTGATGACCGCGGATGGTCCACAGTGGTGGTTCAGTGAACCGCGGATGGTCTGCGTTCAGAGAGCGGACAGTCCGCCAGTGCTAGATTTTTCAGACATGATGCTGATTGACATATTTCAATGTGGAATGATTCTATTGCTTGGATAATTGTTCTTATGATTCATTCTTGATCTCAGGCCACCTCGGAAGATCCAAAAGGCCACTACTTCCAAAATCAAGAAAGCAAGTGCATAAAAAAGGCAAAGAGACAGTGATGATTCAGATGATGTTGATTATGCTCCTGACCCAAGTGACTTGGCTGTTGCATCATCTGTTGGAGGTATTGGAGATGATTCCTTTGATGAAGATGTCGAGGGTGTCGAGGATGATGTCACAGATCTGATGGGGTTAGACCTTCCTAGCAGGCACTGGACTACTGAGTCCTACTCACATGCAAGGTCAGTAAACCAGCTCAATGAACCAAGTGACACCAATATCCTCTATTTCAGCACTATGGTTCAGCAAGATGCTTATTTTGGTCATGTAGTCAAGAAAACTGTGTTTAAGCATCAGACCATAGATTTAGCCTATATGAGGCCACAGCCTGTCATGTCAGCACTTGTGGATAGATTTGAGTACATGGGTCTAGCTAACTTTCTACAGCATAGATGTGATTGGAATGAGACTGTTATTCGCCAGTTCTATGCTACGTTAGAAATTAACATGGTAGAAGAAAAGATATGATCTCATGAAGAATGCACAAACTATGGATGTTGTGATGGAAAATCTCTTGCCTGAAACTAATTATCCCATATACTATGACCCTGCAAATGTGGGGATTGCTAGAAGTTTTGGGGGTGCTCAGGGTCTTAGGCATCATCCTGCAGTGATTAATAGGATTGCTAGTCACATTTATGCCTAAGAGTGGAAACAAGGACAAGATTCGAGGTCTCTATTAGAATTAATGTCATATCTCTTATCATGGATCAGCTGGCAGATCTTAGACTTAATCTTGAGATAAATTTTTACTTTGCTCCCTACATTATGTCTATCATCAAGGCCAAGACCAGTTTATAGGCATTTGTGAGTGCAGGCATATACCTTTTAGGCCCTTCAAAAATGATACTGGTTTTCTAATGAGGCCTTTGACTCCCTTCCCCGGTGATGACATAGATGAGGCAGAACATGGGCACGATGATGATGATGGTGACAGTGATGATGACGCTCACATGGGAGCAGCCGTAGCACAGCATGCCATGCCACCTCCACAGCCTCCACTGCAGCCATAGTGGGCTCCTCCAGCTGGGTACTTCGACCCATACTTTGCATCCATGCAGCAGGGGATGAGTTCTCAGATTGAGGGTTTGGCCAGCCATATGCAGAGGCAGATGAATCTTGGCTTCTAGAACATGCAGCAGCAGATGACACAGCATTTCCATGAGAGCATGTTCCAGCCCATGATGGCTCAGATGCAGGGGATCAGGAGAGTCTTCACTCAGATATAGCAGCTTTGGACTCGCGCTTTGAGGATATGCCTTCTTCTGAGCACTTCCAGTAGCTTGAGACCAGAAAGCAGCAGCTTGAGCAGAGATTTGATACTTTCAACACTGCTTTCACCGGGTTCTCAGATCACTTCCATTCAGTATTTCCGGCTCCGGTGCCGCCTCCAGAGTTCTATCCACACCAGCCGTTCTACCCACCGCCACTGCCTCCGCCGCCGATGGATTGACCTTCTTGGCAATTGATGCCAAAGGAGGAGATGGACTTTGGAGTGCTTGGATCTAGGGGGAGCTCATGGACTTCACATGGAGATCATTCGCTTTTGCTGTCGAACTCTGTTGCATTGCACGCTCATATTATGGCCTTGCATGGATATTTGTGATTTGAACTTGGATTTGGTTTGTAATGTGTGATGAACTATGTTGGCTTGTAATACTCTTATGATTTATGTTCATCTCGTGACTTGTTGAGGATGTGCTAATTTTATCAAGTTCATATATATATATATATATATATATATATATATATATATATATATATATATATATTGTGTTGTATTGCCTCGATTTCCATTTGTAGGGGAAACTCCGTCAAAATTGTCAAATTTCATATATATATTCTCTTGGTATTCATTCAAATTTATAAGCACATATCAAGGGGGAGTTCTTTCTACTCATCGAACTTAGGTGAATTTATTCATATCAATTCTGAAATTTTTCAAGAAAAATGAGTAAGTTCTTCCAATGTTCAATTCCAAGTCTACCTTATGCCTTGTGTATAAAGTTGACTTGTACTTTTTTATCACTTCAAAATTAGTGTTGTCATCAATTACCAAAAAGGGGGAGATTGAAAGCATCTAGGCCCCTATTTCGAGTTTTGGTAATTAATGACAATGGTTTGTGGATTAATGATTTCATTTGAGATAATGAGCATAGGTTGATCCACGGTTGAAAAGGGTTTGATTGTGATCATATGGAGTTTTGGAGATGATGTGCAAAGCTCGGACTCAAGGCAAAGGTATATGATAGGGCTTTTGCATTTTACCGGTCACAAGGCGATTAGTGGATGAAAAGTGACTGGATTTGTTGGATAGATAGCCGTACTATCAAGAGGGGTTGTGTACTCGTGCTTGATGGGTCTTTAGTGTCATTATGCTCAAAATGTCTAGATGCATGTATGAGGGCTAACGACGTTTTGAAAAATCTGAAAAATGGGACAAGTTTGAGTGCTGACTGTCTAAGTGCGGACAGTCCGCTCCTAGGGCGCGGATAGTCCACCACTCACTTTGGTTTTGTACCAGAGAGGCTGTTGCCTCTGGTGTGGGCTGAAAAATGAAAGGCGGACGGTCCGCCCAAGGGGCGCGGACGATCCGCCCCTCTAACTCAAATTGTACCAGAGACATGTGTCGTCTCTGGTGGAAAAGAAAGTTCAACGGCGGACGGTCCGTCCCTGGGGAGCGGACGGTCGCCGGTCATTTAAAAATTTGTACCAGAGACGTTGCATCTCTGGTTGGGCTTGATGGTTGAACGGCGGACGGTTAGCCGGTCATTTTCAAATTGTACCAGAGACGATTTTCGTCTCTGGTGGTGTGGAACATTGAACCGCAGACCGTCCGCCCCTAGGGTTCGGACGGTCTGCCAGGGCTGTGACGGCTAGTTCTGACACACAATCATTGCACTCTGACTCACTTGTTAATAACGGCAGATAATCCGGTTTTTGAACCACGGACGGTCCGCGATTTCGCATAACAGAGTGTAACAGCTAGTTTTTGAGGAGATGTCTATATATACCCAATGCCGGCCATTGGGAGGCTTGCTTGGCCATTTGGATCACTTTCTTGACACATTGGAGCTGAGCCATCCCTCTTTCACACATTCTTGCTTAGTGGTTGCATATTTGAGAGTGTGAGAGCATCCTAGTACTTTGCACCAAGTGGTTGAGCTTTGTGGCACTTAGAAATCTTCAAGCAAGCGTCATTGACTTGTTACTCTTAGGAGTTGCCGCTCCCTAGATGGCTTGGACAAGTAGATTTCGTGGAGCACCTCCAAGGAGATTGTTGAGGAGCCCCGATTTCGATTGTGAGAGGTCTTGTGCTCACCTCACCGGAGTGGTGAAGAGCAACTCTAGTGGAACCGAGGTGTGGAGCGGTTCCTTGATTCAAGCCGGCTCAAGATCAAGAGAGTTCTTGATAGAGGAGCGGTTGATTCTTGGAATCCACCTCAACGTGGATTAGGGGTGACCGGCAAGTCATCGACACCACGAGATAAACTCTTGTGTCAAGCTCGGTTATTTCTCTTGCTCATTTCAATTCTTGCATTTACTTTAAGCAATTTACTTTACTAGAGCTTGAATTGTATCTTGTCACCCTATGTTACAAACCCAAACTAGAGATAGTGGTAGCATGACATAAGGCTTTCTTTTGTTACTAATTAAATTTCTCTAGTGTTGGTGTTTTTAGTTTTAAACCGCCTATTCACCCTCCTCTAGTCGGTGTTCTTGATCCTACAGCTGTCCATCCTTGTACAAGGACCCAAGCGTTTCATGTCCATTCTAAATCGGTATGTACTAAATCGTGCTTACCCTGAGGATTCCATGATCGAGGGATACAGTACTGAGGAAGTAATCGAGTGTTGCCTTGGTTACCTAAATGATAAAGTATCCATTGGTTTGCCCGTTCCACGTTTTTTTGGGAGGTTGGAAGGGGTTGGGACAGTTGGGAGGAAAACATTTATTGACAAGAATTTTAAAGGAGTGCAACAAGCACATTATAGCATCTTGCAGCATCTCGCGATAATGACACCTTTACTCAATGAACACTTGAGCATAATTCGTGCTGAATCTAATGGCTGCTCAGATGATTGGATCATGAGAGAGCACAAGCGTCGATTGACTGCATGGTTGAAGGACCTGGATCTACCAGATGGGGAGACCATGGAAGAACAAATGATTAAAAGATTAGCAGCAGACCCATCAAGTCAGGTCACATCGTGGCAAGGGTACGATATTAATAGATATTTATTTTATACTGCTGCAAAAAACAAAAAGATTGTATCCCAGAACAGTGGTGTCTGCATTGAAGCCTTGGACAAGAGAACAGACCAAAGTATAACTTACTATGACATCATAGATGACATATGGGAAGTGCACTATGGTTTCAATATACAAATTCCGGTTTTTCGGTGTCCTTGGGTCAAATACCCTAGAGGTGTTGAGGTGGATGGCTATGGACTCACGATTGTTGACCTCAACAATGTTGGTTACAAAGATGACCCATGTGTACTTGCTTCACAGGTCGCACAGGTTCTGTATGTAGCTGACCCCGCAAAGAAAGGAAAGCATGTTGTTGTCCCAGGAAAATAAGATATCATAGGGGTTGATGGTATCAACGATGTGGAAGATTATAATCAGTACAATGAAATGAACCTCTTCATAGACCTACCCCCAAAAGATGGAGATTATAAAAGCAAGTTTAAAAAAAATGACAAGTCATGGGCACGTAAGGATGGCGAATCGAGAATTGTAACCGGTTAAAATTGTAGTTATTTCAAATCGGATTGCATGTAATCGTATTTTTCTCTTGTATTCTGAATACCAGACCTGTTAATGAACTATTTGTTGATGTATTTCTCTCTCTGTTTTTTGAAAGAGTTTCGTTATTTTTCAAATTTAATACATCCTAGAACAAGGAAAATATCAATTTGTAAACTTAAATTCACAGCCACACATGCAATATATAGAACAATCTCAGAAATTCACACTTAGAGATAGTAGACTTAACAAATTCATAGCCTACATTACCTAGCGACAGAATACATACATGAAAATTCATAGCGAATACAAGTTGCAAAAGTTCAATTGCATGCCTACTACATCATCTAAGGAAAATTATTCGGAAGCAACAGGTACTGAACATAGTTAACATCACCAATCTTGTACCCCAGGGCATCGTCTATGAAAATTAATGCACGGATAAGACAGCTGTCCTTTGCTTCGCTTCTACGAGGAAGTGCTTTGCCGTAGACTGTGAACATTGTTTCTGCGGTAGGATCTGGCGTAGTTCGAAATTCATAAGAACTCTGATAGAGACCTTCCCTTGTATATGCTAGTCCGGACTCAGTCGAATAATAACCCAACTACTCAACGGCTTGACATAAAATTTCTTCTAAGCTCATTGCCATAAAGGTGTTACCAAATATATCCTGCAATGGAGATGGAATGCAAATATAATTAACTGCTTTTCGCAATCAAAGAATATCATAATTCTTGAAATTAACAAAATTCACTTACTATGTCATATAGATTTTCTCGTGAAAGAGTCTCGCAGAGAGTAACAATATCTTGTTGATTCTGTTGAAGTGCTTTGATTTTGAACCATGACAAATCTGGAATCAGATAACCATAATTCTGAAGTTCCAAAAGGCAGGCTTCTATGGTTCTTCTTTCATAAGTCATCTGAACTAGTGATTCTTTCCCACTAGCCACTATTTGAATCATGGTACCTACATCTTGTCTTGATGGTATCTCGAAAGAGATTGTCATTTTCTTGAATTGTTGGCGTTCTGTGGTTACCACCTGAAGAGGTGAACCACCTAGGTATTGTAGAACCTCTGTAAGCATCTAGGCCCTCAAGGTATGTTTCGGTGATTAATGACAACCATTATTGTGACTAATGAGTTTGTGCAGCTTAAAAGATCATTATCGCTCATTTGGTCATATGTCAAAAGAGGCCCCTCAATTTCGGTTATTCTAAAAGGCGATCTCGGTTTTCAACTTATATATGTCAAGGCTAAGGATCTTTCTAGTCCTAAGTGTCACAAGGTTGAGAAGGACACTTAGGTTAGTATAGGTTTTATAGTTTTATAGTGATCGCACTATTAAGAGGGGTTAAGGCTAAGTAACTTGAGCATGGACATGATCATTTGAAAATGGATGCACACTATGGTCACTCAGGTTTCTAGAAGTTCAAATAAGTGGTTCTCAAACTATATCTCAAGAATATTTGGATTTCATTCAAGACTCAAATCAGAAAAGACAAAATCAGAAAAAGTCTATACACCGGTTTAACCGACGCTCTCAATTTTCTATACGTCGGTTAAACGAAGTCAGCAGAGTCTGGACAAATTCAATACACCGGTTAAACCGACGTGTTTGAATTTAACGTCGGTGCATTAGTCCAGAGTTGGTTTTTCCAGGGCAATTCAAGTTCTATTCACCGGATTAACCGACGCTGTTTGAATCAAGACGTCGGTGCAATTGACCAGTGAGATGGTTTTTTCAGAGGAATTCAAAAGTTGTACTCACCGGTTAAACCGACGATAGGTTTGAGTTAACGTCGGTGCAGTTGTCCAGAGACTTGGTTTTTCAGTGGTTCAGTGGACAACTACACTCACCGGTTAAACCGATGCTATGTCGGTTAATCTGCCCCAGTTGTAACGGCTAGTTTTCAGAAGAGGCAGTTTACATTCACCGGTTAAACCGACGATGACAATGGGGGGTACGTCGGATTAACCGGCGCTACGCAGTTTTCTGGCAGCTTTTCTCCAACGGCTCTATTTGTGTGAGCTACCTATATATACCCCTCCAATGGGTCATTTCGCCCACTCTTGACACCAGGCAACATCAAAACACTCATACCATAGTCAAGAGCCACCTTGAGCTTCATCATTCACATACTTGTGCATTCAATCAATCAAGAAGCAAGATTAAGGACTTGAGTAGAGAGAAGCTAGTGTGCATCCGTTCTTGGTGATCGGTTCTTGCTCAAATGAAGGCCTTAGCTTGTTACTCTTGGTGATTGGCATCACCTAGGCGATCTTGGTGATCGGGGTGTTTCTCGCGGAGCTTGCCAAGGATTGTGGGAGCCCGGAGAAGAAGATTGTACGTGGCTTGATCTCCACCACGCCGGGATGGTGAACGGAGACTCTTAGTGAGCGCCCTCGTCTCGGTGACTTGGGAGGTGACAAGACTCTTTGAGAGTGTCACAACGTGGATTAGGGGTGTGTGCCAACACATCGATACCACGGGAAAAAATCCGGTTGTCTCTTGTCCATTCCTTTTATTCAAGCATTTTCCTTCATGCAATTTACTCATGTGCTTGACTTAGAGATCATAACTTAGCTCTACCTTGCTAGGCTTTACTTTGTTTTTATCTCTCTTAGCTTGTGTAGGTAGCTTAGTTATCCGGTTGGTGAATTGGTGCCCTACTAGCTTTGCATAGGTTAAGGTTGCCTTACTTTGTTTTAGAAATTGAAAAAGGCCCAATTCACCCCCCCTCTTGGTCCATCGATCCTTACAATTGGTATCAGAGCCTCGTTGCTCATTTGGATCATTAGGCTTCACCGCCTAGAGCTATGGCCAAGATGGGTGGTTCGCCGCCTCACTTCGAGGGCAAGAACTTTGCCTATTGGAAAGTTCGCATGGCCGCATACCTTGATGCGATTGCCCCCGAAGTATGGTTGGCGACTAAGACCGGGTTCACCGGAACTCCCACCACCGAACAATTAAAATGGAATGCTAAGGCTAGAAATGCAATTTTCGAAGCCATTAGTGAGGAAGTCTTTGCTAGAGTTAATGGCATGGACTTAGCAAGTGATATATGGAAAGAACTAATTGAAATTCATGAAGGCTCCACAAAAGTCCGTGAACAAAAATATCACTTGTTTAGAGCTAAGTATGATTCTTTTAAAATGCTAGCTCATGAAAATTGCAATGATATGTACTCTCGCTTGAATGTCATTGTCAAGGACATTAATGCACTTGAAATATCCAAAATTGACAGTGCCTCCATCAATCGCAAGATTCTCATGCTCCTCCCGAAGCCCAAGTATAACATCATCAATGCTATGCTTCAAAAGGAGAATCTTGACACAATGGAAGTAGGAGAACTTGTGGGCGAAATTCGCGCTCATGAGATGAGTATCCTTGGTATGTCCGAAGAGCCAACTTCAAGCAAATCAATTGCTCTAAAGACCAAGGCAAACAAAACCCGCAAGCTCAAGATGATCAAGCAAGATTCTAGCTCAAGCAATGAAGAAGATGATCATCATGAAAGCTCATCCGATGTTGAAGATGATGGAGAGCTTGCTCTTATGATAAGAAAGTTCACCCGCTTGAATGACAAAATCAACAAGAAGGGGTTCAACTTTGACTCTAAGAAGGGAATGTTCCGGCCAATGGATGTCAAGAACAAAATTTGCTACAATTGTGGAGAAAAAGGTCACATCCGTCCAAATTGCCCCAAGCCGGACAAAAGAAACAAGGATCACAAGAGCAAGCATCGCCATGATTCAAGCGATGATGAAGAAGAAGAAAGGAAGAACAAAAACAAGAGACTTGGGAAGAAAAAGAGCCATGACAAGAAGACCAAGCTCTTCCCAAAGAAGAAAGGGCACACCAAGAGAAGCTTCTTGGTGGAAAAACAAGAGTGGGTGACCGATGTCTCATCAAGCGAAGATTCAAGTGATGAAGAAGACATAGTCACCATCGCCCTCACAAATGAAGAACCATCACTACCTCCACCTCCAATGTGCCTCATGGCCAAAGGTAACTCTAAGGTATGTGAGAGTGAAAATGATAGTGATGATGAGCTTGACCCTAATGAGTTTGCTAACCTCATTAATGAGTATACATCCGTCATCAAGAGGGAAAAGGGCAAAGTCAAGATTCTTGAGAGCACTCGTGCAAAGTTAGAGCTTGCCCACTCCGATTTGCTTGGCAAGTACAATGACTTGCTCAAAAAGCACAATGAGTCACTTGTACTTGCTAAGCAAGTTGAAGAGAGCCACAAAAAGCTTAAACAAGAGCATAGGGAGTTGGCTCACAAGTATCAAGAACTTGAATTTGCCTATGAAGCAATTGACCCAAGTCTTGAGAACTTTGCTCATGAAACTATTGAGAAGGTCAATGCTTCTACTTCATGTGATGACCTACTCATTAATGCAAATGCTACTAATGCTTTGTCCGAGCTTGCACCTTCTAGGGAAAAGGAATTGATGGATCAAGTTGCAAGCCTCAAGAGTAGTGTGGAGAAGCTCTCAAGAGGAGAATACATCCACAAAGAGATTCTCTTCAACAATGCCCGTGACTATGGCAAGAGAGGTCTTGGTTCATTTCCGGAGCCAAACATAGCCACTACTCCTTCTCCGGAGATCAAGATTAGCTTCATCAAGGAAGTTGGATCATATTGCCAACATTGCCAAGTCACCGGGCACCACACTAGGGAGTGCACTTTACCATCACGTCCTCTTCCTAAATTACCCAAGAATTACTCTTCAATATTTCAAAATAACCATTTTCTCTTGAGTAAGGTGAAGGGTAAAGTGAAGGCCAAATTCATTGGCAAACTCACTAAGGAGTCAAAGAAGAAGCTCCCCAAGCAACTTTGGGTCCCAAAAGCTCTTGTCACACATGTGCAAGGCCCAAAGCTTGTTTGGGTTCCTAAAACTCAAAAGTGAATTCTCATGTGTGTAGGTGAACTACAAAGCCGGTGGAAAACATTGGGTACTTGATAGCGGTTGCTCTCAACATATGACCGGCAATGATAGCATGTTCACCTCCCTTGAAGACCCCGGCGATCATGAACATGTCACCTATGGTGATAACTCAAGGGGAAAAGTTTTAGGTTTGGGTAGAATAGCAATCTCTAAAGATTTATCTATTTCTAATGTTTTGTTTGTAGAAGCACTTAGTTTTAATCTTATTTCAATTGCTCAATTGTGTGATCTTGGACTAACGTGTGCCTTTGACAAGAATGGTGTTGTAGTAACTCATGAAAAAGACAAGTCATTGGTATTCACGGGGTTTAGGCATGGCAACATTTACTTGGTGGATTTCTCTTCAAAGCAAACAAGCACCATGACATGCCTCTTCACCAAGTCTTCTCTTGGGTGGCTTTGGCATAGAAGAATTGCTCATATTGGCATGAGCAACCTCAAGAAAGCCCACAAGAAAGGGATGATCACCGGCTTGAAGGACGTCACCTTTGACAAGAACAAGCTATGTAAAGCATGTCAAGCCGGGAAGCAAGTTGCAACACATCATCCCATCAAGACGATGTTGTCTACCTCCAAGCCGCTCGAGCTACTACACATGGACCTCTTTGGTCCAACTACATACAAGAGCATTGGTGGTAACCTCTATTGCCTAGTAATTGTTGATGATTTTTCACGTTACACTTGGGTTATGTTTCTAGGCGATAAGGGTGAAACTCCGGAAATCTTCAAGACCTTTGCAAGAAGAGCTCAAAGGGAGTACAACTCCCCAATTGTGAAGATCCGGAGTGACAACGGCACCGAATTCAAGAACATGAAGATTGAAGAATGGTGCGATGAAGAGGGCATCAAGCATGAGTTTTCCGCCACCTACACGCCTCAACAAAATGGAGTGGTGGAAAGAAAGAACAAGACTCTCATCACCCTAGCTAGAGCAATGTTGGATGATTATGGCACGTCCGAGAAGTTTTGGGCGGAAGCAATCAACACGGCGTGTCATGCATCCAACCGAGTATATCCTCACCGACTCCTCAAGAAAACTCCATATGAGCTCATCACCGGGAAGAAACCAAATATATCATACTTTCGAGTCTTTGGTTGTAAATGCTTCATCTATAAGAAGAAAAGGCTCGGTAAGTTTGAAAGTAGATGTGATGAAGGTTTCTTTCTTGGTTATGCATCAAACTCCAAAGCATATAGAGTATTCAATCAAACCTCCGGGTTAGTTGAAGAAACATGTGATGTGGAGTTTGATGAATCTAATGGCTCCCAAGAGGAGGTTGTTGGCTATGAGAATGTAGGTGATGAGGAGATTGATGAAGCTTTGAAGAATATGTCCATTGGGGATATCAAGCCGGAAGAGGTGCATGAAGACAATGATCAAGGGGGAGGACCTTCCTCATCTACACCAAGCACCTCCACGGCGCCTCAAGTGGATGAAGATCAAGAAAAAGATGATACACAACCTCAAGAAGATGTGCCTACGCCAACACCCCAAGTCCAAGAACAAGAAGAGCAAAACGTTCCACCACAAGCACAAGTCACCCATGATCCACCCCAACAAGCATCCACGCAAGTACCGCTAGTGAAGCATGGTCGCATCTCCAAGGATCATCCAATTGGTCAAATCATTGGTAGTCCATCAAAGGGAGTAAGAACTCGCTCTAAACATGCTTCATTTTGCGAATATCACTCGTTTGTTTCTTGTATTGAACCCACTAGCATAGAGGAAGCGCTTGAGGACTCGGATTGGGTGATGGCTATGCAAGAAGAATTGAACAACTTCACCCGCAATGAAGTTTGGGTTCTCGAAGCTCCTCCAAAAGACAAGAACATCATCGGCACCAAGTGGGTCTTTCGGAACAAGCAAGATGAACATGGGGTGGTGATACGCAACAAAGCAAGACTTGTGGCAAAAGGGTTTTCTCAAGTCGAAGGTTTGGATTTTGGTGAAACCTTTGCTCCGGTCGCAAGACTTGAAGCTATCCGTATCCTTCTTGCTTACTCTTCACATCATAACATTAAGTTGTATCAAATGGATGTGAAAAGTGCATTCTTAAATGGCGTTATTAACGAACTTGTTTATGTTGAGCAACCTCCCGGGTTTGAAGATCCGAGGAATCCTAACCATGTTTATAGGTTGCACAAGGCACTCTATGGGCTAAAACAAGCTCCAAGGGCTTGGTATGAGAGGCTTCGTGACTTCCTAATCATGCAAGGCTTCAAGATCGGGAGGGTGGACACCACGTTGTTCACAAAAGACGTCAACGGGGATCTTTTCATTTGTCAAATTTATGTTGACGATATTATCTTTGGCTCAACTAATGATTTACTAAGCCATGAGTTTGCTACCATGATGTCTAGGGAATTCGAGATGTCCATGATTGGCGAATTGACCTTCTTCCTTGGTTTTCAAGTCAAACAAATGAAGGAAGGGACATTCATCCATCAAGAAAAATATACCAAAGATATCTTGAAGAAGTTCAAGATGGATGAGTGCAAGCCAATCAAGACACCCATGGCAACCAATGGGCATCTCGACTTGGATGTGGACGGTAAACCGATTGATCAATCCCTCTATCGTTCTATGATAGGGTCTTTGCTTTACCTTACCGCATCTAGGCCCGATATAATGTTTAGTGTGTGCTTGTGTGCCCGCTTTCAAGCTAACCCAAAGGAGTCACACCTTTCGGCTGTGAATAGGATCCTTCGGTATCTCAAGCACACTCCTAGCATAGGCTTGTGGTACCCCAAAGGCGCTAGTTTAGATCTCTTGGGATACTCGGATTCGGATTTTGCCGGAAGCCGTGTGGATCACAAGAGTACCTCCGGGGGTTGCCACTTGCTTGGGCGTTCTCTAGTTTCTTGGTCGAGTAAGAAGCAGAATTCCGTGGCTTTGTCCACCGCGGAAGCGGAATATATAGCGGCCGGTGCATGTTGTGCCCAAATCCTATATATGAAGCAAACCCTTTTGGACTTTGGTGTGAAACTAGATAGGATCCCACTCCTTTGTGACAATGAAAGTGCCGTAAAAATTGCCAAGAATCCAGTTCAACACTCTCGCACAAAGCACATTGATATTCGCCATCACTTCTTGCGTGATCACGAAGCCAAGGGGGACATTTCCCTTCAAGGTGTGAGATCCGAGGAGCAATTGGCGGATATATTCACAAAACCTTTAGACGAGAGTACCTTTGTTAGGCTAAGAAATGAGCTCAATGTGTTAGATGCGGCAAACGTCATGTAAGTTGCCATGTCATATAGAAAAATGCATACATATAGGACACTTGTCTAACCATGGTAAGATAGTGATGAGCAAGGGTTTAGCTAGAGGTGGTGGTCCACTTGTTTTCCTCTAGGCTTGTAGAAAGGCTCATCATGAAGAAGCTTCCCGTGGGTTCAAACTTGACAAGTAGATCTTAATTTCTTGTTACGCATTTCTTGTCATATAAGTGTGCACTTCATGTTTACTATACTTTCGCATGTGGTTGTAGTTTGCATCATCATTGCATGCGTAAGGGTCACAAAGGAGATCACTTGATGAAAATGAGACTTGTTTTCATATACAAGATCTTAATTCATGAAAAGTGAAAAGAGCAAAGTGTTAGGTGCGTTATTGCCTAGTGAGCAATGTCATGATGAGTTTGAAGCTTTCTATCTTCAATATTCCTATGACATGGCTCATACATTTTATTTGGCGCTTTGTCTTTCTTGCGGCTTTTCCTTGTGTTTAAAAAGAAATTTATTTAAGCAAGTGTGCTATCCTATTTATTTTGAGGGGTAAAGTCGCCTATGCAAGTCCATTAACTTGAGTTTATTTGAATTTTATAAGTTTATTGGACTTAGCATAGAAGAGTGAGCTGAGTGTGGGGTTTTTGGCTTCACCGGTTAAACCGACGTTCAATGGAGCATCATCATCGGTTTAACCGGCGTTACTAAGTTTGTCTCAGCTCAGTCAAGTTTTCAGGCGTTCAACCGGCGTATTCAAAAGTCAGTGCATCGGATCAACCGGTGATCATAAATGCAAATCAGACCTAGCAATCAGCCGGTGTTTTGATCAATCAACCGACGAGTTCATTTTTGACAGCATCGGTTCAACCGGCGTTCAAAAACAGATATGGTAGAATCTCGGGTGAACTACACCGACGCAATCAACCGGCGTTCAAACCCTACGCGTCGGATCAACCGGTGTAAAGGAAAATCGCGGGTCCCACCTGTCATATATGAGTCGTGCTCGAGCCGCCGCCTCTCTTTCCTCTGTTTCGCCCGCATCCATCTTCGAGCCGCCGCCGCCTTCCCTTCGCGCCGCCGCCGTCTCTCCACCGCCGCCGTGCGCCCGCGCTGCCACCACCGTTCCACCTTGCCGCCGCCGTGCGCCGTCACTCCTAGCCGCCGCCGCGCACCCTCGCGCTCACCCAGCGCCGCCCGCGCGCACCTGCACAACCCACGCCGCTGCTCGCCGCCACGGTCGCCAACCGCCGTGAACTCACGCCGCCACCACCACTTTCGCAGCCACGCCGCCGCTCCCACACGCCTTGCCACCCACGCAGCCGCACCTCCACGCCGCAGCCGCAGCCGATCTGCGCTCACCAGGTGCTCGACGATTTGCCTGGGCTGCTTCTTTCGCGCCGCGTTCATGTTTCGCTCACCGTCAGTCGAGATGGGTCGCGAGAAGAGGAAAGGGAAGGAAGTTGTGGTCGAGAAGCCCGCTCGCAAGCGGACACGTGCAGAGAAGGAGGCCGAGAGGGCCGAGATGGTGGCCAAGGCCGCCGAGGAGCAGGCATCAGGCCGCGCTCGCCCGTTCCAGATCAGGGAGGACCCCAGAGGCAGAGGCAGAGGCAGAGGCAGGGGCATGGGCAGAGTGAGAGGTGCCAGGGCCACCAGAGCCGGGACAGCAGCAGCAGCAGAGTCAGATCAGTCAGATACAGCTGCAGATTCAGATTCAGAGGCAGAGCAGTCCGAGCAGTCTCAGGGGCAGAGCACACAGGAGTCACCGACTCTACGACGGTCTGGCCGCACTCGGCAGACATCCCCAGCAGCAGAGACTTCACCAGCGACCGAGCGTCGCACTGGACCGAGGACGCGAGGAGGTCACCAGCCACAGGAGCCTCGCAGGTCCACAGCTGCAGCTGCAGCAGCTCGTAGAGCCGAGGCCCTAGAGGCCGAGCGCGCAGTGTTCCGTATGGACACTGTTGTGCGTCTGGAGCCAGGTGTGCTGCTCCAGAACTTGACCCGAGCCAATGCGGCCAAGGTCAAGAGGCTCAGGTGGAGTGTTGACGAGGAGGTCTGGTTCCCGGTGACCCGAGACAGCAGAGTCGACAGGAGGTTCTGGACTTTGCTACAGGCCAGTTTCTACGAGACCTACCAGAGGCGGGGCCACCGGATCTTTCAGCACAGGGTTCTTGACTGGGTCTCACTGAGGACAGCCGCAGGGGGAGCAGATGTGAGAGCACACTTTGCTCACTTCAGAGGTCTGCCTAGACTGCTAGAGATGGAGCAGAACCGTTATATCGAGGACTGGGTCAGAGTGTTCTACGCCACAGCTTGGATAGCCCCCGAGCGCAGAGCCGTACACTTCATGTTTGGAGGGCAGGACTTTGGTTTGTCGAGGGCGACCATTGCTGGTATTCTTGGAGTTGACCTGGTCGACGTCTCGCTGCACGAGAGGGTTTACGGGGACTCAGATCCACCCCGCAGGGCGATGGTTGGCGGGATTGCTCCTTCTCACGAGGCGATCACTCAGTGCTTCCGCCAGCCGTTCCCAGCCTCTTACGCCAGAGTGCCGAGCTTGCTGACCCCAGAGGCTTACGCAGTACACATGGCCCTCCGGAGGACTTTGCTACCGAGGAGTGGCTACCCAGAGGGGTTTACGGGACTGCAGCAGCTCCTGCTTCTACACATCCTCACTCACGAGCCCTTTGACATAGTTGACTTTATTTTGGCTGAGATCGAGGATGTGATCACTGATGGGATGGGTGTGGTGCGACAGTTTCCCTATGCGCACTGGATCAGTTACATATGCTCTATGATAGTGCCAGCAGAGTCACCCATCAGTGCCCCTTATCGTCACGACGAGGCTCCCAGGTTCCCTGTCTACCGACCCACGGCTCCACAGGACAGGAGGAGGGGCAGACACGCAGATAGAGCAGCGATGGCTCGACTGTCACCGGAGGTTCAGGCACGAGTGGCAGAGGAGGATGAGGCACTCCTAGCAGCAGAGGCACAGCTTCCCGGGGGAGATGATGAGATTCACTGGTCTGAGCTTGAGTCAGACTCCTCCGACGACGTTGAGTACTTTCCTTCAACTGCCCCAGCCAGTCACGATCACGAGGCAGGAGGTTCAGGACAGCCAGCACCTCCGACTTCAGCAGCTGCTACAGTCTCTGAGTCTCAGGTGACTCAGCCGTCCGAGCTCACTTCACTGCTACAGCAGCTCGTGACCCAGCAGAGAGAGGACAGGCTTGCTCAGGAGGAGGCCAGGAGAGCCCATGAGGCCCAGATTGCTGCTATACAGAGAGAGGCCGCCCGAGAGCGGGCAGCGACAGAGGAGCGTTTTGTCGGCCTCATTGACAGAGTTTCACAGAGGACAGACGCTCAGTTCCAGCAGATGCAGCAGGGCATGATGGCGATGTTCGGGATGATCTCACAGCTTTACTCTCACACCGGACTCGCCCCGCAGCAGCCAGGACAGTCAGGCCTTCAGGGTGTTGGAGCACCTCAGCTTGCCGTCACACCAGCTCCTCCTCCTCCAGCTCCTACTGCAGCTCCAGCTACCTCAGCGACACCGGAGACCACGTTCTCGATGTCAGCACTCTTTGGGTCTGCCGGTCGTCCGCTCTTTTCACCACTGCCGGCGACCACACTCTTTCAGGACTCACCGTCAGCGGTTCAGTCGGTCGCCCTCCCTTCCTCACTTCAGGCAGCACCTTCAGGGAGAGGAGCAGTAGAGGAGTCCCTGCTTCCACAGTCGACGCAGCCGGCAGCCTCAGCAGTCACCTCTTCAGATATTGATACTTCTTCTGCTGACCCGGTTACGACTTCTACGGATCCTCTACCAGGCAGTGCCAGCACGAGAGCCTCCACGACAGTTACTCCCCCAGTGAGCTCAGACCCAGACCAGCAGCTTCCGTCTATCACCGAGGGTGAGAGTTCTCCGTCCGACGACGACGACCCGGACCGCTTCGTCGCCGTACCACGACAGCACGACCCGTAGCTCGCCTTTTGGTGCTTTGATGCCAAAGGGGGAGAGGTGTTAGGGGGAGCACCAGAGTTAGGGGGAGGGTAGAGCTAGAGAGAGCTCGTAGTTATCAGGACTTTGATTCTTTGTATCACATTTGGTGTTAATTCATGGATATGTACATTTGTCGCTTGAGTTTGCCGTTCTTTGAGACATATCTATGGATTTCGTTTGAGCCGTTGAGCTCTTTGGTCCTGCCTTCGAGTTTGCTTGTGTTTATCCTGCTTTATCTTTCTCGCTCTCTCGTTATTTATGTTTGTGTTGTCATCAATCACCAAAAAGGGGGAGATTGTAAGCATCTAGGCCCTCAAGGTATGTTTCGGTGATTAATGACAACCATTATTGTGACTAATGAGTTTGTGCAGCTTAAAAGATCATTATCGCTCATTTGGTCATATGTCAAAAGAGGCCCCTCAATTTCGGTTATTCTAAAAGGCGATCTCGGTTTTCAACTTATATATGTCAAGGCTAAGGATCTTTCTAGTCCTAAGTGTCACAAGGTTGAGAAGGACACTTAGGTTAGTATAGGTTTTATAGTTTTATAGTGATCGCACTATTAAGAGGGGTTAAGGCTAAGTAACTTGAGCATGGACATGATCATTTGAAAATGGATGCACACTATGGTCACTCAGGTTTCTAGAAGTTCAAATAAGTGGTTCTCAAACTATATCTCAAGAATATTTGGATTTCATTCAAGACTCAAATCAGAAAAGACAAAATCAGAAAAAGTCTATACACCGGTTTAACCGACGCTCTCAATTTTCTATACGTCGGTTAAACGAAGTCAGCAGAGTCTGGACAAATTCAATACACCGGTTAAACCGACGTGTTTGAATTTAACGTCGGTGCATTAGTCCAGAGTTGGTTTTTCCAGGGCAATTCAAGTTCTATTCACCGGATTAACCGACGCTGTTTGAATCAAGACGTCGGTGCAATTGACCAGTGAGATGGTTTTTTCAGAGGAATTCAAAAGTTGTACTCACCGGTTAAACCGACGATAGGTTTGAGTTAACGTCGGTGCAGTTGTCCAGAGACTTGGTTTTTCAGTGGTTCAGTGGACAACTACACTCACCGGTTAAACCGATGCTACGTCGGTTAATCTGCCCCAGTTGTAACGGCTAGTTTTCAGAAGAGGCAGTTTACATTCACCGGTTAAACCGACGATGACAATGGGGGGTACGTCGGATTAACCGGCGCTACGCAGTTTTCTGGCAGCTTTTCTCCAACGGCTCTATTTGTGTGAGCTACCTATATATACCCCTCCAATGGGTCATTTCGCCCACTCTTGACACCAGGCAACATCAAAACACTCATACCATAGTCAAGAGCCACCTTGAGCTTCATCATTCACATACTTGTGCATTCAATCAATCAAGAAGCAAGATTAAGGACTTGAGTAGAGAGAAGCTAGTGTGCATCCGTTCTTGGTGATCGGTTCTTGCTCAAATGAAGGCCTTAGCTTGTTACTCTTGGTGATTGGCATCACCTAGGCGATCTTGGTGATCGGGGTGTTTCTCGCGGAGCTTGCCAAGGATTGTGGGAGCCCGGAGAAGAAGATTGTACGTGGCTTGATCTCCACCACGCCGGGATGGTGAACGGAGACTCTTAGTGAGCGCCCTCGTCTCGGTGACTTGGGAGGTGACAAGACTCTTTGAGAGTGTCACAACGTGGATTAGGGGTGTGTGCCAACACATCGATACCACGGGAAAAAATCCGGTTGTCTCTTGTCCATTCCTTTTATTCAAGCATTTTCCTTCATGCAATTTACTCATGTGCTTGACTTAGAGATCATAACTTAGCTCTACCTTGCTATGCTTTACTTTGTTTTTATCTCTCTTAGCTTGTGTAGGTAGCTTAGTTATCCGGTTGGTGAATTGGTGCCCTACTAGCTTTGCATAGGTTAAGGTTGCCTTACTTTGTTTTAGAAATTGAAAAAGGCCCAATTCACCCCCCCTCTTGGTCCATCGATCCTTACAACCTCAGTAAGCCATTTAAACAAATCGATACGCTGCATTAGAGGCAATGTAAATAAACATTAATAATCATTTTTATTACTGAGATCAAATATTATGGATTATAGACAAAAAAATTCTTACTATGCCTGGAGCTGGATTGTTCTGTTAAGAACATCGCCTTGGTCTAGTCCTGTTGACTCTGCTGAAAGCGATGCCAGGATTATGAGCCTGGGGCGGGTCGTAATCCTGATGCGGCATACCATGACCAAAGCCACCACTTGGCATATCGATACGCTGCTCAAACATGTGTATTTATTTAAAATACACCAATATGAAAGACATTAAAAAATTATATATACAAAATGCAACAATATATACATGAGTTTATTTACTAAATCACTCACTAAATTATATGTGCATCAATATATTTGCATTAAAATATAAATCACTAACTAAATTATATGCATCAATATAACACGTACCTGGATCAATATATGCATCAATATATATGCATCAATATATAAATTACTAACTAAATTAATAAATCGCTAACTAACTGTACTTTCCATTTATAAATGGAAAGAATGAAAAAAAAAACAAAATATAACACGTACCTGGAAGATGGCGGCTAGGCGCGGGGGGGGGGGAGGTGGCGGCGACGGCGCGCGGGGGGAGGTGGCAGCGTCAAGATCTATTCTGGATGTGGCTAAGTGTGGCAGATTCGTGTATATATAGGTGGACCATTTTTAGAGACGGGTGGTGGCGTCACCCGCCCCTAGAAATATATTACTAGGGGCGGGTGACGCCACTGCCCGCCCTTGATAATGGGTTTCTACATCACCACCCGCCCCTAGTAATAATTTTAAATTTTTTTCAAAAATTCAATTAGTTACTTAAAAATAGCAAAACAGATCAAAAAAAACTTGAAAATTTAACCATATCATTGTTATGACCAATAGAACATGAAAAAAATCTGAAAGTTTTATTCCAGTGTATATTTTCCATGAGGGTGTGAAAATCTCAAAGAATGGCTTGATGTTATAGTAGTGAGAGGCCTACATTGTGATTTATACACTATAAACTATAATATATTGTCAAAATACTATTCATATTTTTTTGTTTTATTTGTGTCAATAATGGTAGGGTTAAAGTTTCATATTTTTTGGATGAGATTTGCTACATATTTGAACATAAAACTTTTTTTAGAATAAATTGAAAAAGATTTGTAGGGGTGGGTTATATTACAATCTGCCCCTAATAATTAGTTTCTAGGGGCGAGTGACACCACCACCCGCCCCTAGTAATGATTTTCAATTTTCTTCAAAAAATTCAATTAGTTCCTTAAAATTGCAAAACAGATCCAAAAAACTTGAAAATTTAACTCTATCATTGTTATGACCAGTAGAACATGAAAAAAATATGAAAGTTTTATTCCAGTGTATATTTTCTATGAGGGTGTGAAAATCTCAAAGAATGGCTTGATGTTATAGTAGTGAGAGGCCTACATTGTGATTTATACACTATAAACTATAATATATGGTCAAAATATTGTGCACATATTTTTTATTTTATTTGTGTCAATAATGTTAGGGTTAAATTTTCATATTTTTTGGATGAGATTTGCTACTCATTTGGACATAAAACTATTTTCAGAATAAATTGAAAAAGATTTCCAGGGGCGGGTGACGCCACCACCCGCTGTGGCAGAACCGCCCGACATAAACCGGCTTAAGTGCGCTAACCTTCGTTGCAAAGGCAATTAGGTTTAACTCGCACAGCAGACGGAGCACATCGGCAGTCCGTCGGGTAAAATCCTGATGAAACCACTTAAACCTGGATCGAACAAAGCAGCATAACTCACGCGAAGGCGAGTCCAGAGATTACAACACCTCACAATATACTACACCACAGAGTTTAACATAATATTAGAATTACAAACCAAGTTTCATACTTAACAAAGTACTTTTTGTAGCGCCAGTATAAAAGGAAAACACCAGAGTTCTTTATTGCAGCGGATACAATACAAGATATCTAACGACGGTATGGGTGTCATGATGAAGCCCGATTCGTGACATCACTCGTTCTTGTCATTGTCGGTCGGGGACGTGTCCCACTCCACGGACCAACCAGGCGGAAGAGTGCAAGGCCAGGTCAGACTAGCAATCATATCCTCAAAGGTTTGACCTGAAACAAAATATAGCCACAAGCAAGATTGAGTATACTAATACTCAGCAAGGCTTACCCGACTCTGGGTATACTCCGCCCACTATCTAGACATGCAAAGCTTTTGGCTTGAGGGTTTTGTTTTGCCAAAACGCAGCTAAAAGTGAGTCCTAGCTTTCAGCATTTTATCTCAAGTTCAATGTAGCAAGCATTTACTATGTTCGCACACCTATGTAGAGCAAGCATGGTATACCAATTTAATTCTCCAATACCAGTATAATCATTCCACTCTCATTCCAAGTATTTACTACGATGTGACAAAGAGATCAAGGCTCTCATATCCGCGAGTCACGGTGAATCGATCCGATTTTAAACCTTGCAAGGTGGACCTAACACGCACGACATGTATCAGTCCCGTCGGACTATACTTGTCAACCGTTTCCGATATGCACACCGAATAGATGAACTGCCCTGCAACTCGGGACCGCTAGCCCCACCGTTACCTACCAAGGGTCAGCCATGAGTTTACCCACTAGCACCACTAGGAAGACAGTATCAAGTTCATAACTACCAGTGTGCACATGGTACTGAGCTTACCGGTTTCGACTACCTCCTACTTCCGGCATGTGGTTTGTACTGTTCAATCCTCGATCAGCACTGCCAACAACAGATCGGTCCTTAACTGACACAGGCGGAGACTTACTTTCCATCCAATTCATAACCTTAGCCAAATTCATCTCCGCCCGGTCTCCATTTCCTTTCCACATTGTTTTATCCTCAACAACCTTTCGATAATCCAAATGGTCCTAGTTCTCGCGAGTGACGGAAATCACTCGACTTCTACCGAGTCCTATTTAGCATGGCGGTACTAACAACCTACACATACTAGTAGATCAACTGAGGGAACCTAGGGATCATGCAATTAGGTTCCAGTCAACTCCTGTAAACTTAAATGCACAGATACATAATAGGAACATAAATTGGAATAGCATTTAAAATACGGGGATGGATGCACCGGGGCTTGCCTTCTTGAGCTAAGTTAGTTTCCGAGGCTTCTGAAGTCGGGTTCGGGTTCTCGACGGCACCGGCGAAGTTCACTTGAGCTTCTCCGGGACCTTCTTCCGCTTCAGGCACCAGCTCGTACGTACCGTCGGCGAGAGTAGTCGTGTCTATATGAAATGCAGATACATGAGTGGATGATGATAACAAGTTAAGATTAAAGCATTATAGAGTTGTAATCCAACAACTCAGGTTAAGTGGTACAACATCATTAACTCTGTTTTATTGGGTAACCGTTTATAGAGTAGAATCTAACATGTTTTAGTTCATAAAAAGAACTAGGTGTGGTTTTCAAAACCCAATTATTTGAACAAGATAAACAAATCAACATATACTAGTTAAATATGCACAAATAGCCAAAGTAAGGTTACTCTTAGCCTCTGGTCATGAGATTTTTACACAGCAAGCATAACTTAGCTAACAACCTACTAAAAAAATTCAGTAAGTTTCAAGAAGTAGAAAAAGCAGGAAAAACATTTTACACAGCTACTGCGAGAAAACAAATTGATTTGCACAGGCCAAACTATGCAAGTGCTGGTAATGAACTTTTAATTGAGTGTTGGCGATCCTAATACGAGCTTACGATAATTTTTCAGAATTAAAATCAGTAATATACAGAGCATGATAAATATAGCAAGTTATAGTTGTATTTAAAAAGATTCATTTTTCACGATAGAAATACTAAGTTCTAGTGTCTAAAACTTTGGCAGCATGATAGAGTACCCATTTTAAGCCTTTGGTAAAAATATCAGATTTTTCCAGATGCAACAACTATTTATCACAATATGGCACCATTTTTTTAAGGATTAATTCACAGAGCTAGCTACACAATTCTTAAAACAACGAAACTTGGACAGTGGTGTTCATATAGTATTGTAAGTACACAGAAAAAGTTTCATTCATATGTCTATACCAGAACATCTAGGAATAAAAAGTAAATTACCCTACTAGATCTAGCCAAGACTAGGGTTTCATCTAGTTACAGGTGTTAACTGGTGCTCAAATTTTTACCCATAGATGCTGAGTAGAACTCCTATAATAATTATAGCCTATGTAATCTAATCTTTTTCCTAGATTAAAATAAATACAGAAAATAAATATGTGCGTGTAATGAAAGTTGTAGATTTAGTAACAAGGAACTCAAATCAATTGAGTTTGCATTTTTATGATTTTTCTACAAATTTATATTGATTTTACAAGTTCACTGCTTTGGAAAACAAAAAGGAAAAAGAACTTTTTGCTTTGAGGCCCCTAGAAGAAATGTTTTCCTCGCAGATATGCCTGTGGCCGGACTTTGGAGCAGGGGAGGCGGCGAGCGGCCGGAATCCGGCGCCTGTGGCTGCCGGCGGCGAGGGGAAACAGGGGGATGAGCAAGAGGACGTCGAGAGGGACCTATAGATGGTCTTGGACGGGGTTGGGGAGGCCGGCTTGGGGGTTCCCCGCGGAGCAGGGGCTCCGGCGGCGGCGGTAGGTGGCGACGGCGACCGTCCGGCAGTCGTGGGCGACGGTGAGTGGGTCGGGGAGCACCGGTGGAGGGCAAGGAAGCTTGTTGCGGGGTCGGTTGGGCACGAGGAAGGGCGTAGGAGGGGGTTCCGCGGGAGACCGGCGAGCGGCGGCGCTAATGGCGGCGACGAGCGGCTCTGGACGCCGTGGGGAGCTCGGCTTGGCGCTTGGAGCAGGGAGGGGAGTAGAGGGGGAGGTAGGAGTCTTGCTTGCGAAACAAATGGGAAGGAGGAGAGCAGGGCAGAGGGCGCAAGCGAGCTGAGAAGTGGCGCACGGCACGGCTCGGCGCGTCGTCGCCGTGGCGCGTCGACCGGCCATCCTCGCCGTGCGCGCAGGGAGATGACGCCGCGTGGAGAGGCCGAGAGGCTTCGGGAGAAACCAGGGACGGGGGAGAGGCGAGGGCGCGGCGCGTGGCCGGCGTTCTCGACTCGCCGGCACAGAACAGGGGAGGGAGAGAGAGAAGAGAGAGAGAGAAAGAGATTTGCCTGACTCAAATTTGAATTTTTTTTCAAAATTTTCAATTGACACTCGAAAAGTTTTGAACACGAAAGTTATTCCAAATTTCGAACCCTACCACTTTTGTTTCAGGCTTATTTTCATTTGGGGCTCAGTTCAAAAGTTAAATTTGAAATCCCGACGAACGTACGTTATTAGCCGATTCAAATTTGAACTCAAATTTTCTTCAACTTTTGTATGGAAATTTAAAAATATTTGAGCATGAAAGTTGTTCAACATTTAAAACTCTACAAGTTTTATTTCAGGAAAATGTTCAATTAAGCCACAGTTTGAAAGCTATTTTAAATCTAACACAACTAAGATTTTGAATTCCTAATTATTTCATGTAGACTTACAAGGCACTAGATTATGAGTGTTTTTCTAGTAAATACTTTTAATGACAAGTTGAGCTTGAAATATTACAATCATATTATGAAATAGTCTTATATGCACACACCTATACACCCATACACATATGCAAGAAAACATAATTTTCAAATTTACTGACAATTATGCATGATGTTGTATGCATGACGTTGATTTAGCGATTTAATCACCTAGGGTGTCACACCCGCCCTGGAAACGATCTGTAGGGGCGGGTGACACCATCACCCGCCCTGGAAATGGCTTTTCAGGGGTGGATGGTGATGTCACCTGCACCTACAGATCGTTTCCAGGGGCGGGTGGTAACGTCACTCGCCTCTGAAAATCTCTCTCCTATAAATATCTAGGCTCCCAGGGACTTAGCCAAATTTCGATTTGGAACAGCGGGACGCCGGCAGGCTGCCAAAATTTCGACACGAGCCCGCGCCGCCGCCCGTTCTCCACGCCGCCGCCGCCGTCCAGCCACGCAGTCTCCGCCGTCCTCGAGCTCGAGCGGGATCCGCGCCACCGCCACTGTCCTCGAGCTCCAGCGGCATCTGCGCCGCCGCCCCAGATCCGGTCATCCGTGCCGCCTCCTCCTCGACCCGCACCAGCACCGCCGCTGACCCGCACTAGCGCCGCCGCCGCCGCCGTCCTCGACCCGAACCAGGGCCAGCCCGGATCCCGTCCTCAGCGTTGCCGCCGCCGCCGACCCACACCAGCGCCGCCGCCGCCACTACCGTCCTCGACCTGCACCAGCGCCGCCCCGGATCTCGTCCTCCGTCGAGCCCCGCCGCCTCCGCCTCCGCCCCTTCGCCCCGCGATAGTGTAGGGTTTTTTTCAATTTTTTTACATAGAAATAAATGTGTCCTAGAATTCCTACATATATTTTTTACATAATTTCTATATATGTTGATAAATGTGTCCTAAAATTCCTAGAAACAATTCCTATAGTTATTTATTCCTCTAAGAAATAATTTCTATATATGTTGATCCTAGAATTTCTAGAAATAATTCTTATAGTTATTTATTAGTCTAATAAATAATTTCTATATATGTTGATTCTAGAATTTCTAGAAATAATTCTTATAGTTCTTTATTAGTCTAAGAAATAATTTCTATATATGTTGATCCTAGAATTTCTTGAAATAATTCTTATAGTTATTTATTTGTCTTAGAAATAATTTCTGTATATGTTGATATATATATCTTAGAATTTCTATAAATAATTCCTATAGTTATTTATTAGTCTAAGAAATAATTTCTATATATGTTGATCCTAGAATTTCTAGAAATAATTCTTATAGTTATTTATTAGTCTTAGAAATAATTTCTGTTTATGTTGATAAATATATCTTAGAATTTCTGTATATGTGGACTTAAAGGACGTTATTGTTGTACCCCTATATATAAGTGGTGGAATTAAGGATTTTAGCATTATTGACTTGAAAACCTATTATTGTGTGTATATATATAAATTATTGACTTTATTATTTGTTGCGAGGACTTTATTGTGTATATGATTTTATTGCAATATTCTTGGATGTATATATAAATCCTCGCATGCCGTATGATACGACTAAACTCGTTTGGCCATCCTCGTTTAATGTAGAAGTTGTAAATGTCTAATCCATCGCCATCTTCCCCGCCAAGGGAAACGCCAATGATGCAAGAGGAGGAAATTGAACAACTCGCCTCTCAGATGGACTGCGGCGACGACGCCCGAGTTCAAAGTGGGGAAAACGAAGTGGACCGGGAAGGACAAGAGGCGTTCGTAGCAAGACTGTGGTTGGATCCCATAGATCCCCATCCGATCCCTCCAAGACAAAGGTTTTCGTTGTCGGATTTTGATCTAGATTACGTTCTGAGTCCAGCGCAGGTAAGGACTTGCAATCGAGTATTTATTGTACACTTTCAAGAAAGACGCGTAATAAGTTCATGAATCCAGGTACGTTCCATGTAGGATGCTGCGACAGGAAGAAGTAGACGTCGAGGCCAACGTGCAAACACAATAGAGGAAGAACTAGAAGGCAATGAAAGCTCTGGTCTGGAACCTCAAACTACTTCCTCTGGCAGCCAGAATAAAAGGAAATGGGGTCAGCGTAGAAGAAACAAATACCCCAAAGGCCAATGGGTGGTCAACGTAATTAGTGCTGCAGGCGAGCCCATAGAGCCTCCAGAGGTCTGCGCAAAGTTTAGGAATGTAATCGGTTCAATAATAAGGACAACGATGGTTTTAGATCCAACGATCCCCTATTGGCCAACAGTTCCTGAGGGAAGGAAGGAGGAGATGTGGCAGATGTTGAGGCAAACATTAATTTTGCCAAGAGGAACTCAAGATAGGGTGAGGCATTATACTAGAAAGATGCTGGGTGAGAGTTTCCGCCGGTGCAAGAGCGAACTCAACACTAAGTATGTCAAAAAGGGCCGAACACCATCTGCGGATTACAGGAAAATCACTCAAGCACAATGGGAAGAGTTTGTTCGGTAAAAGAGCACCGAACAATCTCTAGCGCTAAGCAAGAAAAATACTGAGCAGGCAACGAGCGATGTACATAAAGTCCATCTTGGCCCGGGTGGATACAAAAGAAAGGCCGATCAATGGCGCCGTGAAAGAGAGGCTGCAATAGCCGCAGGGCAGCCAGACCCTTTTGAAGGCCTTACTGAGCGTGCCATGTTCTGGCTTCAAGCCAGGAAGCCTAAGATAGTGGAAGGCAAGCCACATTTTGACAAACCCGAGACTGAAGCCGTCGCACAAAAAATGTACGAACTTACCGAGCTTCAGAAACAAGGAAAGTTCAGCGTCAAGAGGGACAAGGATGTGCTTAGTACAGCCATTGGGACCAAAGAGCACGGAGGCCGCATCAGAGGCATGTCCTCAAAGTTGACCTTTAGGGATGGATTCAAGGAGGACCGCTCTACCTACAAGAGGCATGACCGCTACAAGGAAGAGATGATACAAACGGCCGAGAAAGCAGCGGAATCAAAGTTTAAGGAAATGTTTGCACAATTAGCAGAGCAGCAATCAGGGCAAATATGGATGAATCCATTGCAATTGGGGCAGCTGCAATCCGGCCAGATGTTGACGATGCCCCCTCCGGTATTAGCCCCAGTGAATACGGCCTGTGCTCAGAGTAGTGTTGCCTCAACCACAGCACAACCATATCCAGTGGATTGCATCACAAATACTACTCCATGCATGCTGCTCTATCCAATAGACAGAGCTGGAAAGACGAGGGAAGCTGCCAAGGCGCACGTGGATCCAGTGGCGGGTTTATTTGATGGAAAACCAATCCCGCCCCTATATGCATGCGTGCGAGTGCAGGAGCTACTGAAAACAAGCTATGAGGACAACGACATAGACATCCCTACTTCGGATGGGAGGACCACGCTTGGAGAGTGCATTGGCATCACCATTCTGTGGTACAAACGAGATATCGTACTGCTTGTTTCACCAGAAGGGCCGGCACATCAGACTCGACCGGCTCCAGATTATGTACCGGCGGCCCTGTCACCACGAGCTCCAGCATCGCCACCACCGGCTCCAGCATCACCGCCACCGTCTCAAGCTTCACCGCCCCCAACAGCTCAAGCTTCACCGCCACCAGCTTCACCTGCACAACAACAACAACAACAACAACAACAACAACAACAACAAACAACAACAACAACAACAACAACAACAACAACAACAACAACAACAACAACAACAACAACAACAACAACAACAACAACAACAACAACAACAACAACAACAACAACAACAACAACAACAACAACAACAACAACAACAACAACAACAACAACAACAACAACAACAACAACAACAACAACAACAACAACAACAACAACAACAACAACAACAACTTGGAATAAATTTGAGTATGGTAAAGATTTTCTACCCCACTCTATGTTGCAAGACTGTCCAGGTTTTATGAAAAAGATGCACACTTGGTACAGAAGGGCATGTAGACTTCACCTCACAAGCATTTGGGCTAGGTACCCTCCGGAAATATTCGGATTACGAACTGTGGGTATCACTGATATCATGTTCGATTTTCAAGACATCCAAGAAATGTTCCGCCTCAATGAAATTAATGTAGAAATGGTCAGCCTCTGGTGCATGTATGTGTCGCATCCAAATTCATATCTTATATGCAATGGTCTATACTTATAAATGCATACATATCTAATTTGTTGTGATATTTCGTTCTACAGGATGATGCAACGACAAGCGGATACGACAGGTAGGAAGGTCGCGTTCCTTGACCCGTTAGCTATTGCTGAGAAGCGCCCTTACGGCCCAATGTTGTGGAACGACGACCACGATGATTTCAAAAAATGTAAATCGCGCAAGGAAATTAATGAAGTGCGGAAGCAGGAACATAAAAAAATTATTTCGATAGTTGCTACGTACATATCGCATCAGTTTCAAGAGTGGCAAGACAGGGATGTCATATGGGCACCATATAATTTTCGGTAAGTGTAGTCTCAATGATTTGGTATAACATGCACTTCCTTCGAATATCTGACTAATAAATCATATATGATATTTTTGCAGAAATCATTGGATTGTACTTATAATCAAGCCAAAGCGTGGAGGTATGCTAGTATTAGACTCCGATGATTTTGATCTGAAGACTTATAAGGAATTCGAGGGCATCTTCAGCATGTTAGCAAAATCGTGATCCTATACTTCGACTTCATGCTGAATCTTGCATACATAAATAACTACTTATTTATTTTCCTTTTCTTAAAAAACAGGGCTTACAGGCACTACGTGCTCAAAGGAGGAGAACACCCCCCCATAGGGAAAAAATATGGTGATGCGCACACACTATCCATGCCACAAGCAACCTGCAGGTTCTGCAGGTTCCGTGTACTGTGGATACTACGTGTGCGAGCACGTGATGGAGTTCGGGAGGTACACAAAAGATCCCGAACTGGTAAGCATCTACTCTTTGCTAGGATAGATGCATAACTGTATATTCTAAGTGTTTGCATCTAACACTTGGCTTAATTTTGGAATGGATTTCTTATTTTCAGGATCAACGGCCACTCCACAATGGTCCACTCCATGAGCAATAACTTCTTTTTATAGTCGACGATTTATGTCGCTTTATTTTGCATGAAGTGGTCCATATAGGTGGAGAATTTGTTCACCCTGAGCATGAATTATCACTCGACCCAAAATATGCAAGCCTTCGTCAGTGGGAAAATCAGGAACTTCGGGCTGGCTCTACTAGCGTTTCTCAATGTAAATGATGTCCGTAATCTACGCACTTTTATGATGGATGTAATCTAATGATGCATGTAATGATACTTTTATATGATTTTATGTTGAATTTGTAATTAGTAATGCTTACGAAATATATTCATCATCGATCAAAAAAATCCTGAATCGAAATAGAATTGGCAGGAAACATAAATTTAAATAAAACATAAATAGAATTTTGAAAACCTAAATCGAATGGTGCAATTGCTTTACAAGTGAAATGGGCGGGAAATAAAAAATAGAATAATTAAATACAGAGGGAAACATATTATAATAAATTGGCGGGAAACAGAAATTTAAATGGAATTTCAAATTTTGGCTTGGCGGAAAATGAATTTCAGAGGCGGCTCATGCTTTGAGCCGCCCCTGTAAAAGGTTTTCCATGGGCGGGTGATGGCGTCAGCCACCCCTGGAAAAATTATTTTCAGAGCACCTCCAAGAGTACCAAAAAAAAACTAGAGTCCAAAAATTCTGATTACGGAGCCTTGCCAAAAATTATTGAGAATAAAAAAATAGCTCCTCCAACAGTTCCCAAAAGTAGTTTCTCAAAAAAGTTAAACTGTGACACATCATCAAGAGAGGTGGGTCCAAGTCTTTGATTTTTCTCACGGGAGGTTTAACAAACCCAGAATCTTCTCGCCGCCTTTTCCTCTAGAACTGGAAGCATCGTTCACATATTGTTTTATCCTTTAGCCGCATCGATCGCATATTTTACTCCATCGCCGCCTCATCCTTGACCAAGCACACGCAAGGATACTTGACAGATTTGTTGACAGATTAACACCAAGCACACGCAAGGATACTCGATCGCATATTAACACCAACAAGGATACTTGACAGATTTGTTGGAACAATGCAAGTTCACGGGATGCAAATCAAAGCAAATCAACAAAGTTCAGTGCGTGGAGGACCTAAAGCTCAGTACCTGGATGCAAATCGACGCAAATCAACACGGGAGGCAATCTAGCAGAGCGTTGCTGGGCAGAGGGGAGCCGCCGCCGTCGATGAAGTGGATCCGGCGCCGGACGAACAGGAGCATACGCTGTCGATTCCGGAGATCCGCGACCTGGATGGAGGGATGGAGGGGTGCGAACGGCAGAGGCGGCGCTGGTAGCCCAACAGGCCGTGGAAGGTATGGGATGGAGCGCGGCGGCTACTGAGTTGGTAGGATGAGGAAGAAAAATGGCGCGACAAGAGGAAAAACGTGCAGGGAGGCGCGCGGGAAGCGAGAAAAGGCAGGGATCGGCGGTGAATTTCGGGATTGGGAGCGCCCGAGCCTCGGCGGATATCTGGCTCGAGGCAGCGTTTGTTTTGGGCGGGCCAAAATATTGGGCAAAGGATTGGGCCACTGTTGGAGGTTAGATTTTTAGTTTTTTTCCCAAAAACTATTATTAGGAGTGGTTTTTGGGCACTGTTGGAGATGCTCTCAGGGGCGGCTCACGGGGTGGGCCGCCCCTGAAAAAGGGTTTCTAGGGGCGGTTGGTGCCATGGCCTGCCCTTGGAAATTGATTTTCAGGGGCGGGCCCTGTACTACCCGCTCCTGTAAAAGTTGATTTCTAGCTGTGTGAGACAGGGACGGGTGGCGCGCCCGCCCCTGAAGATGCCAATCTACCCGCCCCTATAAACGTTTTCTGCAGTAGTGTCAGGGACTCAACAAGCGTAGTAGAAGTTCATGATTCTGGGAGAAACCCGCAGCAAGCATGTGCACTTGGTTTTATGGTCGAGCTAACCAAAATCATTTGTCAGGAACTCAGGATGCATGACCTTTAGTTTGTATGGCTGCTATATCAACTTGATGTAATCGACTCGTTGATCTGTATATAAAGATCGATCTCATTTCCTTAAAAATAATTTTCTTTTGCGGAACACGGCCCGGGAACATTTTAGCGTAGTTTGCGAGCAGTGCGTACGTGCAGATCGGAAAATGCGATATGATTGGATTTAGTTTGTGCAGCAAGCTAGCAAGAAATTAAAACAGGCTAAACAACAAACTGATAGGACAAGCACTGAGCCTGCTTTCGCTGCATATACTACTCCGTATATATGCAAGCAGTGTTCGATCAGGGCCGACAGGACAAGGGCAGCACGGCGCGCGACGATAGCCGACGGAGGAGCCGGCCGGGCCGACACATGCCGCACCATATACGGGAGATATGATGGAGCAGACCAGGTGAGTCATTAGCTACTTCTAGTAGAACAATTAATATAACAGCCTTGCTAGCGTCCGAATGTCCGACATTCGGACCTTGCATCGGACAATAGCCTCAGGTATAAAATTCTCACCGCAACATAGTATATATATATGCTATGTTGCGTGTAATATTGAGCAGACACCAAAATTTGTTGCAACATCTCAAAATACCAAATGCATTTGTCGAAGCACCCGTATGTAATGTTGTTTGTCAACCTTCTTCTTTATTAATATAATCGGCAGCTCTTCTTGATTTATTTTTTAAGGAAAAATACCAAATGCAATATTAGAAAATTCCTTCCATAATATGTAAAAACACAATTTGCAACATCAAAGATAAGAAAAATAGCTCTTTGCTATCTAACACTTATATTTCCTACCTCATTTTTCATGCAGCATTATCGAAAGATTATTATGCCTTGCAACATCACACAATTCTGAGGCGGTTTTCATAACCGTCTCAGTTAATAAGAAATGACCACCTCTGTTAATGATGGGTATTAACAAAGGCGGTTGTTTTTTATGTCCGCCTCAGAGACCTTTTTCAAGTGCCTCGCAAAATCTAGAATTGTAGTAGTGACATACTGCAACATTAATTAAAAAAATAACTGTGCAGCATCAAAAGGTCAACCGATGAAACATCTCAAATCATCTCATGCACTATAAAAAGATCATTGCAACATCACAAATTATCCATCGCAACATCACGAACTACTGATCGCAATACCATTAAATCAAATCATGCGTACATTGTAATCTATAAACGAAATGTCATAAATAGACTCCTCGTGGCTGAGGATGAGCATGCCACCGGAGACGCGATGAAGCGAGGTTCTGTAAGACATTGCCATGGGGAGGTAGAAGGCCCAATCAACGTGTTGCTCCTCCAGCTTCGCCACGGACTCCCGTACTGGCTGCAATGGCACCTCTGCATGCAGCTCCGGTGCTTGCCTTGCCGCAGCAGACGCACTGCACCCTAAGCAAGCGTGTCTCCTGCAAATGGTGGCGCCGTCACAATGACTCCTCCCACCATGGGCTAATTTGGCAACTACGGAATCTCGTCAATGTTGCAGCGCCGAGGGCTGCACTATCTCAAGCTCATCACGTGTTGCGCCGTCAGCGGACTTGATTGAGGCACATAACCACCAATTTCAACGGCCACTACGGCCACCAACATTATATTGGAACCAGCTGTGATGAGGCCGGTTCATTTTGAACTGGCGGTGATATCCTGTTTGCAAAGGCTGGTTCTCCAGCAGTGATCAGAGCTTACGAGAGAGGGAGAGAGATGTTAGTGGTGCAGTGTGGGTGAAACCGTAAAAGGACAATATAAGGTAGGGAAGAAGACTCATGTGGGACGTGTGTCCAATATTTCCACCAGGTTCGTGTAACACCCCGGGTGTTAATCACCTGTAATTAAGGTTAGTCAAGGGGTTAACATGATCATTAGCATTAAACCTGCATGAACAAAACTACTAAATAAAAATTTTTGCTAGTAATTTAACCTAGGTGATGAGGAAATTTCGTAAAACGATTTGTAATAAAGGGTTCGAACCATTTTCAAAAAAAATCAGAATCGACTCAATCTAGATTTTATCGCCTTGGAACTAGTTGGGCCCGGATAGTCCGGAAATATGTCCGGATAGTCTGGACCTGCCCGGACACTCCGGAATTATGTCCGGATACTCCGGACCAGGTGGTTGGGCGTCTATAAATACCCGGCCATGTACTCTTTTCTCTCTCATTTCCTTTTTCCTCCTCCAGCTCGGAACGTGCCGAGCCGAGCTGTGCTCGCCTCCGACGGCGCCCCGGCCATCTCCGGCTGCCGTTCGTCGATCCCTTGTATGTGGACCTTCCCAACCACGTCCCGCACCTCCGCCGCACCTCCATGAGCCTCGCTCGAGCTTCCCCCGGCAGGAATCGACAGCCCTATCTCCGACCGCCACGGGAGTGCTGCCCGAGCTCCGCTCCTTCGCGTCGATCCGCTTCTCCGGTTCTCCTCCACCCAAATCGATCATGGGAATGGATTCCTGGTGAGCTCCTCCACCTTCCCCACCCCTTTCCCCGGCCCTTTCTCCACTGCTCCGTGCGCCGCGCGCGCTGCTGCACCCCATGGCATACACAGTAGTTTGCCATTTTGTTAGGTTTACCCGGATACTCCGAGTTTGAACCCGGAAACTCCGGATGTATCCGGATACTCCGGATTTTCACCCGGATAGTCCGGATCTAAAATTATATATCACGTGTTTTGGGTCTTGTGACTGTTCCCAAACGTTATTACACCGTTTTCTCTCCTTTCCTCTCTCCCTCACGAGCTCTCCCTTTCCCCTTGGCCCTAAACCCTAAATCCTTCCATCCAAATCCATTCCAAGGCCTAAGGGAGTTCCAATCGGCGTGGGGGATCCTCTCCTCCAAGTATTCCACCTTGCGGTGGTTTCGTTTTTGAGTTTTCTTGCAAGGGAAGCTTACTCAAGGTACAAAAAGCTAGGGCTAAATGGATTGGTTGTTCTAGGGTGTTTTAAGCGATTTCTTTTTGGTCAATCATCTCCATACGAATCACTCTACTAGGGTTTAGAAGAGTTTCGATTTTCGTGGGTTAGTTTTGTCGTAACAAGAATTTCAGTTTTGGGGGCGAAAATGTTGTGAAACCCGGATACTCCGGGTATTAACCCGGATACTCCGGAAAATCCGGATATTCCGGGTTGCATTTGGAATGTTAAGTATAAATGGTACAAATTAGTAGTGTTTATACTCGGTACTTGTTAAGTTGTTGTTGTATGTCATATTTGCATTCTCATGTCATATGCATCTCATGTAGATGCGCTAGATGTACAGTGCGTGAGCGTGAAGCACGCGATGTTGGAGCCAAACCCTAAGACGGTGTTTGGTGGATGTATCCTAAAGAGAGAAGGACCAGCTGGCGCAACTGAAGACACGACCCAAGGTCGGAAGGGCCCAAGGCCTTGATAGCATTAACACTGACTTAGTGTTACCCTCAGGCAAGCCCCGGTGAATGTCCTACTATTTCAATTTATGAATCGCTATGTATGCTTATTACTTGTGCATTACATTTCAGGAGTTGTTTGAAATCTTAGTTGCATGATCCCTAGGTTTTCCTAGGCCTTATACTAGTATGTGTAGGTCGGTAGCACTGCTATACTTAATAGGTCTCGGTAGAAGTCGAGTGATATCCTGTTACTCGCGAGATATAAGATATTTTATAGTCGAGTAATTTCCTGTTACTCGCGAGATATAGGATGTCTCAATAAATTGAATATATAGAATATTGGAAGATGCAGGAAAGGAAAGGAATTGGAGACCGGGCGGGGAATGTCTAGCCCCGTCTGTGTCGGTTAAGGACCGTTCGTTGTCTGGCCCTGTGATCGAGTTTGAATTGTACTAGCCGCATGCCGGGAGTAGGAGGTAGTCGAAACCGGTAAACCGAGTACCGCCTTGCTTCGAAAGTATAGGAACCCGCACCCAACTCCTGGGGTGGTCAAGTAGTCGCGGAGAATTGGGGATGCATATGTTTACTTTTGGTGGTCTCACGTTGAGCTCGGCTGACCATATGTCGTTGGGCTGGTTCCTATAGTTCGAGGCGGGGAGGAGAATGGTTGGTGCGTGTGGTCCGACGAGGCATACGCGTGCCGTGTTGGTTAGGTTCACCTTGCAAGGTTAAAGCGGATCGATTCGCCGTCAGTCGCTCTCGGATATGAGCACCTTGATCGCAGCACCGCATCGTAGTAATGCTATATGGAATTTAAGTGATGATTGGAAATGATTATCATGAATTATTACTCTATGTTTGTTACGATTGCTTAGCAGGTGCAAATACTAGTTGATGATTTTGACATATAGAATTTGGAGCTAAAAATGGAAGAAAAAAATAAGGACTCATTTTAGTGCTTTTTCTGCAAAAATCAACCACTAGCCAAAAAGCCTTGCATGTCTAGATATGTGGGCTAAGTTATACCCACTGGTCGGGTAAGTCTTGCTGAGTATTAGTTGCTCAGGGTTTGTTGTTTACCCTATTTTAGATTTAGGAGCTAACTAGGTGTCATATCGGTAGGCTCGATGTGGCGTCTTATCTTCACGTCTCGGTAGTTCTCGAATTATTTAGTTTATTTTATTTATTCTCTAGTAAAAATGCTCTGTAAGTTAGATTTTCTTCCGCTGTTATCTCTTCTTTTGTAAACTTTAAATTTAAAGTTGTTTTGTGAAAGCATTATTATTATTTGCTGTTTTTAAGATTTTATCATGCTGGTACCTTCTGCGCTTGCCTTCGTGCGAGACTTCTGGTGTGTTTCGATCGGCCTATGGGTTGGAAATAGCCTGTCAAGTTACACTTAATTAAGCTAATATACCTGATGCGTTCAAATGATGGCGGTTACGCTTAATTAAGTATTTTAACTCGGCGGGGTTGTCACAGTTCGGACGGCCCGGATCATAGCATTACCGTTAGTCTAACTACTAATCCCCCGTGGTCTCACCAAATTAAAGTTGCATTGCATACAGTTACTATCTGCAGTGTCCTTAGACAACTGGAATCCGATCCGATGCCGGATAACATGCCCACGAGGCCACGAACCCGTGCGGTGTGCATGCCACGTACCGGGCCCTCGGCCCTAGCTGATCGCACGCTGGTTGCTGCCTTGTGGTCGATGATGGGTTCTGACTTCTGAGTAGATCACACGTCGCGCTGCCTGGCGTTGCCCTGACCCGAGCTGGCGCGTGTTCTGTTCTAGTGCATGTACATGTCTATTACCAGTTTACCACTGTTACTACACACGATGACGAACGGTTTTGTTTTGCCTGGGGGTGTGGCTGAAGGTGCAGTGGAGGGTTTTTTTGTCCGCAGCTCCTGCTGTCCTGCATGCAAGTGGCGTGGCTGATGAGTCACCAGTGACTGTGCAGACAAAAAGGTCCCTCGAGCCGTCAGGTGAGTTGTGCATGCCGATCTTCTACTGCTCGTCTGCTCCACGAACCGCATGGCCGATTCATGATGTATATATATACACAGTAGTATATGACATTGGCAAAGTGATCTTCTAGGGTCACCATGAAATGAAATGAATACAAGAGACAAGGCATTATTCTGCAGGCCTCCGCATTATACTCCCTCTGTTCTTAAATATATGACACTATTAACTTTTTTTCATTTGACTATTCGTCTTTTCTACAAATATTTATGCAAATAGTCAAATCTTCAAGTTAGATTCAAGAGACTCTTGATAATAGACGTAAATGTACTCATTTCACTTCATTTAACTGACTGATTAATTAAATAATGTTGGTCAAAATTAAAGAAAAAAATCAACGGTGTCATATAAAAAACGGCGAGAGTACAATGAGGAATCAGGCCGTCCGACCCTCCAGCCAAAATGAGAATATATATATAGTAAACAATTACAGATGTAGGGATCGATGCTGTGCATCTTTAATTTCTTGCAACATGCGTGGAGTGGAGTGGCCGGCAGTCGACTGACCGCAGGATCTTAATTGTGGTCAAGGACTGGAGGCCTGAGCAACTCTGGATTTTGTTTCATCATGGTACCATGCTGAGTCACGATGGGGAGGGCCAAGAAGGGACATGGCAACAAATCAAAGATACTGACTAGTACTGTATCGACCGGTGGAGTAGCTGTTAGATGCGACGCGAACAAATAACGAAGAACAACAAGATCAACCCAAGAGACACGAGGATTTAACGTGGAAAACCTCTCCAATACGGAAGGGAAAAAAGCCACGGCCACCAGCCAACAAATCTTCACTATATCGGGTGAGTGTTTACAACGCCTAGCGGCGGCTTACGAGAGGAATAACACAGCGAGGAGCAAACCCGGCCCAAGCCTCCCGGCGACGGGCCTCCGCTTCGCTCCATGGAAGTCGTCATTTTCTTGTGCAATGAATTTGGATCACAATATAACAGTAGCTAGGACCACAGGGAGGGTTCTAATGTGCATGCTTCAAGTGATCTTGTGGTGTACACCCACCTTTTTTTTACATGTCGTATTAGGTTTGTTCTAAGTTAAAGTTAGCAAAATCGAATCTATAGAAAAGATATAGCAACAACTATACTACCCAATATATGTACTGTCAACAGACATTTTGTGGCGGATTCAATAAAACAAATTTGGTATTGTAAATATTATTGTTTTTCTTTATAAATTCGATTAAAGTTGATTAAATTTGACTTAGAACAAACATAATATGATATGTAAGTAAAAATAAAAGAAGTACAGAAAACGAACATGATTTACTAACTAGTGTCCTACTCCGTAGATCTAGTTGTCAGGGGCCACGCCAGAAAAAGAAACCATGAGGTCGACTCCATCAACTACTGGGATCAAATGCATAGATGAACAATATTAAACAGTACTTCTTCCGTCCGAAAATAAATGCAATTCTAGGATCAAATACGTAAAAACCAATGCTGTGTGTAAAATTACAAAAATAACCTTTATTTTTTTGTGATGAGTGGATGAGTTGTTAGTTGTCTTTTGTGGAAACTTTTCGGAATTGCCTTGTTTTTTATGATAGTTGGGTCAAAATTAGCAAGTTTTTTGGGACAAATTTTGAACTCTATAGTTGCAATTATTTTGAGACGGAGGGGACATTTTTCACCGAATTTGATAAATTCCATAAGTCCGGCGACCCCGACGGCCTTAAGGTATGTTCGCCCCTGCTAGCATTTTCTTTTTTTTAAGGGGGGGCCTGCTAGCAGTTGCGACTGGCAGAGAGGCAGAGCAGGAAAATTGAAGAAAAAAAAAGCGATCGAGGTAGGAGTATGTTCGCCTCGCGCGCGCGCCACCCCGGCCCGGCCCGCGCACGTGCGCGACAAATCCCTGACCCTGACGCCGCTTCCACTCGAGGGCCGCGCTGGTGAGACAAGCCATCCGGCGACGGCGACGGCGAGGGCGAGGGGCGCCGTCAGCGTGCTCGCCGTTTAGTTCCCAAAAAAATTTTCTAACTCCCCTTTAAACACATAATGAAGCACTAAATGTAATTAAATAACAAAACTAATTACACAGTTTGGATGTACATGACGAATCTTTTAAGTCTAATTAGTGCATGATTAGCCATAAGTGCTACAGTAACCAACATGTGCTAATGACGCCGCCAAAGGCCTCAAAAGATTCGTCTCGTGGTTTCCAAGTGAGTTCTGAAATTAGTTTTTTAATTAGTGCCCGAAAAATCTTCCCGACATCTGGTCAAACTATTGACGTGACATCCAAAAATTTTCGCACTAAACGGCCCCAGGCGAAGCGACAAAGGGGGTGTTTAGTTCATTTTGCAAAATTGTGTAAAGATGTAAAGAGGGCATTTGAAGTACTAAATGAAGTATATTTGCAAAACTTTTTGCATAGATGGGTTGTAAATCGAGAGACGAATCTAATGATGCTAATTAATCCATGTTTAATCAATAATTAGCGGATGGTTACTGTATCATCACTGTTGCAAATCATGGATTAAGTAGGCTCATTAGATTCGTCTCGCGATTTACAGCCCAACCATGTAAAAAGTTTTATAAATAGACTTCATTTAGTACTTCAAATTAGCAAGATTTCGTTTCACTTTAATGCGTTTACGGTTTTTTTGTGTTTACATGTAAAAATCTAAACAAAATCTAAACAGGGCCAAAATCCGGGCCCGGGTGGGACGAGGCGAATCCCGGGGCGGCCACGAGATTGATTCGCTCGTCTGATCACGGGCCGCCGGTGGGCTGCACGCCTGCAGGCTGCTGCAGCTGAGCTGCCTCGGGAATGGGAGCACGTGAGGCTCCAGGCCGGGGCCTGCCGGGTCCACCCTCTGGCTCTCCCCGTCCCCGATGCGCGCCAATTATTATTGCCTGCGGCGACCGCGCGCGCCGACATGACACGCGAACCCGCGGTCCACCACCGGTCGACTCCGACGGACGGCGCGCGGCACAGGCACAGCATGCAGCAAGGGTGCGCACAGAGCCTCCTCCCGCGCTGACACCGTCACGCCACCGGCAGTGGCCAGCGACCAAAGACTAAGACTGTCTGCATTCGTCATCTCTAAATTCATTTTTTATAAAAAAAATATTTCATCCTAATCATCAGAATTCTCTTTTCTACACTCAATTTCTCTGCACCTGTCATACTCCATATTTCATCCTCTATCTCAACTACCCACCCGTGGGCTCAAATGTCAACCTCACCCACTACCTCCCCTCTCTCTCCCTCCTCGAACTCTCCGCCCGCGCCCACCCCCCTCCCCCGCTCTCTCTCCCTCCCCATCTCTGCCGGCGTTCTCCTCTGCTCCATCCCTCCTCCGCCGGTGGGGGCGGAGAGCAGCGCGGCCGACAGGACACGACCGGTGCTTTCCTGCCGCCCCTCTTCTGCTTCCTCCTATGGCGCACGCGTAGCGGGCTGCGGATCTCCCGGCGGCAGCCCTCGACGCGGCTCCTCGTCGTCACACCTCCCTCCCTCCTCCACGCTCCATCCTCCTCCGTCGCATGCAGCCGCCGGATCCGATGCGAGCAGGTGCTGCGGCTGCCGGATCCGGGGCTCGCGGAGGGGATCCGGCGGCCGGGGCGCGCACGCGAGCGGCCGGATCCGGATCCCCCTCTCTGCTCGGCAATGTCCTCCCTCGCCGAGCCTCCTCACGCACCACCTCGTGGCGAGGCGGAGCGCCCGCGGTGGCGCGTGCACATGAGACCGCCGTGCGTCGGGACTTCTGGCCGCGCCGAGCTCGCCCCTCCTCCCTCTCCCTTTTCCCTCCTCCCTCCTCCCTCCATGGCGGAGCTCGTGGCGGCCCATCTCCTCCTTCCCTTCTGGCCCTTCCCCTGCTTCCCTCCCCCCCTTCCCCTGCAGAGGCGAGCCGCACCCTCCCTCAAGCTCCAGCCGGCGAGCCGCAGCCCGCGGCGGCGCGCGGCAGCACGGCCCCCCGCACGACGCCGCGGCCGGCCTGCGCGGCGTGCGGCGGCGACAGCCCGCGGCGGAGGTCAAGCTCGCGGCGGAGGTCGAGCTCGCGCGCCGGCCGCGAAGTGGAGCTGTTGGGAGCGGCGGCGGGAGAAGGCCGATGTGGCGTTTACCGTCCGTCCGCTCCGTCCCCTGGGAATAGCGCTCGGAGATTCATCCACAACGATGGCGGACGGCTTACCGTCCTCCACTGCGGCGGTTTTTCTCCTAAAGTGGTACTGCATGCAGCGCTAGCATACCGCGTTGCGTATCCAGTGCAGAGAGCCTAAGAGGCGCCGGCGCGGCCGTCCTGCTGCTGAGTGCTGAGTCACGACACCGCCACGCCGGGGGCACGTGAACGTGAACGAGCATGAGGGGGCAGCGGCGGGGCTGTCCGGTGCTGCTGTAACATGCGCCGGCCGGTCCACGCATGTTCCGTTTGGTTCGCCGCTGTGTCTTGCAAGCTGCTAACGCGTGCTGTGCTGTAAGGGAGCACGGGCACGGCGCGCCACGTCCACATTTAAGGGTTTTTTTCCTTTTGAATTAAGTTGTTCTGTAGAAAATACATTACAAAGGCGAAAGAGGATGAAGCTAGATTTTCATTTATACTTCATCGGTTAAGCCAAATGACCCCTAAACAAAGTTGACTGCTTCAACATCAAGAAGCGGTGGTGCTTTTGCATTCTTTTTTATTAGTCATGTGTTTGACAAAGACGCCCTATGGCGTCTATATCTCTCATCAAACAAGTGAATGCAGGCTTCTCAAGTCTCAACACATTGCATACGTGAAACACCCACGGTCAACATTGATGATTATTTCTCAGGGAAACTGAAATACAATTTCTATGTTCAAGATTAGCTAATTTACAATGTCGAGGAGCAAAAGATACAAAAGCAAAGGGATTAAGGCAACCCCAGACACACCAAACTACCACGACACAGATGTTGTAAATTAAAAAAACGTTTAAGATTATACACCTGCTTTATGCCAAAATTTTGTAGTTCAACAAGAGTGAGCGAGCACCGAGCAGCAGTAGACAATAGAACGACCCACACAATGAATTCATGACCCGCTGCTTCAAATGAATCATCACACCCTGATGCTGCCAGGCAACAAACGCCGGCGCAGACTTCACTATATCTGGGACGAAATGTTACTCTTTCACTGTCTACAAAATGCAACAAAAAGGTACAATCTGAAACTGAGATAATCACCACATTGAAGAGCTCTCAGCTCCCAACCAAATAATATACTCTTCAAATGAAATGTGCATGCGCCGACAAGTAATTGCACCAGGGCACTTTGTTCCCCCTTTTGTGTCTATGCACTTTGGTCAATTGGATACTGGCTCCAGTTCTAAAATATGTTCTGTTCCAGATGTAACCAGGCAGCTACTTGATGCATCACCGAATGCTTAAGCTGCTCAAATCATCAACAATATGCACAGTCCCATTCAAAGTGCCTGCCTCACCCTTGTTTGATTTTAACTGAGGATTTAGGGCAATTCCATTTTCTGGTGAATTCTCTAGATTATGGTCAACAACATAGGCTGTAATGGCACTCTTGACACCTTCAAAGTATGTCGAGTAAGGAAAATATTCTGCGCAGCGTGTCTTCCACCCTGTTGAAAATGTATGTCGAGACAGGATCTTTAGATGTTAAGCCTGGAGCAACCAGCACTGACATTGTGACCATACTAATGGTCCCATCAAATACAAAGAAAATGCCAGCATAAACCTCAATAATGACATTGGAAGCAGCAAATAAATTACTAATGAAATAATGCAATATTAAGCACCAAGTGGCATGTATTCATGTAAATGCTAGAATCAAAGGCTATGAGCACTCAGCTCGAGGAAAGGAAAAACTACATCATTGCTGGCAAAACAATGTAGCATGTGGCACAATACAGGCACAACAGTTTGAACTTACTATTTGCAATATCCTGGTCGCCAAAGACTGTCTCCAGCAATTTGTGAACATCAATACAATCTTGAATTTGCCATTCATTCACAGGACCAAGCACATTATTCCTGCATAAAATTGGAAAAATGTAAACATTCTGTACAGAGCAGGTGAACAAAAAAGAGGTGCTTTTATGTATTTACCCTGAAGATGCATTGTTTGTCGAATCTTCAATTAATTTAATTGCCTCCATCTTCTTATCTGGCTCCAAGAGATGCATCATTTCAGCAGCTGCTACTCGGTGCATCAATGAAGCTGGCAAAGAAATATTGACAAAAAAGAGTAAGATCATGATCAGGGAAATAGCAATAAAGAACATCAGAATAGTTACCGTTGTGTTTTTCAAGGAAACTTCTGCTTACTTCAATGAGAGACTTCCCATGTAATTTCCTGTAACAACTTGTTAGTCAAGTAAAATCATAAAAACACTGACCGAGCAAGTATCAGATTAGACCTTATGTCTGGTCGTTCGGCTTCCAAGACATTCCAAATTAGCTTCTCAGAATCAGTCCCAGGAGTAGGAAGACTGTTTATCTTGTGGAAGAACTTTATCTGCGAGCTCAGATCAAGTAGCAAATAAATAACAAGGAAACAAATTGATGGGATGTATCTTTTATTATTCAACTAAAGTATTCAAAATACAAATAAAAACCTTAAAGTATATAATAAAAACACCACTACTGTGGTCTGTCATCCATCAACAACTTAGAACTCATTTTCACTCCAAGCCCTTTCTTCACCAACTAATGACACTAACCACTAATGAGGCCTCTAGTCACCATCACCCCACCTAAGCAAAGTATGATGCTTAGAAAGCACCGTGATATTCTATGAAAGAGCAGTATCATAATGGATGGGGGATTCACCAGTTCACCATCATATCCATTTCCAAGTAGTAGTTACATTTCAGTTATATGACAACCAAAATACTCATAATTCCATATGAATCTAAGTGCTATCACAAAGAAATTGAGCACTAGAAACTATTATCAAAGCCCTGAAACCATGAACTCATGTAACGCAACAGTTATTCTTTATTTGACATTATTAGCATTTGATTTGAGTGGATAGGCGAAAGAACATGAACAGCTTTATGCTCACCAACTTACATCCAAACCAGAAGTGACACAAGTATAAACCTATGGTAAGACTTCAAAGTACACTGAATTTGTATGGCATGAGGCAATTATAATCGAGGCATTGTTCTCGGACCCATAAATACATAAGGAAAACCTCCACTCTAGTATCTAATATCTAAATAGCTGTTACTAGATGATTAGTGTAATGAATAAAGAGAAACTTCTTATGACTTAGTCACATAATTCATGAAAGAAGAGCTTGATGCAAGGTGTAATTTTGGAAGCTTACCAAACAGCGGTGACTGTCTGGATTGTTCTCATCCAATTTAATGAGCTGTTTAACCGCCTGAAATTAAAAATGGATTACAAAGAGTTAGGACATATGTTGAATGAAATGGAACAAATTAAGATCATGTTGCAATCAAACCATTATAATACTAATCAACTAGCAAGTAAACCATTATAATACTAATCAACATGCTTTCAACTCAAGTTATCAGAACTTTTTTAAACTATTACTTATCTGAACTTTTTTAAACTATTACTCTTACTGAAGAAGATGCTCAGGAATTGGAGAATCACGCCAATGTCTTATCAGGAAGTAATACTTAAACCTATCCAAGAATGATTTCACCCGTTTCGCTTTTCCATATTACAATGAGGTTACTATCGCCACCTAGCATATATCTAATGGTAAAAAAAATGGTTGGACTCACCACTTCACTCTATTTGCCAATAAAATATGCAGCTTTTAGCATTTACACATATTTAACACTTCCTTGATACATATACACATCTTAGGAGATGATTTGGAATATTTAGTTTCAATGACATTGCTCGGAGAATAGGCAGCATGTTGGCCAATTCTCCAATGTTGATAACTAGACGCTGTAAGCTTATAATTATTGATAGCCAGCGTGTAATTAGCGCCAGTGAATTTACATAGATACAAATGTTACTAGGAACATTTTCACGATTTTTCAGTCAGAGAAACAAATCACACTGTAATAGCATGCCAAGATGTAAGCAAACGGCAAAGAATCATAACAAGACAGAGAGTTGAGTAGGGCTACAGTGTCATATTAGATAGAAACCAACCATGTACCTGGAAAGCAAGTAAAATCTTTTGCTTTCTCATGTTGAGCTCAAATGAAAGTATATGGGTCTCTAATGAGCTTGACGAGTTATTCTGCAGGAGCTTCAAGTATTTCGTGGCTTCTGCAAGCGGATCCTCAATCTGCAGACAAGAATTTGCATAAAGGGTTCCAGCTTCAAGCTTGAACTGATAACGACTTACCAAAGAACATCAAAAATTGCACCACCAAAAACTGATAAAAATTGACATGATTAGATAAGCCTTGTGGCAAAGATGAATACCTGAACTAATTTTTCACCATGTGGATCCAGATCAACAGGTCTTGCATTTTGTTTCTTTCCAGATTTTGAAGTGTTGGATGATGATGTTTCATCCTCCTGTTTCTCTTCAGCCTCCTGGAGGAACATGGGGTGCAAAATCAGAGAACTATTGATACTGCAAGTTAAAGGGGGGAAAGGATCCAATGGTAAGCTTCAAAGAGTACCCTTTTAGCACGCGCTTCTGCTTTCTTCTGCTTTTGCCTCAATTTCTTCCTCTGAGCAGGTGGTAGTTTTGACATCTCATCATTTTCCTCAGTAGAAGATTTTGTTGGAGATTCATGTAGTTTCATATAGCACCTACAGTTTGCTAGTATCACCACATATCCTGAATGGAAGCACTAGGCAATAAAAAACAGAAACAAATATTACCTTATAGCTCCAGCAGCCGCCTTGTGGAAGTATTCATGGGCATGCAAACGATCTTGAAACTTTAGCATAGAAACATATGCTCTAAGTGTCATTTTCCGTAAGCAATACGAATGGAAGTCAAATTGATCTTCAGTCATATCAGCATAATGCTTTTCAACAGCTAAGAAATTTTTTAGGGCCCTGCCGAGATCACCTTGACGGAAATAACTCTCACCAGAAGCAAGTTCATACCTTAAAAAGTTGTAGATCAAGTTATTAGAGATGGAAAGAGAACATGAGAGATGAATGGCAGATGGAAAGAGCGCATACCACATGCACTGCATGTCATGAAGATTATTGTGTTGATCACCATCTTTGGTAAACAAGACGGCAGTCTTCTCCGCCAGCCCAACCTTCAAGTAACGAAAAGGAGCTAAATGTAAAAAAGGTAGCAAATAGAAAACCAAGAAACTCCAGTGCTTTCTTTTCGGATGAATGCTAGAGAATCTGTATTATCTCCTCCTTGCTCTTGAACCCAGAATTTGAATTGACATCCCTCTAAGGCTCTAATACACACATTAACCTTTTTTTCCTAATTATATGTTGGAAAAACAATCATACAATTTAGGGTGATATGGATGCTTTGATGGTAAACCTAACATTATCATTTCCACATGTCAAATCTAGAGGCTTTTTTATGAATGAGTGGCAATTAGATAAATTAACTGCACTAAAAACAGCACTGATAGTGATATACGGTTACAGAAAAAAAAAGGTGCTGATCCTAATTTAGTTACCTGGTCAGCCTGAAGCATCTGCATAACACACTCGCTGTTTAAATAGCGATCAGCAAGATCCATGGACCTAGCTTCATCTGCTAATGCGGCTGCTGCTGCAAAATTACCAGCATGCTGCGATATCTTTCCCTGGAAAGGAATCATGGGTATTAACAGAGGCATTAGTCTAACAGCCTGTGCCTTTGAATTAAGAGATTAATGTGATATAATCAATTGAACCTTTTTTTTGGGAACATATAATCAATTGAACCTTTTAACCTAACATGCAACAGAAAAGACAAAGAAACTGTAACGATGCTGCCAAGTTTATATGGTGATGAGATCAGTGCTGGGCCACTACATATACATAAATTAACAGAAGAGAGACCAACATATCGAACAAAGAAGTTGCCAGGCAACAAAATCACTGCATTTAAACTGAATTTAATCCAAGTTTCAGATGAGTGTGAGAGAAACCTTGACTGAATATAAATCGATGACAGTTGGTGTATGTGATATAGCCTCATCAATTTTATTTAAAGCAATCTCATACTGGCCTCTTCTGTCATAGTGCTGCATTAGATAAGATCAAAAGGAAACATGACTGTTCGAGACCATAATATTTCAATAAAAATTGAGAAACGTATTTAAAAACTGCAGGCTAAATGCAAACCTGGGAAATCAAAAACAAAGTCCACAATAGTGTGGAAGGAGGCTCCTTCTGTGGGCTGCAAAGCAAGACATTGAAAATAAATAATAGTAAATAAAAGAACGTTAACATATTGACAATCAGTATTCCAGTTTTTATTAAGACTGCTTTCTAGGGAAATAAGATAATTACTGACAGTAAGATTAAGTAACTGATAGTAATCAAGCACGAGCTTGACAAGTGGGGCAAAAACTATCTACAAACTTTTTACATTATAGTCATTGCCAAATCTGGTATCCATACTGAACACATGAAAATTTTACACAGATAAACAAGTTGCTTTTCATGTAATTAGGAAGCATTGCTTCACAGGACCATCTTACCATTTCATATAGGATTCTAGTCAAGATATTAGTACTTTATGCATTGCAAAAGGACACCACATAATTGTTGGGAAACAAACAATGAATCAATAAAAAACACTTGTCAGGCACTACGGATTACCTTCCAGGAAAGCATCCAGAAGTCCTAATGGAATCTTCTATTTTAAGAAATAACTGCTCCAATATGTTTGCCTGCCAATAGGATTAAAAATTTGAACATGAAGTGGCTCTCTGACTTATATCATGGTCAATAAATGAAGTATATGATATTATATTGCGTAGTGCAACTAGTGTTACCTTGCCAGGATGCTCGTACAGTGGGCTTAAATCAGAAAACAGTGAAGGTACACCCTGAAAAAATGGGATACCATTACAATTGATCATTACCAAAGAGCTAAACCATGTGGACTAGAAAACCTAGTAAGGCTTTTCAAAAAAAGAAAACCTAGTAAGCTGTATGGCAAAGAAAACGAGAAAACAGTGACAAAAGGATACCCCATATGGACTAACTACAGACTGATGATACCTTAGTTAATAGAGGTCTGACATAACTGTCTGCTGCCTCCTGGAACTTCTCACCTTCCAGGAAATCAAGAGGAATGCGCTGTTCCAAAGGAAAGACGTACAAGTTTAGATTCACGGATTCTCAAGTATATGACCTGCTTACTACAAATACATGTAGCGAAAGTAGAATTTATCGTCATATATAGGATAAATTAGGCATGCCCATGTTAAAGGTATTACTTTTGTATCACTGGAAAGCTCAGTAGTGGATACAAAAAAACAGCAATACATATGAACACACGGTTAAACATAGTTTACCTTAACAGCAGATGACCAAGCATACTTTTCTTTAAGTGAGTTGTATAATGCACTTAAGCGCTCAACATCATTAGCAGAATATTGACCATTATCAGAGTATAGGCCAAGGCACTTTTGCACAGCTATGAAGTATCTGAGCAAAACCAGTGAGAACTAATTAATCAATAACAGTAGCAAAAGGTAGATTATGAATATAATGCCAGTATGAACAGTGTTATGGACAGAAAGGAGATACATGTATTTTTCAAAGCATGAAAAGAAATTCATAGTGTAAGCTATTGTCACATTTTCAAGATTAAACTTTGTGATGCTCACATGATAATCCCATATTTGATTAATTACAGGATTGTGTAGTTGTTCTCAGCATATTCTTTCATGCTAGTAAAGGAACATTGTAACACCAATGGGTAGATCAAGTCCATACATACATCCTCACTCTACCCAAAGAGTGCTAATGGAGCTGGTGAGAATGCTACCCTACGATATATACAACAAAAAGACAACCATACACTTTGGTACATATGCATACCGTGTCCCCAAGTAGGGAAATGGTTTAACAATTAACACCATGCGACATGTTGGGAACATCTCAATCATACTTAAACCTCTGCCCTTGATCATGGCCGATATAAGCTACATATGCTCAATTGTTCAACATGAACTAATAATTTTTTTTTTGGCGGACAACCGACTGCACAGGTTTACATTGATCAACTGATAGGTTGAGACAGTCATTTCAACAAGGGTTTTTGTCTTATCCATAGTTGCTATAGCTGTATTAGTCAGAGAACACTAACCAGGTGGAAGTAGTAGTGCTGAAGAACACGTCCAAGTTGATAAGAAGTTAAGAACAAACATGCCATTAGAGGGTAGTGTTTGGTTCGTGCTTAAAACAACCTTACTAATTTTGGTAATGCCTATAGTCCTTCTGTCAGACCCTATGCATTTTCTTCAAGTCAACTCTAGGCCAACTGCGGGTAACATTGTACAAAAAACTAGGTGAATTCCCCGCGCGTTGCTGCGGGATGTTTTATATAATTTTTAATTATGATTTTCAGATTTAGTCAGGAGAGAGTTAAGAGTTGGTCTTTTTTACACGAAGGTAAATTATTCTATAAATTTAATTTAATTTGATAAATAACTGAGCATGATACATACGCAGTTTTCTATGGAATAAAAATTTAAATTATTGAGAAATTAACATAGAACTGCAATAAATAAAGTGGGACCCGATCTTTTTAGCTACCGAGGACAGTAAAGCCTTTAAAGGCATCAGCTAAGTGGAAGTATTAGTTGTTGAGTGGCGCTTAAAACTTGATTTCAGGAGACAAAAGGAAGCATGAGTCTGTTGGGTTCCCTTTCAGATGGATGGACCGATATAAGGATTTCATGGCAATCCAATGGTGGAAATTTTGCGATGACGTGGATAGCTTGCATGTCAAGAGAAATAGCAATTAATGAGTTGTAGTGGGGAGCATCTTTATAAGAGTTATAGATTTCATAGCAAATGCTCTGTACTTCTGGCAAGGTTGGTTGCATAGACCAAAGTACAGAACATACTCAAGGAAACAGCACGAGTCATTTGATACCCATTTATATGCAGTGGCCTGTGGCCCAAAATTAAGGCTGAATGTATGTATGAAAAAAAGGGCGCCAGTGACTCACTTGTAGTTATCAGGGTTCATGAAAAGCAGTGATCTATAAATGCTCTCAGATTCATCAAAGCGGCCAAGTTTGAACAAAATGGATGCCATTTGTTCTTTAAATGATAGCTTGTCAACCTAGCACACAAAGTTAACATGAACAAGCACAAAAGATGTAATCAGATATCTTGTTCAGAAACTCCTAAGAACCACCACATACAAGCAAATACAAAAGGATAGGACTCACAATCTTGCTCTCCTTCTTCTGCATTTCCTCAAGTGCTCTGTCTAGCATCCCACATTCCTCAAACAATGATATCTATAAAGAAACAATAGGATTACATATCACTGTGAGGATAATATAATATTCATATTCTAGGAGAATAACATGAACTTGTAAGCTAATGGCTCAATAAGAGCAAGCCTAATGAAAGGAACTTCATCATAATGTGTGTTGGAACCAAAAGACAAGAAAATTAGAAAAATAATTAGGCGCTGACTGATACAACAGGCTTGGCACGGCAGAAACATAAGTGGATGTAATGCGAATGAACAAAATACAACATAGTGGACATAAATTGACACCGAAACACTTAACACTAAATTAAAATGAATAAACAAATCTAGATGGCATAAAGACATATAAACCAATATTCTGCCCAAAAAAAGGCATATAACCAATATTGAAAAAAAAAGAATTATACAGAAGCACAATACTTAACATTTTTTTAAAAAAACAATACTAACAAGCAAAACTGCAACCTATCCAAGAAACACGAGAGATGTGACAAGCAGTCAAGCACCTTATACAGAAGCATTTCACTGTGTTCATATCGCTCGTTGTCTGGAGGATAATCATCCTCCAGTGTCCCCTCATATGCCTCCAATACTTCTATTGCCTTAGATGAACTACAAGTGGGTGAACAGAAAACAAAGTGATGAATCTTTCCATACTGTACATGTTTCGTCTTAACATAAGGGAGTTATAGCAAGCAGATCATGAACAAATTGATGAGTACAGTGTCCATCTGATAAATTTCATTATAAACAAAATGAAATTGACAAGTTTGGATATTCAAAAAATATATTTTCAAATTGTGAATTCAAATTATAAGAGAAGGGATATACAAGTGAGCTAGTCATGGGCTTATGGGCAAACCCTAGAATAATGGGCCTTTAGGCTTGTTAAGGGTATAATGGTAATATCCTAGTATATCCTAGTATCTAGGGTTTGGGGGTCTCCTCTTGTACTATATATGTTGCCCTTTGGGCCTCTATCAATACATACACACAGAGTTCAGTCTCTTCTCTTCTCAAATGCTATCAGAGCTCTAGGTTTCGAACCGTCCGCCACCCTCCGCCGCCGCTGCGCTGCCCCTGGGAGCATCGATCTTGCTCCTGGGGGCAGCATCTCCTTCAATCCCCAAACCCATTTCCGTTTTTTTTAGTATTGTCGTCGCAGCAGCAGCAGCAGCAGCCACCACTCCATTCGCCGCCCGCCGTCGTCGAATCGTCATCGATCCGCTCGCGGGAGGGGAGCAGCAGCCCCTCCCCCTCATGGATCCGTCGCTGCCGTCCTCTGTCCGCCGCCCGTTGCGGCGGATCCATTCGCGCCGTCGCGCGGCGCCCGTCCGCACCGTCGTCCTCATCTCTGCCGGTCGCAGAGCCGGCCATCCTCCCGTCGCAGCGGCCTCCGCCGTCGCGGATCTGCTTGTTACGGAGCCGCCAGCCACTTGTCCGCTGCTCATCGCGGCCTCCCTCCGTCGCCGCCCGTCGCGGCTTCCTTCTGCGCCGCCATTGCGGCCGTCCGCTCGCCCGTCGCGGAGCTCGTCCCCGCCCATCTACCGCCCGCCGGCTCCTTTTCGCGCGCCTCTATTCAAGCTGCCAGTCACCGGTTCCCATCGCGGCCCCTCCTCTTGCTGCTTGTTGCCGCTTCTCGGGAGAAGGGGCTCGTCCCTCTGCTCCTGTCTGCTCAGATTGGGGGCAGCAGAGGCCCGTCGCCCTGCTTCTCCCCCAGTCCCCCGTCATCGTGCTGTGTGGTGCGGTGCTCTATTCTGCTACTTGCTGCTACTGCTGCTGGTGGCCCGTTCTGAAATTGATCTCGCACATGCAGCTGCTGGTGGTATTGCTTTGTTTCGTTGCATCTGCATCCACGCCAATCCAAATCCAATTTCATTGCTTGGTAATTCTGCTGCTTGCTTATGCGTGCTGCTGCTAGTGTGCGGCTGTGCTGCTCTGCTCATCTGCTCATATGATCGGCTGTCCATCCATATCATCTTTTGCTTGTTGCTTGCTGCTGCTTGCATCCATCATCAGATTTTGCTTGTACCTGCTGCTATCTTAGTTCTAATTGTCTAGTTATGTCATATCCATCCAAGTCAGTATCAATCCAAGTCCATTACGCATTTTCAGTTCGTCAATGCCGTGCGAGTCCACAATTTCAGTTGTCAAATCAGCCATTTTTTTTCTCTATGGGGTTTGCCGCGTTGTGTGGCTGCCCCATCATCATCATCATCTTCTTCTTCTTCGTCGTGTTGATGCATCTTTACCACTTGGCCCTTTTTCGTAGCCTTTTTGCTACACATCATCCCCAAGTGGCTTTCTTAGTCATCATCACGATAGTATCACGGCTTTGCCATCTTGCAGCTGTGGTTTTATCTTTGGCTGGTTTGGCACATCTCACTGTTCTTGTTGTGTTCAAAGTCTCCAAAGCAAGATTCATGTTTGAAGAGTCGACGTACTGGTTTGTGAAGACTTGTGGTATTTGCTGAAGTACGATTGTGAAGGCAATACCCTCTTGTGGAGGAGCATTTTCTACATCAACAAGTTCAAGAGTTGCACGCTTTGATGACATCTTTAATTTCGGACTTTGGATGTATCAATTTCATGTTTATGTTTGAGTCTAGTGCTTAGTGTCAACTCTCCAAATGCAACGACATTGCATTCACGTTGCATTTGAGAGGGGGTGTTAAGGGTATAATGGTAATATCCTAGTATATCCTAGTATCTAGGGTTTGGGGGTCTCCTCTTGTACTATATATGTTGCCCTTTGGGCCTCTATCAATACATACACACAGAGTTCAGTCTCTTCTCTTCTCAAATCGTAACAAGGCTATCTACACACTTACCATGGAAAAAAATATAACTAAACAAGCACAGTATAGCGAGTAGTACTGGGTATGAATAGTGATGACACAGAGAAATCAAATAACTGTGCAACAACGGAAGCCATGAGCTAATAAGATTAGAGTCAATCCACAGTTTATACCAAATAATACTTCAATGTTGTTTGCAATGAACACTCAACAAGTATAGAATAATATAGATCCTAAACATATATATTTGTTACTAGACTTTCATAATTGTGTTATACACATAAAAAATACAGCATGGGGCCAAGTAGCTATTATCTTTACTCGCATAAGATGGACTTAAATCAGCATTGCTTAGAAAGTGGCATACTTGGAATTCAAATGATGAGCAACCGCAAAACCAATCCAGTTCATGCGGTGATTTGGCTTCAAAGACAAAAGTTGTTGCCTAGTCTCAACAAAACCAGACAAGTCCCTCATTTGTGCCTGTGAGAAAATGTGAAAATCCACATATTCGGAGTCAGAAAATGTACTATCCTGGAAAAATAATTACTGCCATTGCTTTGTACATTTTAGAAGGATGATCATGGCAAATTCAAAGAACAATATGCACTGGCATATAACATAAGTGATGCCAGCAGTCCAGCACTCCCTACAAATTTGTACAACATTCATTATCTTCCTCTGGAATTATAGGTATGGTACTAAGATCCTGAAGAAATAAGGAATCTTAAAGAAATGCTTATTGGTCATTCAGTAATGAACAATGAGAAGTGCACAGAACATTAAGTGGGCCATTGATGATTGGTGTATTGCCTATTTTAGCTGGTAAAGTTTCACTGGGGAAAAACAAAAGAAAATCACTGTCCCAAAAGAAAGAAATGAAATACTATGCTAAATTCAACCAACCTGGAGAAGTGACAAGTCACGAAGAATTTCTATGTTATCTGGATCAATCCTCAAAGCATTTCTGTAACATTTTATAGCTTCTCTGTATTCTCTGTCTGATCGGTAAAGTAATCCGTAGACATGCCAGCAGACATGACTCTTCAGATCATTCTGAAAAAAAAAGTTCAATGCATATTAATTCCCATACTTGGATAATCAACAGAAAAAAGACCCAAACCAAAATTGATTGCACAAAATGGTAACCTTCAGACCACGTCGAACAAGTTCATATGCTTCAGATTTACGGTCCATGCAGTTTAGTGTCAAACCCTTCATTGATAGTGTTTCTACAAGGAACAAAATATAGAGGGAATGAGATATTGTAGGAAGCAGTAGAGTACCTACAGAACCAGAACATATCTTTCAACATACCGCCATGCTCTGGGAATTTTTTTAATATAGAATCTGCAGCCTTAAGCCCTTTCTTATATTGCTTAGTCTCATAGGATTTCTGTAACAAAACATTCACAAAAGGAACTATCAGAAACACAAAGTCGCACTGAAATTAAAAACACAATAGGCTAGCTTATGCAGGGTATCTCAATGACTTCGCATGCATATGTATAAAACTCTGCAATGTAAGGACATTATGAGTAACATCCTCAAATGCCCAAAGCACTAACGTAGAATAAAGGCTTCAGTAAATATTCAAAAGTCATCCCCTTAAGATCGTCAGAATTGGATAGTAGCTAGTTCAGAGTTTTAGAACCAAGAGGCAGCTTAGCAATTTCGACTCTAATCTAAAAAAGGGCCAGGGCCCTCATGCTAAAATTTTGAGCCCATCCAGGTTTTATACAATGTGAAACAAGCACAGTGCTAGGATTTCAGTGCCCATGTCACAACAAACCAGTTTTCCAGGATCAGACTCCACTCCCTTAATATAGTACAATAGTACATGCATAATACACTGACCTGTAAAGGAGTGGATTCTAATCTAGGTATACCTCATCGAGTCCAATCAACTCATGTCACTAAGATCAATCAATAAGGTCCTCAAGGCGAGACAATACTAGTACCCAATCATTAAGCACATATTTATTTAAACATCACCAAATATGGTACTGCACGAATGAGCACAGCCCATGCGGCTCAAACTGCAACCAATCCACTAGTGTTACAAACAATGCTTCCGGAGCTAACAGACTACGGCAGAGGACTCAGTCATCCAGCTACGGCAGCTTCTCAGAGCCGCGAGCATGGTCTGACGACCACTGCTGACTGCCAAACCAGCAAAACCCCAGCGTCCAGGCAGTCTCCTGCAGCAGCTCGGATCGCCAGCGTACCGAATCGAGTGGAACTAGACCACGGAGCAGGCAGATTCGCGGGGAAACGGATCGTCTCGATTTGAGGAGGGTGGGGGCGGAGGGGAGGGTGGAGGTGGGGTGCTTACGACGATGACTTTGAAGAGGTTGGCCTCCTTGGGCGGGAGCGACGACCCCATGGCTGCGGCGGGGGCGGCGCGGCGCGGCGAGACGCGGCGGCGCGAACCCTAGGACGAGGGGGAAGGGTTTTGGAGCCGCGAGGTGGAGGGTGGGCTGTCTAGCGGTGCCGTGGTGTGGGGCTGTGTAATGGAAGGCGTAGAGGGCGTGCTTGGCCGCTTCGGCCGCAAGGAACCCTACCTGTCTGTTCGGTCGCTGGAAGGAAGGCTGACCGAATACTTCGCTATTGCTGGTAGGGATTTGGATTTCACGAAACATGCCGTGCGCTGTGCCCCTCAGGCTATTCCGAGTGGGTAATTTCTTCTAGTGTTTCCAATACTGCCACATCATCTAAAATACCATAAAATCATAGATGAAACAACCTCTACAATGCAAAATTTCAATCTTAGTGTTTCCTATGTGTTTATTGCATTTAGTTGTAAGACATAATGACTTGGAAACAGTGTATGTGGGTTTCATCTAGATGAAACTCATTTCATCACACTTTTCTTTAAATCATTGTCATGTCATCCAAATTGCTTATGTGGCACCCTATTTAATATGCATGAAACACCATGAAACCTTCCATTGGGACTGGCCTCAATAGTGCACCCCTATTCCAATTTCAGAACAAAATCTACCATCTCTACTGCTAGGCAATTTGTACTTATCATACATTATTTTTATCCTCTAAAATAAATATTATGTCCTGGTCATCTAAATTCTCTTTTCTAAACTTAGTTTTTCCGCACCCATCATCCACTATCTCATCCTATATGCCAACTATCACATATTTATTCAATTATCGCCAACTTCCATCTCATTTTAACAAACATATTTCTTCATAACACAATTATTTAGAATGGTTATTCTAAATAATGGGATGCGAAATAATTAGTAATGCAACTTTTAATGAAGTTATAATTGTTACTGTTCTATATTATAAGTCTATCTATACTATAAGGATCCTAAACAATTGAAACATTTTTTATCAAAATTAATTTGCCTGTACTCCTCACGGCGACCCCACATAGCAGACACCCATCCTTAATGATCCATGAATGACCCATAGAAAATTGGAAGATGCAACATGAATCTGACAAAAATGAAATTCTTTTTCACCACGCGCCTCCTTCCCCGCCCGCGCGTACCCACCTCCGTTCAAACTGTCAGGTGCTTAGGCAGGGCGACCCCTCGTCACCTTTGCTTTTTAACCTGGTTAGTGATGCCTTGGCAACAATGCTCAAGAGAGGTCAAATGGCAGGGACTCTGAAAGGGGTGGTACCCCATTTGATAGAGGGAGATCTAAATCACCTGCAATATGCGGATGATACTATCATCTTTTTGGACTTTGACTAACAAACCTTCGTTAACGCCAAATTCCTGCTATAGTGCTTTGAAAACATGTCGGGTCTGAGAATTAATTACCAGCAAAGTGAGGTTTTTATGCTGGGGGTAAATTTAGAGAAGTAGAAAAAGGTGGTAGATATTTTCAATTGCAACATCGGGAACTTCCCCATGAAATACCTTGGAATCATGATCAGAAACAAGCACTTGGGGTAGGGGATCTTGCCTATATACATCAAAAAGTTTCTAGAAGATTACCTATTTGGCAGGGGTGTAACTTATTCAGTGGTGGCAAAATGATCCTGATTGAGTCATGCTTGAGCTCTGTCCCGAACTACTCCATGTGAGTTTACATGTTTTTTTTGATAGAAATACTTTAAGAGAAACCCCTAAAGCTTAATTAGGTGCAGCACCTAGGGTTCGAACCCTGGGCGGGAGCACCCCGACCAGTGGCCTTTGCCATTGCACCGTGAGCCCCTTCGCCATGTGAGTTTACATGTTGCAAGACGAAATTCATCTTAAAATGAATACTGCTAGAGCAAATTTTTTCTGGCACGGCCCAGGTCTGGAAAAGGAAATACCATATGGCTAGGTGGGAAGTCCTGATGACACCAAAAGAAGCGGGAGGGCTCGAATTTACAGACACAAAGCTCATGAATGAATGTATTTTGTCCAATTAGATATTTAAGCTAGAGAGAGGTGATAGAAGTATTTGTTAATCTGGACCTAATTAGAAAGAAATACCTCGGTGATAAAGGTTTTTTCAGTTGTCCATATAGAGGAGGATCCCAATTTTGAAAAGGGCTACATGAGGCTAAATGTACCTGTAAGTATAGATGTCCATTCGGGCCGCAGGGCCTGGCCTGAGCCCGGGCCCGCCTTTCTCCGGGCCGTGCCTGGCCCGGCCCTATGTCCCACCGTGCCAGGCCGAGCTAGCCCACGGGCTGCACCGACGGACAAGGCACGGGCCCATTTTGTGCTGGGCCGGCCCAAAAAGCACAGGGGCTCCATCCCACCCATGCCGCCTGCTAGCCGCCGCCGCCGCTGCAGTTTTGGTCGCCACCGCAGTGCCGCATGCCTGCATCCAACGGCCGCGCCTGCTGCACCGCGCGTCGGCCGTGCCTGCCGCGCCCGCTGGCCGTGGCTGCTGCGCCGCTCGCCTGCGACTGTGAGCAGGGAGGGGAGTGCCCGAGTGGCGCTGGAGGTGGAGGAGAGGAGGGGGAGCAGCGCCGGAGGTGGAGATCTGGGGGAGCGGCACCGGAGGGAGTTGGGATAGCGGACGACGGGGCGAGCGGCGCCGGAGGAAGTTGGGGGAGCGGGCGACGGTCGACGGGGCGAGCGGCGCCGGAGGGGGAGCAGTGCCGGAGGGGGAGCAGTGCCGGAGGAAGTTGGGGGAGCGGGAGACGGCCGACGGGGCGAGCGACGCTGGTGGTGGTTGAGGTCTTGAGCGGCGCCTACGCTCAGGCGCGGGCCGCGCTGGTGTGGGCGTGGGGCGGCGGAAGACTGGGTCTGGGGGAGGGAGGCGGAGGGTGCTAGGTGGTTTGTTGGGCTGGGGACGGGGGAATTACATTATGGGCCGTTGGGGTTGGCGGGCCATTATCGTGCCGTCCTGGTAACTTCGTGCCGGGCCATGCCAGCCCACGAGCTGGGGTGACAGCCCAAGCCGGGGCACGGTTGACGGGCCAGGCCAGCCCGGGCACGGTGGGGAGCGGGCCAACGGGCTGCGGGCTGCATGGACATCTATACCTGCAGGAGAGACATAAAGCATGTACTCCCTGTGTCCTGAAATGTAAGTCATTCTAGAGTTTTTAGGACATATTATGGTTGTGTAGAAAAGACTCTCCTACCCTTAATTATTATGCATTGGGACTCTATTTGAGTCATTAAATACTCCCTCCTTCCTCGTTTATAAGGCGCACACGCATATCAAGATTCAAACATTTATATCTTTGACCAATAATTTAACTATTAATTTTTAATTTTTATAATGTAAATTTTATATGATTGGATTCGTCATCAAATATAGTTTACAATGATTATAAATTTATAATCATAAGTGATATAATATATGACAAATAAATAGTCAAAGTATTGTTTGGAAGACCGTGCCATGTTCCACCGTGCCTTATAAACGAGGAAGGAGGGAGTATGCGCTAATTAAAGTAGCATGTCCTTTCCCCATGCATCTCCCCTACATGCACCCTCTATATGGTTGCATGCACATCTTTCTATTGGGAAAAGAATCCGAAAACAATACACAATTAAGATAGTTGGGTCCACTTTTAACCTAGAATGCCTTATATTTGAGGACAAATTTTGAATCCTAAAATGCCCTACATTTCACGGAGGGAGTAGTGAATAATGGGAAGAAAATAAGCTTTTTGGAATGATGTGAATGCCCATTGAGAATCAGTTACCATAAAATATACAATATCTGTCACCAACAAAGTTGATCGGTACACCAGGTGTTAGGCATAGGATAGGTTTGCTTAACATTCAGGCGACACTTTGGAGAGTCAGAAGAAATAGAGTGGGAGGAGCTTACAGATAAGTTGGATGGCATAATCTTAAATCAAGCGCTCGACACTGCAACCTGGGCCCTAGAGAGAAGTGGGTTGTTTACAACTTCCTCGCTATACCGAGAAACTCAGTTCCCTAGTATTATCAACAATCATATGATGGATATTGGGGAAGTTAAATTACCTTTGAAAATTAGAATCTTCCTATGGCAAGTTTACAATGATAAGGTCCAATCTGCTGAACAGTTGGTGAAGAGAAATTGGTCTGGCGATTTAAACTGTAAAATGTGTGGTATGCCTGAATCCACTGATCACATTTTTTTCGGTTGTACAGTCTCGTTTTCTCTGGTGCCTCAGTAAAGATGTCTTTGGGTGGCAACTGGTGCCGGTTAGTGTGTCTAGTTTCCAAAAACTGGTTCTGGATCAAGCTGACCGCAAGAACAACAATGGATTATCTTCTTTTTTGGATGTGTAGCTTGGTGTCTTTGGTTAATCAGGAATGATTTTGTCTTTAACAATGTTGTTATTTCTTCACCTGAGGTTTGTCTTTTTCGTACTATTTCTTATATGCAGGGCTGGGAGATTCTGTGCAAGGTGGAAACGCAGCTCCTCGTGGCCGAGGCAATCCATCATTTAAAGCTAGCCTAGCATCCTTGCAATCTGATTCCTGAGCGAGGGTCTCTGGTCTGCGGTTTTTTTTGTCTTTTGTCCTATTGGGTTGGTAGAGGAAGGTTTTAGATGTTTTTTTTTTGTTTCAAAGCTCTAGCTCTTGCTAAAAAATGTTGTGCTGGGCGAGTTCGTGAACTCGGTGAATCTGTAAAACTATTATCCCAATTATGATCTTTATACTTTCAGTAAAGCTGGGCCGGAGGGTCTTTGGTCTAAAAAAAGTAGGAGCTGGGAAATAAAAGGAAAAAAAATTAAGGTCATGTTTAGTTCTCAAAAAAATTTGCACAGTAAACGTCACATCCAATTTTCGAACACATACATGAAGTATTAAATGTAGTTGAAAAAATAACAAATTACACAATCTAACTGATTAACACGAGCTGAATCTTTTAAAACTAATTAACCTATAATTAAATATTATTTGTCAAATAATAATAAAATATACTACAGTACCATTCACCAACCAAACACACCCTAACGCGACTACTAGTAGGCCCACTGAACCGTCCACACTGACTGACGTACGTGGTGGAGTCGTGTGGACGATCCTCGGCCCGTTGCGTTGCCCCAAACACTCCACAGACATCAGTTCCGCTTCCGCCTCCGGTCTCCCCACCCCGCTTCCCGTTTTAATTTTTGAATTCCCCATCCGGGCATCCGGCAATCCCCATCCGGGCATCCGGCAATCCCCATCTGGCCATACCTCCCCAACCGCATTCACTCAGCTCGCCTCCGGCGTTGCCTCGAATCCCCACGCGGCGGCGGGGCCGCCAGACCGACGCGCGGCGCCCGCCCCCCTGCGTCGTATGGACGCCGCCGACCCCCTCTGCGCCATCTCTTCTCCGAGGCGACTCCTTCCCCGGACTCTCGGCCCCGATGGCCCAGCGGCCTCCCCCTCGAAGGCCCGCGAGGTGCTCCTCGAGGCCATCTCCCGCGCCCGACAGCTGGTACGACTGCTCGCCCATCCCTTGAGGCACGAACCCGGACCTCCCATGGCCACCCCCACCCGAAACCCTTATCTCGAATGGCCGCCACGCCTGCTTGCAGTAGCTTGGTCTGGATGCCATTTCAAGGAGGACCATCTCGTTCCGGATCTAGGGTTCTGCTTTTTTTTTCCCCATTTGCATCTTGGGATTTGTTCCCTTTATAGGTTTATTAGTTCCTTTTTTTCCACTGACTTAACACAGGGAAATGCAGGTGGTGTTGGAATAACTCATCAAATAATCTAAGGCTCTGTTTGGATCTCGATATTGGAGGGCGTGGTATTGAATTGGGTTCAATACCAAATCGACCCTAGTATTGAAATGGGTCACAATTCAAATTCAGTTTTTAGGATGACCTTTGAATTGACCTTTTGAATCCTAGAAAGCAACCAAATTCGATTCTTGTCTGGATGTACACAAACATGGAATTGGCATTTGTTCATGCATGGCAAAAGACCGCTGCTCCCAGGCAAACACAACAATCCTCCTAGCCGCGTGCCACGAGGAAGACGAGGGGGTCGCGCCGGTGAGGGACCGAGGGAGCCGACTACGAGGAAGGAGGAGGAGGCACCCACCGGCCACCGCGAGGGGAACCAGCACCCCGAAGATGCTCCTCGTGGCCCGCTCCGCGTCCATCTGGATCTGCTCGCCCTCGCCCCTCCTCCGCGGACCCAATGCCATTGAGGACCTCCCCGACGCCGCCGAGGACCTCCACGGCGGAGGGCAACCGAGGAGCAGCAGGGGCACGGGGGAGCAGAGCGACGCGCGGCTTCGGCGCCGAGCAGTAGATCGCGAGGGGGCACGGCAGTGGAGGGTTGACGGGGAGCGACGCGGAGGCGGGAGGGGCTCAGATGCGGGTGAATGCAACCCAATACAGAGCGGTAGGCGGTAGGAGTCGGAACCGTGGGAGGAGTCACAGCTGTTAGATATAGCAGCACGTTGAATACTGCTTGGTATTGGTGGAAGTTTTTAATACCAATTTCCAGAACATCCAAACAGCTGGTATTGGGTATCTCCAATACCAATTCCAATTTCTAACCCTCAATATCTGCATCCAAACGGTACCTAAGGGTATTGGACTGTCATTCCAATGCCAATTCTCAGACTCATCCAAACAGCTGTATTGAAGGTCCCCAATACCAATTCCGAATTCCAGGCTCCAATATCTACATCCAAACGGAGCCTAAGTATCTTATTACTTGGATTGCTGGAGTGCTAATTTCAATGTTTCACAATGTCCCGTGTAGAAAGGATCCAAGGAGCTGGTTGAGCAGGCCAGAATGGTGTTGAAAGGACATGGGGATATCCAGATGCTCTACCATGATGATGGAGTGAAAGCCTGGGGCCCTGCAAATGGCAAGAAAGATCAGCAGGGAAGAAGGCCAGGGCTGGATCGCAAACGTGGTCGGTTCACTCACATGGCCCCGGAAAGGCAAGATACTTGTTCTTCTATGCTGTTGCTTCCATATACAGCTCCATAAGCAATGCGAGCTGTGATTAACATTAAACTCACTTGTCTTGATGCTGTTCTCTTTGCAGCAAGGGGGTACCTGCTGTTGATCGCTCTAATGTATTGAAGATTAAGGATCCAAACGAATACTACAAAAACTTGGATGATCTTGAAGGTAACCATTATCATTTCAATTGATGGTTTGATCAGCTTTAGCGGTGCACTAATAACAGTTAATCAATGCAGAGGCTGAGAAGGAGATAAGACGGCTAAATGGTGAGGTTGTAGATGACATAACAATGAATTTTGATCCTGTAGTAGCACCCAAGAGACTTTCTACTTTGCTGGGGTATGCTGCTTAGCTCTTTCTGTATTGTGTGTGTGTGTGTAATGTTAGTTACAAACTTAGAATTGTCTAGAGAGGACTTTTTACTGCAGCATGAGAAAATCATATGTAGCCTATATTCTTGGTGTTATGCGACCTATATGTTTGGATGTATTTGCATCCATATCATTTCTGTATATGTGTTATTGCTACTGGTTGCAGAAGCATAGTGGAAACTTAATAATTGCCTTTTCTGTACCTATTTGCCAACCTACCAAGGTTGATGCAAGGTACTCAAACGCAGTGATGACATGAACTGATCCATGAATTATACCTGTTAATTGACAGGAGAAAATCACTCCGTACTTTCAAGTTGATTGACGATGCTGATCCTCAAGATCCAATTGAGATATCAGCTTCCCAAACAGGAACTGTGACGGGATCTCAGCTCTCGCAAGATGATGCACATGCCTCCGCTGCAGGAAAAAATGAACAGTTTGTTCCTTCAAGACCTGGTCAATGTTCTATCTCAGATGTTTCAGTCTTTCAGATAAAGAAGGTTACACATAATTTGTTTTGGTTTGTTGCCATTATCTATATTTGAATTTGCTTGCCGTGATTTCTCTATGTACAGATTCATTAGCTGAGAAGGATAGAGACGATTTGTCTTATTTACTGACCTCGCTCCAAAATATGGATGAACCTGATGAGGAAGAATTTTTCCGAAAGACCTTAGGGATTGGCAAAATAAGGAAAGAAAAAATTTGTCTTCGTAACTCTATTCCTGGTGATAGATCCCAAAGAAGCAATACTGTAGGGAACAATTCAAAGAGGGTTGCTCCTCCAGAAAGTTCTTTGCCTCAGAGTTACCAGAGTCGAGTTTCAGAGTTGGAGAAACATTTATTTCCTGGTGATGCAGCAAAAGATAAAAGTGCAGATCTACAGGAAGATGATGAATCTGAAGGTTCACCAGATATTGTGATGGGTGAGCAACCATTGGTGCATGATTCCTCTGATGTTTTGATGACTGATGAGACCTTTACTGCAATTGAAATTGATAAGGTAAACCCAAATCTGAGTGTCAAAGCTGCAGAACCCAACATGGCAGACTGTGCAGAAGAAAGGCAAACAGGAGGTTCCCCACTTGGCTTTTCTACTGCAAGTGAATATGATAGGGAGACCCCAAATCTGGGTGTCAAAGCTACAGAACATGTTCTTGATCCGGAACCAAGCTTGCCTGGTCATGCAGATGAAAGGCAAGCGGGAGTTTCCCCACTTGGTTTGTACAGCGATACAGAAGTTGCCAAAGAAAAGGCTGCATGCAGCAGGAGCAATATTTCTATGGAGGTGCTTGTTCCTAAACTTCTTTCTCACCTTTAGTTACTCATTAGTAAACTTCTGAACCATTGACTCCAGCACACATATATATATATACTTTGCACTGCAGGAAGACAATGTGCCAATAGACCATCCTATTGATATGTCTAATAATGAAGTGGAAGTTTCTTCTTCTCATCATCTGGAAGGCAGCTCGGCAGAAGCGTTGATCAGGACATCAGTTAGAAATGTGGCTTCAGATGGTATTGATTGGGCGTCACATGCAGCTGAGGACAACATTCAACATCTAGTAAGTACCTGTACAAATTATTATTGTTACCATAATTTTCTGAGTGTATCTTGAACTTAGGTTTTTGTTTTGTGTCACAGGAAGCGGTCGAAGAGGATGGTGTTATACAAGGTACCTATTTTCTCTGGAAATGTCAGCCAAGCATATGCAGTTTTTCTGCATATCGACTGCAGTTTTTCTGTCATCCAAACTGCACAACCATTATACTAAACTTTGGACAATTATTATTTTTTTGAGATCAACTTTTGAAAATTATTTTGAAGACTGGATTTTTTATTTTCCTTGAAGTTGATATTTATTTCAATTCAATGATGCCCTTGTTCTCCAACCTCTTGGCAAGCCTAACCACACATGCACATGTGAGTGCTCTCTCACTCACACACATGCGCCAATATTGACATGCGTACACCCAGCCACCCATTCATGATCACACACACACACATACAAGGAACCACTCATTGCAAAGATCCAGAAGTATAATAAAATTTAATAGCTCTTTGACAGTAGCAGTGTTCCCCTACTTAAAGAGATAAGACAAGCATATGTTAAGGAGAATCAACTATTTATTGTGTTGGTTAAGTTGTTTGAAAGCAACGTCATGAACATCATCACAATATTCATCGTGTGGTTGAATATTATGTCTAGATATGATGTTTTAAGTTATACTACTTATGATAGTCATATGCAGTTTAGGGCATGCGTGCAGTTTTCTATATAGACCTTTGGCAATTACTCCTTTTCTTAATAATATATGCAGCATTAGTACTCCCTCGTCCCAAATTATAGGTCTTTTTGGCTTTTTTAGGTACATAGCTTTTGCTATGCACCTAGATATACACAATGTCTATCTAGAAAGGCCAAAACAACCTATAATTTGGAATGGAGGGAGTAGAACTGTAATAATATCGAATTATTTTTTTTATGATTTCTCTATTAATTTCATTTTTATGTGATAAACCCAAATGGTTAGCGTATAGACGTACAATAAGGGCCAAAATTTCAAAAGTGTGACAGCTCACATTTTAGGACTTGTTTACCACAGATTGCTATCTGTATGAACATTCTGTAGAAAATTTTTTGTCTGCTGTTCTGCATTGAGTGCCAAATGAACATGCAATTTGTTGAGATTTGTAGCATTAATTTTTCCTCCACAGATAAGTCAAGTCATCCATCAGAAATACCTCTAGAAGATGTTGATCAAGCGAATCAATCTCAGGTGCATGGTGGAAACAATAAGGTAGTTTCTTATGTAACATCATAGATGTTGTCTTTCAATCATTGCTGCTGCAAATAATCTAGCTCAACATGTCTTCCACTTTTACTTTGCTTATATGGATAATTACCACTTTAGCATCTTGTACTATGGGCATCCTTGATAGTGGAGGAGATTGAATTAGCTGCCTTGAGTAGCAAGGAAATCCTTGCTCTCACCCAGCGCAAAAGCAAGGCTAGACAAGGAATCCAAACTAGCATTCTTGCATGTTAGCATGACTAGGCAAGAGTGGGTAAGGGAGGAAACAGTGTATCTATTTCCTTCATAAATCCTGACCACTAAAATTTTAGAGTTCTTGAGCCAGAATGCACCACTCATTGTTGAGAGATGAGTAGGCGTTTTGGTTCATTGATTGGTACCTAATATAGTCACATATCATCTGAATATCTGATGCCATACTTGTAACCCAACATTCAGTTACCATTTGGCTAGATTATGAGGATTGTTCTTAGCTAGGCTTGGTACCTGCAGTAGAGATGTACACAGGCCTTTAAAGAAGCAGAATCAAGCTTTGCTATGCTTGATTAATTATTCAGTAGAGATGTACACTGTGCGGCCTGGTGCAAGTGGTAGTGCTTGCCGCCTGTGAACCGAGAGGTCACAGGTTCGAGCGGTGGCCTCTACACATTGCACGGTGTGTGGGAAAGACCTCCTGCTAATAACTTCCCCCAGACCCCGCATAGTGCGGGAGCCTACGGCACTGGGTGCGTCCTTTTTTTTTCCAATTCTGCCATTTACTGTTAAATAAAATTTTATAGAAGGACATTATTGTCAAACTTAGCACATGTTTTGGATCCTATGCCCAACCTTACTGAGAGGAACTGCAAAGAAGGTTGTATATTTCCTTCTCTTGCCTACTTTTGAGCAGGAATAGCAAAAAAGGTTGATACATGCATAGATGAAGCAACAACCAGCAGAGATGCAGTGATTTTAGCCTACTGTGCACATCTTCATCATACTTTTCTGTGTGTATGACAAATTAAGTTCCATCTTTGCCTGTTCTCAAAAGACAATCATTCTTGCCTTCTTTGGACTTTCAGAAATGAGCAGTTGATCAGAGAAAAGCGCAGGCTCCGATCAAAGAGAAGAAGCAACAAGCAGCTCACAAAGGGAAAAAGAAGCAACAATCAAAGAGGAGCCAAAAAGTGGCAGGTATTACCTCTGCCCATGCTACTTTATGTTTATTAATGCGTGTGCTCTTCCAACCATTTTTCTATGAGATTATGAGGATTGTTCTTAACTAGGCCTGGTACCTGCATTAGAATGTTTGCAGGCCTTTAAAGAAGCAGATTCATGCTTAGTTGTGTGCATGCGTCAGAATGTTTGCAGGCCTTTAAAGAAGCAGAGTCATGCTTAGTTGTGCATAACTTATTATTTACTACCTCTGTTCCAACTTATTATTTACTACCTCTGTTCCAAAATATAAAAACTTTTAGACTTGTTCAAGGTCAAACATTTTCATCTTTGACCAATAATATCTCCAAAAATAATTACTTTTAAATAGAAAATGTTACATGTTTTGATAGTTGGTTTCTGAATAAACTGATATCACTTTTATGTTGTCAATCTTTATAGTTTTTCTACCATCTACGGTCAAATTTTAAAAGGTTTGACTTTGATAAAACTAAAAAGTAGCTGTGTTCTGGAACTGAGGTAATACTGTTCATGTTTCCGTAGCGGCATAACTTGCCGCATGTTGGGCTCGCCGAGTTTTTTCTTTCAGTTTTCTGCAACTGTTTTCGCCAAATGTTTGGCGGACGAATCGTCCGCTGCTTCTTGGCGTGCTGCTACTACGTTTTGGTGAGGTGAGGTAATCCAAACAGGCATCTAGTATTGTTTATCAGGCAAAATCACCTACATACAAATACAACTGAAGCTCATCGTCTCCTGTGACAAAGACAACCAGCCAACTAGGGCCTTATTGTTCTTTTGCTTTCTTGGTGACATATCTTTGTTCGATTACGTGATGCATGTATCATGGCTTTAAGATTCTTACTCTGCTGGATTTCTGAAGCATATTTTCTTTACAGCTGAATCTAATAACTCACTGGAAATATCCCAAGAAAATTTTGATTCAGAGAATCAACCTCATACGGATGAGAACATCGAGGTAGACTCCTTTTGGTGCACCTTCTTATTTTTTAGTGTCTGTGCTGGAATCAGTGTATGAAAATCTTATATAGAAGTAATATTTAGGGAGTGTCACATTCCTTCTCTTTATACAATGTAGTTTGGATAACAAATGCATGACAAAAAAAAAGTGTAGGTAAATTGTTCTCTTCATCATGCTAAGCATGTGTTTTTTTTGGGAATGAGGGATCTTAGAATTTGTAGATATGACCAGGTGAAGGCTTGTGTAGGGCCCCATTTTTATTCAAGTGGCATGCCCTGGGCAGGAACAATCAACAAACATAGATTTTGCCTGCACCTTTTTAAGAACATGTTCTTTGAACTTTGAAGCTCTACATCATCTGTCTTTGGACTTTCAGCAACAGACAGTTGCTACGAGTAGTGCTTTGTCGCCAAAGAAAGCTAAGGAGCAAAAGGGAGCTCAAAGGAGAAACAGGACCAGACAATCAAATCAAAGAAAAAGCCTCGGAGGTCTTACTTCTGCACATTCAGTACCTTTCTTTTACAGCATAGTTTAAAAGAATACTGATGTCCTGCATTTATATTCTCAATGACTGTTGTCCTTTAGATGCTGGCCTTGCGTGGCAGTCTGGAGTGAGAAGAAGCACAAGAATACGATCAAGGCCTTTGGAGCATTGGCTTGGTGAAAGATTCGTATATGGGCGCATACATGACAGTAAGTAGACAGATCTAATACTCGTTTCTTTGTGACCAAGACTTGAAACAGAACATAAGGCCAAAGATATCAAAGCAAAGTCATCATCTTAGCAATGTGAAAAATGCCATCTGACTGTCATTTTAATACAGCTAGTAGCTTACTGCATGAAATCCAACAATTTAAAGCCTCCTATTTCTGTTCTATAAGTGAAATCAGAGGCGGGGGAAAACAATGAATCCCAGTTGGGAAATATGTTAGCACCTTATAGATTAGTCAATACTGACATAATGGTGCTTAAAGTTCTAATATGTTTTTTCAGTTTTACATGACTGCCCAGTTGCCCTGATCCAAGCACTCCAGCAACATTTTTATCTGATACTCCTAACATTTGCAGCTATGGCCACAGTTATTGGCATCAAAGCATACTCTCCTGCTCAAGATGGCAAGAAAACTTTGAAAGTGAAATCTTTTGTGCCTCAACAGTATTCCGATCTTGTTGCTCAATCGGCGAAGTACTGACGTGTTTGTCCCTGACAAGTCCTGGTCAGATCGCCATTTTCCTAAGAGGATCTCGCAACTCAGCGACCTGTGTGACCTGCTGCACAATGAAATGCAGACATGATGTGAACTTGTAAAGTTAAAGACATACTTCCTATCGGATGATAGTATGTGTCTGAAGTCTCGCTGTGAAATGCCACTTTTGCATGTTCAGGCAGGCAGTTCAGCTGTTGTGAACTTTGCAGTAGTAAAATTAGCATGGTGCTCGATGCATTGTAAGAACTGGCTTCCATCTATTTAAAGTTGAGATGTTACTGGAGCTTTTGCTCCTGGGATGAGGGGGGTAGTTCATGCTAATTGATTTTAATTTAGCTTCTGTTCTCATTTCAAATTTAAGATGAGATACCAAGAGAAAATTCCTGACCAGTTCGAGGGGAAAGAAAAGCAGGATATCTCCAAATATCAGTTCCTAGTACATGACAGTTTTTCATGCGAACCTTCTAGACAATTAACTGATGTAAATTTTATCTTGAGAAATATACATAAGACCGGTCAAGATTAAGGATACCACCAGAAAATACAAAGAACCCTCGAAAGAGCATATACCAAATGAGAAAAGTTCGGTGAGATTAAGAGCACGCTATAAGGAAAAATATCTGTGCTGTTTCCTCTATAAATAATGGCAAGGAATCAACAAATTCTTTTTTTGAATAGAAGGAACCAATAGATGTACACAGCTCAGAGGGGCAACACTGGTATGCATCACACTATTCACTTTTCACAAAAGGAAAAAGGAAAGAACGGCATTGGTACGCATTGTATAAGTGGAGCAGGGCCTTAAATGGCATCATCTAGCCCTTATGATAGTTGATCTGAACATAATACAACACTGAAATAGTAACTTCTGGTGATACCAGGCCTTGGACACATTCTCATACAATGTGCTTTCTGAGAGCACCACTCCTACTCTTATTTTACTCAAGGACACTAGTTGAGAACAACAATCTTCTGTCTTTTGTTGGGCTTCTTTCGTTCTGCTGGATCTGTCACAGCTTCATCTGGACCTTTACATTTACCTTTGTCAGACACAATAGGTCTGTCACCACCATCTTCATCACTCTCATCACTATCATCTTCCGAGTCAGATGAGCTGCAAGGAAATGGCATTCCTGAAGGCTGGAAGCCATTCACTGTTGCTTCAGCAGCCTCCACAGCTTGCTCCGAATGAAGATCAGCAACACCAAGAAGTAAATCCTATAGAAAATGAATACATAGAAAAATCGTGCACACATCAGTTCAAATAGTTAGGTCGTGCGCTCCATGTTGCAGCTGAGGCAATATACTAGCTAGCTCACCATCTCAATGTACTCCTTCTCGTTCCCAGTAAGGGCTTCAATATCATATTCCTCAGGAGGCTTGTTCTGCAATTGCATGAATTCAAGACAAATCAGGCCTCGAAGAACATGATTAACACAAGGTTGGTTAGAATTTGGAATCATACTTGTGAGTCGAGCTGCAACTTCTGGTTCGCCTTTGCAATCTCGCCCAAGAAATCCTTCACTTTCCCAAGAACTGAACACAAAAGAGTGCGAAGTTCAGTGAACTGGCACACCACCAACACTAGAAAATCTTTCGCACACCAACTACCAACTATGTCCGCAAGTTAAAGCCCCATCAGTTTAGATTTTGAAAACTACAAAATTTGATCTAGCTATCCAAAAACAATCGACGGTGGGATCTAGGAGTATTAGAAAATTCAAACAAATAAGCCCATGTGACCGTTTAGAGCTACTTACCAAGGTTTGGCCTTCGATTTGTTCAATTCCAATTGGTGGTAATAAAACTGAACTCTATCACTATGTGATGTATGAGCTGAATAGCTGGTAGGACAGTACCTTGACTTTTGGGAAGCGGGGCAGTGGGCGGCTCCGGCTTGCGCTTCCCTTCCTTGTCCTGCTGCTGCTGGTCCCTGCCAGCGAGAAGCGACTCTGCCAGTTCCACGGACCAAAACGTCGAGAAGAAATTAAAAGTCGAGGCCAGAGAGAAGAGGGTCAGAGAGGGGGGAAGCCCACCGATGAAGGAGGCGGCCGGCCTGGGTTCGGAAGGCAGGTCCAGGAGCTCCTTGCTCGGTTCTCCCATGTCCCTCCTGTAAAGCGTTAGCTGGCCGGCGCAGCGGGGAGGCCGCGGAGTCGGAGGAGCGGCGGCGTGTTGTGTGGGCCTCGGAGACTAGGACTCGGCGGAGCGGCGGGGGGCGGCGCGTTGGGCGGGGGGCGGCGCGTTGTGCGAGGAAGACGAAGAAGGCGGCGGGAGGTGGGGAGTAGGGCTCATCGCGCCGCGGCTGCCTAATAAAACTAGTGGGCCGAGCCGGGCGGGTCGGTTGCACTGTTGCCGGACCTTATTATTTGAGCCACATGGGCTCGTTTGGACGCTGGCTTCATAGGGTAAAACCGGAAATTCCTATCTATCTTCCATAAGAAAAAAATTTACACATCTCTTGGAGATGCTCTTAGGCTGTGCGCACCAGATACGGAAAACGAAACGCTACGCTATTTTCCCGTTCCACTTTAGTGGAAAGAAGCCCGCAGCGGGTACTGTAACCGCATCCGCTACCGTTCAGGACGAGCTACCGTTTGCCAATCCTAGGGTTGTACGGCACATCCGCTACCGTCCGTGCCGGCCCCACCTCGCCTCTACCCGTGCGCGCCGCAACTACCGAGCCTCTGCCGCCGCCGCGCAGGTCCGCCTCCGCCGCCGCCGCGCCGTCGAGGCTGCCCGATGGAGCTGCGGCGAGGCCCGCCACTGCCGCTGCTCTGCGTCCGGCCGGGGAGGGAGCTCGCGCCAGATCGAATCGATGCTGTTCGCCACAGGCAGAGCAGGGGGCAGTGGTCGGCCGCCATGGCCGTGGCAGAGCTCGTCCTGCCCGCTCTCCGCGGCGCCGTGCCCCTGTTCCCGCACCTCCGCGCCCCCAGGCGAGGCGAGGAAAGGCAGAGGAGGCCGGGGAGGAGTTAAGTGGTAAGATCTCGGGGCGCAGGGGGCCGGTGGACAGATCTCACGGCGCAGGGGCCGATCTCGGGGCACAGGGATCCGTGCACACCATGGTCCCGCCGGCATGGGAGGAGGGGTCCGACGACCAAGGGGGAGAGGCGGGCCGCGCCGGCGAGGTAGTGAAAGGATCGACACTAGGCCTAGAGGGGAGGAGGGGTTGAATAGGCTTGTTTAAAATTTTTCTGAAAAACTTGACAGAAAATCGTCAGGTCCGGATGACCCGGCCCAATGTCGGATCTTCCGGTCCTTCTCAGGGCTGGATGATCCGGTGTAGGGTCGGGTGTCTGATAGAGAGAGAATTTTGCCCTAGATTTGAAATCTACTTAGCTTTTGACGAATCCCTTTGAATACAAAGTTGACAAATGAAGTAGCTAAGCTTGTGAACTAGTTTAGCACAAGAGAAATGCAACTAACGAGTAGATCAAGTGAAGAAAAGCTCAAGAACAATAAGAACAACAATAAGTAAGGGAGACACAAGTTTTAACCCTAAGTTCACTCCATGAAGGAGCTACGTCTCCGTTGAGGTGCTCACAAAGAGCAGGGTTGCCCTATAACCCTTTCCCTCACTCAATCAACCACGTAGGAAGATTGAGTTTCTCCCTAGCAATTATCCACGAAGGACGGGGTAATACAAACTTCCGGGGCTCAACCACAAAGGAATGAAAGCTCACCGGCATCTCTAACCATCTAGGAGCCAAGCTCCAAGAGTAACAAACGCGAATCGACGAATCAAAGGTTGCTTCAAGTGCTTCTTGAGATGAACAAGTGCTAGCTCACGAAGTGCTCTCAAATCACATCTCAAATCTCACTTCCTCTCAATCCCTAGGTGTTTTCTTGCAAGAATCAAGCTCTAGGATGGAGAGAAGTGAAGGAATGAATGCTAGGGAGGCATAGTTGGTCGGGGGGAGAGAGAGAAATAAATGAAGGGGGTGAAGGGGTATATATACTCCCACACCCGAAAGTGACCATTGTGGGTTTTCTGGAGGTTCCCGGATCATCCGGAGTAACCTCGGATCATCCGGGGTAGTGGTAGAATAGGCTAAAAACAGACTTGAATTTCCCAGGTCCGGATCATCCAGTGTAGGGCCGGATCATCCGGCCTGGCACTACCAGGCGCTCACAAACCTCCAGGTCCGGATCATCCAGGTTAAGGCCGGATCATCCAGACTTACTCAGTGCTGAAATTCACTGTTTGGCCGGATCATCCGACCCTGTGCAGAAACTTTGTGCAGAGTGTTTTGTGAGTGAAGTGCATGACTCTCATGAATATCATCTCAAAATGAAGCATTTTGACAACTTAAAATTCGTTCAAATGCGTCCTCCTTGATAGTACGGTGAACCTATACTCAATTTCAAACCGAAAATTAAAATTAAATCTCCGATAGAATCCACCACACTTAATTTGAAATTGGGGACCTTTTTTTCATCTTCTTCTTTATTTTCTCATTTTATTCCTGCACACACTTTCTTGAAAGCATCATATCCCTAAATTGTGATCGTCAAAAATCACCAAAATTATTTAGGGGCCTAGATGCACTTTCAATCTCCCCATTTTGGTGATTGATGACAATACCAATTTGGGCTCAAAAAGGGAGGAATAAAATACAAGAATTCTAATCAAGAGATAGAAGAGCTCCCCCTAAATATGTGCATAAATATTTTAAATTGGCCTCAAATGTCAATGCATATATTTAAGTAAGCTCCCCCTACAACATTGCATACATGTGCTTTTGTGTGATGAAATAACCGTGATGCATATGATAAAATCAACACAACAATAAAGTGATAAATAACATTACATCATCCATAAGCATCACACCATAGATAAATAATAGGTTCGACATCACACTAGCAAATTAGTCTTACAAACCAAGATTGTTCACGTGGCACACCATATATAACACCATCACATAGTTCTTACATGTCCAATACATAAATAGAATAGATAAAATGATGAAAAGCGAATGAGGGGCCTCCAAGCGCCAAATTCACCCCCCCCTTTGGCATCAAGCGCCAAAAAGGAAGCTACTAGTCGCCATCGCCATCACCATCACCATCACCATCTCCATCGGACTCGGTCTCCTCGCCATCATCTTCTTCTTCCTCTTCCTCATCATGAGTTGGACCCGGCATTTCTTGACCTCCACAGTCAAGCTCAACATCATCAAAAGGATTCTCTTGAGGTACATAGTCATCCCATGGATTGTAAACCCTTGGAGGAGTAGGAAAGTCTCTAGGCTCACGAACTGGAGAGTAAGGAAGATCAACTTTGGCCATAATTTCCTTTTGCCTCCTCTCCAACTTGAGGAGTTCCTCGTCCATATATCTCCTATGCTCACGGATCTCCTGGGAGTTCTGGCAACACATGTTGAAACAAGCAAAAATGCCTTGAGCAATAAAATCCAATTTGCCTTTCTTGCCTTTGGAAGCCTTTCGCCCCTGTGAGGTAGATGGTCCTGCAGGTGAAGAAGGTGCTGCCCGAGAAGATGAAGGAGCAGCTCTAGAAGATGAAGCACCAGGAGCCAAAGTAGGTGCATAAGCACTCGGAAAGGGTCTTATAGGAGTAATCCCAGTGCTGTGAGTGCCAATATGAAGAGCCTGCTCAATCTTGCCTTTGCTTGAATGATATGACACATGAAAGGTACTGTGCACAATATTGAGCTGAGTTACTGTCTTGATCATATGGAAGATGTAAGGAGCATAGTGACATGCACTAGAAGGATCCGATGAGCAAGAGATGATTTCATTCCAAATGAATTCCATAACTGCAAACTTGCGCTTTCCAGGGGCCATCTGTACTAACAAGTTCTTGGCCCTATGTGAGATGTTGTCCGAGTCACCCCCCCTCTAGGAGTGAGAGAGAAATGAAACAAAGTGTTGAGCAATCTATAAAATGGAGTGAGGCCCTTGACTTGCCCAAGCACAATCTCACCATACGCTCGATCATACATGAAGTGCATCTTGGCGGGGTCGAGTTCATTACCTTCATGCAAATCCACTTTGGAATCATCACGATCCACAATATATCCACCACCATAAGCAACTGAGTTTCCAGTGTGACCAAACAATATGCTAAACTGAGCCATGTTGTATGTGAACCTTTTTCCTCCAATGAGAAACTGAAAGATCCTTCCACATTCACTAATATGAAGTGTGGCATAGAATTGGGCCACAATTTCCCCATTCCAGTGGCAAAAAAAACTCATGATATCAACCAAATTCATCTCTTGACAACGGTCATATACAACATCAACTACCTCCTTGAGTGGGGAAGCTAACCCCTTCAAATAGTTCCAATCAATCCACTTTATCTCTGTGGTGACATGCTTCTTGGTCATGATGACTGACTCATACCAGTCGGCTTGATGGAGAAACCAAAAGCGAGGATCACCACGAAAGCTACGCTCAATAATAATTGGATCTTCACTATATCTCAGATGAGCAACATAGTTTCCACCCTTCTTATAATTGACCATAGGAGGATCACGATGGTCACGTGTTGGGCGAGTAATAGTAACTATGATACTATCAAGATATGAAAGATCAATATCATTATCAGGCTCAATTCTAGGATTACTAGGATCAGCTAGAGTAGAGCTAGATTGCCCCCTTGAAGTTCTCCCAGTACCTCTGCCTTGTCCTGAAGGATTTGTTGTACCACGACCTCTCACATTTCTCTTGGTCGCGCCCTTCTTAGTGCTTTGCTTGGGTCTAGTGTGAACTTCCTCATCAGAGTCTCCCATATAATCATCATCACTGTCGGAATCGGTGGGAGGACCCTTCTTCTTGCTCACTTTGGTTTTCACCATCTAGAACACAAGATAAGTAGCCAAGATTTAGGATATGATGGAGAAGGAATGGAAAAATTCAATGAACAAGTGGTTCTTTCCTGGGCACAGCCGGATCATCTGGGTATGATCCGGATCATCCGGACCTGTCCAGGTCCAGATCATCCGAGCATACGCCGGATCATCCGGCTCTGCTCGGGAAGAACTTCAAATTCATGAATCTGAGAATTTAGCAAACAAGATCTTATGAAACTCTAGGCATGACCTTTAGATAGATAAAGGAGATGATTCACCGGAGGAAATCGCCTAGAACTCTAGCCAACAAGATTTTGAATGAAATACCTTTAAGATTCCCGCGCGAATCGAAGGAGTTCCGGAGGGGTCCGGATCTTTTGAGACGAGGAGAATCAAAGGCACATGAAACCACGAAGAAATCCCGGTCGAAACGCCAAGTCGCCGCGCGAGGTTTTGAGGAGAGAGGAGGGGGCGGCGGGGAAAGAATGAGCACAGTTAGGGCACCCCCGCCGCCAGCCCTATATATACTGAAACTGTCAGGGCCGGATGATCCGAGGTAAGGCTGGATCATCCGGACATGACTAGAAGGTTTTGGGCGTAGGGGCCGGATGATCCGGGGTAGGTCTGGATCATCCGAGGATCTCCAGGTTCGGATGATCCGAAGTGTGGTCGAATCATCCGGGTTTACTCAGTAAGGTTTTGGCCAAAAATGTCGGATGATCTGGGGTAGGGCCGGATCATCCAGCTTTGTCCAGAGAGTTTTTGCCAACAAAGATAGATTTGATGAGAGATTTTTGATCCGATGTGATAGAGAATAATGTATGGACATATAAGGGATGATCCAACGATCTCAACATCAAAATTTTTGAAAATAACTCACACAAATAGCATTTTTCTCTAGTCTAGGCAACAATACAAGATATGTGCAATATGTCAAGCCAAGTTACGAGAATCTAAGATATTTAGCTCACTCCGAAGAAAATAAAACCTTTGCTCATCAAGGGGCTTTGTGAAGATATCGGCTAGTTGTTTATCGGTACTCACATGACATAGAGCGATATCTCCTTTGGCTTCGTGATCTCTTAGGAAGTGATGTCTTATTTCAATGTGCTTGGTTCTTGAGTGTTGGACGGGGTTGTTGGCTAGTTTGATGGCACTCTCATTGTCACACAAGAGAGATATCTTTTTATACTCACAACCAAAGTCACTCAAGGTTTACCTCATCCAAAGTAGTTGAGCACAACAAGCACCGGCTGCAACATACTCGACCTCGGTGGTGGATAGCGCAACGGAATTTTGTTTCTTAGAGCTCCAAGACACCAAGGACCGACCAAGAAATTGGCAAGTCCCCGTTGTACTCTTTCGATCAACTTTGCAACCGGTGTAATCCGAATCAGAATAGCCAAGTAAACCAAAAGTGGAGCCCTTGGGATACCACAAGCCAAGGTTTGGAGTTAACACTAAATATCTCAAGATTCTTTTAACAGCTACCAAATGGCATTCCTTAGGATTAACTTGAAATCTTGCACACATGCACACACTAAGCATAATATCCGGCCTAGATGCACAAAGGTAAAGCAAAGAACCGATGATTGAGCGATATACCTTTTGATCCATGGATTTTCCATTTTCATTTAGATCAAGATGTCCATTCACGGCCATGGGAGTCTTGATGGGTTAGCATCGGCCATGTCAAACTTCTTGAGCATATCATTTGTATATTTAGTTTGACATATGAAAGTCCATTCCTTCATTTGCTTGATTTGAAAAACAAGGAAGAACTTCAATTCACCCATCATGGACATCTCGAATCTCTTGGTCATGATTCTACTAAACTCTTCACAAAACTTTTCATTAGTAGAACCAAAGATAATATCAACAACATAAATTTGACAAACAAAGAGATCTTTATCTACTTTTTGAGTAAAGAGAGTAGAATCGGTTTTGCCCATTACAAAGCTGTTCTTGAGAAGAAATTCCCTAAGGCATTCATACCATACTGTAGGAGTTTGTTTAAGCCCATAGAGCGCCTTATGGAGCTTGTACACGTAGTCGGGATGTTTAGGGTCTTCAAAGCCCTGGGGTTGCTCTACATAGACTAACTCGGAGAGTGGTCCATTCAAGAAGGCACTCTTGACATCCATTTGATATAACTTGAAATCATGATAAGCGGCTGTTGACGGCTGTTAAGTCCTAAAATCAGCCGTCAACTCCTGTAGCTTTTCATGATCAATAATCACCAAACTTAGTTATAGGGCTTATGACTAATCGAATTCCACGAGTTTTGGTGAATTATCATTTGCAGGCACCCACATCTGTAAAGCGAGGAAAACACAAGTGAACACAGAAGAAATGCACAGAATATCTTGCAGCTGTGTTTCACCTACAACAAGGGCCCACAAACTAGACGAAATGGGCACGACAAGCAAGATGCACCCAAGGATCAAGACCAGGGCCCACCTATCAGCTGACCAGAGGAAGGCATGCCCAGGGGAGCGCCATTTGGGCTCGGCCGACCCCCTGGGTCGTCCGACCCCTAGTGGGCCAAATCAGGCCCATCTTTCTCTAGCAGTCTCCCACGGCTCCCCTACATCTATCCCGGACATGCATAGTACCACCTCGCGAGTCTAACCACGGATCCACCTTTGGAGAGACTACATAAGGAGGAGGAGAGCACCCCATTCAAACACACCACCATCATGTAGATCTTGTGCTCCATTGCAAAGGCGAGGCGCTGCCTAGGCTAGTGCTTAGAGTAGCAGGAGCGTGAGGAGTAGTTTGAAGGGGCGCCGGCCTGTCGGCGCTCTTCACCAACTTGTACCTCTACGGATACTGGCTTCCTCTTGTATGAGTAAGTTAGTATTTATGATTCTTGTATTGCATAGTACTTTCGTATGGGTGAGATCAGTTCTCTTACTCGCGGGTTCGTCGCTCCGTATTTATACGGAGTGCTGTAGTTTGCTACGGGATATCAGACGTAGTTAGACTGCAGTAGTAATCAGTAGCGTAAACGTGGAGTCTAGGCTAAGGGTTACCTTCGTTTGCCTTATATCCCACGGTCTGTGAGGTAGGCCACAGGTGGTGACAGCCCTGTTGGTCCTTAGTAGCCCTCCACATTCGGATATAGCGTAGAGCCATTGGCTGGAGTCTCTTGACCATTTCAGGGGCAAGCCGGTGCCCGAAGCGAGTCTTACCCGAGAGATCGACCTTTAACTCATCTTTAGTGCTACCGTAGGAATCCTCTCCAGCCTTGCCACCTAATCTTGGTGTGTCCTTGGACTGACTGAGTTTGGAGTTTGTGCACACATGTTCCCTGTGGATACGATACCCTTAAATACTCACAGGTGAAAGCTACGACGGTATCCGTGCGCTTGCGGATCTAATTCGCATCGTTAAAATACTCAACAAGCTTCAGGCGCCATTGCCGGGGAACGGTTGCTGTTCTGACTCCGAACCTAGTTGGTCCTCGTATATTTTGAAAACAAAAAAATATTTTCTCTTTCTTTAGCTCTACCTTCACCCCTGCTACCCATTCCATCCTCATATTTTTTTGCTTTTCTTATCTCTACCTCTACCCCCGCTACCCTTGGAAGGTTATCCTCGTACACACCTTCCGTCTCTTGGGGTGAGTCTTTGGAGACATCCTCTCTGGACTTAGTTTCTCATCCGGCTACAAGACTCATCCTCATGCCTTACCGATCGAATCGAGTGAAATAAATTCACATTCATATCCTCGATTATCGATCGATGCCAATCAAATCAAGTGAATCTAAGTTCACATCTTATTCCTTGATTTTGATTGATGCCCAATAGAAGTTAAGTTCACCCTTCATTTCAAATGAACTTCTATTGGAAGCTTAGGATGGATTGCTTTACCACCACTTTCATCTTTGATGAAGTACGAAGCTTCCTACCTAAGGAGGGGATGAGTTGAAAGAAACTCATTTCCCTCATGACCGAACTCAGAATCGTTCATTTGGGCCACAGAGTTACACATCCTCTTTCACTATGGGGCCATGAACATTCTTGAGTTACTCTATCCGGAGATCAAGCCACTCACTCCATGAGCATGAAGTTTCTTTACAAAACCCATGCTCATCCTTGACATCTCCGAGGTCTTTTGTGCCAAGTCCCTGCGAGTCTTACGATCATGTCAGGGTTAACGCCCTTTTCGATGGTTGCATTTAGTTTTGCCTATCATAATATCTTTGCAGTTCTTGTAGTTGTATTTGTGCACAAACCTTGCAGCTTGCAGTTCTTGTAGTTGTATTTGTGCACAAACCTTGCAGCTTGAACGATGATAAATAAAAAAAATGGTGATGAAGCTGGGAACTACATCACCATTGATAGCTGCAGGATGAATTCCCATGGTCGAGCTTACGACCATAAATAAAGCACTGCAGGGAGATAGCCCGGATTCTCAAAAAAAAACTGGTGCTTCAAGCACTTCTCCTTTTTTTTTTGAATAAAGTTTAGTCTCCCCGGTGTTCAAAATCGGTGGAGTCCTTTTTGTTTCCACCTTTGTTTTTTGAATAAAAACAGGTACAAGAATAAGTGTGGGGGAGATCTCTCAAAATCATCAAATGCAAACTCGTTCGAGATCTCTCTCCCAACATGTTGCACAACATCGACAGTCCAACACGCTGAGGACCAGGGCAGTTCCCTCTTTTTCCTCAACAAACGATGGTTTGTGCAACACTACCCTCAAACTCCCTATTTCTTGAGTTTAAACAAATTGCATGCTGATCACTAAAATTAAACTCAATGAACCTATGCCAATTCACCTTGTGCACTCCATGCGCTTCCATGAATAAACTTGCATACTCTTTATTCCTTGCATTCTTTCAAGTTTTTGTGAACATATTTCCTCATAGAGACCCCATGCTATCTAAGTAATTGACTAATGTGATATGATTGGATGAATGGAACCATGCTCTTCTTTGCAAAGTACTTGGGATTTCTTTTCAAAAAAAAATTATCAATAGCTTGTCTCCTCAAATTAATAAAAATTCCTACCAAGGCCAAAGTTAGATTTTCATGCTCAAATCTTCATATGCAGTTTGTCTTTTGCTTTGAGTTTTGTCAAGTTCTTTGACCCTTGTTAGAGACTTGTCATACTCTCAGGATCAAGATCACGTACACGTCCACTCACATAGCAAACACTGTCATCCACCCACAAAATAAAACTCCATGACATACCATGACTCTTTCTCTCTAAAGTGACTATCAAGGATGTGGGCTATGAAAAAAAAGTGAAGAAGAAGAAATAAAAGATGCATACCCAAAGAAGGTATGCCACATGCTCAAAAGGCATGTCAAAAAAAGAAAAAAATACAATAAAGATGCATACCCAAAGAAGGTATGCCACATGCCCACATGGCATGTCAAAAAAGAGAAGAGAAAGATAGCCCACATCCAAGGAAAATAAAGAAGAAAGAAGGATCATGCAAAGGAGTTCATCCGTCCTCCACAAAAAAAAATTCACACACTTGCACATCCTGATCAGATTGTATGACTCGTTTCTGCTTGGATCTTGTTTTTGACTTAACAATATAAGCAAAGCAAACATGTCTCTTTGCTCCCACCCTAAGCTCCACATAAGCCTAATCAGATGGTAGGAGAAAAGAAGGCAGCAACTTTGGCTTGGTGAGGATCTGAAACAAAACAAGTGATTCGAGAGAACAATTTGAGGAGCAAGACTATTCTTTTGTTTCAAAATGTAAAACCCAAGTTTCTAAACAGGAAGAGCTAGGAACCTGAAGTCTGGATTGTTCCATTCTTCAATTTCCCAAGAAAGCATGGTAGCCACTTCAAAGTTCACAAGACTAGAGGAAGCTTGGAATAACTTGTATGCAGGTTACATCTACGGAGTGGCATCCAACTTAGTCCTTTCTCCTTCACTCGAGGACGAGCAAAGGCTAAGTGTGGGGGTATTGTTGACGGCTGTTAAGTCCTAAAATCAGCCGTCAACTCCTGCAGCTTTTCATGATCAATAATCACCAAACTTAGTTATAGGGCTTATGACTAATCGAATTCCACGAGTTTTGGTGAATTATCATTTGCAGGCACCCACATTTGTAAAGTGAGGAAACACAAGTGAACACAGAAGAAATGCACAGAATATCTTACAGCTGTGTTTCACCTACAACAAGGGCCCACAAACTAGACGAAATGGGCACGACAAGCAAGATGCACCCAAGGATCAAGACCAGGGCCCACCTATCAGCTGACCAGAGGAAGGCATGCCCAGGGGAGTGCCATTTGGGCTCAGCCGACCCCCTGGGTCGTCCGACCCCTAGTGGGCCAAATCAGGCCCATCTTTCTCCAGCAGTCTCCCACGGCTCCCCTACATCTATCCCGGACGTGCATAGTACCACCTCGCGAGTCTAACCGTGGATCTACCTTTGGAGAGGCTACATAAGGAGGAGGAGAGCACCCCATTCAAACACACCACCATCATGTAGATCTTGTGCTCCATTGCAAAGGCGAGGCGCTGCCTAGGCTAGTGCTTAGAGTAGTAGGAGCGTGAGGGGTAGTTCGGAGGGGCGCCGGCCTGTCGGCGCTCTTCTCCAACTTGTACCTCTACGGATACTGGCTTCCTCTTGTATGAGTAAGTTAGTATTTATGATTCTTGTCTTGCATAGTACTTTCGTATGGGTGAGATCAGTTCTCTTACTCGCGGGTTCGTCGCTCCGTATTTATACGGAGTGCTGTAGTTTGCTACGGGATATCAGACGTAGTTAGACTGCAGTAGTAATCAGTAGCGTAGACTTGGAGTCTAGGCTAAGGGTTACCTTCGTTTGCCTTATATCCCATTGTCTGTGAGGTAGGCCGCAGGTGGTGACAGCCCTGTTGGTCCTTAGTAGCCCTCCACGTTTGGATATAGCGTAGAGCCCTTGGCCGGAGTCTCCTGACCATTTCAGGGGTAAGCCGGTGCCCGAAGCGAGTCTTACCTGAGAGATCGACCTTTAACTCATCTTTAGTGCTACCGCAGGAATCCTCTCCAGCCTTGCCACCTAATCTTGGTGTGTCCTTGGACCGACTGAGTTAGGAGTTAGTGCACACACGTTCCCTGTGGATACGATACCCTTGAATACTCACGGGTGAAAGCTACGACGGTATCCGTGCGCTTGCAGATCTAATTCGCATCGTTAAAATATCCAACAGCGGCATAGGCTAGCAATATGCGAATTGATTCAAGCCTAGCCACCGGAGCATAAGTTTCACCAAAATCCAATCCTTCAATTTGAGTGAAACCTTGAGCAACCAATCTAGCCTTGTTTCTTGTGACAATGCCATGTTCATCTTGCTTGTTCCAAAAAAACCCACTTGGTTCCAATGACATTTTGCTTGGGTCTTGGCACTAATTCCCAAACTTCATTTCTTGTGAAGTTGTTCAACTCTTCTTGCATGGCCATTACCCAATCCGGATCACCAAGTGCTTCGTCTACCTTAAGAGGTTCCAAAGAGGAAACAAACGAGTAATGTTCACAAAAACTTACTAAACGAGAATGAGTACCCCTCTTCAGATACTCCCAAAAATATTGTCAACGGGATGATCCTGTTGTATATTTTGATGCACTCATGGATGAGACACTTGGCATTGTGGTTGAATAGGTTCATCATCATCATCATCTTTTTCAACTTGAGGTGCTTCTTCTTGAGCTTGTTCACCTTGTGCTCCCCCTTGATCCATGCCATGATCATGATCGTCACCATGATCGTGACTTTGATCTTGAGGGATTTGAGAGATTGATGGCTCAACTCTAGTGGATGATGATGGGTCGTCATTTCTTGCTTCAACCATAGCATTTCTCCTTTCCTCTCGTGGCCTTACTTCACCTAAGCCCATCCTCATGATTGATAGATTTGGAGGTTCTTCATCATTTACAAGGTTCATATCAACTTGCTCTACTTGAGAGTCATTGAATTCATCAAACTTCACATCTATCGTGGTCTCAACAACACCGGTGGAAAGAACCCAAGCACCTACGGGAAGTCCTTTCCTTCGTTCACTCCTGACTTTTGTTAAAGACACGATAGGAATGTTCATTAGTACCATAACCAAGTAGAAAACCTTCATCAACCTTTGGTGCAAACTTTGAGCTTTTGGCTTTCTTGTTAAGTATGTAACATTTGCAACCAAAAACTCTAAATTAGTGCACCTTAGACTTGTTACCGGTGATTATTTCGTAGGGTGTCTTGCCCAAATACTTATGCATATAAAGACGATTGATGGAATGACACGCCGTGTTGATTGCTTCGGCCCAAAAGATATCCGGAGTCTTGTACTCATCAAGCATGGTTCTTGCGGTTTCAATCATTGTCCTATTCTTCCTTTCCACAATGCCATTTTGTTGAGGTGTATATGGAGCGGAAAATTTATGCTTGATTCCTTCTTCATCAAGAAATTCTTCATCATTGGTGTTTCAAAATTTCGAGCCATTGTCACTTCTAACATTCTTGATCTTCAACTCAAATTCATTTTGAGCTCTTCTAATGAATTTCTTGACAATTTCTTGTACTTCACTTTTGTCATGCACAAAGAATACCCAAGTGAAATGAAAAAAATCATCAACAATAACAATATCATATTTGTTACCGCCAATATTAATGTAGGTGATTGGCCCAAATAAATCTATATGTAGAAGCTTCAATGGTCTTGATGATGTCAAGATGTTCTTGGGAGGATGTGGAGCACCAACTTGTTTCCTGACTTGACATGCACTGCACAACCTGTCTTTCTCAAATACAATATTGGTTAGTCCTAGGATGTGCCCGCCATTTTGAAGTTTGGCCAAGTTCCTCATGCTAATATGTGTTAGACGGCAATGTCAAAGCCAACCCAAGTCAGATTTTACTACTAAATAAGTCTTGGGCTCAATTTTCTCCTTAGAGAAATCAACAAGATAAACTTTGCCCTTTAAATGATCCCTAAAAGCAATAGAGGAATCCTCCCTGCTAGTGACAGTCACACCCTCGTTAGTAAAGAGACAATTGTAGCCCATCAAATAAAGTTGTGAGACGGACAATAAATTGTATCCCAACTTTTCAACCCAATAAACATTATTAATTGAATTATTATGAGTCAGAGCAATTTTATCCATACCAATTACTTATCCTTTGCTATTGTCTCCAAAGACAATAGTTTCTTTGGGTATATCATCCGTTTCCAATGAAGTGAACAAGTCCTTGTCCCCGGTCATATGATTTGAACAACCACTATCAATCAACCATGCACTTTCACCGGAGGAGTATGCCTACAAAACAAAATAAGGCTCAAGTTTTAGGTACCCAAACTTGTTTGGGTCCTTGGAGGTTAGTATAATCCATCTTGGGCACCCACACACTCCTCAACCTCCTTGTGTGAGCACCAATGTACTTGACCACCGTCTTCCCATTTTGAATCACCACGGTATAGTCAATGGTGTAGTAGCATGATATGGGAGGTGACACATTCTTGTTGCTTGTGTTGACCTTCGTTGTGTTCACAACCTTGTTCTTACCTTAGTCAACACTCATTTTTATGCCATGGTGAGCCATGTTCATCAAGTCATCAAGATTTACTCCTTTCTTCCAAAGTGGGATGGACTTGCCATTCACAATCTTAGAACCATTTGCATTGTTTCCTATTGTGTGGCCAAGTCCATCATGAATGCTTGGAAACCTTTGAACCGTGTTATGAGCCGGGTGTGACTCAAAATCACTCTTTGGCTTAAGGTTTCTCTTTCCAACTAACATGTTCAACTTGTAGATTTGAGAATCTTTGGCCTTGATTGCTTCTTCAAGCTTTGCAAGGTTAGTAACACAAGCATTTATATCATAATTATGACATTTCGAGCACCCTTTGCTAGTGGAGGCATTAGAGTCAAGAGTAGCTTTGGAATTAGACTTGGTACTCTCCTAAATAGTGCTATAGTTTACTTCAAGATTTTTGTATATATCTTCAAGGCGTGAATGTCTCTCTTGAAGCTCACTATGAGCATTCTTTAGGCTAGCAAGTGAATCATTTGCCAAGGCATGATCCTTTGACATCCTCACATTTGAGTTATTGGTAAGAGACAAGTCCGTTGCCAATTTCTCAACCTTATCTTTTTCCTTGGCTAAAGATTATTCTAGAATAAGGTTTCTCTCCTTCTCTATGATGAGCAATTTTTCTTGTTCTCTAAGAATCTCTCTTTTTTTCTCTAATTTCTCCATAAGTTTTTTAATTTGTTTATAACCTAGTTTGCAAAACTTCTTTATCATGTTTTCTTTGAGTTGGGCCTCCTCTTCCTCTAAGTCATTTTCTACTTCACTAGATGTGGAGGTAGGAGAAGATGGAGGGTTGGCATAGTTTGATACCTTAGTCCCTTTGGCCATAAGGCACATAGGGCCTTCATCTTCATCATCGGAGAGGTTGTTGAAGAGCTTTGGTGTTGATGATGTAGAGAGCAAGGCAAAAGATGACGTGCCCTCATTGTTGGAGTCGTCACTAGACTCTCATTCTTCACCAACATGAGTCTTGCCATGTTTCTTCTTGTACTCTTTGCTCTTCTCTTTGTACTTTTTCTCCTTGTCATAACTCTTGTCCTTGTTCTTGCCCTTGTACTTCTTGTCTTCATTTTCATTGTCATCATTGAGAGGACAATCCGCTACAAAGTGATCCTTTTCACCACACTTGTAGAATTTTCTTTGTTTGGTCCCTTTCTTGAAGTTTCTTTTCTTCATAAATTTCTTGAAGTTTTTCACCATCATGGATATTTCTTCATTGGTGCTATCTCCATCACTTGACTCAACTTTCTTCTTTTGCTTTAACGGCTTCTCACTTGTTTCAACCGTCTTGCTTGGTTCGGCCTTGAGAGCAATAGTCTTGACTTCATCTTGACCAATTAACTTGGCAACATCTAGAGCATTCATCTCATGAAATTGCAACTCATTCAACAAGTTGATTGGCTTCATCTTTCTATATGATTCTTTGCCTCTAATGTAGGTTGTCAACATTGGATTTTTGGGTGCATATGCTCTAAGCATATTCTTAGTGACCTTGAAATCATCCCAATCTTTGCTACCAAGAGTTTTAATCTCGGTAACTAGGAGAGTGAGCCTATCATGCATTTGTTGAAAAGTTTCATTCTTCTTCATGATAAATGCTTCCAAATCTCCTTGGAGAAGATCCATCTTTCCTTCCTTGACTTCATCATTGTCTTCGTGTGACATTTGGAGAGTTTCCCAAATCTCCTTTGCACTTATGATTCCTCTTACTTTGTTGTACTCCATTGTGCAAAGAGAGCTTTTAATGACTCTCACGGCTTGGGCATTACGAAACAAATCATGCTCATGTTCCGGAGTAGCCACTTCGCCTTCTCCAAGTTGAGGCACATCTACACACACAATGGTCCAAAGATGTGGATTAAGTCTATATAAATGCACTTGCATGTCTTCGCTCCAATGGTCATAGTCGGTTCCAACAAAATGAGGAGATTTTTCCCATTGGAACGGTAGAGAAAGAAAGGTTGGAGGATTGGAAATTTGAAGTCTCATATGTATGAGACATCGTGTGAAATTCTTGTTGACTCTTCTTCTCATTTTTCAACTTCATCCTTTCATTGAAAAGAGCTAGAGTCTTCATTTCAACTCTCTCATTCATCTTCTTCTTTATCTTCTCTTTTCGCTTGGTTGCCCTTTCGTCCTCAGTCATGTCATCTTCAACATTGCTAACCTCGAAGTCACTATCATTGACTTCGTATGCGGAGGGAGCACCACCACCACTTTCGAATGTCACACCGGTTATAGTGTTTTCCCTTAGCGGTTAAGCCTTAATCAAGAGATTAGGCTCTGATACCAATTGAAAGGATCGACACTAGGCCTAGAGGTGGGGTGAATTGGACTATTTAAAAATTTTCTGAAAAACTTGACAGAAAATCGTCAGGTCCGGATGATTCGGCCCTATGTCAGAACTTCCGGTCCTTCTAAGGGCCGGATGATCCGGTGTAGGGTCGGATGATCCGACAGAGAGAAAGAATCTTGCCCTAGATTTGAAATCTACTTAGCTTTTGACGAATCCCTTTGAATACAAAGTTGACAAATGAAGTAGCTAAGCCTGTGAACTAGTTTAGCACAAGAGATATGCAACTAACGACTAGATCAAGTGAAGAAAAGCTCAAGAACAATAAGAACAACAATAAGTAAAGGAGACACAAGATTTAACCCGAAGTTCACTCCACGAAGGAGCTACGTCTCCGTTGAGGTGCTCACAAAGAGCAGGGTTGCCCTATAACCCTTTCCCTCACTCAATCAACCACGTAGGAGGATTGAGTTGCTCACTAGCAATTGTCCATGAAGGACAGGGTAATACAAACTTTCGGGGCTCCACCACAAAGGAATGGAAGCTCACCGGCACCTCTAACCGTTTAGGAGCCAAGCTGCAAGAGTAACAAACGTGAATCGACGAATCAAAGGTTGCTTCAAGTGCTTCTTGAGATGAACAAGTGCTAGCTCACGGAGTGCTCTCAAATCACACCTTAAATCTCAGTTTCTCTCAATCCCTAGGTGTTTTCTTGCAAGAATCAAGCTCTAGGAAGGAGAGAAGTGAAGGAATGAATGCTAGGGAGGCGTGGTTGGTCAGGGAGAGAGAGAGAAATAAATGAAAGGGGGGAAGGGGTATATATACTCCCACCCCCGAAAGTGACCGTTGTGTGTTTTTTTGGAGGTTCCCGGATCAGCCGGGGTAGTGACAGAATAGGCTAAAAACACACTTGAATTTCTCAGGTCCGGATCATCCGGTGTAGGGCTAGATCATCCGGCCTGGCACTACCAGGCGCTCACAAACCTCCAGGTCCGGATCATCCGGGCTAAGGCCGGATCATCCGGACTTACTCAGTGCTGAATTTCACTATTTGGCCGGATCATCCGACCCTGTGCAGAAATTTTGTGCAGAGTGTTTTGTGAGTGAAGTGCGTGACTCTCATGAATATCATCTCAAAATGAAGCATTTTGACAACCTAAAATTCGTTCAAATGCGTCTCCCTTGATAGTACAGTGAACCTATACTCAATTTCAAACCGAAAATTAAAATTAAATCTCCGATAGAATCCACCACACTTAATTTGAAATTGGGGACATTTTTTTCATCATCTTTCTGATTTTCTCATTTTATTCCTGCACACACTTTCTTGAAAGCATCATATCCCCAAATTGTGATTGTCAAAAATCACCAAAATTATTTAGGGGCCTAGATGCACTTTCAGGTAGAGGAGGCCACGGCCGCCGCCGGCCTCGCGTGATGCGGCTCCGCAGTCCCGAGCGCTTTCTCGCCGGCCGCCCCAGTCCCAAGCTCGAGCTCGCCGGCCACCGCAGTCCTGAGCGCGGGCTTGCCTGCCACCGCTCGGCCGGCCTCTGCCGTGCCATAACTCTGCCCCGGTGCCGCGCCATGGCCTCCACGGAGAGAGTGGTGGAGATGCAGGAGGGGAGAGGTCCGCCATGGCCTCCACCGCGGCCCGGCTGCTGCGCGACGCTGCTCCGCCCCGCCGCCGCCGCGCGAAGCCGGCGAGGGAGGGGGAGGGAGGAGGATGGAGAGGAGGGCGAGGGAGCAGGAGGGAGGGAGCCCCGCCGCGCAGTCGCTGGATCCGGCCGGCGGGGCAAAGCCGCCGCACGCGTAGAAGGGGCAAGCGGCCGGCTCAGGGAGCTCAGCCATGGCGCGGCTGCCCGGAGCTCTAGCCCTCGTCGCCGTCGGAGGGAGCAGGGAGGGGGCGGCGCGGCGGCGGAGGCGGCAGAGGGAGCAGGGTTGGGGCGGCGCGTCGAGAGAGAGGGGGGCTGGAGGAGAGACTGGTGGGAGAAATAGAAATAGAGTATGACACGTGGGTCCCACTAGTTTTAATTGATATAGAGGATGAAATATAAAGAATGACGAGTGCAGTAAAACTGGATATAAAATAGAGAATATTGATGATTGGGACATAATATTCTTTGTAGAGGAGTATTTTAAAGTATGACGAGTGCGGATAGCTTTATAGATTCATGCGAATCAGTCGAACGGCTCAGATATGATTGCGATCATAGGCGCGCGCATGGCGAAAAGCAATGCCAGCAACTGCGGGTGGGAGTAGAATAGATTTGACTAGGGAAAGGTGAGCTGTCAACGTGTGATTGGCTGGGCTTGCCGGCTAGGTGGAGATCTAGTTTGGATCTCAAATTTCATTTGAACTTTTCGGATAGAGCGCTAATCTATTTTCAAAACCCTTTTAACCATGATGCTATTTAGAATTAAAGCAACAGAATAATATCTAATACCAATATATTTTGATTATATATAGAAAGTCAACAAATAGCTTACCTAAAAAAACTATCGCACCCAAAGGGTGATTATTTGAGCTATTTCAAATAGGGCCTACTATAGCAAGAGAGGTAATAGAGCTCCAATAATTGAGAAAAATTGCTTTAAAGACTAAATAGCTCTTGAATCCAAACATGCCAGGGACTATTTTATTAGAGGACTATTTGCTTGAGCTAATTAGTAAAGCCCAAATAGCTCTAGTACTTGGATCTAAACACGACCATTATCACACGAGAGGTGCGATCACCCCCTCGCAAGCATGAGATACCTTTTCCCGAAGTTCTCATGCATCACTAAGCACGGTTGCGATACACTGCTCGCATGCCAGCTTTGAAGCATATTCCCATCTCATCGGTTCTGTACATCGTACGTGGGCCCGTGGGGCTTGGGTGGTAGGTCCTCGTGTGGACTGTACGCTTATATGAAGCTGGTGCGCGAGGAAATGTCTAGGTAGAACTCAACCTGAAACTTGCCATGATTAATAAAGTTCGGATCAGGATTCCGTTATAGAGAAAAAAATATTATTTGCTTTAGTAATCTATATACTATAAAGATCGAAAATAATTGAAAAGTTCTTTTACCACTACCAGAAAACAGACCAAAGGTCCTGACCAAAAGTACCAGTTGCTGTTGCAGCCGGTACTGATGCCATGCATCAGTACCGGCTGCAAAAGCAGCTGGTACCTTTGGCCAGCGTCGCTCAAAGGTAAATGGTTTGGTACCGGGTTAAAGCATCACCCAGTACCAAAACTCCAGTATAGGCACCGGTTGGTGCCACCAACCGACCGATGCCTAAAGAGCGGACAATAGCATCGGGTTTTGCCATGACCCGGTGCCGCCACATGCCCACCACAAAGGCACCGGTTGGTAACTTCAACCAGTGTCTATGCCTAGTGTTTGGCATCGGTTGTTGAGCACCAACCGGTGCCTTTGGCCCACACCTGTAAATACCCCTCCCCCTCCCCCTCCCCCTTCCAGCTGCCATAAACTCACTGTTCATGGCAGCTGAGTGAGGGGAGGGAGGCGATTTTTTGTTTTTTTATAAAAAGGTTAGTTATTTTTCTCCATAACTTAATAATTGGTTTTTAGAAGCAGTTATCACTTAATTTAGTTTATACATGTGATAATTATTTTTAGTTGTAGCACCTGATTGTAGTTATATGCGTTATCAATTTATTTGATATGTGAATACTATCAAATTATTGTATTTATATGTTTTATCAATTTATTTGATAAGTGAATAGTATCTATTTATTATAGTTATATGTATTATCAATTATATATTTGAATTCAAATTTTGTATGGAAATATGATGGTATTTAAAATTTATATTTTGTAATGAATAATTTATTTTGACACTTTAATGATGTATATAAATGAATTGTGAACCCAGATTGTTATTTAATTTATTATTTTTACATTCTAATTATGTTAGTTATAATTTTGTAGTTAAGTTTTATTAATACCGTATTCAATGTTAGTTATAAATTGGTAGTATGAATGAATTATTTGTACCCTACAATGATGTATATAAATGTATTGTGGACCCAGATGAGTCGGCAATGGATGTACATGGCCGACCGGCGTTCAAAGGAGTTCATTGTGGCGTGCATGAATTCATAGAAGCGGCCGAGAAACACAAGTATGGCGGTTTCGTTCGTTGTCCATGCAAATTCTGTAAGAATGAGAAGGATTACTCATCATCAAAAACCATCCACAGTCACTTGTTCAATAGTGGTTTCATGCGGAACTACTATATTTGGACCAAGCATGGAGAAAGAGAAATTATGCTGGATAATAATGAAGAAGAAGAGGACAGGATTCCTGACTTAGCAGCCAATTATGATGCTTTTTTCGATGACACTGCAATGGGTGAGTCTGAAGAAGATGCTGAAGGACACGTTGTAGAAGACGATATGGGTCAGATGCTGCGCGAAGCTGAGGAAGTTTGCGAAACAGAAAAGGAATCGAGAGATCTAAAGCGTATGTTGAAGGACTACAGAACATTGTTGTACCCAGATTGCAAACAAGGCCAAAAGAAGTTGGGTACCACATTGAAATTGTTGCAATGGAAGGTATCAAATGGTTTGTCTGACAAGGGATTCGAGGAGTTGCTGAAACTTATAAAAAACTTACTCCCTGAGGGTAACACCTTGCCGGAGACAACATACGAGGCAACAAAGGTTGTTTGTCCTTTAGGATTAGAGGCACAGAAGATACATGTTTGTCCTAATGACTGCATCCTCTATCGTGGTGAGGAGTATGAAAATTTGGATTCATGCCTTGTATGCAATGCATGCCGGTATAAGATCCCTCGAGATGATCCAGGCGATGTTGAGGGGATGCGTGTCAAGAAGAGGGTGCCTGCCAAGATGATGTGTTATTTCCCTCTAATACCACGCCTGAAACATTTGTTCATGAACAAAACGAATGCTAAATTGATGCGATGGCATAAAGAAGAATGTAAGAAAGATAATATGTTGAGACACCCAGCTGATGGGTCGCAGTGGAGAAAGGTAGACAGAACATTTCCAATATTTGCAAATGATGCGAGGAATATAAGGTTCGGCTTAAGTACGGATGGCATATATCCTTTCGGTGAGCAGAGCAGTCGCCATAGTACCTGGCCTGTGACACTCTATATGTACAACCTTCCTCCTTAGTTGTGTATGAAGCAGAAATTCATTATGATGCCGGTGCTTATCCCCGGCCTGAAGTAACCTGGTAACGATATAGATGTGTATCTAAAACCACTAATTAAGGATCTTCTATTGTTGTGGAAAGAGTAGGGTGTTCGTATGTTTGATGCGCACGCAGAGGAACATTTTAACCTTCGTGCATTGCTTTTCGTAACCACCAACGACTGGCCAGCACTAAGCAACCTCTCCGGACATTCCAATAAGGGTTATAGGGCATGCACTCATTATTTAGAAAAAACCGACAACACATATCTCAACCACTGTAGAAAGATCGTGTATATGGGTCATCGTCGATTTCTTCCGATTAAGCACCCATTAAGGAGGAGGCATGCTCACTACGGTGGAAATGCAGATCATCGTACCAAACCTAGGCATCGTTGTGGGAAAATGGTGTTTGAAATGGTCAAAGATATAAAAGTAGTATTCAGAAAAGGACCTGGCAGCAGATCAGTGCAGAGTGATGACAGACGTGCACCTATGTGGAAGAATAAGAGTATTTTTTGGGAGTTACCTTATTGGGAAGTCTTAGAGGTCCGCCACGCAATTAATGTGATGCACCTAACAAAGAATCTTTGTGTGAATCTTCTAGGCTTCTTTGGTGTATATGGTAAGCCAAAGGATACTGTGGTGTAAGGATCGATGGACCAAGAGGGGAGGTGAATTGGGCTTTTTTTTAAATTTCTAAAACAATTAAAGCAACCTTAACCTTATGCAATGCTAATAAGGCTCAATTCACCGACCGGCTAACTAAGCAAACTACACAACCTAACAAAGATAAGAAACTAAGCAAGGTAGAGCTAAGTTATGATCTCTAAGGTCAAATACATGAATAATTGCATGAAAGTAAGTGCTTGAAATGAAAGAGTGGGCAAGAGACAACCGGATTTTTTTTCCGTGGTGTCGATGTGTTGGCACACACCCCTAATCCACGTTGTGACACTCACTAAGAGTCTTGTCACCTCCCATGTCACCGAGACTTGGGCGCTCACTAAGAGTCTCCGTTCACCATCCCGGTGTGGTGGAGCTCAAGCCACGTACAAACTTCTTCGGGCTCCCACAATCCTTGGCAAGCTCCGGAAGAAATACCTTCAATCACCAAGATCGCCTAGGTGCTGCCAATCACCAAGAGTAACAAGCTAGGGCCTTCACTTGAGCAAGAACCAATCACCAAAAACAGATGCACACAAGCTTTTCTCTACTCAAGTCCTTAGTCTTGCTTCTTGAATGATTGAATGAACAAATGTGTGGAAGATGAAGCTCAAGATGGCTCTCAACAATATATGAGTGTATGAATGTTGCCTGGTGTCAAGAGAGTGCAAAATGACCCATTGGAGGGGTATATATAGGCAGCTCACACGAATAGAGCCGTTGGAGAAAAGCTGCCAGAAAACTGCTTAGCGCCGGTTAATCCGACGTACCTCCAATAGTCAGCGTCGGTTTAACCGATGAATGTAAACTGCCCATTCTGAAAACAAGCCGTTACAACTTGGGCAGATTAACCGACGTATCATTGGTTTAACTAGTGAGTGTAGTTGTCCACTGATCAACTGAAAAACCAAGTCTCTGGAAAACTGCACCGACGTTAACTCAAATCCATCGTCGGTTTAACCGGTGAGTACAACTTTTTGAATACCGAGATCGCCTTTTTGAATAACGAAATTGAGGGGCCTCTTTTGACATATGACCAAATGAGCGGTAATGATTTATTAAGCTGCACAAACTCATTAGTCACAATATTGGTTGTCATTAATCACCGAAACATACCTAGAGGGCCTAGATGCTTACAATCTCCCCCTTTTTGGTGATTGATGACAACACAACAATAAATATAACGAGAGAGCAAGAAAGATAAAACATGATAAACTCAAGCAAACTCAAAAGAGAACCAAGGAGCTCAACGGCTCAAACGAAATCCATAGATATGTCTCAAAACACGGCATACTCAAGAGTCAAATGTACATATCCATGAACTAACATCAAATGAGATATAACATCAAAGCCCTGTAACTACGAGCTCTCTCTAACTCTACCCTCCCCCTGACTCCAACTCCCCCTAACTCTCTCCCCCTTTGGCATCAAAGCACCAAAAAGGCGAGCTACTGGTCCGGCTGTCGCGGTACGGCGAGGAAGCGGTCCGGGTCGTCGTCGTCGTCGGACGGTGAACCCTCGGTGACGGACGGGAGCTACTGGTCTGAACTTACTAGGGGTGTAGCTGTCGTAGAGGCTCTCGTACTAGCACTGCCTGGGAGAGGGTCCGTAGATGTGGTAACCGGCTCAGCAGAAGAAGTGTCAACATCTGAAGTAGTGAGTGCTGAAGCTGCCAGCTGTGTCGACTGCTGAAGTATAGACTCCTCTCCTCCTCCCCCTGAAGGTAGTGTCTGTGGTACGATGGGGAGGGCGACTGACTGCACTGCCGACTGTGAGTCCTGAAAGAGTGTAGTCGCTGGCAGTGGTGAGAAGAGCGGACGACCGGCAGACCCAAGGAGTGCAGACATCGAGAACGTGGTCTCCGGTGTCGCTGTAGTAGCTGGAGCTGCAGTGGGCGCTGGAGCTGGAGTGACTGCAAGCTGAGGTGCTCCAACACACTGAAGGCCTGGCTGCTGCGGGGCGAGTTCGGTGTGAGTGTACAGCTGTGTGATCATCCCGAACATCGCCATCATGCCCTACTGCATCTGCTGGAACTGAGCGTCTGTCCTCTGAGAGACTCCGTCGATAAGCCCGACAAAACGCTCCTCGGCTGCAGCACGCTCTCGGGCAGCCTCCCTCTGAATCGCTGCAAGCTGAGCCTTATGGGCTCTCCTGGCCTCCTCCTGTGCGATCCGATCCTCTCTCTGCTGAGTGACAAGCTGCTGTAGGAGAGAGGTAAGCTCGGACGGCTGGGTCACCTGGGACTCGGTGACTGTAGCAGCTGCTGGTGACTCTGGAGCTGGCTCTCTGGACCCCCCTGCCTCGTGGTCGTGACTAGCTGGGGCTGCAGGAAAGTACTCAACGTCCTCGGAGGAGTCTGACTCAAGCTCAGACCAGTGTATCTCATCATCTCCTCTGGGAAGCTGTGCCTCTGCTGCCAGAAGTGCCTCGTCCTCTTGTGCTACTCGAGCCTGTGCCTCAGGTGACAACTGTGCCATGGCAGCTCTCTCTGCCTGTCTGCCTCTCCTCCGGTCCTGGGGAGCCGTCGGACGGTAAACTGGGAACCGGGGAGGCTCATCCTGACGGTACACACTGCTGACAGGTGACTCTGCTGGTACAATCATAGAGCAAATATAGCTAATCCAGTGTGCCTAAGGGAACTGCCTCACGACCCCCATCCCGTCAGTGATCACATCCTCGATCTCAGCCAAAATGAAGTCAACAATGTCAAACGGCTCGTGAGTGAGTATGTGAAGAAGCAGTACCTGCTGCAGACCTGTAAACCCCTCTGGGTAGCCACTCCTCGGTAACAGAGTCCTCCGGAGGGCCATGTGAACTGCATACACCTCTGTGGGTCAGCAGGCTGGGGACTCTGGCATACGACGCTGGAAACGGCTGGCGGAAGCACTGAGAGATCGCCTTGTGAGAAGGTGCAATCCCGCCAATCATGGCTCTGCGTCTCCGTATACAATCTCGTGCAGGGAGACGTCGACCAGATCGACTCCGAGAATCCCTGCAATCGTCGCCCTCGACAGACCAAAGACCTGGCCTCCAAACACGAAGTGTACGGCTCTGCGCTCGGGAGCGATCCAGGCTGTGGCATAAAACACTCTGACCCAATCCTCTATGTACCTATTCTGCTCCATCTAAAGTAGCCTGGGCAGACCTCTGAAGTGGGCAAAGTGCTCTCTAATATCAGCTCCCCCTGCAGCTGTCCTCAGAGAAACCCAGTCAAGCACCCTGTGCGGAAAGATCCTGTGCCCTCACCTATGGTAGGTCTTGTAGAAGCTGGCCTGAAGAAGTGTCCAGAATCTACGGTCGACCCTGCTGTCACGGGTCACGGGGAACCTGTCCTCCTCTGACACACTCCACCTAAGCCTTTTGACCTTCGCCGCATTGGCCTTGGTCAAGTTCTGGAGCAGCACACCTGGCTCAAGACGCACAACAGTGTCCATACGGAACACTGCACGCTCGGCCTCTAGGGCCTCGGCTCTACGGGCTACTACTGCTGCTGCTGCGGACCTGCGAGGCTCCTGTGGCTGGTGACCTCCTCGTGTCCTCGGTCCAGTGCGACGCTCGATCGCTGGTGAAGTCTCTGCTGCTGGGGACGTCTGCCGAGTGCGGCCAGAATGTCGTGGAGTCGGTGACCCCTGAGTACTCTGCCCCTGAGACTCCTCTGACTGCGCTGCATCTGAATCTGCATCTGACTCTGCAACTGCCGGCTCCCCCTCAGACGAATCACCCTCGGTCTGCTGTGTAGTGGCCCTGGTGGCCCTGGCACCTCTGACCCTACCCATGCCTCGGCCTCTGCCCCTGCCCCTGGCTGGCTGCTCCCTGATCGCGAACGGACAAGCACGGCCTGACGCCTGCTCCTCGGTGGCCTTGGCCACCATCTCGGCCCTCTCGGCCTCCCTCTCTGCACGGGTCCGCTTGCAGACGGGCTTTTCAACCACAACTTCCTTTCCCTTTCTCTTCTCGCGACCCATCTCGATCAGGCAATCTGTCGAACACCTCGCGAGCTCTGATCGGCTGCGGCTGCGGTGTGAACGGCATGGAGGCGCGGCTGCGTGGTCGGCACGGCGTGCGGGAGCGGCGGCTCAGAACGCGGCGGTGGCGCGGAGTAGCAGTGGTGGCGGCGCGGAGGCGCTCATGCGGCGCAGGAGGTGGTGGTGCACGGGCGGCGTGAGCGCGCGCGCGGGCGGTGGTGGCGCAGGCTGAACGTGGCGGTGAGGAAGGCGTGCGTCGCATGGAGCGTGGGTGAGGAGCGGCGGCGGCTGTGTGGACGAGCGGCGGCGCAGGATCGGCGAGTGAGGGCGCGGTGGCGGCTCGAGACGGGAGGATTCGGGCGAAACAGAGAAGGAAGAGAGGAACCGACGGCGCGCACAAGACACATATATGACAGGTGGGCCCGTGATTTTCCTAAACGCCGGTTAAACTGATGCCTAGGTTTAGGACGCCGGTCGATTGCATCGGTTCAGTTCACCTGAGACTCCAGCAAACACTCACCTGAACATCGGTTGAACCGACGATACACATTTTGAACTCGCCGGTTGAACGCTGCTTACACCGGTTGATTGCTGCGTCAGATCTGAGTTTCGTTCACCGGTTGATCCGATGCTCCGAAAAATGTATACGCCGGTTGAACGCCTCGTTTGTCTGAGCTGAGACAGAAACTTAGTAACGCCGGTTAAACCGATGGGTATAGATCCATTAGGCGTCGGTTTAACCGGTGAACCCAAAAACCCCTCACTCAGCTCACTCTTCTATGCTAAGTCCAATAAACTTATAAAATTTAACTAAACTCAAGTTAATGGACTTGCATAGGCGACTTTACCCCTCAAAATATTTAGGATAGCACACTAGCTTAATAATTTTTCTTTTCGAATACACGGAAAAGCCGCAAAGCTAGACAAAGTGCCAAAAAAAATGTATGAGCCTTGTCATAGGAATATTGAAGATTGAAAGCTTCAAACTCATCATGACATGACTCACTAGGCAATAACACACCTAACACTTTGCTCTTTTCACTTTTCATGAATTAAGATCTTGTATATGAAACAAGTCTTATTTTCATCAAGTGATCTCCTTTGTGACCCTTACGCATGCAATGAAGGTGCAAGCTACAACCACATGCGAAAGAAGAATAAACATGAAGTGCACATCTATATGACAAGGAATGCATAACAAGAATTTGAGATTTACTTGTCAAGTTTGAACCCACGGGAAGCTTCTTCATGATGAGCCTTTCTACAAGCCTAGAGGAAAACAAGTGGACCACCACCTCCAGCTAAACCCTTGCTCATCACTATCTTACCATGGTTAGACAAGTGTCCTATATGTATATATTTTTCTATATGACAAGGCAACTTACATGACGTTTGCCACATCTAATACATTAAGCTCATTCCTTAGCCTTACAAAAGTACTCTCGTCTAATGGTTTTGTGAAAATATCCGCCAATTGCTCCTCGGATCTCACACCTTGAAGAGATATGTCTCCTTTGGCTTCGTGATCACGCAAGAAGTGATGGCGAATATCAATGTGCTTTGTGCGAGAGTGTTGAACCGGATTTTTGGCAATTTTTACTGGCACTTTCATTGTCACAAAGGAGTGGGATCCTATCTAGTTTCACACCAAAGTCCAAAAGGGTTTGCTTCATATATAGGATTTGGGCACAACATGCACCGGCCGCTATATATTCCGCTTCCGCGGTGGACAAAGCCACGGAATTTTGCTTCTTACTTGACCAAGAAACTAGAGAACGCCCAAGCAAGTGGCAACCCCCGGAGGTACTCTTGCGATCCACATGGCTTCCGGCAAAATCCGAATCCGAGTATCCCAAGAGATCTAAGCTAGCGCCTTTGGGGTACCACAAGCCTATGCTAGGGGTGTGCTTGAGATACCGAAGGATCCTATTCACAGCCGAGAGGTGTGATTCCTTTGGGTTTGCTTGAAAGCGGGCACACAAGCACACACTAAACATTATATCGGGCCTAGATGCGGTAAGGTAAAGCAAAGACCCTATCATAGAATAATAGAGGGATTGATCAACCGGTTTACCGTCCACATCCAAGTCGAGATGCCCATTGGTTGCCATGGGTGTCTTGATTGGCTTGCACTCATCCGTCTTAAACTTCTTTAAGATATCTTTAGTATACTTTTCTTGATGGATGAATGTCCCTTTCTTCAATTGTTTGACTTGAAAACCAAGGAAGAAGGTCAATTCGCCAATTATGGACATCTCGAATTCCCTAGACATCATGGTAGCAAACTCATGGCTTAGTGAATCATTAGTTGAGCCAAAGATAATATCGTCAACATAAATTTGACAAATGAAAAGATCCCCGTTGACGTCTTTTGTGAACAATGTGGTGTCCACCCTCCCGATCTTGAAGCCTTGCATGATTAGGAAGTCACGAAGCCTCTCATACCAAGCCCTTAGAGCTTGTTTGAGCCCATAGAGTGCCTTGTGCAACCTATAAACATGGTTAGGATTCCTCGGATCTTCAAACCCGGGAGGTTGCTCAACATAAACAAGTTCATTAATAACGCCATTTAAGAATGCACTTTTCACACCCATTTGATATAACTTGATATTGTGATGTGAAGAGTAAGCAAGAAGGATGCGGATAGCTTCAAGTCTTGCGACCGGAGCAAAAGTTTCACCAAAATCCAAACCTTCGACTTGGTTGCGTATCACCACCCCATGTTCATCTTGCTTGTTCCGAAAGACCCACTTAGTGCCGATGATGTTCTTATCTTTCGGAGGAGCTTCGAGGACCCAAACTTCATTGCGGGTAAAGTTGTTCAATTCTTCATGCATGGCCATCACCCAATCCGAGTCCTCAAGTGCTTCCTCTATGCTAGTGGGTTCAATACAAGAAACAAACGACGCAAAATGAAGCATGCTTAGAGCGAGTTCTTACTCCCTTGGAAGGACTACCAATGATTTGACCAATTGGATGATCCTTGGAGATGCGACCATGCTTCACTAGCGGTACTTGCGTGGATGCTTGTTGGGGTGGATCATGGGTGACTTGTGCTTGTCGTGGAACATTTTGCTCTTCTTGTTCTTGGCCTTGGGGTGTTGGCGTTGGCACATTTTCTTGAGGTTGTGGATCATCTTTTTCTTGATCTTCATCCACTTGAGGTGCCGTAGAGGTGCTTGGTGTAGATGAGGAAGGTCTTCCCCCTTGATCATTGCCTTCATGCACCTCTTCCGGCTTGATATCCCCAATGGACATCTTCTTCAAAGCTTCATCAATCTCCTCATCACCTACATTGTCATAGCCAACAATCTCCTCTTGGAGCCATTAGATTCATCAAACTCCACATCACATGTTTTTTCAACTAACCCGGAGGTTTGATTGAATACTCTATATGCTTTGGAGTTTGATGCATAACCAAGAAAGAAACCCTCATCACATCTACTTTCAAACTTACCGAGCCTTTTCTTCTTATAGATGAAGCATTTGCAACCAAAGACTCGAAAGTAGGACACATTTGGTTTCTTCCCGGTGATGAGCTCATATGGAGTTTTCTTGAGGAGTCGGTGGGGATACACTCGGTTGGATGCATGACACGCCGTATTGATTGCTTCCGCCCAAAACTTCTCGGACGTGCCATAATCATCCAACATTGCTCTTGCTAGAGTGATTAGTGTCTTGTTCTTTCTTTCCACCACTCCATTTTGTTGAGGCGTGTAGGTGGCGGAGAATGCATGCTTGATACCCTCTTCATCGCACCATTCTTCAATCTTCATATTTTTGAACTCGGTGCCGTTGTCACTCCGGATCTTCACAATTGGGGAGTTGTACTCCCTTTGAGCTCTTCTTGCAAATGTCTTGAAGACTTCCGGAGTTTCACCCTTATCGCCTAAAAACATGACCCAAGTATAACGTGAAAAATCATCAACGATTACTAGGCAATAGATGTTACCACCAATGCTCTTGTATGTAGTTGGACCAAAGAGATCCATGTGTAGTAGCTTGAGCGGCTTGGAGGTAGACAACATCGTCTTGATGGAATAATGTGTTGCAACTTGCTTCCCGGCTTGACATGCTTTACATAGCTTGTTCTTGTCAAATGTGACGTCCTTCAAGCCGGTGATCATCCCTCTCTTGTGGGCTTTCTTGAGGTTGCTCATGCCAATATGAGCAATTTTTCTATGCCAAAGCCACCCAAGAGACGACTTGGTGAAGAGGCATGTCATGGTGCTTGTTTGCTTTGAAGAGAAATCCACCAAGTAAATGTTTCCATGCCTAAATCCCGTGAACACCAATGATTTGTCTTCTTCAAGAGTTACTACAACACCATTCTTGTCAAAGGTACACGTTAGTCCAAGATCACATAATTGAGCAATAGAAATAAGATTAAAACTAATTTATTCTACAAACAAGACATTAGAAATAGATAAATCTTTAGAAATAGCTATTCTACCCAAACCTAAGACTTCCCCCCTTGAGTTATCACCATAGGTGACATGTTCAAGATCGCCGGGGTCTTCAAAAGATGTGGACATGCTATCATTGCCGGTCATGTGTTGAGAGCAACCGCTATCAAGTACCCAATGTTTTCCATCGGCTTTGTAGTTCACCTACACACATGAGAATTCACTTTTGAGTTTTTGGAACCCAAACAAGCTTTGGGCCTTGCACATGTGTGACAAGAGCTTTTGGGACCCAAAGTTGCTTGGGGAGCTTCTTCTTTGATTTCTTTGTAATTTTGCCAATGAATTTGGCCTTCACCTTGCCCTTCACTTTACTCAAAAGAAAATGGTTATTTTGAAACATTGATAAATAATTCTTGGGTAAAGTGAGAAGAGGACGTGATGGTAAGGTGCACTCCCTAGTGTGGTGCCCGGTGACTTGGCAATGTTGGCAATATGAACCAACTTCCTTGATGAAGCTAGTCTTGATCTCCGGAGAAGAAGTGGTGCCTTGATTTGGCTCCGGAAATGAACCAAGACCTCTCTTGCCATAGTCACGTGCATTGTTGAAGAGAATTTCCTTGTGGATGTATTCTCCTCTTGAGAGCTTCTCCACACTACTCTTGAGGCTTGCCACTTGATCCATCAATTTCTTTTCCCTAGAAGGAGCAAGCTCGGGCACAATATTAGTGGCATTTGCATTAATGAGTAGGTCATCACATGAAGTAGAAGCATAGACCATTTCAATAGTTTCATTGACAAAGTTCTCAAGACTTGGGTCAATTGCTTCATAGGCAAATTCAAGTTCTTGATATTTGTGAGCCAACTCCCTATGCTCTTGTTTAATCTTTTTGTGGCTCTCTTCAACTTTGCTTAGCAAGTACAATTGACTCATTGTGCTTTTTGAGTAAGTCATTGTACTTGCCAAGCAAATCGGAGTGGGCAAGCTCTAACTTGGCATGAGTGCTCTCAAGAATCTTGACTTTGCCCTTTTCCCTCTTGATAACGGATGTATACTCATTAATGAGGTTAGTAAACTCATAAGGGTCAAGCTCTTCATCACTATCATTGTCACTATCCACCTCACATACTTTTGTGTTACCTTTTGCCATGAGGCACATGGGAGGGCGATGGTGACGATGTCCTCTTTATCACTTGAATCTTTACTTGATGAGACATCGGTCACCCATTCTTGTGTTTCCACCAAGAAGCTTCTCCTGGTGTGCCCTTTCTTCTTTAGGAAGAGCTTGGTCTTCTTGTCATGGCTCTTCTTCTTCCCAAGCTTCTTGTTCTTGTTCTTCTTTTCATCCTCTTCATCATCGTTTGAATCATGACGATGTTTACTTTTGTTGTCTTTCTTTCTCTTGTCCGGCTTGGGGCAATCAGGAGAGATGTGGCCTTTTCTCCATAATTGTAGCAAGTTTTGTACTTGACATCTTCCCTTGGCCGGAACATTCTTCTTTTAGGGTCAAAATTGTAACCTTGTTTATCTTGTCGCTCAAGCGTGTGAACTTTCTCATCATGAGAGCAAGTTCTCCATCTTCTTCATCATCAGATGAGCTTTCATGATGATCCTCTTCTTCATTGCTTGAGCTTGATTCTTGCTTGATCATCTTGAGCTTGCGAGGCTTGTTTGCCTTGGTTTTGAGAGCGATTGACTTGCTTGTAGTTGGCTCTTCGGACATACCAAGAATACCCATTTCATGAGCGCGAATTTCGCCCACAAACTCTCCCACTTCCATCGTATCAAGATTCTCCTTTTGAAGCATAGCATTGATGATGTTGTACTTGGGCTTCGGAAGGAGCATGAGAATCTTGCGGTTGATGGAGCCACTGTCAATTTTAGAAACTTCAAGAGCATTAATGTCCTTGACAATGACATTCAAGCGAGAATACATATCATTGCAATTTTCATGAGCTAGCATCTTAAAGGAATCATACTTAGCTCTAAACAAGTGATATTTTTGTTCACGAACTTTTGTAGAGCCTTCATGAATTTCAATTAGCTCTTTCCATATATCACTTGCTAAGTCCTTGCCATTTACTCTAGCAAAGACTTCCTCATTAATGGCTTCGAAAATTGCATTTCTAGCCTTATCATTCCATTTTAATTGCTCCGAGGTGGGAGTTCTGGTGAACCCGGTCTTTGTTGCCAACCACACTTCGGGGGCAATCGGTATGCGGCCATACGAACTTTCCAATAGGCAAAGTTCTTGCCCTCGAAGTGAGGCGGCAAACCTCCCATCTTGGCCATAGCTCTAGGCGGTGAAGCCTAATGATCCAAATGAGCAACGAGGCTCTGATACCAATTGTAAGGATCGATGGACCAAGAGGGGGGGTGAATTGGGCTTTTTTTTAAATTTCTAAAACAATTAAAGGAACCTTAACCTTATGCAATGCTAGTAAGACTCAATTCACTGACCGGCTAACTAAGCAAACTACACAAGCTAACAAAGATAAGAAACTAAGCAAGGTAGAGCTAAGTTATGATCTCTAAGGTCAAGCACATGAATAATTACATGAAAGTAAGTGCTTGAAATGAAATAGTGGGAAAGAGACAACCGGATTTTTTTTCCGTGGTGTCGATGTGTTGGCACACACCCCTAATCCACGTTGTGACACTCACTATGAGTCTCTGTTCACCATCCCGGTGTGGTGGAGCTCAAGCCACGTACAAACTTCTTCGGGCTCCCACAATCCTTGGCAAGCTCCGGAAGAAATACCTTCAATCACCAAGATCGCCTAGGTGCTGCCAATCACCAAGAGTAACAAGCTAGGGCCTTCACTTGGGCAAGAACCGATCACCAAGAACAGATGCACACAAGCTTTTCTCTACTCAAGTCCTTAGTCTTGCTTCTTGAATGATTGAATGAACAAATGTGTGGAAGATGAAGCTCAAGATGGCTCTCAACAATATATGAGTGTATGAATGTTGCCTGGTGTCAAGAGAGTGCAAAATGACCCATTGGAGGGGTATATATAGGCAGCTCACACGAATAGAGCCGTTGGAGAAAAGCTGCCAGAAAACTGCTTAGCGCCGGTTAATCCGACGTACCTCCAATAGTCAGTGTCGGTTTAACCGATGAATATAAACTGCCCATTCTGAAAACTAGCCGTTACAACTTGGGCAGATTAACTGACGTATCATCGGTTTAACCGGTGAGTGTAGTTGTCCACTGATCAACTGAAAAACCAAGTCTCTGGACAACTGCACCGATGTTAACTTAAATCCATCGTCGGTTTAACCGGTGAGTACAACTTCTGAGATCCCTGGAAAAACCATCTCACTGGTCAATTGCACCGACGTTTCATTTCAAACACCGTCGGTTTAACCGGTGTATAGAACTTGAAATACCCTGGAAAAACCAACTCTGGACTAATGCACCGACGTTAATTCAAGCATCGTCGGTTTAACCGGTGTATAGAACCTGTCCAGACTCTGATAGCTGCGTTTAACCGACGTATAGAAAAGTTGAGTCGTCGGTTAAACCGGTGTATAGACTTTTTCTGATTTTGCCTTTTCTGATTTGAGTCTTGAGTGAAATCCAAATATTATTGAGATATAAGTTGAAAACCACTTATTTGAACTTCTTTAGAACCTGAGTGACCATAGTTTGCATCCATTTTTGATTGATCATGTCCATGCTCAAGTTACTTGACCTTAACCCCTCTTAATAGTGCGATCACTACAAAACTATAAAACCTATACTAACATAAGTGTCCTTCTCAACCTTACGACACTTAGGACTAGAAAGATCCTTAGTCTTGTTATATATTTGAGTTGAATACCGAGATCGCCTTTTTGAATAACGAAATTGAGGGGCCTATTTTGACATATGACTAAATGAGCGGTAATGATTTATTAAGCTGCACAAACTCATTAGTCACAATAATGGTTGTCATTAATCACCGAAACATACCTAGAGGGCTTAGATGCTTACATCTAGAAGCGCGGTAAGATCTTCAACGTATGAAACAACGTGCCAGCCTTACATCCAGAAAAAAGGGATAAACGACGTCATTACCTAGGTCTTGCGTGCTACACTCTTAGTAAGGAAGAGAAGCAAAGTATGTTCGACTGTTTGAACAGTATCAATGTCCCATCAGGCTACTCTTCAAACATAAAGAGGCTACTGAACCTGAAAGAGAAGAAAATCGCACACGTAAAGTCCCATGACTGTCACGTGTTGATGACGCAATTGATTCCAGTTGCGCTTAGAGGTATTCTACCAGCTAAAGTTCGAGCAACAATCATAAAGCTATGCGCATTTCTCAACACAATTTCTCAGAAGACAATCGATCCATCGAGTCTAAGCAGGCTACAAGAGGATGTTGTCCAAAGTTTAGTTAGTCTTGAGATAATATTTCCTCCATCATTCTTCAATATTATGACGCATCTTCTAGTTCACCTAGTCAAAGAGATTAGTATTCTCGGTCCTGTTTTCCTTCATAATATGTTCCCTTTTGAACGATACTTTGCAGTCCTAAAGAAATACGTTCGTAATCGGGCTCGTCCAGAAGGAAGCATTGCGAAGGGTTACGTCATAGAGGAGGTCATTGAGTTTTGTGTTGACTATGTGGAAGAACTCTGCCCAATTGGGATTCCAGTATCACGTCATGAGGGGCGGCTGATTGGAAAGGGCACACTTGGAAGAAAATCAGTAAATGCCACAAGTTCATGCCACGTTGAGCAAAGCACATCTCACAGTTCTGCAACAATCAGCCTTGGTGGCTCCATACATGGAGGAGCACATGCAAATTGTGCGAAGCATGTACCCTTTGAAGTATGAGACATGGATCACAAAACATCATAACGATACATTCGCCACCTGGTTGCAGAAGGAAGTCATGGCCAACGATGAAATTCATGAGCAGCTAGCTTGGCTGGCCAGGGGTTCGGCAAATTCAATCCTGATGTACCAAGGATATGAAATTAATGGTTACATATTTTATACAAGATCCCAAGATAACAAGAGCACCAATCAAAATAGTGGTGTCGTATAGATGCCACTGACTCTAGTGGCCAAACGAACTCATATTTTGGTTACATCGAAGAGATCTGGGAACTCGACTATGGGCCGCTAAAGATCCCTCTATTTCGTTGCCAATGGGTTAAACTGACAGGAAAATGTGTCGATATCGACGAGTACGGAATGACAACAGTAGACCTCAAAAAGCTTGGCTATCGAGACGAACCATTCGTCCTAGCTAAGGATGTCACTCAAGTTTTCTATGTGCAGGACATATCTAGAAAACCAAAAAAGGACAAGTCTAGAAATAAATCAAGTTTTCTAGGTGTAGGAGATGAGCCAAAGCGCCACATTATTCTGGCAGGCAAAAGAAAAATTGTGGGAGTCGACAATGTCACAGATGAAGAAGAATACAACAAGGTTGAAGACATGACTCCGTTCGCAGTGGAGGCTTCCTACGCACGTCTTGATCACAATGAAGGGACTATTGTAAAGCAAACCATCGTTAATATTCCATTAGTTGAATGATTATGTCTTGTAATATTTTTCGTGAACAACCTATTAATGATTATCTCTGATTGTTATGGCAGTATCTGATTTATTATGCAATTATCAGATTTATTGTGCATATAAATGGTTTAATATGCAATTAAATGATTTATTATGCATTTTTCAAATTTATTGTGCAATTAAATGATTTATTATGTAATTATCACATTTTTCATGCATTTAAATGATTCATTATGTAATTAAATGATTTATTATGCATTTTTCAGATTTATTGTGCATATAAATGATTTATTATGCAATTATCACAATTTTCATGCATTTAAATGTTTTGTTATGTAATTAAATGATTTATTATGCATTTTTTAGATTTATTATGCATATAAATGATTTATTATGCAATTATCACATTTTTCATGCATTTAAATAATATATTATGTAATTAAATGAGTTATTATGCATTTTTCAGATTTATTGTGCATATAAATGATTTATTATGCAATTATCACATTTTTAATGCATTTAAATGATTTGTTATGTAATTAAATGATTTATTATGTATTTTTCAGATTTATTGTGCATACAAATAATTTATTATGCAATTATCACATTTTTCATGTATTTAAATGATTTATTATGCATTTTTCATACATTTTGTATGCATTTAAATGATATATCAGAACTAATGTGAATAACCTATTGGTACCGGTTGATATTTTCAACCGGTACCAATGTCTTTGAGAGAAAAAAAGACTTGGGAAAAAAAGGGTTGGGCAGGAGTCGAACCCGGGCATTGCGGGAGCATCAGTTATATGCCAAGTTCAGCAAATGTGAATTCTGGCTTCAGGAAGTTGCTTTCCTAGGCCATATTCTCTCTGAAGGAGGTGTCGCCGTGGACCCCGGCAAAGTCCGCGATGTTCTTTCCTTGGAACAACCCAAAAATGTCTCTGAAATTCGAAGCTTTCTGGGCTTAGCCGGGTATTATCGTCGATTCATCAAAGATTTTTCCAAAATAGCTAAACCCATGACTCAGCTTCTTGAAAAAGAGCACCGGGTGTTTTTGTCACCCGGTACCAAAGGGCTTAGGTATATATGGTTGTGCCTTGTTCTCCCTTCCTCACTTAGCGTCCTCTGCCCCGATCGTCGCCTCCGTCGCCCCCTCCGACGCCGATCGTCGCCTCCGCTGCCCCGTCCGCGCTGCTCCTGGTCGTCCACCGCCGCGCCAACTCAACGCCGCCGCCAATCATCGTCTACCGCGCCGCCAATCGTCCTCCACCGCCGCGCCTCCTCGACGCCCCCGCACGGCCGCCCGTCTCTTCGGTGCGCCGCCGCCGCCTCCACCTTAACGCCGCCGCCCCGTCCGCTGCGCTGTCTCCGCCTCAACGCCGGGCACGCCCCGACCGCCCCGGCTCCGCTTGACGACCCCGCCCGGCCGCCGTTCCCCTTCGCGCCGCCGTGTGCCTCGACACCGCCGCCCCTGCCCCTGCGCACCGCCGGCTCCGCCTCGCCGTCGCCGCGACGTCGTCGTGCTGCCGCTTCCCCCACGCCGACGACCGCCGCAGAAGCTTCGTGTGTTGGTAACGAGCGTCGACGGCCACTTCTCCCCCTTCTTCCCACACCCGCACGCTCGAAATTTCTCGCCGGAGTTACTCCGAGCCGCCTCGCCGCCGTGCTCGTTCTCCGCCGTGCGGCCGCCCCGCGCAGAGCCCCTAAACGAGTTCGCTGGGTCGCGCTCGTTCCTCCCGTCCAAACCGCGCGCAAAACCATGCCCGGACGGCTGTTTTCTGCCTACTCCGGCGAGGTCGCCGCGAGGTTCGCCGCCGCCCGCTCCGCCCCGGACCAACCCTAACCGCCCAATCTCGAACCAACGGCTCGGATTTAATCTAAACACGAGTCAAACCCGCCCCGTACCGGCCAACTGTGGCAATTTTGCAAAAGAGCCCCCTATTTTTATTGAATCAACCCGCAGTCCCCTATTTATATTTCAGTCCTTAGATTCTTTTACCCATGCTCTTTTCTTTTTAAATTCTTCGCAGATAAGCCCCTGAAACCTTGTTTTAGCCATAACTTTATCGTTTTAGCTCCGTTTTTCTCGATTCTTGCGCTCACGTGATCGTTGCAACGCGTACAATAGTTTTATAGCCTTGTTTTGCTCTGATTACATTGTTTGATGTATTGTTTCTTATTTTTTTGCATTTAATTAGGTATTTAAATAGAGAGTGAATAATGCTTTTCATTATTTAAATAGAGAGTGAGTAATGCTTTTATGTATTTAATCATGTATTTATTTGTGTATTTAATCATGTATTTAATTATGTATTTAATCATGTATTGAAATAGAGAGTGAATAATACTTTTATTTATTTAAATAGAGAGTGAGTAATGATTTTATATATTTAATCATTTATTTAAATAGAGAGTGAGTAATGCTTTTATTTATTTAATCATGTAACACCCAACACGTACAAAACAGAGCCCTCTATTTAAATAGAAAATGGTGTCCCGTCTCCGTCCCCGTTACTGCTGGTATAATGTATTCTTTCTCCTCCTCTGCTGAACGCTCGGTCGCCTTCTCACCGACGCTCGATCTCTCGCTCGCTCACTCTCTCTCTCTCTCTCACTCACACACACACACACACTCACACAGACACACACACACAAACACACCACACACACACACACACACACACACACACACACACACACACACACACACACACACACACACACACACACACACACTCGTTCGAAGCTCTCTCGCTATCTCCTCACCGACGCTCGATCTCTCGCTCTCACACACACACACACACTCGTTTAAAGATGGTCATAGACTCTAACTCATTTATACGGTTTTAGTTAAGGATGGACCCTTTCGGTGATGACGAGGCCGCCAGGCAATACATGTTGGACGCAATAAACAAAGATATGAGACCCAACACCACCCAGCCAATCGGTGAAGAAGATGCTCGGACAACTGATTCCTTCCTGAATATGTCTGGAGATGCCGACGAAGAAAATGATGACTTTGCGCCGCCGCCCAATCATCAGCAGCATGTTCCAGTACGAATCTTAAAACTATATGCATGGTGACTTCGGTAGATTACTTTTGCGATTAATATATTTTTTCTGTAATTTAGTCGACCTCCGCATCGACTTCGTTGAGCCAATCAAAAGGGAGACGCCGGCCAACCAAGAAAATGGAGGGAAAACAGGTCGTCACAGAAGTGGACGCAGAGGGCTGTCCAAGTGCTCCAAAGGTTGCTAGCGCAAAATTTGTCAACCAATGTGGGGTTATTGTTCGGGCAAGAATTCCGATCACCACAAGACTATGGAAATCGAGGAAACTAGAAGAACAGCAATACACCGTGCCTCCACATCAGAAGGAAATGTTATGGACAGAACTTAAGGATATGTTCACTTTTCCTGAAGGAGTTGACCAAGAACTTGTGAAGAAATGTGCCTTGAAAAAGATGGCCCTTGCCTTTGCAACTTTCAAGAAGAAGTTGCACACCAATTACATTAAGAAGGATAAGGAGTCGAATTGGGATGATCTTCCTCAGATTAAACCATACTGGGAGGAGTTCAAACAATACAAACTATCAGACGAAGCCCAAGGAAAATCCAAATAGGCCAAGACAAATGCAGCAAATAAAAAGTACAGCCACCACCTTGGGGCTGCCGGGTACAAGAAGTCAGTTAAAAAATAGCAGAAGATGGAGCAGGACTTTATGGATAGAGGCATCAGGCCGACGACTTGGGATTGGCCGGATAGATCCAAGTGGTGGTTATTTGCTAACGGCGTGACACTAAACCAGTTGGATGGAACTTTGGTCGTGCCAGAGCATATGCAAGAAGTGTCCCGCGATCTAGTCGCTGCAATAGATGAGGCCCAACAAGGAACATTCCAGCCTCAAAGGGAGAATGATGAGCTGACAAGGGCATTAAAGAATCCGGAACACCCTGGACGAGCCCGCGGCATCGGCGTGGTCCCATGGAAAGTTGCTTGGGCCATAGATTCCTCTTACAAGAGTCATCGAAAGAGCAAAGCTGAACAAGAAGAGAAACTCTGTACCATACAAGAAGAGATGAACATGAAGGTTGCGTCCTTGGAATCTCAGATGGACGCCTGGGTTAATGAGGCAGTGCAGCTAGCTCTGAGCCAAAGGGGCACTGCTGGGTCGCACCCGGATGTTGTGATAAGCCCGGCCTCTCAGTGACGCAGCAGTTGTGCATCCACGGCGGCGCCCGACATACAAGCTGAACAGCAACCCCAGATTGAGCTAATGGCAGTAGATGACCAGAGGTATCCAGTGGATGATGCCACCATGCCGACACCGTACGAGCTTCATGTGCGAGCAAAGAATATATCCATTCATGTCGCATACGAGTCAGCCCTACTACAATTCATGGAAGGCCGATACCCCCTGGCTACACCTCCGTCACAGTCGAGCAGATAGTTGGAAACAATGACGATCTTGGGCTCGACTTTGTTGGAGGGGGATGGAGAGAAGACATTGTGAGACACACTACACGGGGTCATTCTATGGCGCAAGGCCGACATCAAACTTACTGCAAGCAAAACGATTCCCGTGCAGACCGATCGTCCGTCTCCGCGGCCTCCCTCACCGCTGTCCCCACAACCACCTCCCTCACCACCGTCTCCGCCGGTGCAAAGGGCCACAAGTACTCCAACTCCTCCTGCACCAGAAAAAGGAAAGAAAAAGACAGCATCCCTCCCAGCGGCTGGACCCTCAAAGAAGAAGCAGAAAACGGTCGAAAGAAAATTGACCTACGAGAAGACCGCTGAGGAGTTGGAAGAGGACAGTGCTCGATATATAAAAGAACAGTTGAAGCCTAACGTCCCCCCGCAGAGGCAAAATGTACCTCTAGAATTAGGGAAAAAGCTTCTCGCGAACCTAGACAACCCACCAAAACCGAAAAGTTTACCCTCAGACTATGATCGTACTCTGACAAAGGCACACAAGGTAAGAAATGTGAAGAAAAAATGTGGCAAGACCATTCCTCAGCTTGGCACACAACAAAAAGAACTCGAGCCCCTCCGGGTACCAGGGTTGCTAGTCCTACACCCGACGGACGTACAACTCCAGGCGGACCTACAAGCGGAGATATTTCTTTCAGAAACTAGATTGACGCTAGAGCAGGCAACAGGGCAAGATGAGGCAGCAGATATCCCTGTCGCTCCCGTTCTTACTCCATTCAAGCATGGAAAACCTTTTGTCACTGAGGAAGAGGAGAAAAGTCTAGGCACGCAGATGTTCAATTTGCATAGATGGTACCTGCGAATGTCGAATGACGAAGGCAAAAATGTTTGGAGTCAAGTATCGTGACCATGTTTTCTTCCGCGAGGAGGACGACTTCTGGGTGTACTTCGAAGATTTATATCATATTTACCATCGACAAGCCCTCGACGCCTCTATCATCACTATTTGGGTTCTGTAAGTTTCACTTACCTCTACATTAATACTTTTTGTTAACAAGAACATAATTATCTGTGTGCATTATATAATTTCTATTGTATCGTGTAGACAGGAGATTCAAAGAAGCCGAAAATATGGATGGCACCATCAGATCGGCTTCATGTCTCTGTTGCTAGTCAACCAGAAAATGCTCAACCAAAATTACAGGGACACGTGCCAAAACATGTACGATTTGTTGATTAGGCAAAATTACAAATCCTATATCTTCATACCATACAATTTTGGGTAAGCCTTGGTCGACTCAATCTTCTGTTATATTACTAAATAAATACTAAGTCGTCTAATGCATGTATGTATATATTCTATCTATATCTGTCGTTATCATTGGATTTTACTCATACTTTCTGTAGACACCGGCAATCTTGTAGTCTTTGACTCAATGAGAAATCTAAAGTCCGCAATCCAACATATCATAGACCCCTTGAACAGGTAAGTTCAGTTTGCACAATCAAATCATTTTTCAGTTAATAATAATTGTTGAATATCAAACTTAACTTTGAGCGCAGGGTGTGGAAAAAATTTGTGAAAATGAACAAAGAGCGTGGTCAATGGAGCCCCGAACTGAACGTTAAAATAGATTATCCAGTATGTTGATTCACAAATATTTGTCTAGTTAAGTAATACCAAATTGTTCTAAATTGAGTAATTTATTTGTTTCTCTTTAAGTGTGCGAGACAAAAACAAGGAACTGATTGGTGTGGGTACTACATATGTGACTACTTGCACATCATGACTCCATGTGGGAAGACTACTGAAGAGGACATAAGAGTACGTAAAAATTGTTCACTAGTACATTTTCGTTATTATACTAACGCACATGATGTTAATTATTTTTTCCTAAATGATATATGTCTCAAATGGGGGATGAATGTTACTCTACTGATCGGATCAACGCCGTGTGCGAGCAGCTCGCCGGATTCATTTTGAACGAGATCCTGGATCCTAGAGGCGAGTTCTACCACGACGGTCACATCCATAGAGGATTTCCATCGAGCTCCTGAGGGGACCAGTAGTTGGACTACAAACATGACTTGTACATTTGTTAATATTTCTAAACGTGATGCCTTGATGTTTGTATATTTGTAAATATATTAGTTCATCTAATTAGCTTAATTATATGCTCGCATTTCACTTTTAGTTAGTTTCAAATATTCTCTGAAAACAAACACGAACGACCAATGAACGTATAGTACTGTAGAGCTCGAGTGCGTTTAGCAATTATAAAAGAATAAACAGTAATAAATATAATAAACAAAACTAGATTTGGAAAAAAAAAGAAAAAGGTCATTGGTACCGGTTGGAAAGACCAACCGGTACCAAAGGGGCTGCCACCTTGCGTAAGGTGGCAGCCCCTTTGGTACCGGTTGGTCTTTCCAACCGGTACCAATGGGTGCCTAAGGCACCGGGTTAAATACCCGGTGTTTTAGACCCAAGTCAATGGTCTCGGTTGCGGAGCACCGATTGGGAAATCGGTACCTTGGGCCTTTCTCAGTCGGTGCTGAAAGTCTGTTTTCTAGTAGTGTACCCAAATTAGATTCACCGTACCCCTCACGCTGGACCTGTCTGTAAGGCTACTTACAAGGAATTGCAAACACAGGAGTTCCGTGAGGAGTCCAAATCAACAAGCGCTGATGTGTTTGAAGGCAATCCGACTGAAGTAGGAGTTACATGAGGATTGAGGAGTGTAAATCAACGAGCACCGATGTGTTTGAAGGCAATCCAGTAGCACCAGCTCATGAGTAGGACTATCGAGGAGGCATGATGGAGAGAAGATGATGGCCCAATATCTGAGGTATAGCCTATAAGATTTTACCGAGAACCGCGTGTAGCGCGGGTGGCAGAAGCGGGTGGGTGGCTTCCTGCCCGACCGGGTTAGATCCTGGATCGGCCTGGGTGTCTCACCGGGGCTGTGTCCCCTGAATAAATTTCGTTGCCTCGCACGAATGTGCCACAACTGTCATATCTTTCAGCCGTGGTGTATAGCCTAGGTATAAGTTGTAGTTCTAGCTTGCGCACTAGAGGTGTGAGTGGGTTAGAGGTGTGCGTGTGGTGTGCGTTGGTGCGTGAATTCAGATACTACAATTTGTATGGAAGGTTGAGGCAATCAAAAAAAAAAGCCTATAAGACTTACCTTGGAAGTAGCTGGTAAGCATGTATGGTTTGGCTGAAATCATGACGCTAAGAAAATTGGCTGGTAATTATTGTATACTAGATTTTCCCCTGGAAGAAAATATATATGGCTATTGCAAAGTAACCAATAACATGTGCCTACGATCGGACCAGGGACAAATCAGGGGCATGCTAATTAGCGTGCGCCCCAGAAGACAAGTAACGCTCGATTTCCGACGACAGAGCGTGCATTTCCTTTGTAGGAAAATTTTCTCATCTCTAATTTTCTAGTTTTAAAAATTTATAATTTATGCATGTAAATTTTATGCATAAATTTTCTTTTCAAATAACTTTCTAGCGAATATTTTTTTAGCACAATTTTTATGATGCACGGAAATTTTACACATAACTTCTTTGAGTCAAATTTTTACACAATATTCTTTAGCATAACATTTCATAGCATACAACTTATATGCATAATTTTTTTTAAGAAAATGTATCGAAATATTTTTATTAGCGTAACTCTCATGATAAGTTCTCGCAAATTTTCCGCATAAGTTCACTGTCCAACTTTCCGAGAAAATATTATCTGGAAAACTTTTTGAACAACATCTACGCATAAGTTCATTACCCAACTTTCCAAGAAATATTTTTTAACACAAATTTGATGAAACAATTATCAAACAAAACTTCCTAGGAGACACATAATAGAAGGCAAAAATACTGAAAATGGAAAATATAACACTTGATTTAATACAACTCAAACTTAGAAAGGGAAAGAAAAAAAAGAATATCAACTAATACATGTGTCTATCACTCTGTGCAGCACGTACTCTATGTATTGTACTCAAAACTAGCCTCTGCCTGCTCAACTAGATAGATCTTTTTCGCTCAACGGTTTGGATAGAATAGAACCTGCTGCTTCTCCATCCTTCAGTCAGTCCGCCCCCCGACTGGACGTAGGACGCGGGGACTGAGGCCGGCGAGCCATGGCGGCGGCTCTCCTCTCCCCTTCTCCCTCTCTCCCGAGCCCCAACTCACAGTCCTCGCTTCGCCCAAGGCACGCGCTCGCTCAGTCGCACGACTCTCAGCTCACTGCCCATTCGCGTAAACTGCACACACATCCCCCTCTACTTGGCTGCGCTCCTGATTCTTGGTTGGTTCCTGGGGATTGTGCAGGAGCGGGGGCGCGCTCGGCGCGGGAGCAGCGCGCGTTCCACTACCGAGGAGGAGGATCCGTGTGCTCACCTCGTGCTCTCGCGAGCCTGCTGCCGGGAACCGCTGGTTGGAGGTGGAAAGGAGGCGCCTTCTCCTCTCCGGGCTCATGTCTTCTGTCGCAATCGCACTCCCAATTTCAGGTAGGAATCACGGGATGCGTCAGATCCTGCGGGTGCATGGTTACTTAATAACTTCTGAAGTATGATTGATGCTCATCTCTGGAGGGGAGTATGAGCTTGTTTAGTCTCGTCCGGTTTCTGCGCATCGAATTGTCAGTTGTATTTGCATGTCATTGTCTCATCGTTATGTTTGAATAAACCCATGAGCTGTTCTATTTTATGTTAATCTGGACCTGCATAATGTGATACATGCTGTACTCTTGTGTTTATCTGCATTTCCTTGCATAATGTTTAGCTGCCCCCTCCCCTCCCCCCCCACCCCTGAAAGACTAATTCATAAATGTTCATAAGCACTTTGTTCATGACGTTTCTGTAGAATCATATGCTGCCATGGAGACTGATGAAGATGTGAAGATGAGGACGCAAGTTGATGAGATCAATGCATATTCTTTTCTTTACCCTGTCGAACTACCAGGAAAGAAATTCTCCTTCAAATGGTATTTCAGCTCTCTGTACTACAATTCTGTACCACCATCTACTCTTTCTGTCAGAATTTCACTGTTATTTATACTCGTTGGATTCTCCATGAGCACTACTAGGATAACACACAGTGACTTGCTGTCCCATTCTATTATATTCCCAGGGTAGAGTCCAGAAAACCGGAACGATACTCCTCTGCAGCGCCACTATCGCGTGAGTAGCCTCTAGTATAACAACGTTAAGCAATGGTCTTATTACTCTGTTCATATAAAGGGATTGCTTCATTAAGCATAAGAATTTCCACAGTTGTACTTTTAAAAACCTCATTCATTTGACAATGATAGCAAACTGACTGGAACTCCATGGCTCAATGCAGCTGATGCACGGCAACGTATTGTATCGGAGCGAGTTGACATGATACATAATGTTGTCATCTCAGTCTCGGTAAATTCTCAAATACTATATGATACTAGGAAATGCAGAAGTCTGCAACGTGTTGCATTATTCGAACACAATGTATCATCTGTTAGCAATTAGGTTTCTGTATCCGGACTTTGTGGAAATTGTCATGGAACTAAATATTTTATTCTTGATGCAAATTGTTAGGGTCGAGATTTGATGAGAATCGCATCAATTGAAACTCTGAAAAATTCACTCATGTACATCATTTGTCTCGTGCAGATTGGGCCACCAAATTCACGTTTTTTACCTTCAAAAGACAAGAGTTCATGGGATCCAAAAGATGTTGCTGATTGCATTTTGTCTGATAGATCTACCCTGGTACATACTTGTTTTTTTTCTTTATTTTTTTATAATTTATTAGCCATTTTGATTGCATTGCGTTGAGCAAAATTGTGTCCAACAAACTATATGGATTAAGAAAAGGACGGCTATAATCTGAGTAATTCACCGGATACATCAAGAAAGCAAAGTTCAATCAAAAGCACAAATTTAGTTTCAGATGTTTCTTGGTTATCTCCCTGTGTGGCTGTGTGTCACATGAAACATACATAATTGTCTCATGGTGTGAATCTATGGTAGTTAATCAACAACAAATTGTCAACAACTCATAGACCTAATCAGAAACTGTTGATATACTGTCATGCTGATGAAGGTCTGAAGTTCCTTGAATGCAGTTTTATGTTGATATTTGGTGACATTGATTTTACAATTAAACTATATCACCTTGCAGAAAGTAACGACTGGCCAGCGCATGACAGAGAGCTCTGTCCTTGATGCACACTGTACAGAGGTAAGCTCAGATCATTATTATCATACTTGAAGGCCAGTTTTCTTAGTTTTCGGAGTTGACATGCACCAGTACATATTGAAAACTATTTGTAGGTTGATGGAGAACCGTACTGGTATTATGAGTATCTAGTTCGGAAATCGCCAACGAAGTCAGTAAGTTTTCTGGCACATATACATTTGGCAGGATACATATTTGTATGAAGAGTGTCAGATAGAATATACGTTTAATGCTTAGATTAATACTTTATCATGCATATAAACTTATTATTAGTCACATAGTGCAAAGATGTATGCATATATCCATGTAAGGAAGCTTAATGTCCTTAATGATACTCTTTGTTTATTCAGGCACCAGAACCAAATTTGTTTCGACATAATGTAGCGTGCACTGCTGAGCGAGATGGTATTACTTCATCTTTGTATTTTTTGATCAAAGATCCTTCACTCCATTATATTAAAATATTTCTTTGTTCACTCACCCTCTTTTATTTTTTTTACCAGGGTACCTGTACTCACTAAATGCTTCCACTCTCAGCAAGCAGTGGGAATCTGTAAGCTCTGAACATCCAATTGTTTCATATCAATCTGCACGGAAATATGATTTAGGGTTTGATTTCATTATTGCTACTTCCAATATAGGAGGACCATGTATTTTTCATAAAAGTCTCTTTATGTTTCAGCTTCTAACCAGTATTTAACATTTGCAACACAGATGGGACCTTTTCTACAAAAGACTGTGGCATCCTTTCGCCTTCTCCCCCCTACAGACAGCTACGTTCCTCCTTACAAGGATCCTTGGAGATTTTGGTGACATGGTTATTCTTTTTGCTGTTTCATTTTTTTCGCTTCTGGTTTTAGACCATGTTTCACGTAGTGGATGTCTAGTGAGTGCTTGTACTTTCAGCATGACTGATAAAATTGTTGGAATATAAGTGAATTGCCCACCTCTCCCCCATCAGCTTAAGCTTTTGGGTTGAACTGGTCGGTGCATGCAACTCAATATGGTATCAAAGCCAGAGGTCTCGAGTTCGAATCCTGGTTAGCGCAATTAAATAAAATAATTGTTGCTTGCTCCTATTCCACGTTTGAGGCCTGAGGGAGCCTCCACGTGAGGGGGAGTGTTGGAATATAAGTGATGCCCACCTCTCCCCATGAGCCTAAGCTTTTGGGTTGAACTGGTCGGTGCATGCAACTCAATAAAAATCAGGGACTGAGTTTTCTTTGGCCAGTCAACTTTAAATCAGCCGTTCTGATTAATCAAAAGTCAAATGCATCTTAAGATCTATATCACTAAAATCCTTGGGGGGTGGGGAGCTCAAGTCTCTACTCCCCCCTGTTTTTTCAAATAAGGTGTATTTTGTAACATTAGGACAAGGCTTTGAGTCTTTGACTGCTGATTACTCCTTCAATATTTCGTTCATGTGCCGAAAATCATAATCATAAATAAGTATTTTTGAATACGAATCTAATAGCATCAATTTCGTGTCAAAAATTATGTTTGAATAGAGTAGTTGTTTGTCAAATGTGAAATAAGTCTTTTAATTTCAAATGGAGGGAGTCAAAAACATAGTGCTTAATTCTGTTGCTTTACCCTGCTGCTTAAATCTGTACCTTTCTCCATTTCTATTTCCTGTATAGAAAACATTTTTTACATTGCATATTTGTTTTTTCACCACTAATTTTCATCGCTGCGTTGTCTTTATTAGTTTATTCTAACAACAACTGCACGGTATTACCTACTCTTTCTCGACTTCTTCCTGTCTTTGTTCCATTTCGGAGAAGCTTGTTAGGTTTTCCACAAGCAACCTTATAGTTTACTAATCCAGTCAGGTAGATTGTCATCTGTGCAGAATACTGCACCTACCCAGTTGTTTAATGCCAAGCCTTTTATATGTGATAGTGATAGTAAAGTGAAAACATGGTGCTCATGTGGTGAATAAAGTAATATCTAATGCGTCTAGGTTGCAACCATCCCCAGATGATTACATCCTAATAGGACTTCAGTGTGCTCAGTTGACTACAAGTTGAGAATCCTAAGTTGGCCACCTTACAGCAAATAAATGCCACACTAAAGAACTGCTGCTTATATAAACCTTCCTCACATATGCCCTGACCATAGGCCCCCTTTATCAGTCAGCCTCAGCAAAAGCTCTCCCGTGTATGAGAATGGTAGCAAGAACACAGAGCTCCAGCCTCCTACATGACTCTGCTACTTTTGCTTCCTGTGGAGATGCAACGTTGTGAAGGATGAGCTCTTCATTGGCGTGAAGAGTCGTTGCGGTCTACAGGGCTCTTGTGTGTCCAACTCCATAGGACAGCCCCAAAGCCTTGTAAACCGCACGACTCCTCGTGCCAGCAAAAGAGATTGCAGTAAACATATCCAGGTTTCATCATATTCAACTTTGGTGATTAGCGAGGTGTTTTTCTTCTCTAGAACTATTTTTTTTTCATATCTTATGCATGTTTGGATTCTTAGCATTCTTTTAGGATTTTTTAAAATCCTTTCGAATTTGAACTAAATCATGGGAACTATGGTTCCAGTCTCTGGTACCAATAGTTCCAAACAAGTCTTCACTCAGAAGCAAATGTAGATACTTCAGCAGTCGTTTTCAGAAATTTAAAGCAGTTGCAATCATGAGGTCTGGAACACACGTTTTATTCTTTAATTTTCTCCTCTTCTATTAACACACTTTTTAATTTTATTCTTTAGTGTGTGTGTGTTTGGGTCTATGTAGGACTCCTTTCTCTTCTATTAATACAATGATATGCAGCTCTCCTGCGTGTTGGAGAAAAAAATTCTTTAATTTTCTCAATCTAGATCTGAAATTCAATTAGAGGTACACTTCACAGATAGCATTTTCCTGCTGCAGTTTAAATTTCTGATTGAGAATGCATATATTCATGGAACTGTTTTTGGTTGGTTCAAACATTTGTTGCGAGCATATAACCATGAGCTAGCTGTGCACTCTTGACTATTCTCTTTATGCAACAACACACAAAACCAACTTTTGCTCATATTTCTCATGAGGCCACACTTACGATCTACACTCTACAGTGTACATTGTCTAGCTAATAGTATACTCAAAGATACATTGTCAGAATGATCTAGCACCAAAGTAGCACCTAGCAGGTCCAGGTTCGAATCCTCGTGGGATCAAATTTCCAGGGGTGTTTTTTATTAAAAAAAATTCCCTTGCCGACAAGAGCTGGGGTTTGGTGTCTTCTTTTCTAAGCTGGGACAAGGTCGCTTCTTCTTAATGAAAAACTGTGGGACAGTCTTAACCCTACCGGTCTAGTTTTTTTTAAGAATGATCTAGCACATTTGATGTGAGGATTTCACAACCTTTTTTTGAAGGGTCAGTTGGATCCATGCCACTCCAATTTCTTGAAATTGGATCTCATGTTGAAAATCATGCCATTGAGTGGCATGATTTTCAACATGACACTCAATTTCACGGAGTTGTGGTGGCATGAATCGAATTTTCCCTTTTTTGAATGGACAGCAAATGCTTCGCTGAACTTTTATTTGAAGGAACAAAACAACTGGCTTCAACCATGTTTTTTTTGTTAAGAGGAAAATGAGGGAAAAGGAACAACTGGCTTCCCTCTTTTTTTCCCTTTTACTTCTTCAGGCAGCTTTATTTCGTTGGTGTATCTGCATAGTTCGATGTTCAATTCACCAGCCATATCTTCTTCACGTGTCTGGCTGTGATTTCTTTTTTTAAGTCCTCGTGTGTCAGCTTCACCTTGAAGTCGCTCTATTCGGCTGGATGTGGCTAATAGCTGGTGCTGATTTGTTGTGAGAGAAAATTATTACTGATAGGTTGGTGGCTGATGTTAATTTGGTGTGAGAGAAAAGCACTGCTGGCTGGCAAGCCAGGTGAACAGAGCAAATGTTGGCATCTAGTTTATCGATCTTGATTGTCCACTTGCCCCTGAGTAATTTTAGAGAATGTTAGTCAGCAACCAAATACTGGGACAATTGAGACATAGATGCAATGAGCTCGTCCAAACCTCAAGGCAGATTCGATCTGACCATATAGGGTGAGATTTTCATCATACCTATGGATGCAAGTCATGTATATTGGTTCATTGGGTCGATCTAAAAAGTTGATAAACGAACTAGAATGACATTTTGTATAAATAATTTGAGAGGTGAGATGAATTAGAGTGGCAAGCTATCGTAATTAATTAGCTAACCAAACAAACACTGTTGGGTATCCACTTGCACCCTTAATCATACCCCATTCAAAGTTCTTGAAGACTTGAAGATATTCGGGGCAGGAACAACTTATAGCCTCATAGCAGTCAACAGAAGTACTAGGGCATAATTCTCGATGAAGATACCAAGAACTTGGAATATGCCTCTAGAGGTACTTGGGAGCTTGCATCACTCAACTACGAAGAGCTCGGAAGCTTGTCAGATTCGGAACTACGGGATTGCTAACGTGGTCTAGATCTTTCTAGATAAAGATAGGGCATGCCCTATGCCTTAACCTGTTATAATGTACTCAGATACAAGTAGTACTAGTCGGTATAGAAGAAATCTACTCGGTATAACTGGAGTAGGATTCCCCAGGTCATACCACACCTTACCTGTAACCATGCCCCTGAGACTATATAAGGCGGAGAGGGGCCCTCCATAATATATATCAACATCAAGCAATACAAAACACCAAATAGGACGTAGGGTACGACGCTTTTTGATAGCCTAAACCTACCTAAATCTTGTATTATGTGCACCTTCAAATTCATGATCTCGGCGACACCCTACTTACAAATCTACTATCTTGGGTTATCTCTTGGTAGGTTTGATGGCAAAAACACCAACAATAGTTTATTCAGAATATTGAACCAGATATGAAGAAATGTTGAATTTAATATTTGACAACATTTTAGTTATACTGCTTCAATATTTTAGACATACAGTTTCAATATTATCATATAAAATGTTGAAGTAGTTTATTCAGAATATTGAATTTAATATTTTGACAATGTTGAATAGTGCTGGCTTAACATTTACACATGCTTTCTTTTGAAAAAGTTAAAGTAAATACACGGGAAAAAACTACTACCATGCTCCACTAGTTCACATGATTCTGCGGGACCATCTAGTATTTTTTTAGAGGATGCGGGGCTATAGTTGGCAGATGGGCTGGCACTGGCATGACTGGAAAAGCACGACCCGGCCCGTTGCCATTAGGGCCAATACCGTGCCCATGCCAGGTCCAGTGCCGTGCTTGGGCCGCATTCGCGGCACGTGGCCCGAGCACGGGCACGAGCCGCTTAATGGGTCGGCACGAGAACGGGCTGTTTAACAACCCAAAAGTTCAATAGTCCATATAAAGAAACGCTAATCTCCACCCTCCTCTCTCTCCGCTTAATGGGCCGGCACTCTCCCTCGCGCGTCTCTCTCTCGGCGGTTTTTTTATTTTTTATTTTTTTCGTTTTTTTACAAAAATATATTTTCGTGTTCGAAATTTACATGAATATACCCCGGCCGCCCCGTTGCCGGGTGGCCGGGACCTGGCCGCCCGGCAGCCGAGCGGCAGGGGCTTATCTGCAAAAAAAATTGATAAAAAATTGCGCCGAGGTCCCTGGAGAACTGGCCACCCGGCAGCGGGGCGCCCAGCCCTTCAGGCCGCCCGGCAGCGGGGCGGCGGGCCCTGGCCGCCCGCCTGCGTGGCGACCGGCCCCCTCAACCCCATATAAGCTGTTGGCTGCCCCTCACCCCCTCATTTGCCTCACTAAAAGTCCAGAAAAAAAGAAAAGAGAGGGAGGGAGGGAGAGGAGGGGTGACGGAGAGGCAAAGCGGCGAAGCCCTGTCGGATTTTCAAGCCGGCGACTGTAGGTAACTAAAATTTTCTACATTTTATAAATAGATTATGTTGTAATTATTTTTTTGAAACAGTAGATTAGCAATCAGTTCAATTATTGTTAGGAGTGATTAGTGGTACATTTAGGTGCTGTTACTTATAGTGATTAGCGTTGATATAGTACATTTAGTGTTAGATTTAGTATTAGAAAATACTAGAAAATTGTTAGAGAAGTTTTAGAAAATCAAAAAATTGAAAGGTAATATTAGAAAATTATAGAAAATGTTAGAAAATTATAGAAAATGTTAGAAAATTGTAGAGAATGTTAGAAAATTGTAGAAAATTATAGAAACTATTTTATTGAAATAGTAGATTAGTAATCAGTTTAATTATTATTTGAACTGATTAGTGGTACATTTAGGTGTAGTTACTTGTAGTGATTAGCGTTGATATAGTACATTAGCAATCTAATTAATTAATTTTAAAAATTGCAAGATAATATTAGAAAATTTATAAAATGTTAGAAAATATTAGAAATTATTATAAATCGTTAGAAAATCTTAGAAATTGTTTAGGAAATATAAGGAGCTATTAGAAATATTTAGATGTGTGTGATTGTATTGTATTGTTTTGATCTTACGTGGTAGGTATGGCCGGGGTTACTCCTGCGTTGCTTGACCCAACAATAGACTCGGGTCACCGGTCCTTCCTTGCGAAGGTTCAGCACCAAGAACTAAATGTGCTGCGTCCACGTCCACCTGCAGAGTTGGTTGCTGTAGACCCACGATGGGTGCCCAGGTGATATGTCGTCTATTTTCTGTTTTTATCCGTTATACATTTCGTTATATAATGTATTAATATTTGTGCACTGTATGATGCAGGCTGAGCGAGGCAGGTCTGCTCACTGTGGCTCGTCTTGCTGAGAGTGCTTTGGTGAAGCTAGACAGGTCTCTACTTTCAGCTCTCGTTGACAGATGGAGACCTGAGACACACGTTCCACCTCCCTTGTGGGGAGATGGCACCGACCCTGCAGGATGTTGCGATGCTGCTTAGTCTTTCTATCACCGAAGACGCTGTCGGGCCCCGTGTGGTACCTTCTACGTGGCTGGAGGATCTTGAGAAACGTTTTGCAGGTGTTGCCACCACGATTGATCCTGAAGATTTCAATGAGCACCCACAGTCGAAAGGCCCCTCCAAGTCATGGCTCCTACAGTTTCAGGTACAATTTCGTACAAAATGATGTGTTGATGTATTTTATGGCTTTGAAATATCTCATGTGTTTCTTATTCTCAATGTTCGTACTTCATTGCAGCCGGATCTGTTGGCAGCCGATGCTGATGAGTACGGCGTGACTAGATCACTCGAGGCATACCTGCTGTGGTTGTTTGGGTACATCATGGTCAACAACTCACATGGCCACTGTGTGGATAAGGTGCTTCTGCCCTACGCACAGGAGATCGCCGATGCAGATGAGGATGCCATACCCTTATATAGTTGGGGTTCAGCGGTTCTTGCATGCACATATCATGGACTCTACAAGGCATCACGACAGAATGATAGGAATGCTGTCCCAACGGGGTGCCCAATTCTGCTACAGCTTTGGTCTTACGAGATGATTGCTATCGATCGTCCCATGATTGACCAGTCACCGTACACACCAGATATGTACGGTGACACGGATGACGACAGACCTACCATGGGGACTCTCTGGTACTCTCGACAGGTATGGACCCGATAAAAATTTATATTCTATGCATACTATGGTCATACATTGTTCCCTCAATACATTTCTTATGGACACATAATTTTTATTTTTGCAGAAAACATGGGCACATGTACAGACCCGGCGGTCTTATCCTGAGTTTGTTGCCGAATTTGATCGATTGACCCCAGAAGACATTGTGTGGGAGCCATATAGTCCTTCGGCTATAGCCGCACGTGCACCGCTTGGGATATCTTCGGTGTGCACACAGGACCAGGGCCTATGGATGACTACTGCAGCTTTAGTGTACGACGTTGCAGTTGAGGCCCACTGCCCGGATAGAGTCATGAGGCAGTTCGGTCGACGCTAGTCTTTCCCTGTGTCTTCAGCGTTGGATCGTGTTCAGCGCCACGATCATAGGTACCAAAAATGTATGAGCACCCATGTACTAATAACGTGAAACTAATTTCTATTTAACGTGCAGTTTATCAAGGGCTGGACATCCTTTCTCGACAATGTGGGTCACTAGATTACAACCATGGGTGGCTGCGTGGGATGATGCAGGCGAGCAGTTGGCTGAGGATACCGGTCCACACACTGAGCCTTCGTTTCGGGCGTACCTGACCTGGTACGAACCGAAGACTCGTTGCCGTTTGACGTATGTTGACTTGCATCCACAGCCGCATGTTGCGACTTCGCAGGATCGGTATGCACGATACAGGGATTAGGCATTAGCTGGGGCGGTGAGTAAATGTTGACGGCATTTTCGATCTTTTAAGATTTGTATACTAAATTATTTTGGTTGCAGTTCAAGACCTGTAGGTTGCTTGAATTAGATTGCTCACTGAATGTAATGAGGATTCATGGCGGGTCTACGATGAGCATGCCGGCACAACTCGAGGCCTGGACCACTCAACGTGATAGAGCCCGAGGCATCCTTCAGGCCTTTGGTACGCGGACGGAGTACGAGGATTCCTACGGATTGTCGCAAGTGTCGACGTCAGTTCCTTGTGGTCCCGCATGGCAGCAGCCTCCCTTATACCACCGACAGTACGAAGGTATGGTGTGATATTTACCGATCCGTATGTTTATATGCAGTATTTAAATACGACTCCACACAGGGTACGGGTACCCCGGTTCTCAGCCCTATGGAGGGCCAGGTGCCTCGCAAGGGGCTCCATTTCAAGGAACCCAGATTAGCTCTATGCCACATGCTGGAGGGACTTTAGGTAAATATGTGGTGCATAATTTTATTTGCTTATGTTTTATGGTCGAAGGCTCATACGTTATTATTTATACTCAGGATCACAACAGTTCACCGGAGCGGGGCCGTCTTCCTATCACCATATGCCGCCACTAGGAGGATATGAAGGAGCTTCTTCCTATCCACCACCACCACCACCTCCAACACAGGGTACGTACAATAATTTGTAGGGAATTGCATTCCCCTATTGAATGTTGCTTAAATTTTTTTTTGTCATCTGTAGGGTGGTCTGAAGACAACGACGCGACCTCCTTGGAGGACTTTACACGGTTGTTTCCTACGCCTGCCCAGGACGATGATCCCAGCTTGCATACACCTGTGTCTCTGTTACGCCGTCCTGCCAGAGACGTGAGGCCACCGGAACGTCATAGCTACCCTACAGATCACGTACACGCACAACGTAAGAGAGGTCGGAATGGTAGGGGTGGTTAGTTGTTGACACTTGTTTCTCTATTGTTATTATGGACTGTTTCGACTGTTTGGATTATTGTTGTTTATGATTGTGGTAGTTTACTTGTCATTTGTTTCTATAGATATTATTGATGTGAACTTGTTATGTTTGTGGGTTCCATAATGCTCGTGAAATAAGGGAAGTTTTTGCGAATTTTTTCCGTGATTTAATGAAGGACAAGTTAGGTGTGGGAGGAGTTAGCGGCTGAGATCCCGCCGACGATGATGATGACTACCGCATACAGAGTAAACTTCGTGACACGCTCGTATAGCTCAAAATAGGGACCATAGTGTATCTAGCTGCGAGTACGAGATCACAGGTTGCCACTTCTCAGCACGGCGATCACGGGTTTCCCATATGTCGCATTGTTTGCCCAGACAAACGTGACAAAAGACGACAGCCCAATAGCAGCGTCCTTTCACCATTTCAAAAATATGTGACAACACGGCAACCACACCAGCTCACCTTCAAAGCAGTCTGTGGCGATTAGTGGTCATTCTACAGCGATGGTCTGTGGCGTGTAGTGGGGAAGGCGGTATCTAGGCACGATTGACCGAACGGCAGCGATGCAGTGCTGTGAGTCTGCATGCATAGAGATGTATCGAGTAGTTAGTTCGAGAATTGAATACTCTTCACTGTGTTGTCATGTAGACTTTTTCAGGTGCATTTACACTCCACACTCCGGGTAGCAGACCTTTGTGCGCCTATAAATACTCCAAAGTTTGTAAACTCCCAGCAGCACTCAAACACCAAAGCTCATTGTATACCCAATGTCTGGAGGTAGGTCTAGCGGGAAGAATTACTATGGTTTTGGGAAAGAAAAAGGGGGAAGAAAGGGAGACCCCATAATATGCGAGGGGCCTCTTGGACATGATTACTTTCCGGAACCAGTGTTTGAGTTTCCACCACAGCACAAGAGTGAATTTACCAATGAAACTCCTCTTCGACAATACGATAACCGTAGAGAACCGTGGCCAAAATGCAGACATGGTGAGGACTGCTTAGTGCAGATGTGCACCGACGGGATGGATGACGGTCGGCGTTTCTTCAAATGCCCACACGCATGGGTAATACTCGGTTGTTTTATTTCTTTATCTTCATTGAGACACCTTACATGAAATTTATTTTGCAGTCTTCAGATGCTCCAGAAAACTGTGGTTTTACCAGGTGGGTCGATCCTGCACCAATTGATTCAGTTCAGGAGATCATCGAGTACCTCCAGATAAAGATCTTTGATCTGGAATGCAAGGTGAACCATTACGAGGAAGTGAGCGAGGGTAACAAAGACGACGAAGATGATGATACCAGCAATGCTGCCGTTTCACAGGATGAACCATGTACTATTCCTTACAGCAACTGTCCTTGTCACAAAAAGAAGGGCCCTGCCCCTCCGGCACCACCGCCTGCACCACCTGCAATGGGTGGATACTGCGGAGAAGGCTCAACGCAGTTTGCTACGTGGGGGTACGGCTACTAGGACTACCTAGTGCTAGTGACATGCTGCATCGTTGTGTTTGTTGTGTTTTTTTTAAATTACCTAAGGCATGTTAGCTTAGTTCAGGATCTGTTTACCGTAGTTGCAACGGGTTCTGCCATGCCACTGCATGTCTGATGTGTGTTTTGTTAATGTTGTATTATGATGTAATTTCTATGGTTTATATTGTGTAATGCAGTTTTTAGTTCTTAATTCTTACCGTTATATTTTATGTGTGGTTCACAGTATTCTAGTCTCTTGAAAAGGTCCGAAAATATTAAAGGCAAGTTCGAAGATTTACTAGATTGCTTGTGCGTGCGTGGCACCTCGGCGCCGTGATCTGTGGCGGCAAGACGTGTTATCTCGGCGTCACATATTACGGCATCAGGGTCTATTTCTACAAAAAGTTATAAAAAGAACACATATGTGAAATTATTTTGCGAAAAGGGCTAAATTGCAAAAAATACGGCCAGTCACCCCGCAGGCGGGCGGCCAGGGCCGGCCGCCCAGCTGCCGAGCGGCCACGGGGGCCGGCCGCCCCGCTGCCGGGCGACCGGCCCCAGGGACCTGCGAGCAATTTTCTCCCTGAAATTTTTTTCACAAATGCCCCTGCCGCCGGCTGCCGGGCGGCCAGGTCCCGGCCGCCCGGCAGCGGGGCGGCCGGAGTATATTCATGTAAATTTCAAACACGAAAATATATTTTTGTAAAAAAGGAAAAAATATATATAAAAATAATAAAACCTCTCTCGCGCGCGCCGCTACGCGCCGCAGCTGCAGCGCTGCTCGCCTGCTCCCGCCTCCTTCACGCGGCGCCAGGATGCAGCTGCCTTATTGAATAGACTTTTAGTTCTCCATCTTATTAAATTTACATCACTAGCTCAACTGCTCAACGGTTTCCACGCAAAAAAAAAGTGCTCAACGGTTGGCTGCAGGTGTGGATTTTAGGGGTTACTCCCTCTGTCCTGAAATATAAGTTATTCTGGCATTTTACCAGATTCGTTGAATATTTTCTGAATCTAGACAAACTGTATGTCTAGATTCATTGAACTTTTTATGAATCTGGACATAGTAAAACACTCCTAGAATGACTTACATTTCAGGACGGAGGGAGTATTACGGATACGGACCAATTCTATATGGCAGCCTTTCTGCCATTTTTTATTTCCTATTTTTTACTTTGATATTTTTAATTCCAATATATATTTTCTACCTACAATAGGAATTCTATTGTTTGATCCTACAATGGTTATAAAGCTTAGATGATGCTCCCTCTGTACCATAATATAAGCATTTCTAGCTATGTTTCTAGATGTCTAGATTCATAGCATCTTTAATGTATCTGGACAATTACTTGTCCAGATATATAGAAGATGCAATGAATCTGATGCATAGTTAGAAATGCTTATATTTTGGGACGGATGGAGTATAAAAGTATAAAGGTTATATGTTGTTGTTGAAAAATATATTTTCACCTCTAAAACACACATCAACGTAATATTATACTTGCATTTTTGGGTTCACGGATGGGCACATCTAAGTCACTTGTATCAATGACCATAATCCGAGTTGCACCAATAGTCATCTATCTTTCTCGTCCTATTCTTCCGAAGAGCGTGTCATTTGAGATGTTTTCTGTTTTGCGTAAAAAACATCTTTACATTATCTAGAGCCGGTTATTAATTTGATACGCTTTACAATGAGTCTACATACAATTCACGGTTTGAAGCATGTCTATATTCGCATCATTTTGATTCATTTTTAGAATAATGTCAAAAACACATCTTTATGTGGCTAGCTACATACAATTGTTGATATGCTTTATAGTAACATGTTTAAATGTTAATGACAATTAAAATCGTGTCTAATTTCGTGTCATTTTGAGTTGATTTTAATAACGTGTTAAAAAGTGCCTTTATAAGAGTATTAACACTATAAGCATGTCTAGAATTCGTGATACTTTGACACATCCCCGGATTCGTGTTAAAAAGCATCTTTACGTGTCAACGTAGAGACGCTTTCATCATGCATAACTACTACAGATCCTTGTGTAGTGTGTGTTCGAACGATCATTATTGTGAGAACCACGGATCAGCAGGGAGTCTTCCTTTGTACAATGTTGATTCTCTGCATCAAGGAGAGAAGATACTAAATTTAACATGCCGGAAATCCTGGCCATTTTGATGCCTGCCAGCAAGCTCCGCAGTGACCCTGGCAGCAAGTAGCCTAATATCTTTGTCTTACCTACATGTCCAGCCCAGCATGCTGATCAAGGTAGACATTGCTTGCTTAGATTAGATCTGGTGACAACTGATATGAGTTCTTCGTTGGAGTCCCTCGATGCAGGGAAGCTGTCAAGAACGCGAACCCCAGAGGGTTGCATTTCCCTTGAGCTGGAACCGATGAGAGACTCGATGGCGAAATTGGTGAGGCTGATCGTGTTCCCGGCAGCAAGTACTGTTATATTCTAGGGTTCTTTAGGATCGTGCTTTGTGCACACAGATCGGGCTCGGGAAGATGTTCTTGACATGAATACACAAGTACAAGGGTTCTTTCCTAGATCTAGTACATAAATGAGAAGGAGAGGAAGAGGTTAGACCAGATCCGCCGGTGCTAGGTGGCGGGGCGGAGGCGCTGGAGCTCGGAGTAGTCATATCGATGATGGCGGCGACGAACTCCGGGTCGGAGAAGAGCGCGTCCGGCGGTGGCGAAGGTCGGCGTGGGTGTCGGTGGCCCTCGGGCCGCCAGCGACACTGGCCGGTGACGGGGACGAAGAGATGCGTCGGGGAAGTGGCGTCGGCGGAGCTTCCCGTCGCCACTGCGCTCCGTAGATCGGGTTAGGGTTAGGTCTGTAGGTGGGGGGACTACGGCGGCGAACTTTGGTACTCGAGCCGTGGGGTCCCCCACCCACTTTTATATGCACAGCGCGACGGGGGACTACCAACCACAGAACGGTTGGGCGCCCCCGATCAGGGCGCGTGACCAAGGCCCGATCTGGCCTTTGGGCCAGATCGGCAAGAGATCAATCCAACAATCTCCCCTTTGATCTTCTCTTTCTTATATTCTTATTCTTTATCTGTACTTGCTCCATTCTATCACAGATCAGTGGATAGGGCGTGTCTCATCGTAACGGTTACTACCGTCAGATTAACAGCCACAATCACCTTTCTGTTATGAAACAGAATCTTATTCTTGGGCCCTCTTTGTCCAGGAATCATAGGTCTGTAGGTGGGGGGACTGCGGCGGTGAACTTTGGTACTCGAGCCGTGGGGTCCCCCACCCCCTTTTATATGCACAGCGCGACGGGGCCCACCAACCATAGAACGGTTGGGCGCCCCCAATCAGGGCGCGTGACCAAGGCCCGATCTGGCCTCGGTGAGAGATCAATCCAACAAGTACACCTGTTCCAATGCATGTTGCATAGGCATGCTAGTAGTATAGATGGGTCACTTTTGCTCCCCAGTGACCTCTTAATCCCGACTGATGGAGAAGCCATGGTAGAAATCGATAAGCCAACCAAAGGGCTGAAATCACTTAGCTGAAGATAGAGATAGGCTGCCACAAGGACCATTTGTTAGATTGGCGATTCTCCAGGGCCTGAAGTTGAGCAGCAAGGCTGCCCACAACCAGCCAACCAGCCAGCAGTATTTTTCTCTCATACTAAATCAGCTTCAACCACCAGCTACCAACCAATCAGCAGTACTGTTCTCTCATAACAAATCAGCACCAGCCATTAGCCACAGCAAGCGAACACGGCGAATATATCAGTGTCACAACATTTACTAGCCGAACAGCAAGAAGACCTGCTGGACCACGACGCAATATTGAGCCTCCGGCTCCAGTTTGCCTTGCTGTATATAAAGCCATGATAAATAGCAACAAGCAGAGTGTCTTTTTTGTGGTGAATCGGTCATAGTTAGGAGAGGTACAGAAGCTTCAGACATCAATTGTTGCATCCATGAGACGCTGCAACACATTACACAGTTTTGAACAAGGTCTCAGAGAATTTTGTGTTTGGGCTTTGCTTGTTTGTTACTCTCTCTGTACCAGATGCCAATGCGCTGATTGGAGTAAGAATACATGATACATGTACTTTAGGTGGCGGCACATTTTACCCGTTAGATTCTGGTTCAGCTTGCACAAATACTGTAACTTTATTATAGGTTCAGATATTCCATGCTGACAATACAGAGTCTTGTCTTAGTATAAGAGCACACAAAATCAAACTTTTTGCTCATATTTCGGATAGCGCGACGCTTTATTCTTCTTCTGATGTACATTATCAAGCACACAGCCACATCTTCCGTGATACTGAGCACATCTGCAGGGAATCGCATACTATGACCGTTGCTAAGTTCTTTATTTAGCTCTGTTTCTTTGGTGTATCTGCGTACTTCCAGGTGGTATGTGCAAAGGAAGTGTATTGTCTTCCACCAGCCACATCTTCTTCGCGGATCTGGCTGCCGATTTCTTTCAGGTCCACATCTGTCAGCTTCACCTTCAAGGCGTCAATGTTGGCATCTAGATTCTTGATTTTGGTGGTTCCTGAGAAATTATAGAAAACATCTGACATCTGTCAGCAACAAAATGTTGGACTACTGGGACATTGCGGACAATAAGTTCTTCGAATTTGAAAGTGAATAACAAGTGCATAAAGAAGATGAATGAGTCTGTTATTGCACATTGCAAATCATATTATGCTAAATATTTCCAATTATTATGATATATGAATATGATGCATTTCACTTTTCTCTGAAAGTGTATACAAGAAATAGCATCTGAAAAATGCATCTCTGGGTGAACGCTGTGAACCATCAGTCTGAAAAGTGAAAACACTGTGACTGCCAATGATAAGAGAATGGAATTAGAAGGTCGCACCTGGTATAGGAACGACATCATCCCCTTGATGCAGAACCCATGCCAAAGCTAGCTGAGCAGGGCTGCACTGGTGCTTATTGGCCAGTTCTTCCATTTTCAGATAAATTTGCTTGTTCTTCTCCAAATTTTCTGCCGCAAACCTTGGATGCCCATGCTGACATAGCCAAAGTAAATGTGTAAGTGAATTAAGAAAACGATTGACTGATGCAGGCCAAGCAATGGTATTTGAGGTAAACTGTGTCAGTACCAGATTAGATTCAGCAGACACTTGTTCTGTCACTCCTCTTCCGCCGAAAAAACCGCGGCCAATTGGACTATAAGGAACAACTCCAATGCCCAATTCTCTAGAGACCACAGGGCACAGCAAATTTCATTAAATGATAACATTCAGTCAGCACTCAGGACTTCCATCTAGAACAAGAAGAGTTTGTGATCCATAAATCACCTGCACAGCGGCACAATCTCAGGCTCGATGTCTCGAGACCAGAGAGACCACTCCATCTGGACAGCTGCGATAGGATGCACAGCGTGTGCACGCCTAATCGTATCGGGGCTTGCCTCTGACAACCCGATGTACTTGACCTTCCCCTCTTCCACCAGTTTCTTGAGCTCACTAATCTGCAGCAAATTGAGCACCAGAATTCACATAAGCAACCACACCAACACCACCAATTTCGTAGTAGAAAGGCAAGCAGAGCATGCAGGCTGCAGAGACCGTGTCCTCTATGGGGATGGTGGTGTCGATGCGGTGCTGGTAGTAGAGGTCGATGCAGTCGATGCCGAGGCGGCGCAGGCTGGCCTCGCAGCATGCGCGCACGTATTCGGGCTTCCCGCACACGGTGGCCACGCCGCTACCGTCACGCCGTATCCCGAACTTGGTGGCCACCTGCACCTTCTCCCTCGGCAGCTGCTTCAGCGCCTGCACACACGCACACAGGTAGCCATGACTGACACGCATCAACAACTCGCTCACCGGCGCAGCGCAAAGACTACGGAGAAACCAAGAAACGGCGGACGGACCTTGCCGAGGAGGATCTCATTGGCGTGGGGCCCGTAGACGTCGGAGGTGTCAAAGAAGGTGACCCCGCGGCGGAAGGCGTGCGTGATGACGGCGATGCCGGCCTCGTCGTCCAGCGGGGAGTTGTAGGCGCCCGTCAGCCCCATGCAGCCGAACCCCAGCTTGGACACCTAAATCAGACAGGATCGATCGAGCGTGCTGACTGAACCAATCACCGCCGCGAACGGACAAGAAGGGACTGTGTAGGCACCGGCGGCGGAGCTCGGCAATTCAGCTAGGTAATCGAGGGGGGGGGGGGGGGGGTGGGCGTCACCTACCTCCAATCCCTGGGTGCCGAGGTTGACGCGGGGAACCAGAGGGGCTTGGTCCGCCATGACCACCGGGGGAGCTGGAGGAGCCTGGAGGATGGGACGGCGGAGGCACAGCACAGCCGCACAGGGGAACCGGGGAGTCTTCACTCTGCAGTTGACCTCCAAGATCCAGAAATATATATAAAAAAACAATATTTGACATCGAACTAAATTAAAATTTTCGTTTTGAACTGCATGCGTCTCACTTCATTTAACATCCAATTCTCGAGGCTTTCGAAACAAAACCTTCCGCACGCTTATTATTTTCGCGATATCCTCTCCTTTTATTAATTTCACGGTATTGTATTTACTTCCTCTAATAGAAATAATTCACATATGGAGGATTATATTTTGATAGGCTCGTGTATGGGATATTCAGAGAAGTGAGTGTGCGAATTCGATATGCAGCATCAAAAATTCTTTTTAAAAAAAGTAAGAAGAAGTACCACGATCTAATCCCAACCGAACGGACATCACCAACCGAGCTCTCTCGGGCGCTCCTGGGTAACGCGCGACTGAAAGTTAAAAGTCAGATTGATCTAATATATCAGTTTGTGGTACAAATTGAAATTTTTTAAACATGGAACAATTTTTTTTATTATGTTCTAACAATAAAATGATTTATTCCAATAATAAAAAAATTATTCCAGTCACACGGCTCTCCCTCACAAGTCAAGGGAGTCATTTGGATGGGCCGTCCCGACTCAACGCCACGTGGGTCTGGCCCGGCAAATCTAGCCCGGCCCCATCAAATGATTAGGCCCGCCCCGGTGGCGAGACTTTTCCTGCTCATGTACTCCCTCCGTCCCATTATATTAGCATCCCAAGATTTCAAAAGGGAAAATAGTAGGAGAAGCAAATGACCCTTCTACCCCTATAGTGGGTGAGATGGGGGATGCCGCTGCACCTCCCGTCGTCGACGCCGCCGCCACTCCCGGTGACGCCGGCGCCGCCACACCACGGGCCACTGCTGTCGCACCTCCCATGGAGGCCTCCCAGCGCGGCGGCCGGAGCCAGAAGGGAAGAAGGGCAGCTCGGCGGGCCCCCATGCGCGGATGGAGTAGGAAGGGAGGATAGTGGGGCGGCGAACCAGCGCGGTAGCCGTAGTGGGAGGGAAAGAGGGCGGTGCGGCGGCTAGAGCGGGATGGGAGGAGGGCGGCGCAGCGTAGCGGCAGAGCGGGAGGAGAGGTGGGTGCTGTGGTGGCCAGAGCGGGAGGGGAGGAGGGCGGTGCGACCCGGCGGCCGGAGTGGAAGGGGGAGGCATGCGCCGCCATGGCCGGAGCAACAGGGGAGGAAGGCGGCTTGGCCTAGCGGCCGGAGGGGCAGGGGAGGAGGGCGGCTTGGCCCGGTAGCCGGAGCGGGAGGGGAGGCCGGTGCCACCGCGGCCGTAGCGGCAGGAGAGGAGAGTGGCGCGGCGGCCGAAGCGCGAAGGGGCGGCAGCGAACAGGCGGGCCACCAGGTGGAGAGGATAAAGATGGATGTGGGACCCATGCTCTAGAAATGCTTATTTTGAATCCTTGGAATGCTAACTAATATAGTGGGACAGGGGGAGTACATTTTCTCTATTTTGGCCTGTTGTAATATAAAATATTAGTAATAAATTGTGGTAAACAAATTTTTATAGAACTAATTCTCAAAGTGCTTTGCCTCCTGTTTGTTTCCGCTTTTCTAGATCTCACTTTTCTGAGAAACAAGATTCTGAGATAATCCAACTGTCTGAAGAATCGGCTATCTGGGTAAGAAAAGTGTTTGGCATTCTGATTATTTGGGGTCGATTCTTTGAGTTGAGTAGTAAAAAGTCTGAAATGCCTCTGAGGCGGATGATATCTCATTTTTTACTAAATACAAGCATAATTCAATAATTCTTATATTTTTTGAGTATCTTGACTGCATAATCATATTATTTAGATCAAATATAGATTAATATCTCAAATATACCAAAAGATCAACACAAAATTCTAAACTACGAGTATCACGAAAACATGACGGTTCTGGGAACTAAAACTCTGAACAGTTTAACATGACGTGTTCAGAGTCGATTTTGAATGAGTTAGAGACCGAATCAAACAAAGTGCCTGTAATGAAAAATGTAGAGGGAAGTATACTCTACAACTTTTCTGTTTACGGATTTCAATGATCAGTGATGAATTTTGGAGATAAATGAGCTCAAACTTACTAGTACAGAGAGCAGTTCAGAAATTTCAGGCTGAACCCGATGCAAACAAGTGAAGTTCGGGGTCGATTTGCAATATGTTCAAGGCCGAATCTGGAGAAGTGGATAGTAAGAAAAATGTACGGGAATGTCCCCTTTACAACTTTCATGTTGAGCGATTTGGATGCTGACACGCAGAATCTAGAGAAAAAGGGGGCACATTGGCACAAGACTCGGGTTCAGGGGAGGAAAAGAACGGAAGGGCAGGCAGCGCTGTTCCAGCTCGACGAGGGCAGGGGCGCGAGGGGCTGGCGGCGGAGCTACTCCAGCTCGGCGAGGGCAAGGTTGCGACAGGGGCTGGCGGCGCTGCTCTAGTCTTGGGGGAAGAAGGGGCAGCACAGCTCTACTGGGGGAATGGCAGGGGCGGCGCTCGTCGCAGATCCGGACTAAGGAATGAAGGGCGGCGCGATTCGGGGTGGCGGCGCATTGCAGGGACAGGAGGAGGCGCGCCGGAGCATGAGCACGAGGCGGCGCAAGGAGAGGGATGGCGGGGAGGAGGCATTCGGGAGAGAGAGGCGGAGGGCAGTAAGGAAAAAAAGCCTCTCGCTTACCAGAAAGCGGGCTCGGTGACGCGTCGGTAGGAATCCTGATTCACGTTGTTTCCGTAATTGCCAGGAAAGCGGCGGCCCAGACAATCAACTTTAATCAAAAGGTTTGAGTGGGCTTTTCGTTTTTCTCCATCGAGAATCGGTACCTTTTTCATTTTTATATTTAAAAAAAAACAAAATTTCAAAAATATATGTCGAATAGGGAAATTTCCAAAAATGGATGCTGTCGCCTACTGGTTGGGCGACAGGACCTAAATGTAAAAAAAATTATATTTAGGTCCTGGCACCTAGGGCGCATTAAACAGTGAACTTGTAAAATCGATATAAAATCGTAGAAAAATCGAAAAAATACAAACTCAACTGTTCTGGATTCTATGAAACAAGATCTACAACTTTTGTTACATAAAGTTTTTCATTTGATCAATGTATCTAAATCAAGAAAAATAGTTCTTGTACCTAGAAAAATCTGAAATAATTCATTTGGTCTCCTTTTGCTTATCTAAAATTTACCAAACTTTTTTATAGCTCTTAGGAAATAAAATAATGGTACTGTAAAAGTTATGACTTCTAATACTCAGTATAGCAGCATGGATAAATAACTCATTTAAACTAGACATATTGCAAGATCTAATTTAAAAACTTATTCTAGAAATGTTTTCTAGGCCTACCAATTTTGTACAAGCCTATGCTCACTATATGCAACACTCTGGCCAAAAATGACATGCATCCAAAGGATGGATCTTGAGATTTAAATAAAAGTTTATTAAACTGGTATTTAAAATAGAGCAAGATACATTGATCAAATAAAAAACTTTTTACGATTTTATATCGATTTTACAAGTTCACTGTTTAATACGCCCTGGGTGCCAGGACCTAAATGTAATTTTTTACATTTAGGTCCTGTCGCCCATTAGGGGGGGCGATAGGCACCTATTTTTAAAAATTTCCCTATTCGGCATATATTTTTGAAATTTTGTTTTTTTAAATATAAAAATGAAAAAAACACTCGAGAATCCGCTTATAAGCGGAAACAAACAGGGCTGGGCTTTTTCTTCAACATAGCCCAAGGCCAACCCAAATCCATGTTCGCCGTTTTCAGCGACGCCACTCACTCGACACCGCCCGACCCCCTCAAAAAAAAAGAGAGAGAGAACAAACTCGACACCGCCCGACGCAGGTTCCACACAGCCTGCAGTGGAGAACTCGAGATTGCTCAATTAGGGAGAAGAGCAATGGACCTGGGATAAATTCTTGCTTTGACATCCTCATCGTCTCGTTTCTGAGTTTGTGAGCGATCACGCTCATTTTCCTGTACCTGCTGTTAGTAGCAGGTTCAAAGTTCAGAATTTTCTGTGATTATACAGGAGCAATGAGCTAGAGCTACACTTCGAGAGCCTTTTCTTCTGCTCACCGATCAAATAGCAATTATTAGTCATTTAGTCATTATTCTTCATCCAAATTATTTACCACGATGTATTTGCAAGATACATCGGCGTCGGCGAATTTTTTTAAAAAAATTTAGTGCATATGCAGGGAGAACAGTTCTATTGTTGCATGCATAGGCTTGCCGTGGCAAGAACGTTTTCATAGCTCTACTTCTTTGGTGTCTGCATCCTTCCATGCAGTATGTGCATAGGAATTGTATTGTCTTCCACCAGCCACATCGTCTGCACGTATCTGGGTGGTGATTTCTTTCAGGTCCTCATCAGTCAGCTTCACCTTCAAGGATTCAATGTTGGCATCTAGGTTCTTGATTTTGGTTGTCCCTATAAGAAATTGAAGAATTCATCTTTCAGCAATCAAATGCAGAATTATTTGACCATACAAACAATCTTGTCTCCAGATGACTTGCTTAAGCCTTGGAAGTGAATAATGAGCACAGAATGATCGACAATTGAGTTTGTTAAAAACAGGGCATGGTTGGAATCAACAGACTAAAATATATTCCAGCCAAGTAAAAACGAAATATAGCGCGCACTACCCAACGAAATACCACATACACATTTAGAGAAGGCATTTATATTTTAAGGAAATGACACGTTGGCTTGCTGCTCCTCTGCCAAAGCAGATCACATCCAAATTGAAAAGGGACAATTTTCACATTATACAAAGCTATTAGTCCTCATTATCTATAACTTATGAATCATGCTGCCCAAGTATATACAGGAAAACTTTTTAACATTGATCTGCTGTTTCTTGTTCGTCTCGGGAACAGTATGAATATTAGCGCTTAATATTTGTGTGCCATCAGAGATACGGGAACAGGATTATAAGGTCACACCTGGAATAGGAACCACATCATCTCCTTGATGCAGAACCCAAGCTAAAGCAAGCTGAGCTGGGCTGCACTGGTGCTTTTTGGCCAGGTTCTCCATTTTCAGGTAAATCTGCTTGTTCTTCTCCAAATTATCTGCTGCAAACCTTGGATGCTTTTGCTGATGAAACCAAAGCTAACTTTCTTTAGTAAACCAAAAGATAAAAAATAACATATGCAGATTGACAAATGATATCAATTCCACGGAAAATTGTGTTTGTACCAGACTAGATTCAGAAGACACTTGTTGGGTCACTCCTCTTCCGGCAAAGAATCCGCGGCCAATTGGACTGTAAGGAACAATTCCAATCCCCAATTCCCTGGAGTCCACACAGTACAATGGAATTGGTGCTAATCAGAAGACCATGGGGGTGGAACAAGTAGAATTTGTGATGCAGAGCAGAGCTCACCTGCAGAGCGGCACAATCTCAGGCTCGATGTCACGGGACCAGAGCGACCACTCCATCTGAACTGACGGGGTGCACGGCGTGCGCGCGGCGGATCGTGTCCGGGCTCGCCTCCGACAAGCCGATGTACTTGACCTTCCCCTCCTCCACCAGCTTCTTGAGCTCACCAATCTGCAGCGATTTCGGCTCAAGAGCCCACATGAGCAACCACGCCAAAGAGCACCAATTTGATCGAAGAAGGCAGTGAGAGGGGCAAGGCAAGCAGAATTGGAGCAGATTGGCTGCAGAAACCGACCGTGTCCTCGATGGGGACGGTGGTGTCGACGCGGTGCTGGTAGTAGAGGTCGATGTAGCCGACGCCGAGGCGGAGCAGGCTGGCCTCGCAGCAGGCACGCACGTACTCCGGCTTGCCGCACACGGTCAGGCCGCCGCCCGCGCCCTGGCCGATCCCGAACTTGGTGACCACCTGCACCTGCCCCCGCGGCAGCCGCCCCAGCGCCCTGCCCAGCAGGGTCTCGTTGGTGTGGGGCCCGTACGCGTCGGAGGTGTCGAAGAAGGTGACCCCGCGGCGGAAGGCGTGCTCGACGACGGCGGCGACGGCCTCGTCGCCGAGCGGGGCGTTGTAGGAGCCCGTGAGCCCCATGCACCCGAACCCCAGCTTCGACACCTCCAGCCCCTGGCTGCCGAGCTTGGCGCGGGGGGCCTGCGGCGGGGCGGCTTGCTCCATGGCCGCGCGCGCGGCTGCAGGTCGAGATCGCAGACTCGGAGAGGGTCGGAGCCAGCCGTGCCCGGAAGGCGGAAGCGAACACTCGGCAGTGTAGTCGGCTGACAATCCCAGGCGAGAAAGGGCAGGCCATTTTATTGCGCAGCTCCCGGGACGATGAGGCAAGCATAATTCGTGCGTGCCGGTGGCAGTTGCAGCTCAGTCACATCTCGACGTGACAGGGGGGACGCGCCAGCGCCATGGTTTGTTGTTTGCGACCAGGACCCATCGGTTTCTCTGCACTGCAGAGTCTGCAGTCACCTCCTGGCTTCTGTTCTCGATCCCCATCCACTGATCCACCCACGCCGCTCCACCCGTGCGCCGCCCGCCTGAACGGCCATCGCCGGCCACCTCGGAACCCGTCGCCCAGCCAAGCTTACCTCCACGCCAGGAGCTGGTCGCGCCCACCGGCGGAGCTCGATTGAAGAAATCGGAAGAACAAGGGCCACCCTTATCCTACAGTGATAAATAGTGTCAATATTACTGTTTATATAGTTCAAAATTTGCAAATCCAGGGGGGCCATGGGCCCCCCTTGGCTCTTGTGAAGCTCCGCCACTGGTCGCGCCTGCCCCAGCGCTCGCCGCGGGCCGCCCCTGCGATAGACACCGGTGGACCCTACATCGGCGCTCGCCGCAGGCCGCAACTACGTCGGTTCCCACCGCTCGCAGTCCGCCACCGCGGGCTGCCCGCCGCGACAGCCGACAGCCTCGGCGCCCGCAACCAGCCTCGCCGTTCGCGGTCCACCTCCTTGTCCGCTGCCGGCCACGGCGTCCGCCTCCTCGGCCGCTCCAATCTCCAGGCCCGTCGCCCCGAGCTCCTCACCTCCTTCCATCCACCTTCCTGCTTGCTCGCGAGGAAAAGGATGTAAAACGACGAGGAGGAACCGCGTGAAGCAAGGAGGATAGACAGCCGCCAGTTACCGCCGTGACTTGCCCAATCCGAAAGGCGGAAATTGAGGAGCTCCGCCCGCTGAAGCTATTTGAGCGCGACCGTTTGGTAGGGCTCCTTGAGCGGCTTCTTCCACGGCTCCTTGAGGAGCCCTGCCAAAGAGTTCCCCCGGAGCTTTCCTTCCTGGACGCCGCCGCATCAGTTTTTCGAAATCGAGAGCTGCCACTTTGCCTTCTCCACTCGAAACCTAGTTTAGTTTGGGTGCGATCTAACCTTGATCCGAGATGTCGGAGTCCTCCCCTTCCTCGGTGAAGCTAGGAATGGTCGACTTCGACTACGAAAGATCTGTTCTTGAGGAGTGGGCTCAGGCGGCGGAGTCGGAGGATGGCGACGATTCCTTTTGGGTACCGCCGGTATCGTTAATCCGGTACAGAGGTACATTTTTTTTCCTTTGATGTTTTCTTGGGTTGGGAATCTATCTACCTAAGGAATTTTCACTTCTTTGGTGTTTTCTTCTTGGGCATTGGGGCTGGGTTTGGTTGATCTAGTTGCCTCCAGGGGTCTCGTCGGCGCCGGAGGGGGAGGGGAAGCCGGATCCGCCGCGTGGTGCATATATTTAGTCTTAAATATTTTGACTAGGTGCTAAACAGTGGCGGACCTAGGGATAGATTAGAGCCCGGGCAATCTCTTCCTATCTCCCGCACAAGAGTGCATTACGTGTGCACGAGATAATGTTCGAATGCCTAGCTCCCATTGTTAGATTTCTAGGATCACACAGTGCACGGATCGAGTAGGATTTCTCTCTCTTTCCTTGATCTGAGTACAACAAAGTCCTAGATCTACAACTGTAACACAGAGAAAAGAGAGAGAGGAGCTAGATTGAGGACCTTCAGTGCCTGCAGAGGAGTTTGGTCCGGCCATCACTGGTTCGTTGATGGAGATCCGCTCAAAGGCGGCGACGAGCAGTGCAGAGAGGTAAACGCCGGGGCGACGGTGTCGAGGGCGGAAGCGGCGACGGCGGGATGGAGTCGGCTGCGGCGGTGGAGACGCCAGTGGAGTCGAGGACGACGGGTGGTGTGGCGCAGAGGCGGCGGCTTCCCGTTGCTTCTGCGCACCCTCAGATCGGGCTAGGGTTTTTTCGGTGGGTTTGGCGGCGCACGGCGAACCTCGTACCGTGTGCCGTCGGCCTTCACCTTTCTTTTATAGCGCAGTGCAATGGGGGCCCACCAACCGTTAAGGGTTGGACGCCCCCGATCAGGGCGCGGATTAAGGGCCTAATAGGCCGTTGGGCCTATTAGAAAGGAGATCAACCTAAAATTCCCCCCCTTGATCTCACTTTGTACTTTAACTTTATACTTTAATCTGGAACTTTTCCTTTAGTTGTTCCATCACATATTAATGAATAGAGCATGCTTTATCATCACGGTCCAAGACCGATAGACTCAACAGCTACCACACACATCACTATTTTGAAACAAATTCTTTATCTTTTGGGCCCTTTTTATTCTCCAGAAATCACATGCTTTCCCTTAAACCCATGCCGGCTATGTGTTCCACGAACACATTGGGTGGTAAGCCTTTAGTGAGCGGATCCGCAAGCATTTTCCTTGTACTTATATGCTCGAGTGTAATAGAGTGATTCTGGATTTTCTCCTTCACAACATAAAACTTTATGTCAATGTGTTTGGCAGCACCACTTGACTTATTGTTGTGAGCATAAAACACTGCTGGTTCATTATCGCAGTACATTCTGAGTGGTCTTTGAATATTGTCTACCACTCTTAAGCCGGGTATAAATTTCTTTAATCATTCAACCTGCCCCGAGGCCTCATAACATGCCACAAATTCAGCGTACATCGTCGATGATGCAGTGACGCTTTGTTTGGAGCTTTTCCACGATATAGCTCCCCCTGCAAGTGTGAACACATAACCGGACGTGGACTTTCGGTCATCGATGTCCCCCGCAAAATCCGCATCTGAGTACCCTTCTATCTCAAGTGAATCGGATTTTCTGTATGTTAGCATGAGGCCTTTTGTGCCTTGCACATAACGTAATGCTTTCTTTACCATGATCCAGTGTGCCTGTCTTGGATTACTTTGAAATCTGCCAAGTATCCCGGTAACAAATGCTAAGTCAGGGCGTGTACAAACTTGAGCATACTGTAGGCTTCCGACAGCTGAAGCATATGGAACCGCTTTCATTTGATCGATCTCATACTGGTTCCTGTGACATTGAAATTTCCCAAATCTATCGCCCTTGACTATTGGAGCAGGTGAAGCTTGCACATATGCATACTATATTTCTTTAGAACTTTTTCTAAGTATGCCTTTTGTGACAGTCCTAATACCCCTTTGTTCTATCTCGGTGAATTTCAATTCCCAAAACAAATGAAGCTTCACCTAGATCTTTCATATCAAAGTTTGAGGACAAGAATTTCTTTGTCTCCAGTAGCAGACCAAATCGCTACTTGCAAGTAGAATATCATCCACATATAGGATCAGGAAAATAAATTTTCCACTTCTGAACTTTGCATAAATGCAATTGTCCTCCTCATTTTTTTTAAACCCAAATTTCCTTATGGTTTCATCAAATTTTAAATACCACTGCCTAGAGGCTTGCTTTAATCCATAAATGGATTTCTTTAGCGACATCCCATATGTTCTTTTCCTTTCACGACAAAACCTTTTGGTTGTGCCATGTAAACATTTTCATACAAATCCCCGTTAAGGAATGCCGTCTTTACATCCATCTGATGTAAGTCTAAGTCATAATGTGCCACCAATGCCATTATAATCCTGAAGGAATCTTTACACGAAATCGGAGAAAAGGTTTCGTTATAGTCTATCCCTTCTCTTTGCGTAAAACCTTTTGCCACGAGTCGTGCTTTGAACCTTTCTACATTCCCTTTGGAGTCATATTTTATCTTGTAAACCCATTTACAGCCTACTGTTTTGGCTCCTTTAGGAATTTCCTCTAAGTCCCAAACACCATTGGAACTCATTGATTTCATCTCATCCTTCATAGCTTCCAGCCATTTAGATGAGTGAATACTTCTCATGGCTTCTTCATATGAAGTGGGATCACCCTCCATATGAACCTCTTCTGTATTATAAACTTCATAATCGCTAGAAATAGCCGACCTTCTTTCTCTTTGTGACCTTCTAAGGGCCACTGCTTGTGGCACATTTTGTGCCCCAACTTCTGGCACATTTTCCATAGGGGGCTGTAGCATCTCCTCCTCATGTCCAACCGCGGGTTCAAGCGGTTCCTGGATGACAGGTTCCAAACCTTCGCTCACTGTTGGTATGGGTGGAGTTGCGACAGGTGTTGACACCATAATAACTGGAATAGTTGGCGCAGCAACAACCGAAGAAGGTACTGATGTCACTATTTCAGGAACTTTTGGTGCAGCATCAACAGGTAGTGAGAAAAATGGCTCTTGAATCATAGGAGTAGGCACATACACCCGCTTCTCCTCAAGGTCAATTTCTCTAGGTACCATGCTCCCCCTGATCATTTCACTTTCTAGAAAGACAGCATGTCTCGTTTCTACAAACTTTGTATGTCTGTTTGGGCAGCAGAAACGAAAACATTTCGACTTTTTAGGATAGCCTATAAAATGACAGCTTACAGTTTTGGGATCCAGTTTTCCAATATTTGGATTAAACACTTTAGCCTCAGCTGGGCTCCCCCAGACACGTAGGTGAGTCAGTGAGGGTTCTCTTCCTGTCCATAGTTCATACGGGATTTTGGGCACCGATTTGCTTGGCACTCTGTTGAGAATATGGATGGCGGTTTTTAACGCCTCCATCCACAGACTCAATGGCAATGTGGAATAACTCATCATACTGCGCACCATATCCATTAGTGTACGATTGCGCCTTTCAGCTACTCCATTTTGCTGAGGCTCCCCCGGTGTAGAGTATTGGGCAACCATACCATTTTCCTGTAAAAACCTCGCAAAAGGTGCAGGAACTTGTCCATAAGGGGTATGTCGACCGTAATACTCCCCTCCACGGTCTGATCTTACTATTTTAATTCTTTTGTCAAGCTGATTTTCAACTTCAGCTTTGAATATTTTAAATTTATCCAATGCTTCAGATCTTTTTTTAATTGGATAAATGTAACCATAGCGGGACTAATCGTCTGTGAATGTTATGAACGAATCATAGCCATCCACACTTTTCACAGGAAACGGTCCACACATATCAGTGTGAATTATTTCTAATGTTCCTGCACTTCGTTTGGCACCCTTTTTAATTTGCTTTACAAATTTTCCTTTAATGCATTCGACGCATTGTTCAAGATCAGAGAACTCTAACTGTGGAAGAGTTTCACTCTTCACTAATCTTTCAATTCTCCTCCTCGAAATATGGCCTAAACGACAGTGCCATAATTTCGATGAAGTATCTTGAGTTCTCTTTCTTTTCTTTGTTTCTTTCTCTGACAAGGATTCATTCACATTCACATTACATAAAGAATGCACTTTATCACGCATAGATAATAAATAAAGATCATTGTAAAGGACAGCATCACCAATACAATTATTATCAAACCATAGTTCACATTTGCCATTCGCAAAATGACAACCAAAACCATCTGTGTCTAAGCGTGATACACTTATCAAGTTTCTTTGAAGCGAAGGAACAAATAAAACATCTTTTAATACAAGCATGAAACCATTAACTAGCTCGATGGAGACATCGCCAACAGCTTCAACATCTGCTTGTACTCCGTTCGCGACTTTAATGTGTCTTTCGCTTCTTTGCGTAGTCCTTGTCGAACGGAATCCCTGTAAAGAATTTGCAACATGCACAGTTGCACCAGAATCAATCCACCAAGTAGATTTAGAAAACTTTAAATACAGGGATTCATTAACAAATGAAATTACATTCTCACCATTCTTTGCCATTATCATCTTTAAATAAGCGGGACAATCTGCTTTACGATGCCCCTTGTCAAAGCAGTGGAAACACTCATCTTGTGCTGGAGTGCGCTGTTGCTGACGCTGTTGCTGATACTTTTGTGACATAGGGGCTTTGTCTTTAGCTTTAGAGGAAGAAGCAGCATGGAAAAACCTTTTCTTATTATTATGCACAAAATTGACAGACCCACCATTCTGTTTCTTGAGTCTATCTTCCTCTTGTGCACACATGACGATTGACTTTTCCATGTTCCACTTCTCTGGCTGTGAGTTATAGTTTACAACGAATGTTGCAAACTCTTTTGGCAGAGAGGCGAACACCAGGTGCACCATAAACTCTTCCTTGAGATCCAAGTTCATTGGTTTGAGCTTGGAGTTCAAGGCGCACATCCCCATGATATGATCTCTTATAGTACCGGCATTGCCATAGTACCTCTTTGTCACCAACTGCTCTATGATCTGTGTGGCATATGTCTTTGAAGAACCAGTAAACTGGTTCTTTATCTTTTCAAGGTACTCTGCAGCTGAATCACACTCTTCAATTGAATCCAGAATGTTAGGATCAATTGTGTTCTTTATCACTGCCACACATTTCTTGTTGGCATTATTCCACTTTATGTTTTGGAGATCATATGCCATCTTTATGGGAGCATAGCCCCTTTGCTTTTCCTGCCACTCAGTATCAGTGTCAGATTCCCCTCTCACTGGAGCCGGTGGCTCAGTGGGTTTTGGAGTGGTGATCATCTCATCCACCTCTCCACAGACAAAAGCAAGATCAACCTTCTTGATCTATTCGCCATAGTTGTCTCCTTTTAGAGTCGGGATGTGACTGATGAATCCCATCAAGTTCACCCCCGCTGAAAATTTCAAAAAATAGTGAGAACATAATAACAACAATTGCATGTAAAATTCCAACGTTGGTCAAAATAGAACATACAACTGTTTATGCAATTAAATCTATATCACCGTTGGGCAGAAATAGAAATAAATACACAAAAACTATGAAATTACAGTATTGTAATTAACAACGTTGGTCAGAAAATTAACAATACCATAATCCTCAAAAATAACCTTTTAATCATGCTCTTAAATTTTAATTGTCTCGTTAGTTCGAATTAAAGTATAAAAGCAACTATATAAACTTAGCAGCGGAAACATGTATGAATTTCTATTTCCAGAAGCAAAACTATAAACTTTTATCTCTAAATAATAAATACATTGGTGCAAAATTGAATATAGATCAAACTATAATCAAAACCAGTCAAAAAACTATTGAAATTGCTTCTGGAAAAATAGAAAAAACAATAAAACTAGGCACTCTTCAGGCGGCCCAGAAGCAAAACCGGCCCGCGGCCTGCTCGGCCACCTTTCCTGGGGCCCGAGGCCCGACAGCCAACGGCCGGGCCGCCGAATCGGCCCGCCACGGCGTCCCCTCCCCCGCCCGCATGGGCCGTCTGCCAGCCCAGGAGGCGAGACAATCTCGCGGCCGTTGATCACGATCGGACGGCCGTCCGCGGTTTTCGCCAAATCAAAACCGCGTCGCCGTCGCCGTGGCCCAAACCCTAGTTCATTCTTTCCTCCCCCTTCTCTCTCCACGCTGCGCAGCGGCGACGGCCACTGGCCATGGTGGCCGGGTGGCGCGGGCGGGACGGCGCCGTCGCGGCTTGCTCGCCGGCGCGCGCGCTCGCCAGAGGGTGAGCGCGCTGCCGTCGAGCCGGCCGTGGACGGAGCCACGCTTTCGAGCCCCGCACACGCGACCCCGGCGTCCCGGAGCAGCGAGCAGGCGGCTCCACTGTGCCGCGAAGTCCGGCGAGCGGCGGCGCAAGCGCGTCACACGCACCGGCGACGGCAGTGGCGCACGAACCAGGTAGGTCCCGCGCCCTTTGATCTCTAGGGTTAGGGTTAGGGTTTGACTGTTGAGTTTGACTTGCCATCGATTCGATCTGTTCTTGCTTTGATTTTATCAATTCGAGTTCGAATGATAGGGTTTGAAACTTTTCGATCCGAGATCGAGTTGCTTTTCTTTGACTGTTGTTTCGATTCGCACTCGAAACTATCTTTCCTGACCTCGATCTACACGTGTGTAGGCGACTGATACCATTGTTAGATTTCTAGGATCACACAGTGCACGGATCGAGTAGGATTTCTCTCTCTTTTCCTTGACCTGAGTACAACAAAGTCCTAGATCTACAACTGTAACACAGAGAAAAGAGAGAGAGGAGCTAGATTGAGGACCTTCAGTGCCTGCAGAGGAGTTTGGTCCGGCCATCACTGGTTCGTTGATGGAGATCCGCTCAAAGGCGGCGACGAGCAGTGCAGAGAGGTCGACGCCGGGGCGACGGTGTCGAGGGCGGAAGCGGCGACGGCGGGATGGAGTCGGCTGCGGCGGTGGAGACGCCAGTGGAGTCGAGGACGACGGGTGGTGTGGCGCAGAGGCGGCGGCTTCCCGTTGCTTCTGCGCACCCTCAGATCGGGCTAGGGTTTTTTCGGTGGGTTTGGCGGCGCACGGCAAACCTCGTACCGTGTGCCGTCGGCCTTCACCTTTCTTTTATAGCGCAGCGCAATGGGGGCCCACCAACCATTAAGGGTTGGACGCCCCCGATCAGGGCGCGGATTAAAGGCCTAATAGGCCGTTGGGCCTATTAGGAAGGAGATCAACCTAACAATATTTAGTCTTAAATATTTTGACTAGGTGCTAAACAGTGGCGGACCTAGGGATAGATTAGAGCCCGGGCAATCTCTTCCTATCTCCGGCACAAGAGTGCATTACGTGTGCACGAGATCATGTTCGAATGCCTAGCTCCCATTGTAACATCGACGCCGGAGCCTGGGCCGGTGCCCAGGGTCGCCGGGCCCTGGGACCGCCCATGGTGCTAAACACTCCCACGCCGATGGTTTGGCTTCTGAGGTTTGGGTTCCCTGGCAGCGGCGGTGACGGCTGCTTAGTGGAGGAGGGATGCGGAATTTTGCTCCTCCGTTTTGGCCCCTGTGGTTTGGTTGAGGGGATGCGTCGCCTTCCTTGCAGGCGGCGACATGAGGTTTGTGAGCTTTTTGCCGATGGGCGGAAGATCTGTGGCGTCCCCGGTAATGGGTTGTTTTACGGGTTGTTGTTCTTGTCGTAAATGGCATATTGTTGTTACGATCGCCGGGTGTTTCGCCAGTGGTGGTGGATTGTTGCTGCTTTGTGCTTGTGTGGCAACTTGCCTGCTCCGGCCGTGCGCAGGAGGAAGATGGAGCTGCGTCTAGTGTGTTCTCTGTAAGAATGGGGATGTGCTGTGCTGTCCTTTGATTCATGTCCTTCCACAAAGTTTTGGATCTTTTTCTTGTTCGCACTGTATGGTCTTTCGATTGATTTTTGTAGAATTTATTTATTGTTGATAGATTATGATTCATGTTCTCTGTTTTGTGCATTATTTTCATCCTTTGGTTCTGGATATAATTATTTCTCATTTGTCGCTGCCATGTCAAGATCTTCTTAAGAGAGCATGGGGTTGGGAAAGGTTGCTGCCCAGACTTAACGGTTCCATTGATTGGGATCAATACAAGACATACCTTGAGGAGTATTATCAGCACAATGCTGACAAAGCAGCTAGCAAAGAAACACTGCGTGCTGCAGCCAACCTGGTAAGGTCTCCTTGCTTCGCAAACAAAACTTTGGCTTGCCCCACTTTTCCAGTTGCCGACTAATTGCTTCCTCTGTTGCGAAAACACCCTTTATAGTGTATCAGCGTAGAGCAAGAACTTGTGGGTTACTGCATTTGCATTTTCAATATGGAAGATATGAGGATGTGCAGTCAGATCCAGGAACGTGTAACGGTTGTGTTAAACTCAGAGGGTGAATACCCTGCTGCAGCTGCGGCCTTGCCTGGTACGTCTTTTACAAACTTTACAAAACTTTGGCCTATCTAATTCTGGTAGTAATTATTTAATGTTAACCTATTTTTGCCCCCATTGCAAATGATGGTTCCAAGTCTATTAAGACTGAGGCTTGCTGAGTCATGGTTTTGACACCAGTGTGGTCGCCATAGGCAATAAGATCCGTCGCCTTGCTTCAAATCTAATGCTATACAAAGGCTCTGAATATGCAGCAGTCTCAGGTGCCATGATGGTATGTACCTTTTCCATCCTGAATTTTACTTGCTTATTTTGTGTTGATCCTTTTGTGCTAACAAGCTTTCTGTAACAAGGGTGTTGCAAAAGAGGCTACTATCACTCTTGACTCAATACGACATGATCTCGTTGGGGCAAACACGAAATATTATAATTGTCTGCGGATGCGTAAAAGTATTGCAGCTGATTTGGCCAAACTTGAGCAAGAGCTTTCTCACAAGACAACTGATTATGATGGCACTCCTGCTACTGGCAAAACAGGGTATGGTGTACATAGTAAAAATTAATATTTTGTTCCACTTTGATCCAAATATTTTTACATCTGATTAATGCATGTGATTATTCTCCTCTATTATTGATTATTCAACTCTATTCGTAATGGCAGTGAAAACGGGATGGAGAAGAGGAATGGAAGTTTGAACAATCAAACAGAAACTGAGGAGGTTGAGGATGGCAATGTTTGTGTTAGGGCCCAGAAGCCGGCCCAAAAGCAAGAGCAGCCGCCCGCCCCAGCGTGGATCACGTACCAGCGCCGTAGGCGGCGCGTAAGCGGCTAGAGGACCACAATCTTTGCTTTTTTAGATGTTTAATTTCCATAGTTTGGGCCATTTGTAAGTTCAATATCCGTACTCTTGATTGAAAAAGTTTAGGCCGAGAATCAATCTTGGTTTTGCCTTAAGGGGCCGCCCCAAACCCTCCTGCTCCCTCTCCCCTTCGGGCACGCCACACTCGACGCCGCCTCCGCCATCTCTCGCCCTCGCAGTCACGGCGCCCATACGCCGGCAACTGCCCAAGCCTCGCCCTTCTCTCTCGCATCCATAAAACCTATGCAGCCGCGGTAGGATTGTTGATCCTATAAACCTGGTATCAGCTATGCCAGGTGAAGAGAAGAACCCATTGCCACCACCTCCACCGCCGACCATCGAAGGGCTCGCCGCCAAGATGACCAAGGTGCTCGCCCGCCTGGACAAGCTGGACAACGTGCGTGCGGGCGCGCCTGACCGCCATGGAGTTGCAGCACACGCCGCCGCCGCCGACCCCCCACACATCCATGCCCTACGGGATGCTAGGGTATGGATCCGCTTCTGGGGGGCGGACGGTCCGCCGTTGTCTCGTTTGAGCTCGAACAGAACTGTTCTTGGCTCTGGATGGTGGTCCAAAATGAACTGCGGACCGTCCGGTCCAAGGGGGCGCACGGTCCGCCCTTAAAAACTGAAACGGGCGTAGAAACTTAGTCTTTCTGTATGGGGGTGTATAAATGAATTGCGGACCGTCCACCATTTGTTAGGCGGACCGTCCGCCCGGGCTGTAACGGTCAACTCCGAGAAGCATTTATTGAGAATATAGCCATTGGATTTGAAATGGCAGACCGTCCGAGCCCTGTGGGGCGGACAGTCTGCAAAAACTCAGTTTTCATGGGATTTGAGTGTAACGGCTAGTTTGGAGCCTCCCACTATAAATAGAGGTGGTGGCCGGCCATTTGAGAGGTTGAGCACCTTGGGGACTTGGTGTCCTTGTGTGAGAGTGCTTGAGAGCCCTCTAACTCACTTTTGCTTGCAAAGATTGTGATCCGATTGTGAGAGAGTGATTCTAGTGCATTGCATTGAGAGATTGCAAGAGTTTGGCACTAGGTGATTGTCTTGCAAGCCGGTGGTGCTTGTTACTCTTGGAGGTTGCCACCTCCTAGACGGCTTGGTGGTGTGTCTCCGTCATGAAGCCCGCAAGAAGCTTGCGCGGTGCTTCGGAGAAGAGATTGTGAGGGGTATTGTGCTCACCCCGTGGGAGCCGCGAAGAGCAACTCTAGTTGAGCGAGGCTTGAAGAGCAACAAGTGGTCCGGTCAGATCATGTGCTAGAGCTCGGTATGAGCACTCCACGTGGGAGAGTGTGACTTGAGAGTCACCACTAGCAAGAGGATCAGCGGCAACTTTGGAGCTTGTCTCAACGGGGATTAGTTTGGTGGCAACCAAGTGAACCTCGGGATAAAAATCACCGTGTCAATTTTGTCTACCCTTCTCGGTGGTTTGCATTCTTCAAATCACAAACCGTATATTTACATTCATATATATCTTGTGCTTGTGTAGTTGCTCTTTTAATTAGTTAGCTTGCTAGTTTCCTTTCTTACTTGTGTGACATAGAAGTAGCACTCTTGCGTGACTAATTGGGTTGTGTAACCTTGTTAGTGACTTTGCTTAGTCTATGTACCTAAGTTAGTTTGAGCCTTTGGATTTGATTTGTGTAGTCTAGTCCATTGTGAATCTAGTGAGTTTAGGTTGGCTTTGTGTTTTTGCTCATTAGAATTGTGTAGGAACTCCCCCGGTGTGTGAAGAACTAGTTGCATAGCCTTGTGTGACCTTGCAAACTAGAATTGTGTAGGTAAGCTCTACCTAGCCCGGCACCTTAGTTACTCAATTAGGATCCTTTTGTAAGGTGCAAGTTTTAGATAGAGGGGTGTAGTCTTGGCTAGACCGATTAGTTTAATTCCGCATTTTTTGATTAGCCGGCAACATTTTAAGTTCTAGAAAGGACTATTCACTCCCCCTCTAGTCCGCCATCTCGACCCTATAAGCTGTATCAGAGCCGTGCTCTCTCATTTGTGGTCCTTACCGACCCAAGATGATGACGACTTATGGGCTAGATGTTGAGTGTCCACACATTTTTTATGGCACACACTTTGCACAGTGGAAAAATTGGATGATATGCAATTTTAAGTTTATTTGCTCTCAAATGTGGTGGATGGTAGATGTAGGTTTTTCTCATGTGTTAGATGAACGAAATCTAACTCAAACACAAGAGAAATGTATAGATCTATACATCCAAGCTACTAACATCTTATTTAGATCTTTGTATGATTGCATACTTTGTGAGGTCATGGACATGAAAACCGCCCACGAGATTTGGAGTTATCTCAATGAGAAATATGGGGCGACCTTCGATGATGATGATGATGATGATGATGATGATGATGATGATATGCCCAAGAAGGGAGTGCATGTGGATGATGAGCACATCCACGACATAGTGGTTGTGGAAGATTGCTCCACCCCATGGTCAAGTGATGATGATGATCAATCTACAACAATCTCACTTGACAAGATTGATGATAATGATTCAAGTGTTGCAAATGATGATTCTACTCCAAGCACACTTGATGATCAAGTTGGTTCATGCATGGATGATATTGCTACTTCAAGCTCATCTTCGTCACCACATTGCTTCATGTCACAAGGTGACACAAAGTATCAAATTGCAATGTGATTGATCTTAATTCATATGAGGAGCTCTTGAGTAGATATGCAAGCATGACCAAACTATTTGAGAAAGTGTTAGCTAAAACAACCAAATTGGAAAAAAAAAACTCCTTTCTCAAAGACACATGTGAACAACAAAAATATCTACTTTATGTCATGAGTTGTTCAAATGAGAAGCTAAAATTGACTCATGAGGAGATTAGTGTTGCACATGAAAATTTGGTACAAGATTATGCTTTACTCACTAATAAGCTTTTCAATGAATAAATTAAAATTAGTGAGAGCTCATCACATGGGTCAAAGGATCAATTGCAAAATGTTGCTAACCCTTGTGGTGTAAACAAGAAGCATGTATCCACCCCTTGTGATAATTTATTGTCTATACCATATTCTTCACAATTAAATGCTTGTTCTACTTCTATGTCTTGTGAGACTAACCTTTTGAAGGAGAACAATGAGCTTAAAAATGAAGTTAAGTTTTTGAGCAACAATATAGAGAGGTTGACAAAATCAAAAGTCACCCTTCAAAGCATAATCAAAAATCAAAGAAGCTTCGGTAACATGGGTGGCTTTGGTTCCAACAAGAGCAAAGTCAAAGGCAAGAAATGGGGCAAAAAGAAATGTAATAGGAAGATGAGGAAGAAAGAAGAAATGAAGCTCTCTCATTTCATGTGCTTTCAATGCCATAAGATGGGACATCTTGCAAATGGTTGCACCAACAAAGAAAAGCTCAAGTTGAAGATGGAAGAAGAGAAGCTTAAACATATCAAATATTTTAAGTGCTGCACTTGGGGTCACCTCACCTCAATGTGCCCAACCAAGCAATTGGTGAAGCAACAAGAATCTCAACCAAAGCCACAAGTTGAGCAAAAGAAGACACCCCAAGATCAAGTCAAGATCAATCATGAAGATCAAGTTGATGACTTGAAGATGAAGAAGAAGAGAACAAGGAGGAGTGAAAAAAGAGCAAGACATCCAATGCATATCGAAGATGCCAAGATGATGAGCAAGAATAAGATTCAAGAGAAGATAAAGAAAATTGCTCACATCAAGTGCCATAGTTGTGCAACATTGGGCCACCTAGCTTCGGGTTGCCCAAACAAACTTGAGAAGAAGGCTCAAACAAACAATGAGAAGCAAGGCAATGAGAAGCATCAAATAAGAAAGGAAGAAAAGGCTCAATAAAAGAGAAGATGCTACTTATGCCGGGAAAGGGGACACATGGCTTATTCATGTTCCTTAGTTTGGGTACCATCAAAACGTGGATGAATGTGTGTAGGTACCAAAGGCATTGGAGACTTGATTCAAATGAAATTCATATTGTTGATCTCATGGTTGAATCAAGAAATTGAAACTTATTGCATCCACCAAACTCTAATGTCATGACAAGTAAATGAAGTCAAAAGTGCTTTCAACATACAAATGCAATTATCTAGTTGTGGGGGATTCATTGGACATATTTGATGACTTGCAAACATTTGAGTTGATTCTTGTTTTTGGATGATTATGAGCTATCAAGGTATGATAATGTGTCGATCAATCTCATTTGGGTGTATATGAGTTGATTGAATTGGAAATATACACATATTTCTTGCTATGAGATGTTTGAATGGATTAAATGTTTAAGTAATCAAGTTTGGATTGATTTATATTGGATAAATTCATGAGACATCTTTTAGCAAGTGGTTTGAATGAATATATGTTTTGTGAGAGTGTTCTTGCAAATTGAGTTCAAGTTTGGTTCAATTCAAGAAAGAATGGCTCAAATATGAAAGTATGTTCAAATATTGAAAATCTGTGTTGAACTGTCATGATAGTCATGGTTGAGTGATCAAAACCTATTATATTGGTATGAAATTTGGTATTCATGCTCTGCACTTATGATCTTAGCTTCTGTAGAAACTTGATGAACATTGGATAAAGAATGCTTTAGTTTTGGAGAGGATCTTGCCAACTATAGTGCAGCAGTTTTCAGCATGTAGCAATGTGGAAGATTTAATTGCTAGCAGTTCATATGAAGTCGAATGAATCTAAAATTTTACAAGCTGCTAGAAGACTTATTAAAGCACATTGCCACCAAATTTCATGGTCACTCGATCTGTACTTTGAGAGTTATGGAATTTTTATTCAGAAGTTCAGAATCTGCCAGAAATGTGACAAACACTAGAATTTTGAAGAGTCACTATGATTGAAAGGCTCTCAAGTTGGAAATATATTTACAACTAGTTGAGAGTCATAAGTTTGGTTTTGAATTGAGAAAGAAGCATGACATGAAGGGGTACAAGGTCATTTGATTGTGAAGTATTTTTTGCATACATTTTGGTACTCCAAGTAGAAGATCAAGATCAAACTCAAAGATAAATGAAGTTTAAGTCCAAGAGATAATTGGACTTAATGAATTCAAGGTTTTCATAATGGTTTGGAATTAAATTATGAGCTATGGTCCCAACTTCAAAATTCAAATCGAGGTTTTTCACTAGTTTTCTGGAGAGTCTGGACAGTTCAGAGCGGACAGTCCGTGGGTACGAGGCAGACGGTCCGCAGGAGGTTTGAAATTCTCTTCAAAGGCTCTACAGAGAATGTTCATGTAAGGCGGACGGTCCACCCAGAAGCAGCGGACAGCCCGTTCGGGCAATGGTTGAACCGAGAATAGGGCATCAGCAGACAATCCGCAGAGGACATGCGGACGGTCCGTCTGTGATAAGTTGAATCTGCCTAGAGACAAACTCTGCTCTGTCCAAATCAGAATATAAACAGCGGACAGTCCAACCAGTGGACGTGGAACGTCCGCATGGCGTCGGTTAAACCGATCGGTTTCGGTTACACCGATGCAGAACAAAAGGTGCCAGCAGGGCACTCGCGGACGGTCCGCACAAGTGGGATTTCAGTGGATCCAGGCAGCTAATGATTTTTATGCACGTGTTCATTTCTCCTTCCTCACACAACGAAAGTGGTTATCTAAAGGACATCAAGGAGTATCTAAGTAGAAGCTAATCAAAAGGATGTATGAAACTAGAGCAAGCAACGATCCAAAATAGAGGCAAGCATTGGAGAAGAATTTCATATTGGCATCTTAATTGTTCTCCAACAAGTTGAATCAATGGAAGAAGCAAGACAACCACAACAAGAAACTGCACTTGATCATAAGTGGTATTTATTTCATATGGGTGAAGCATGGAATTCATATTTGTATACTTTGGTCTTCACCAAGCTATTAATTTGGTATTGGACTTCACATTGCGATTGGAGTAATGAGTTGGAATCAAATGACAATCCTCTACTCCAAGATAGCAAAAGTGAAATTGATTGACATATGCATACATACATTTCTAAGGACATGATTAGTGCATATAGTCATATATAGTGATCATTCATGGAGACTAATATGGTTTCAAATGTTTATATGGTGCCACTATTGCTTCTATGCTTGATATGATCTAGTGGTAACATACAACATGTTCATGAGCTAGTAAACCCAAGTAGTTGATCTAGAAAATGAGCTTTCAAGTGTTTAACTCAACATTGTCAAAATAACCCTTAGAATGAGGCGTGAAGAAGCTTGTCATTGGTTTAAACCGAGTTAGATCATTTGGGGCAAGTAATCTAGATCAAGTCAAAGATAAAGAAGCTCATGGAAACAATCTAGTTCAAAAATTGATTATCAATGTCAAAATCAACAAGCGACATAAACCTTGCAAGACATGGCTAGATTATCATTCTCTTTCACGTGGTGTCATTCCTACACGTGGTATTTCATTCAAGTGGTACCTAGTCTATCAAATGGTGGTTCCACAAGTGATCCTCAACTTTAAGTGATCAATTCAAATCAAGAAAGCTACCCTTACCAACAAAAGCTCAAATTTCAAGTGGATTGACATATGCTTTGACATAGGGGAAGGAGCCCCACTACAAAGTATCTAGGTCAAGGATCCTACAAGTGACCTACATGTGGCATTTCAAGGTGGTCTTCATGCTTCCACATGTGGTAGTTACAAGTGATGTCAATTCCAATCAATTGGTAGTGTCCATCAAAAATGAAAATTCATAATTCAACCATCTTCCCTAGTCCAACTCTTTGCATCAAGCCACAAGAGATTCTCATGATACAATCTTCAAGTGGTATTCATTGATCTTCACATGGCACAAATTTCATATGGTGCCAGGCCTTTTATGGTCATCAATAACAAAGGGGGAGAAATTTGGACAAAGATATAAAATGTTTGGACAAATATATATGGGAAATGAGAGAGCAAGCATGGACATGGCATGGACCAAGAGGGAGCAATATTGAGAAGGATCAACATTCTTGGACAAAAGGAGCACACAAGTATGGGGAGCAAGCTCATGAACTTGTTTGTTTGTATTTGATATGTGAATATTCATGTGCTTACTTGCATTTGTATAAGTTTTAAAATTTATATATGCAATGCTTGTGTGTGATGTATGCTAGTCATAGAACTTGATTGATGATTTGATAACTAGCATGCATAGATTGTAGCTAGACATGTTATTTTTACAAGTGAATCAAGAGCCTTACTAATAATGTTGATCTCATGAGGTATCTTGAGTTTTTGATGCATGTCTAGTTACTCATTGATGCTAAGGAATGAACTTCAAGGATGCAACTCTGATTGGTATCACGCTTCAAAGGTTTATCCTATATACCTTAGCATCACTTAGTAGTGTTAACAATCCCACAAAGTTCATATTTATGTATGTGTGTGAGTTTAAAACCAAATCTCTTGAGCACACATGTAGGGGGAGTTATCACTACCAAGTCGGATTTTTATGGTGCTTATCCAATCTTTCACAAGTGGTCTTAATGGTGGATAAGTAACATAAATCCAAACCAAGTTAGTTATTTACACGTGTGTGAAATGCTAGCTTGGAATTTGCTTAATTTCCATATCTTTGTAGAGTTGTCATCAATTACCAAAAAGGGGGAGATTAAAAGGCCCTTGTTTGGTTTTGGTAACTGAGTGACAACTTAGGTGGACTAATAAGTGTTTATGTTGAGATATATGTGATTAGTCCACACAAAGACACTAGTATGAGCAATATGTGCCATAGGGGAGAAATGGTTAAGGGTTGATGCTATGCTCATATAGTGTGGTGAAGGAACTCATCGTATATGAGACATGATATGGAGTCATGTGACTAAAGTGGAGAAGATCAAGACAAGGCTTGGCTTGATGGACCAGTTGCAATGGTGAAGGGCAAGTCAAGACTTTGAAGCGATGGACTGCGAGGCGGTGAAGCTTGGTTAAGACTTGGCACCGATGGACCGAGGCGACGGTGAAGAGCAAGCAAGGTCAAGATTGATGGACCAAAGAGGTCATGTGATGATATGGAGTGGATCATATCATTCAAGGAAGATTAAGTCAAGTGTTGACTCATGATGATGATCAAAAGGCTTGATGGAGTTTGGTGCTTGTGTGGCATCAATATTTGGGAAGTTGAAATGGAATGTGCAAGGCTAAGGTATGACTTGTAGGACATTTCATTTCACCGGTCAAAGGTTGTGTAGAGAAGTGCATGACCGGATTTAGGATATATGGTCGTACTATCAAGAGGGGAAAACTTGTTTGCATATCGGTCATCTAGTGCTACTTGAGCGATCTAACATTGCGATGTTGCTAAGATCGAGTGGCATGGTGAGATCAAGTAAAAATACTTTAAAAATGATTGTGAAAATGCTAACACACATGCACATGGTGTTGTTCACTTGGTGTTGTTGGCACATTTGCCAAGGAGAAAGAGTTGGAGTTGATGTTTATCAACTTGGGGATGCAAGAAAGACTTTTCGGTGTTCTTTGGAGACTAGGTTGGATCTTGGACTGAAATACTACTTTGATCGATTGTGTTTTGGATCAAATATTCAGTTGGATTATGTAGTCCTCTGAATAAGCTTTCCATAGAGTACAAGATCACCTAATTTGGATGTCGGAGCTAAAAGTTATGGCCGTTTTACCGAGGTTCGTTTCTGCTGGAAATGTACCTGCGGACGGTCCGCTTCTGGGGGCGGAAGGTCCGCCTTTGCCTCGTTTGAGCTCGAACAGAACCGTTCTTGGCTCTGGATGGTGGTCCAAAATGAACTACGGACCGTCCGGTCCATGGGGGCGGACAGTCCGCCCTTAAAAACTGAAACGGGCGCAGAAACTTGGTCTTTCTGTACGGGATGTCCAAATGAACTGCGGACCATCTGCCATTTGTGAGGCGGACCGTTCTCCAGGGCTGTAACGGTCGACTCCGAGAAGTAGTTATTGAGAATATAGCCGTTGGATTTGAAATGGCGGACCGTCCGGGCCCTGTGGGGCGGACAGTCCGCGAAAACTCTGTTTTCACGGGATTTGAGTGTAACGGCTAGTTTGGGGCCTCCCACTATAAATAAAGGTGGTGGCCGGCCATTTGAGAGGTTGAGTACCTTGGGGACTTGGTGTTCTTATGTGAGAGTGCTTGAGAGACCTCTAACTCACTTGTTCTTGCAAAGATTGTGATCCGATTGTGAGAGAGCGATCTAGTGCGTTGCATTGAGAGATTGCAAGAGTTTGGCACTAGGTGATTATCTTGCAAGTCGGTGGTGCTTGTTACTCTTGGAGGTTGCCACCTCCTAGACAGCTTGGTGGTGTGTCTCCGTCGTCAAGCCCGCAAGAAGATTGTGCGGTGCTCCGGAGAAGAGATTGTGTGGGGTATTGTGCTCACCCCGCGGGAGCCGCAAAGAGCAACTTTAGTTGAGCGAGACGCGAAGAGCAACAAGTGGTCCGGCCGGATTATGTGCTAGAGCTCGGTGTGAGCACTCCACGTGGGAGAGTGTGACTTGAGAGTCACCACTAGCAAGAGGATCGGCGGCAACTTTGGAGCTTGTCTCAATGGGGATTAGTTTGGTGGCTACCAAGTGAACCTTGGGATAAAAATCACCGTGTCAACTTTGTCTACTCTTCTCGGTGGTTTGCATTCTCCAAATCACAAGCCTTATATTTATATTCATATATATCTTGTGCTTGTGTAGTTGCTCTTTTAATTAGTTAGCTTGCTAGTTTCCTTGCTTGTGTGACATAGAAGTAGCACTCTTGCGTGACTAATTGGCTTGAGTAGCCTTGTTAGTCACTTTGCTTAGTTTGTGTACCTAAGTTAGTTTGAGCCTTTGGATTTGGCTTGTGTAGTCTTGTCCATTGTGCATCTAGTGAGCTTAGGTTGGCTTTGTGCTTTTGCTCATTAGAATTGTGTAGGAGCTCCCCAGGTGTGTGAAGTACTAGTTGCATAGCCTTGTGTGACCTTGCAAACTAGAATTGTGTAGGTGAGCTCTACCTAGCCTGGCACCTTAGTTACTCAATTAGGATCCTTTTGTAAGGTGCAAGTTTTAGATAGAGGGGTGTAGTCTTGGCTAGACCTATTAGTTTAATTCCGCATTTGTTTCGGTTAGCCGGCAACGTTTTAAGTTTTAAATATGACTATTCACCCCCCTCTAGTCCGCCATCTTGACCCTACACACTGCGACAACTACACTGCAGCGTGCAGGGAGCCTCCCTCAGCGCTTGTCCCTGCCGCCACCGGCTGCGCCACGCGCGGCCCCGATAGCACTAGCATTGCCACCTCTGGCCGCCCCAGCACTAGCACTACCGGCGCAGCCACCCCGTCCCTTCTGTCATCTGACACCAACCGGATGGTGGAACGCCACCCCAGAGCTTCTGCTACAACTGCGATGACCTGTTCGCGGCCACCAGTGCCAACGACTCTTCTATTTAGAGGTGGGAGACTACACATCCAATGGCAAGGACAATGCTGCGACTGGCGATGCAGGCGCCCAGCCAGCCGAGGGCACCGAGCTGGTCGTCTCCCTCCTCGCCATCGCCGGCATCCGCACTAAGGACACGATGATGGTCCCTGTCTAGCCCTCCTCAACAGAGGCTCGACGCACAACTTCATCCATGCGGATCTGAGCCACATTGGCCTGCGACATCGGGCACCAATCTGCGCGTGATGGTTGCCAACGGCAACTGCGTGCCATGTGCGGCGATGGCCCGCAACGTGGCCATGCATATCGGCCAGGAGGACTTCACCATTAGCTACTTCGGCGTCGACCTGGGCAGGTTCGACCTCGTGCTCGGTGTCGACTACTTGCGGACCTTGGGTCCGATCCTGTGGGACTTCGAGGACCTATGTATGGCCTTCTGGTGGGGGATCGGGTCCCCCGCAATGACATCATCGAGCCGCGCCTCCACACCATCGCGGCCAACCCTGATTGCTTACTCCACGATGCCCTCCTCAGGCAGTACGATGACGTCCTCACCGAGCCGCACGGGCTCGGCTCCACGGCTTCGACCCGGCCTTCACCAGCCACATGTGGCGCGACCTGTTCAAGATGGCCGGCGTTCAGCTCCGCTTCAGCACAGCCTTCCACCCCTCAGACGGACAGGCAGTCTGAGGTCGTGAACAAGGTGCTGGCCATGTACCTGCGGTGCACATCGGGAGACCGCCTACGAGCCTGGGTCGACTGGCTCACTTGGGCGGAGTACTGCTACAACACCTCCTTCCACACGGCACTCCGCGCGATGCCCTTCAATTTCGTCTATGGTAGGCCCCCGCCGGCACTGCTTCCACATACCGCCGGCAAGGCCCAGATAGAGGCGGTTGACACGCTGCTCCGCGACCGCGACACCTTCCTCGCCGACATCCATGAGCGTCTTCTCCATGCCCATAAGCACGCCAAGCACTACTACGACACCCACCACCATGAGATGGAGTTTGCGGTGGGTGATTGGGTCTGGTTCCGCCTGCTACACAGGCCGACTCACTCGCTGGAGCGCCGTCCCAAGGGCAAGTTGGGCCCTCGTTATGCAGGACCGTTCCAGGTGGTCGAGCATGTTGGGCAGGTGGCCTATCATTTGCAGCTTCCAGAGGGCTCATGCCTCTACGACATCTTCCATGTGGGGCTGCTCAAGCCCTTCCACACTGACCCTCCGACGACAATGCCACCATTGCCTCCCGTCCATGATGGCCGAGTGGTCCTGACTCCCGTTCGGGTGCGACGGGTGTGCTTCCAGGCTTCTAGCAGGGCGCCGGGACATCTTCGTGGAGTGGCAGGGCCTCTCTCTAGATGACGCTACTTGGGAGCCATGGGAGTCCTTCGTCGAGCGCTACCCCGACTTCCAGCTCAAGGACAAGCTGTTTCCCAAGGAGCGGAGAGATGTTAGGGCACATGAGCCGACCCAAATGCAGGAGCAGCTACCCACCCTGGCGTGGATCACGTACCAGTGCCGGGGGCGGCACGCAATTGGCTAGAGGGACATAATTTTTGCTTTTCCTGAGATGTTGTTTAATTTCCATAGTTTTTGCCATTTGTAAGTTAAATGCCCGTACTCTTGATTGGAAAAGTTTAGGCTGAGAATGAATCTCGGTTTGGCCTCAAGGGCCGCCCCAAACCCTCATGCTCCCTCTCCCCCTCGTGCACGCCACACTCGCCGCCACTTCCGCCATCTCTCGCCCTCGCAGTCACAGTGCCCATACGCCGGCGACTACCCAAGTCTCACCCTCCTCTCTCACATCTCTACAACCTACGCTGCCGTGGTAGGATCGTTGATCCTATCGGTTGGAGTATGTAAGAAATATCTCTACTTCCCTGAAGCTTTCTTGTGGGAAATCCCGATTGACATGCATTATTTTTGTTGAAGCTCTGCTTGATCAAAGCCCAGGAAAGAACCCTGAAGTGGGGAAGTAGGCATACATATGCAATGCATGAGGTTAGTGGTGTTTCGAATTAAAGGTGTTGCACATAACAATTTCTTCCATCTTTATGGAATGCTGGTTGTCTTCCATGCCTCAACATTGTTGTTGTCCTATGTTTTTTTTTGTGTGTGTAATTAGTATCTATTACATGTGCATTTTTTTCAGTTGACCATGTTAAATGATGTGAACTTGATCACAGTCCTTAATTTCCATTCCATCGTCATAAGAATTAGATGCTGGAAACATGCCTCTTGTTACCTTGCTATTACATTGTTGTAGCGCTCTTTCTAAATTATCGGTGAGTTTTTTGCATGCCTGACATGACCCCTTTGATTATCTGCATGTTAATTGATGAAGCCACAAGCTGCAGACGTTGTATGTACCATCCTAAAAGGATATTGGAGCCAGGAGAGATGCTTGGCCGTGTTGCAGTGATGTACTCTGTTGCTGTGTTGCACTCAAGTACCAATACCCTGTTTCTGCTGTGTCCCAGTGAGCAGCAGTGCTCTTATAACTTTATCTTGTGTCAGTGGGTTTTTAGACACTGTTGTTGGAAAGAAATTTAAATGCTGCATGTTCCGCAATTTGGAACGAGAAGGCCTTGGGTAGGTATATTTCAACACTTAGGTCGTCTTTCGTCTCATAGGTCATCTCATTCAATAACACGTAAGTTTTCTTATGATGTGAAGAAAAGAGGTGAGAGATTGAGATCGATGTTTCACTCAGTTTAGGACTATGAAATAACGAAAGTAGAATTGAACGGAGTTGTTGTGATGCAACCTATAATATTTCCATTTTAATATGAAAAAATTAAGGTTACGAGACAAACTTATAAGATAGCCTATTGTACGTGTTAAGTCGCATCAAAATTACGTGTCATGTGCATCGCAGTCTACTAGATTACCCAATGTACTTGCTCTTACCGTTTGTAATTTCTTTTGCTTGTTCCTATTGTTACTGTTGCTTGGTAGAATTCCTGAGATCGTCCCTAGCACGCTAACTGGTGTTTTGCAAAATTCCACAAATAATTTTCCTGTTAAATTTGGCTCATTTTCTTTTGATCGAGAGCCAAACAAGAATATGAAGTACGACGGAATTACCTCTACACATAAGTACATAACACATCTACGCAGGTTAATATTTATTGGAGCTAGCATGCGCCAGAAGAAAGAATATTTTGAAGCAAAAAAAACAGCTTAATTGAGTCGTAGCATTTTATTGTTTCCTGGACGTGAGTTTGTTTAATTAGCAAAGGTTGAGTCTGTTCTGTAACGTGTATGTGCAGCCTGGAGGGGCACATTTTCTGGTGGCACTGCAGATTTGCAGAAGGCCATGGACGCGGCACAATAAGCCATGGACGTGAGTTTGTTTAATTAGCATAGAGATGGAAGGTAAAAAAGCAAAGGACATGTCGGCCGGGCGGAATCACTTCGTTCAACCAAACGCGAAAGCGGCGAGGTGCATGCCAGCACGGGGCCCAATAACCGGAACGAAGCCTGAGTGGGCCAACAGAACGCATGAAGCCCACCCGCGTGAGACTTGCTTTGTGCTCAGCCCATGAGACGAAGCCCACACCACCGTTGCAACCAAAACCTAGCCGTAGCCACCTCCCCCACCGGGAAGGGAGGAATTGGGAGGTTCCTCACTCTCTCTCTCCCCTCAGTCAGGCAGTCACAGTCACAGCGCCGCCTCTTCCGTGCAGACACCTCGCCGGCGGCGCCTCTCCTTCGCTCGTCCCACATTGCCAGCCGCCGATTCTCCCCGGGCCCTCCCTCCTCTCTTCCGCCCCTCCCATGATCTCTTATTCTCAGAAGTCTGCCGCTCCTTGCAACTAGCCTGCCTGAGCCTCTCCATTCGCACACAAATACCCAAGGACGAGGGAAATCCTCCAAATGCCGCGGAAATGCCGGAGGCCCGCGCCGCCAGATGGGGACGGCGACGCGACGGCCGCCCTCGACGACGCGGATCTGGAGGAGATTCTCCTGCGCCTCCCCTCGGCGGCCGACCTAGCGCGCACCGCCGCCCTCGTCTGCCGTCGCTGGCGCCGCGTCGCCTCCGGCCCCGCCTTCCTCCGCCGGTTCCGGCGCCTGCACCCGCCCCAGCTCCTCGGCTTTTTCATCTGCAAAGGCGGTCGCCCCTGCCGGTACGACGTGCACGACCGCTCTCCCCTCCCGGTCCTCGACCCTACCTTCCTCCCCTTGATCGAGCCGAATCCCGGCGTCGGCGGCGCCGTCAGCTGCTGCCGGAATTTCTCCCTCACATCCCTCCCCTCCGTCGACCACTGGTCCCTCGCTGACTCCAGCGACGGCCTCCTGCTCTTCTGCTCTTCCTGTGACCGCTCTATCCACGGTTACTACCTGGAGCTATCGGACCGCAGATACATCCCCAAACACTTTGCCGTCTGCAACCCTTTGTCCGGCCACTCTGCTCTCTTGCCCGCGCCTGACTCCGGCCTTTATCTTTATCTCTGGTAATCAGTGACAGAGACGAGGGAAACGTCGTCTCCTTTGAGGTGCTTGTTGTGACATATGTTCATGAGGAGGGGCCATGCCTTTGTGCTTCTCCTCAAGTTCGGGACAATGGGCGGTGCTCCCATGCCCTGACATTTATAGGCTTTACAAGTACAGTGACAGGATGCCCTGGTTTGACGATGGCGCGCGTGCCAGTGAGTGTGTCCATTGGGTTGTTCACGACTGGGAATTGGATTTCGAGCATATCCTGGTGCTGGACTCCCAAACCAAGAAGTTCTCCACCATCAATTTGCCATGCAGCCACATGTGTGAGAAGTACCATAGTAACATCAAGGTCGTGAGGAGTGTGGGTGACAGGGAGTCAGGGACCTCCGTATCGTGGCAATGGCGTGGTCCAGCTGTAAACTCCATTTGTGGCGTCGTGACAGGAGCAGGAGTGCCAAAGGACGATGGTTGAAAGAAGATGTGAAGATTTTGAGTGTGGATGAGGTGGTTGATCTCCTAATGGAAGGTGTAGCTTGGTGTAATAATGCTTGTGCGGTTAAGATTATAGATGCTGGAGAGGGATTTGTTTTCATCAAGCACAGTGAGACTACCTGGGTGTTTGTTCTCAACCTCAAGGAAATGACACTTCAGAAGTTGCCAAATAGGGAACGTTACTCTGGGCATGCACTTCCCTACAGGATGGCTTTATCTCCCCCCTTACCAAATTTCGGTGAAGGGAACCACTGAACGATCAAGAAGGGAACCATTGATCTAGGTAAGACATCAAATCGTTTCTCATTTTATTTCTCTCTTTAACGATTGCAATTTAATTTGTTTGCTGAGGTAGTACGTGTGTGTGTCTACTGCTTTTTATAAGCACGGCATGAAATGTACTTGTGAAAACTTTCCGCGTGAGAATTTTGTGTCTTTCGTTTGTTATCATGCAATGATACAACAATCAATGTAACTTTCTCACGGTATTTTCTGTAATTGGACCACTCCTTTATTTCTTAATACAAAGATACGCAGCTCTCATGCGTATTCGAGAGAAAAACTTTCTCATGGACTACATGTTGCAAAGTTAGCGCGCGGAATTATTTCTCCACCTGTTCGTTTCATTAGTGAAATTAAGATAGTTGACACTGTAGGCACCTCTAATTCTATATAATATATTCACGATCACTCCTGTAGTGCATTGTCGTGCTACCATTGTTATCTGTACTTGATCTTTCTTTTACCGACCGCCAAATAGTCAATAGCTTGGTCATACTTACCTGCTGTCTAAGTTTAGCATGGAGTCAGTTGAAGGGGCATTTAATCTTTAAGTTAATTAGGTTCTGTTTTGTCTTACATTTCTTGTTGCACGGGTCATTTTTATTCGTTGTATTTCAATGTTATACAGTCGTCTAGTCGAACCTAGTCGCCATGGCACCGATAAGGCGACTAGTCGCGACTAGTCGTCGATCAGGTCGATTAGTCGACCCTAGTCGGTCCTAGTCGTCGCTATAGTCGTCCTATATATCCCACGACATATATGTACATGTATATGTACTTATATAGTCATGTTATACAGTCAAGGGTTGGGACTCACCACTTCTGTAATGAAGTCAGGAAATCGGATTCATGAGACTATCAATCAAGGAAAGGGACAATTGAATCGCTCAATTGAGTTCTACTTACTTTGCAGGTTATACAAAGCTGTGACCAGTTGCCAGAAAGAAGTGCAGGATTTTCTAACTCCATCTTCAGCAACGGTTCCTGAAGGAACAAATGCTCATGATTCAGACATCAAAATTTGGGATTATGTTATTGACTTTTGAAGTCTGGAAATGCATCAAGCTGAAAGAACCAAAGTTCAATCAGAAGATAAAAGCTGATCGTCCAAGTAGCTAGTCGGACGACTAATCGCGATTAGGCGACGATTAGTCGGACGATCAGACATCTGATCGACAAAAGCTAGTCGTTTCACTTATCGAAGCCAGCGGAGCGATAAGGTCGACTAATCGCGATTAGTCGGACGAATGTATTTTTAGTAAAGTGGAATATCCTATTTTTGTTCAGTGTGTTCGGTTGGCACAAAAATGTTGTAAGTTTCGTCCAAGTATAAAATAGATCCAGTTTATCAAAATTCATATCAGTACGCATTGTAAGGAATGCTTATCTTTCACTTCTGCATTAAAGTACAATCTTTCTTCTTGATTGCTCTGATCTAACTTGTAAAATAGGCATGGTGCTATACTGTCATCCCTACATACAACCTGTGAATCTGTTATTGTTCATAATTTTTATTGCATAATATAATTGCACATAGAAAGGTATATAGTTTAGTCCTAATTCACGCTTTAGCGTTGTCTAAAGTGTCTTTGTATAGAGAACTTTGTTATTGCAATTGGTCTACTCATCTGGACAGTTTTTAGCGTGTTTGAAAGCAATTATCATGGCCTTTTGTTCTTAATGTCGAATCATAGAGTACCCCTAAATTTTGTGTAAACATGTGCCACAAATGTACTAAGCCTAAATTCACGTCTGGATCAGTGTTATCCTTAGCCACACGTCAAAGAAACTCTCTTAGAATTTATGATTTTCAGAACAGGATAAGCTACCGCCAAAGATTGAAGTAAAAAAGCAGAGAAATTTTACAATGATTGAAAAAAATAGGAGCCGTCCATCTGATAAAATCCTACGGTGGTGAAGGTAAGAAGTATCTAGAAGTACCTAGGATAAAGTACCTGGTACTTCAAAAAATGGGATCAAGTATCAAAAAGTGGGACCGAATACTAATTTAATTTAATTTTTATAAATACTTTTCATAGATCAACAGCTAGGAAAAAGTTAAAGGTAAAAGTACCTGAAAGTACCCATTGGTACTTTACAATCATTGTAAAAGAGCTCAAAAAAGCAAGGACAAGGCTATTATGTGTCCACTACTTATAAGCATCGTGAAAGATCTACTCATGGAAGCTTTCTGTGCGGGAATTAGGTGTTTTTTTTTCTTGGTTGTCCTGCAATTATTAAACAATTGGTTTTTTTTTACTTTCTCAATTCTGAACGTATTGCAAGTTTACATGGGATATGAAAAACTACTTCCTCTGTCCCAAATGCAGGTCGTTTTGACTTTTCTAGGTATGTAGTTTTTGCTATGTATCTGGACCTAGGGTATATCTAGGTGAATAACAAAATTAATATATCTAGAAAAGTCAAAACGACTTACAATTTGAAACGGAGGCAGTATTTCTCAAGCTGTTTATTTAATTAGTGAGAATAAGGCTGTTAACACTGAGTTCTGGGACATTAGGCATTAGTCAGCTCCAGTTGTACATGATGTGCAATCACCATAACGAAATATGCCTGTGATCTATGTTAGCTTGCAAGAAATGGGCAAGTTGGTGGTCTGCTGCCTTTGTTCATTTTTTTTCCGTTGCTTTAACAGCTTGAATACTTTCGTTTCTCTCTATGGTCTAGTTGTTTGTGTCTGTAATCATAGGTGTGTGACCCTATTTTTTCAGACGGGATGGACATTGACGTTAGCCAATTTCAGGTTCAGGATGTAGAAGGTAAGCTATCGGTACAATTTCTGCTGGTATACACATTTGATGTCCAGTGTTACCAATTTCCATGCCCCTTGTGGGATTGCAAGTTTAATTATACCCCTTCTTTTGCAGGAACTGTCTGAAGGGAACTACTGAAAATGGACTCGGCTGCTGTTTTCCTCCGCTAATTTATTTAGTTCGCGAGTGGCCTAGCCTTTTCTTTTATGTTGGAGTTTGACTAGTGGTGAACTACGTGGAAAGATTAAGATACATGTGATGTTTGATGTGTGTATTTGCTATGGAATGCTGCCGTGAAAGTTCGTGTTATCTTTATATTAAAAGATAATAACGTGTTCGTGTCATCGTGTGCTTCCGGATGGTGAAGATGCTTTGCAGTATCAGTCTGATAGAGTGATTCTGTCAACTAGTACCAGTACGTCAGTACAAAATGGCAGTTTCGTAGTGCGTACATCGAGTGTACAAAGGGCCAAAGGCAAGCAACAGTGTGTCCCCGCTCGGTCGCTCTGACGTCGAGGGGACCGCGGAGGAGGGACAACCGTGAGGGCGATGGACGAGGACAGCGGCAGCACGCCGGGAGCGGTGGACGATACGGACGAGTCTTCTCCGCAGTAACGGAGGGAGACGCGTCGTGCCACTGCCAGCTGGGCCCGAGGGCAGAGGAATCGTTTCCGGAGGATACAGACCTGTTACATTTTTGGGAAAGAGAATTTCGCGTTATATATAGAGCCCTTGTAAAATATATAGTTCAGTCTGTTTAGAGCAGTAGCGTACCTAGCATTTGAAAAAGGTATGCCATAACAATATAACAATTTTTTATATATACTTTGGTATAATCTATATATTTTACTTGGTAATAGGCTCTTGATTCTATAGCTAATGATCTTTTTTTCGCGACCGTGCCTTCGCACGTTTTTCATTAATAAGAAAGCAGTTACAGACACAATTTTGATGCGGCTAAACACAATTTGACCAACACAAGAGCATAAAGAACTAAAAATAGAGAAACACTGAAAAACACACTTACAGACGAAAAACTCACACCCGAACCACAACCAGCAAGCAACACAAGGGAGGACAACACACTGAAACCACAAACCTAAGAGCCCACTGCAGCTTACAGCCGAACCTACAAAAAGATACTACAACATCATTATGGTTGCCCAGAATCTGTCACAGCATCAAGAACCCATAGCGGCAAAGCATCCGCCCGAACATAGTGTAGGTGGCAAAGCATCCACCTAGAGAGCACAACCATGGCGGCAAAGCATCCGCCCGAACAGAGTATAGGTGGCAAAGCATCCACCTAGAGAGCACGACCGAGCGAGGCGGCAAAGCATCCGCCCCGAAGCAAACCTCAACCAACAAGGCGGCAAAGCATCCGCCAAAATTGTAACAATCTGTGCAACCAAATTGATGATGGCGCAATGAAGCGAGGGCAGGACGACGAAAACGATGACCAACACCACCACCACCAAGCCAAGAACGCCTCCAGGAAGGATGTGACGCCACTGGCGCCACCGTCGCCCAACCAAAGTGTCCTAGGTTTTCACCTGAAAAGCTTGACAGAGAAGCAGGAAGAGGGGTAGTCGATGACGCCTTCAACAAGGTAAACGGCGCCGAGGGCGTCGCCATCATCGGCCCACAAACGGGCAAACGACTTTCGCTTGTACCCCTGATTCCTCCACGGAGCCCCAAGAAACATGCAGCCGGGCAGCCGCAGGGAGCCCTCCTAGAGCAGCGCCACCACAGAGGGGCCCCAAAGAGCCAGGACGTTGGTGCAGTGGCGGCGCGCACCCTGCCTCACCGCGGCCGGAGCCGTCCGCCATCCAGAAGCCTCCCCCTTCAACATCAGCACCTAGAAGACCATGAAGGCGCAAAACCGCTCGTGCAGGATGACGTAGCAGGTGTCGAGGTCGGCCGCACCACTGGAACGGTCGCAGCCACGCCGGGCGGGGCGGGGCCGCACCCCGCACACCAGGGGGCGGCGGCCATGGAGGCCAATGGGTGGCAAGAAGGGGGCGCATCCAACCTGAGACGCGCAGATCCGGCGAGGGGAGGGGCGGATCCGGCTGCGGGTGGCGCGGATCTGGCCTCCGGCATCCGGCGGCGGGAGTAGAGACACCGGTTAGGGGGTTGAATAGGCTTGGATTTGAGCGGGAGAAGGGGGAGGTGGAGAGAAGAGATGGAGGAGGGAGGGACGGCGGGGCCGCCGCCGGCCGGCGACAACGGCAGCCAACAGAGACTGCGCGGGAGGGGGTGGGTCTCCTGCTTGAGAGCGCTCGGGTGGAAGGCTAAGCGGGAGGGGGTGTCACATTTCGAAGGCTGGCTATAGCTAATGATCTTATATTAGAATTTTAGATATGACATGGTATATATGGCAACCCACTAGAAACGCCACTGGTTTAGAGTCCGTTCTAGCTACAAGAGCCGTTGCCAATTCCAAACTGTCATTAGTCCGAGAGCTAGAGATACCTGGTCAGCTTCAAGCTGTCGTTGGCTCTTCAACAGTCATTGACACTCTTCAACAATTTTCGGATTCTATTTTCTTTTTACGAAACAGTTTTTGGATTATGAGACGTGTCAATGCAAAAACGAGAGCAAACTCAATCAAAGTCCAAATGGTCCAGCCTTTTATTGTCCATCCAGCAAGAATGCTGAAACAAATAATATGTTTACTGAGCAAAAACAACCTATAGCAAATTATACAACTACAAAACATAGATATTATAGGAACACATTCATTAGTGTGTTACCAAGAAAAATCATAGGAACACAAAACTTTGTGTTACAGCAAACATTGTAACACATATCTCTTGTTCTATAAAATTGTGTTACAAACAACTAAAATAGTAACACAAAATTAATGTTACACCTAAAATGTTACAAAGTGGTAATATTTTGTAACACATACAAATAATATTACAACTAAAATGTTACAAAGTAATATATTATTTTTCTGGTGATTGAATGAGGACGATTTATTCATAAAATTTCATATCTTTGTGTCCAATGTTTTCCTTTGAAATTATTAATTGTTGAGAAGAAATAATATTGATATTGGAATAAAAAATTATACAAATAAGAATCAAACCTATGATATTTTCTAGGAAATTGCTCTAGCTATTCATATTTTTTGTTAGCAGAGATTAACTTTCATATATTCTTTATACTTGATACTTTTTATTTAAAGTTGATAAAAAAGATATGGTTCAAGTTTTCAAAATAAAAAAAGTAACCATAAAAATATTTATTTATTCAGTGGCATTAATGTTGTGACACATCTGTTATGTTTATCAAAACCTTAATACTATGATCAGCGCAAACTTTACCAAAGGCCCAATAGACATTACATTATGGGAAAAGGGTAAACATTCCTAAATTACTTCAAAAGGATAAACAATATGATATCATGGCTAAGTAACTATATTAATTCTTAATATAAAAAGAAATATTAACACATGTTGTTTATACAAAACAAACTCTTCGTGCTCATTATGTTCAAGTGAAAGGCACTATTTCTATATCAGATGAAATATTTATGATGCAAGTATAAGCTAGAGAGGAGTGCTGAACTCCACCGATAAAAATATCATGATCACTAAGATAACATATACAACATGTAAGTTGGTTTGTTGAAAAATAAGTGTCAATTTTCAAGTTTATAGTGAGATACAAGAAAATTTAAAAAAATTATACAACTTCTTGGATGAGAAAAAATATTTATATCAAAATTTTAGGTCTCAACAAGATCCACAATGTTGCAGTTCAAGATTATTTTATTTGATGTCATTTAGGTTGTCCAAATATTCATCATCAATTTAGCAAAGAATAGTTAAAAGGAAAACCTATATAGTCGTTGACAAGAAACACATTGTGGTGGGATGGTAAGAGAGGCAATGTGCAAAAAGAAGGTTGCAAGTTTAAATCCCATCTATGGCATGTGGATAAAAAAATTTATCTTTTAATTAGTAACATTTTTTTATTGTAAAGGAACACATGTATTGTGTTATAATAGATTAGATAGTAACGCTTTTTTGAAGTAAAGGAACACATGTCTTGTGTTACTATATATCAAATAGTAACACTTTTTTTGATGTAAAGGAACACATATGTTGTATTACAATAGATCATACAGTAGTAACATCAACAATAGGAACACTAACGAACATGTGTTACTAGGATACCTAGTACCACATTTATTAAGCTATAGTAAAACAAATTGGTGTTACGAAAGTTATGTTTTCTAGTAGCATCCAACACAACACAGTAGTTGTAGCGTCGCCCTTGTTCACTTGTTTGCTATTTGCTATTTAGTAGGTACAGTATCCAACATGGATTGTAAAAAGAATAGTGACGAAAATTATACTCCACCCACCCCAAAAGAAACAAGGAATCATACACAAAGCAAAACCAGGCGAGCAAAACACAAATGCCTTTCTAAACTCTCTCTTAACCACCGCTGCATAACCTGTGGTGTGGCAAGGTGTAGCCTCCTCACCTGTACGGCTGTACGTATCCTCCATATGGCTGTTGACCACCGTATGCAGCATCCATTATATTTTATTGTAGCCAGCACTGCAGCACAGGACATTCCACCAAGACCAGGACCCATTCCCATAAGCGGCCGCATAGGCATCCCCTGCTTCCTCCCAATCTCCAAGTTCATTCCTCCCATCGGTTGTTGGTTCATCCCCATCCCCATTCCCATCGGGTGTTGACGTGTTGTTTCATCCCCATCTGCTGTTGGTTTATTCCCATTCCCATTCCCATCCCCACGCCAGCACCCGTGCCCATATCCGACCCATCCCATGGGCCTGCCTGCACCCATTGGGTTGGGGGCAGGTCCAACACCAGCTCGACCATGAAGGATCATGTATTCCTGCAATCTAGCCTACTGGTTGCCGTCCTCGCCTTCGGTGGTGTACTACTATGGACCAATGCTTCTCCACGATTGGCCACCCTAGTTGTTGCGCCACTTTTTGTTGGATGCTTACAATACATACAATATAGTAGGGGCCTGCCGGCATAAAACCCAAATCCTATCTGACGTTCCAATTTGGCTCTGGAAACTGGGTATACCTTGATATTCCCAGTTTGGATAGCTATTCCAGTGCCGATCGCATTCGGTCCTATGGGCATTCTGATACTGCTAGGGACACTCCTTGTAGGCAAGATCCAGGTTCCTGTGGTACTGGCGCGAATCGGACTTCCATCCCTGCGCCTATCCGGCACGGAGATCCACAAGGTCCCCAACGATGACAACAATGAGCACCTTGCACCAGCACTCAAGATTTTCTACAGGGACGCTCTACATTCTTACATGCACATGCGAGTCTCTACTCTTCCCCTACCTTCGGAGATCACTGGCGAGGGCACTAATAAGTGTCCTCGAATACATATATAGGAGGGATTTCAGTCTGTTGACCTGTACTACGAGCATGACTACGACAAATGTATGGACTATGGAAGACGGTGTGCTTGCGCAGGAGGACCTAAATCTTGCCACTTGTCAGGTTCACGGTTGACTCTCTCAACTCAAACTCACGCACTAGGAAGCTCGCCGCGGTCCAAATTTTGCATCTAACACATTGCATGTCTCAGAAATAACCACCTCGACCAAGGCGGTTCAGCAGTTGCCAGTTGCCACCTTGATCAGCATGCTGAGCTGGACAGGTTTTTCGCTGCAAAGATTACTGTCGAGATTTCTGGAGATCTCCTAATTGTTGGTATCCCAGGCACAATACAGATGATATCTTCTCTTCTTGATTCTGATGTATAGAATGATTTGGTCATCAAGCACGGGATTCCAGCTCAAAAAGTGGACACCGACGAACAGGGCACTGATAATTGGCAACTAAGTTCAAGGGTGGATATTAAAGGGGAGGAAGGTGGTTATCAGACAGCATCAGTACAGGCTAACTCAGCCCATGCAGCAGTCAATAGTTCATGGAGCTCCAAGATACACATATACTTGCAACAATCAAGGACATGCTGTCAGTTCCAAAAGAAGGAAAAGAACCGTGGATGGATGAGGATTCATTTCCTGTACAGGGGATGCTAATACTTAAAAAAGCTCACTCATGATCTTGATAACTGTGCAGAAATTAGCAGAGCAACAGGTCTCATCCCAAAGATTGTAGGGTTGATAAACTACACTACAGACCCAACAAACATGAGCGAGGAGTGACAGAATCTGATTACGACTACATCCTTGAAGCTGGTTGCAAGGCTTGTCTGCGTCGAAGGAGAAGTTGGTATTGCACTCAGGCACTCAAACTCTGGAACTCATCATTGATCACCGCTTATTCATTGATGATATATCTTTTGTCCAGAGCAAAAGGGTTATTTGATTGTGCGACTCGAACTCTGAAGCCATCTTACTATTACTAATTGGAAACTCATTTGAAGTCTCCATAGCATGAAGCCACCTAGGTGCCTAGGTGGACACTCTGAAAAAAATAGATAAATCTTATAAATTCTTACAAAAATCAGAAACATCCAACCTTCAATCCAACACTCTAATTATAATAATCATCATATCTGTTATCTTTTCTAATAAATTACCCACCTATTCCATTTTGAAAATAGAATAAAGTAACCCACTAACCTTTGTGTAAATTAACCACCTATGCCATTATAAAAATAATACAAATACCTCTCTAATTTTGCATATAAATTATACAATTATATTATTATTATTATTACAAGTTAAATTACTCCCAAATTTTAATCTAAATTATATAATTATAATAATATATTAAAGTGCACTAATATAAAATTATAAATTACTATTTTTCTCATTATTTATATAAAAATACTACCCACGATATATATCACCATATATGTATGTATGATGGAAAAAAATAAGAATACCAATTCACAAACAAATAGTTCAACTAAACATATATTAAATACATATGGAGGTGTGATGTAAAATGAAATCTATTGCAACTAGATAATGGTAAATACATATTTTAGAGTATCTGTTAGAATATTTAACAGATGAAAAAGGGCGTGAGATAGATAATTGTAATTATTAACCTCATTCTTATATTAATTCTAATTAGCCCTTGCGGAAGCACGGGTTGATAGACTAGTATTTAATCAATTAGGAAAGAAGGTAGTGAGCCTACGTCAAGTGAGGCTCAAATAAGGGTTGTCATGGACACAGCTAGCGTGACAAAACGAGCTACCACTAGTTATCTATTGTATTTTTTTAATTAATTGTGGCGGAATATATCAAAGGGTTGGGGGACAAATCTCTGTCTTATGTGGATAGTTCCAGAAACAAAAACATCCTTCTCTTAGTATTCATTTTTCTCTATGTTCTGCAGGGTATTTGGAAGAGTGGTTATTTTTCAGTCAGGCGTGGATGTAAAAATATAATGGGTACAAAAACTGATATTTCTTTGTAAAAAGTGGTGTCCCATATGTTGAACACCTTTTTTTTTGTGAAACATCTGTTGAACACTTCGCTGCTGATATTGGGTCGTTATGGATCTGAAAATGGATATGAAGGGATCAAGTTTAGAATAAAGGGTATTTGTCTGCACCAGCTGATCCAGTGTATGAAGGAGTCATCTTCAGTAAGTTACTTAAGGATATATGGATATTATTATTTTACCATCCTCTAAAAAAAAGATATGATTCTTTGTCATTTTCAAACTGTAGTCGAAACAATTGCAACTTTGTTGGTATAGGCGGCGAGCTACAGGCTCCCACTCCATATAACCGCTTAGCTTATTATTCGAAGTTAGCACCGTCAGTCTTATTCATCTCGAACAAATGACAGTCACTGTGTGTCTAAACGGTTGTTTAGTCCGTTTACATACCGTTTAAATGCTACATAGTGGTACACCATTTCTATTTACACACCATTTAAATGCTACACAGTGATACACCGTTTCTGTTTAATCGATTGTTTTGACCGTTTAAATAGCCGTTTTACTCGTTTAAACACCCATTTTGCCCTAATAATAAGCTAAGCGGAAGGTGACCAACAGTTTACCGTTTAATGCAGGGACGGCTCCAGGGGGTGGGCGGCAGGTGCGACCGCCGGAGGCCCACAGAGCTAAGGGGCCCTGGATCATATATGTAACTAGTAGTATTAGTAGATATAATAAGTCTTTAATTGAGCCCATTAGGCCAAATCACATGTTCAGGTGACCAGGTTCAGCCCATGATGTAAGGGTGAGGCTGCTCCGAGGCTTATAGTTGCAGAGTAGCGATGCTTCGTTTTTTGCTGCCGCTAACCGCCACGAGACACGATCACGACTTGCAAGTTGCCCTGCAGCCCTGCGTGTGCATCCCTACGAGCTATAGGCTAGCTGCGACGAGCCGATGGACGATCTGCTGGTCTGCTTTTTTTTTAAAAAACTTGGCAGGAGCACTGCCGATTCATTTAAGAAGAGAAGCAAGCAGGTTCAGGTTTAGAGAATAAATATCTACTAGTTTGTTTGAGAGTGGAGGTCGGAGAGGAGTAGAGAAATAGACACCGTGTTCGGCTGGCCTGCTGGCAGCTGCTTTTGGCTGGAGCTAGCAGCTGCCATGCAGTAGCCCGCCAGAGCAGCCAGCAGCAGGCAACAGCCGGATTTAGACCAACCGAACGGAGCCAGAGGAGACGACGCTGCCATCTGATTTGCTCCACACCGCTCACGACGAGCGGCAACTGGCAAGACAGCAACGTGATCACATTAAGCAACACTATTGTTAGTTTTATTACAGTATTGTTATACTTTAACTGAGCTATACATATATTATAGAATACTTTTATTATTTATACTATATATTGTGATTTTAACACTAAAAATTAGTTCCCTTCTTTCTTGGCCAGGAGCCCTTAAAATTATAGAGCCGGCCCTGATTTAACGTTTAGGATAGCGCTGATGACAGTAGTTTAATCAGTGAGATATTACATCAAACAGATGGCATGCACACGAGGAAAAGATGTCTGCGAGTAATTACTGCGGGTCCCGATGGAGGAGACGAAGTCAGGACTGGGCCGAGGCCCAAGTCCAAGCACGACGACGTCGCCGGGACCCACACGGACCCACCTGATAGCGATGCGACACCGCCTCCGAGGCTCCACCTGCTCGAACGTTGCCCCCAGGACTCGAAGCCGGTCCCACCACGGGCCCGCGTCACTGACAGCTGAGCCTCGGTTACACGGTCCCACATGTCATACGAAGTTTATCCCTCCAAAGTCCAAACCAAATATTCTTCATAAAAAAAGTCCAAACCAAACCTGGCATGATCCTCTCTGCCATCGCATCTCCGCTTCGCCACCCTTCCCTTCGATCGCCTCTCCTTTCGTGGCCCCGCTCCCGCCCCCAACAAGTCCAGCTCACCCACGCGCGCTCACCCGCCGCCGAGCGCGCTCCCGAATCCTTCTACATTGCCGCCGCCCGACGCGCCCTCCCCCTCCGGCTCCGCTCGATCGGATCCCGGAGGCACAGGCGCGCCCGCATTGCCAAATTTTTGATCCGAGAGGTTTGCCGCCGCTAGGGTTTGGGTCCGAGCGTCGAACACGAGTTAGATGGCGTGCGATGGCGGCGCCAGGGAGCAGGAGGGCCCGAGCCCGGCGTCTGCGGCCCCGGCCGTGGCGGCGGCGGCGAGGGCGAGGGCGAGGGCGAGGGCGCTGCGGCCGCCGAGGCCCAGGAGCCGCAAAGGGCTCGGCGTGCGGCACCCGCTGAAGCTCTGCCGGTTCCTCGCGACGGTCCAGATGAAGGCCAATGCCAGGGTGAGGGAGGCGGGGGAGGCGACCCTGGTGGCGGCCCTTGCGGCGGCGCAAAAGGAGAGCGAGAGGGAGAACGTGGAGGTTCCCGACGTATCCGGCGCGTGGAAGAGGTAACACCTCCTGGATCATGGGTGCTTTATTGCTAATGTTTGTTTTAGTTGACAAATTGTAGGTTCCAATCAGTGGGTCTTGATTGACAATTGAGACCTTTTCATATGAGGCGTTTGGTTCTTTTGAAACTTAATTGAAGGAGTTCTCTTGTGTTATAGTGATAGGGCTTGAAGCTTATGATTTATCGAGGTCATGTAGCTTGTAGCATATGAGTACAATATTAATTAGGTCAACATGACTTTCTTGATGAATCACTGGTGAAACATCTATTGAAAAAAATAGATGTTTCACCAGTGATTCATCAGGAAAGTCATGTTGACCTAATTAATATTGTACTCATATGCTACACGCTACATGACCTCGATAAATCATAAGCTTCAAGCCCTCATGTATCAAGCCCTCATGAATTACTGGTGAAACATCTATTATAAGTACATTTACTTATCTTTGTAACAAGCCCTCATGTATCAAATACCGATGCATGGCAACCTATTTTAAAATCATTTAAAGAGATTGCCACTGTTATACATAACGAAATTGCATGGAGATGTTGTGCTCAATTGCTCATCCACTCACAGACCATATAAATTGTATCACCTCAAATGCACGGCAGCTGCAAATGCAATATTTGAATGGTGGGGTGTGTGACTGTGTGTTGTATGGTTCCCCTTCTACTAATGAGCTCTCACGTGTGGGAGGGAGGGAGTCTATTTGTTCATCAGTAGCTCTCTTAATTGCTCTCCTTGTGAACATCTGTGCTTGCAGTGAGGATGGAAGTTTAAATTGTGGGTATTCAAGCATTAGAGGTAGAAGACCGGGCATGGAAGACTTCTATGATATCAAATCATCAACAATTGATGATAAACAAATAAACTTCTTTGGTGTATTTGACGGTCAGGCTTCACTTCTGGAACACCTTATTTGCTCTATTTAATGAATCTCACACCATTCATCATCTCAGGTCATGGAGGTACCCGTGCTGCTGAGTATTTGAAGGAGCACTTATTTGAAAACCTCAAAAAACACCCAGCTTTTGTTACTGATACTAAATCTGCAATAAGTATGATGATTTCTCATAGATTCTTACTTAAAAATAAGCAGTTAATTTAATAGTAAATTGATGGATCTACTAATGGTAAATTGCAGGTGAGACCTATAAAAAAACTGATGCTGATTTCTTGGATGCTGTTGCTGAAGGAAATATTCAGGTTGGCTCAACTGCATCAACTGCAGTTTTGGTTGGTAACCATCTGTATGTGGCAAATGTTGGTGATTCACGGGCTGTAATATCAAAGGCAGGCAAAGGTTCTATTTGTTTCCTTAATTTTCTCACTCACTCAGTTAGTCAATACTATATAGCCTCGCATGTTACCATTGCAGCATGTTGGGGTCTTGCCTTAAAAAGTTGATAGTAATGTATCACTTGTTAACTTGCAGCATGTTGGTGATCAGCATGCGCCCAGCCTAAAAATTGAGTTGGATTTTATCACTGCCTGGTACTGTGACACAGTTAAATATTTTAGAGTCCAGATGAATCTGGTTATTTCAAGAATTTCATGGACCACCACAAAAGTTAGTTTTTTTTCCCTCAACCACTCCACTCCAAATCAAGCATTCAGGCATTCAGCTACCTAACCTGACCTCAACTGCTTTCAAGGCGACCCTAATCCCATCTTGGCAGCGTGGTCCTATTACCCTATGTGTTATTTTCCTAGTAACTGCTCCCTATACCACCCTGCGAAAATAGCCATTGCAGCATAGCCCTTTGGGCTATTTTCCTATAAAAGCTAGCCGATGAGGTTGTTTCATCCTACTGTGATGAAGCAATCATTGGGTGAGTGGGCAAGCACTGAAGGATCTGATGTCTTAGTTGATGGGAAACAGACTGTCTGCTAGCCTTCCGGTTGAAATAGGTCATCTAACCACAACATGATGGAAGCCGCATGGTTGACACGTTAGTTTGTGAAGAGTCAAACTGGCATTAGGATGAGTTTTTGGAACATATGGCTAGCAAGTGTCTGACTGATTTTCCTTGAAGCATTTGACAAAACCCCTGAATTGTGCTGTGATTTTTGAAATTTCCCCTCCTTTTTTTTCTTATTATGCAAGTCATATAAAGGTAGGTGTTGACGTTGTATGTTTTTTGTTGAAAAAGTTTCATACAATTTCCTTTATTAAGTCCATTTAGTGAATAAGAAAGTACCAATATCAAGTGGGTTATTGGGAAAACACTTAGTCATATATATGTTATATAAGGTGGGATGGCAACATGCAATCTAGGCAAGTTAGGAAAGTGATTCTCATATTTATATTTAACTTACTAGCATAGTGCCCGTGCGTTGCTATGGATAATATAACCACGTTGTTCTTATGTTATTTTCTAATTCTCTTTAAAAAAAAACATGTGAAACTTATTGAACACTATGAGAATTTTACATGACAAAATCTAAAACCTCCTATTTACTTTCATCAATTCAATAGATAACAAATAAGTTTTAATCCAAATGGCTACCCAAAAAAATAAATATGAAAATACAGTCTTTTGTCATGCTCGCCAAGCATATTGCCAAAATTATTTTCCATACACGCGATTAAGCCATGGTTATCATCAGTGTCAAAGGTTATCACTGATGATGTATTCAATGTCCTACCAATTGTACATATTAAAATTTTATTTTGAATTTAATTGTCAAATATGCATTGTGTTGCTATGGGTAAAGACCGGATATATCAGTAAAGTATATGTGACCTATTATAGCAAAGAAAAAGATCAACTTGTTATATGTGACCTATTATAGTAATTTCAATTTGCAATATATTGTTCTACGATGTTGGTGTTGAAATATTACAATGAGTCGCTCTTCTTCTCCTAAATTTGGAATGTCCTCAATCATTTTTTCCGAGCCAAAGAAACCTTGGTTACAGACTATGCAAGTGAGGAGCTTGGATACATGCATAACCTACTGTGTTGTCCGGAAGCAGGAAGCTGGTCAAGGACCAATGTGACGCTTCCTCTTTGATCACCAAGTTGATAACGCTTCATGTTGTCGGTGATGGGCGTGCGCAGCCCTGTGCCTGCCAACGCGCCTCCATCTCCAAATAGCTTCTTCCTTCTCCATGAATCTCCAGTAGCAGTAGTTCTTATTGATTCATTTGTTTTTATTCACAATGAGCATAGCACAGCTAGCCGCAACAACACAGCACCACCACCAAATTCCCATCCAGCAACCATATCAGATCATGAGATCATACAAACCAAATCTTCCTTCTCTCTTCTCACTATTTTCTATTTTCAGAGCAACCAAATCAGATGAGCTCCAATCCATACGGAGGTCGACAAGCGCCAGCAACTGCAGCTCCAATTCTCCTCGCCACCACGTGGTGCGCCCTCACACACGCTAGCTAGTATCACCAGGACCTGCAAGCACGGGCTCCCGTGGTAGCTGGCTAGGTTGTAGACGATCGAGCCATCATATGAGGATCTTGAACGAGAGCTTAGAGTCGGACTTTTTTCGTTTACACGATGCGACACGGGTGCAGAAGCTGCGCACGGTCTGAGTCCTAGTTGAAGACAATCCAGGAGGATGAGCTCCGCCCGGCCGAGTCCCAATCGAAGATGACTGCACGACTGGTCGGACTCACATATGGGACGAACTAAAACCCACCTGTCAATGACACGAGACGTACCAAACCAAAATTTGAGGCGGAAACCTTACTCGCTTTAGTAATATAGGTATAGATTTGGTTCCCTTGCTATGGTGTGGCTTAAAGAAGCACTGCAACTTATCCAGTCTGGACTTACATTTTTGTCTATTAATTGATTGTATATGTTGCTTGTTGTTAAAGCACTTGTGCCACTCTCATTTGCAGCTATTGCACTCTCTGATGACCACAAACCTAACAGAAGTGATGAGCGGAAACGGATTGAGGATGCTGGAGGAATTGTTGTGTGGTCTGGTACGTCAAATTCATCATAATAATGGCCAGTTTGGTTTAGTGTGTGTTTGTATTTCCGTAAAAGTTACTACAGGTTCTATCTACTTGGTTCAGGTTCAATTACAGTTTCTATAAAAAAGGTCTTCTAGATGATAATGGTAATTGGTAAGTAAACTTTGCAGGAACATGGAGGGTAGGTGGTATACTTGCAATGTCTCGGGCATTTGGCAATCATTTGTTGAAGCGGTTCATTGTTGCAGACCCTGAGATTCAGGTGTCCTTCAATTCTCATAAACTTTGTATTTAATCCATTGAAAAGGGGATAAATACAACACTTACCCCTGAAATGTCTGATGTCATTTGTGCACTTGATTAAAAATAGAGGCAGTTTACTTGTAAACTTATTGCCAGGATCAAGAAATTGACGGTGAATTGGAGTTTCTGATTTTGGCTAGTGATGGGCTGTGGGATGTGGTGCCAAGTGAGGTTAGTGTGCCATCTACCAAATGTGGGATGTGGTTTCGAATGAGATGATGAAGCTTTACTCTGTGTTCCTTTCCTAATGCCTGTGCTGATCAAGTCCTTGTGGTTTTTCCAGCATGCTGTTGCATTTGTGAAGGACGAGGATGGCCCTGAGGCTGCAGCCCGGAAGCTGACGGAGATTGCCTTTAGGCGTGGGAGCACTGACAACATTACTTGCATTGTTGTAGAATTTCGCCATGATAATATGTCTGATGGTTCTCCCCCATCAGCCAATCAAAGTTGATCTCCCCATGATAATATGACATGATAATATGCTGGCATTGTCACCTCTCATGATGCATGGGCTCGATTCGAAGTGTGGTCTCGTTTGTTCGTTAGTCATTTACCCGTGATTTTTCTTGCTGTCTTTGTCTCGGCTCCCCCTGTTGATCAGGCCATGTTTAGTTCCAAAAAATTTTGCACAGTATCTATCAAATCAAATATTCGGACATATGCATGGAACATTAAATATATTTGAAAAAATAATTAATTATATAGTCTAACTGATTAGCACGAGCTGAATTTTTTAAGCCTAATTAGTTTATAATTGGACATTATTTGTTTATTTGTTAAGTAATAATGAAATGTGCTACAGTACCAAAATCTAAATTTTTTCACCAACTAAACACATGCTCAGCTTTTTTCAGTGACTGTCACTCTCCTGATGCGTTATATACTTATACTAGGATGGTTAGCGTGCTAACGCTGCGCCCGTAGGGAAGACATGTAAGGATTATGTTATTATTTAACCTTATTGTTAGCATAGTATAATTAATTAATGGCGTCTTTACGGCTACAGTACAACAGTACAAATTATAAAGGCGATGAATAATGTTGGCGCATGCAGGGTTGTAGACTTGGGCATGTTTGAATTGTCTAAATTAGGTGCTAAATTTTAATATTTTTGAATCTTGACTAAAGGTTAGCTCATCCCGTTGGGATTCTTGTTAAGAGGAGCTAGTGCTAAAGTTTAGCATTTTTAGATATTAACCTGGAGCCAAACAACATCGTATAAATATGATGTAGGTCTGAATAAAGAAAAATATGTGGACTAAGGGTCTATTTGGAGGAGCTAAAATTGAGTGCTAAACTTTAGCACATATTAGCACTCATGCACATACTAAAGTTGAGTGTTGGCTAAAGTTTAGCTCATCCACCACCGTTTGGAGAAGCTAGTGTTAAAGTTTAGCATTTTCACCTATTAGCATTTGGATCCAAATAAAATCTAAGTTGGTACTTGGGAATTATAGTATTTGAGAAGCACGTGCATAGAAAAAAATGTATTTAAGAAATTGAAACAAACAATAGCAGCATACATCTGCCCTCGTCTGTTATTGCATGTCTGCAAAGAGCAGGGGACGGCAAGGGCGATGTTGAGCGACGATAAAGGGAAATTTTAGCGAGGCAAGGACGGCGGCATGAAGCCTCCACGAGTGATGCGCATATGACCGGTTGGGCCCACGAATATCACGAAGTGAGCGAGCCGAGTAAAAAAAAGCCAGGCGCGCGTACGCGTCTGCCACATGACGCGGAGGTGGTCGCGTCCAGCGGCCATGCGGCGCGATAGCACAGGCAAAATAGCTGAGGCTCTCCGTTTGGTTCACCGATATGAATGTACATACATATTAGCTCGCGTGTGCAAGTGTTTTATGGATTTCATTCCCTTAATGAATAAAGTGTGTAACGGTAATAATCGGTATATTTTAAAATGGGCTTTCCTTCGTAAAGTGAAGATACGAACGTGTCGTCGTAAACACGAGACCGCGGCCAGCAAAACAAGGCTTTAAAAGGCGCCCTGGAAATATCTTATCTTCCTGTCGCCGCGCGCCAAGCCGCAAGCCCAGAAGCCCCCCGTCCTCCCAAAACCCCGCTTGCCGGAGATGGCCAGCGGCGACCTCCTCCTCCGCACCCACGCCGGCGCCCCGGTCCTAGCGAGGGCCTTCCCCTGCCGCCTCCGCGTCTCGGCGAGGCGCCGCCGCGGGCTCGTGTCCCCCCTGGCCGCCGCCAAGGTCGGGGTCGCCGGCCGGGCCAGGCCGGGCGGCGCGGCGGCCGTCCAGAAGCGGCGGCGGAGGGACGAGGGGGAGAGCCTCTCGTTCTCCAGGGTTGTCACGAGGAGGGACGCTGTCGACGAGGATGAGGAGGACGTCGAAGGGGAGGCTCTGCAGCTGGGCGTGGGCGCGGTGACGAGGGGGGACGAGGCAGGAGGTGTGGATGGCTCCTACCTCAGTGACACAAGGTAATGGCCTGCGCTACGGTTTACAAATGTGCACTGCATTCTTTTCTACAGTACTCCATACAGACGAATTCGAACTCTTGTTTACTTCTTACCGTTGCTGTCTGTACTAGTAGAGCTGATATTTAATTTGAGAATACGAGTTTTTTCATAGCTTGTACAGCCATAAGCCCATACTTGGTGCCAAATTACTTCTCCCTAAGTTGTAGTAGTGTCCCGTGTTAGCACAAATCTATAATACTACAGATCAGTTATTACTGCCTTTTTAGTAGCGTTCCTCAGCTCATTCAATAGAGGATATAATTTGATACTGGTCAGTACCCTGTTGGTGTTCATATGACTTTTGTCATTTGTTATGGCATCTCCATTTTGTTTTATCCTTTTAATAATATATATTGCATATGTTGCAGGTTTGATCAGTGTGTCATTTCTTCTCTATCTTTGAAAGCTGTCGAGGATGCTGGATATGAAAGGATGACTGAGGTGCAGGAAGCAACGCTGCCCATAATCCTTCAAGGTCAGTGAAAATGCAATTATTATTGCTTCACACTGTGCTATCAATATCTTGTGAAGTCTGGAAGGTGACATTTCAATGTTTTGTCCCTGTATAGGCAAGGATGTTCTTGCAAAAGCAAAGACAGGAACTGGCAAAACAGTTGCCTTTTTGGTATTACTTCTTGCCCTTCAGTTAGTTGATTTGATGTCACTAGCACCAACAGAATTACTGCAGTCACACTATTTAGCCGTTACACAATCTGACTGAGTTTTCACCTTTGTTTCAGCTTCCAGCTATTGAGGTTCTCTCCACATTGCCTCACCAACGGAATCAGTTACGGCCACCTATAAATTTGCTGGTGATGTGTCCTACTAGGGAGCTTGCAAACCAAGTGGCTGTCGAGGCCAGGAAGCTTCTCAAGTATCATCGCTCACTGGGTGTGCAGGTTGTAATTGGTGGCACAAGATTAACTCAAGAGCAACGAAGCATGCAGGCTAACCCATGTCAGGTTGTAGGCATCAATTACAGTGTGTTCTCACCTAGTTTTGATATATTCACTAACACTTGGTACTGGTCTAATAGATCCTTGTTGCTACACCTGGAAGGCTTAAGGATCATCTGGAGAACACACCTGGTTTTTCTACCCGACTCAAAGGGGTTAAGGTTCTTGTTCTTGATGAAGCTGACCGCCTACTGGATATGGGATTTAGAAGAGATATTGAGAAAATAATTGCTTCAATTCCTAGAGAACGACAGACACTGTTGTTTTCTGCTACTGTTCCAGAAGAGGTACTTTTCTTCTTTCATTCTCTCACTATGCCCTTTTGTTCTTCAAACAGTTTCTGAATTGAAGATTAAATTTAGGTCCGCCAAATTTCGCACGTGGCAATGAAGAAGGATTATAGGTTTATCAACACTGTTATAGAGGGAGATGAGGAGACACATTCGCAGGTTTAGATTTGGCATCTCTATGAGCATTAGTGGTAAAATTTTAAAGCTTGCTAGCTCTGAAGTACCTTACTCTCTTTTTACTGCATCAGGTGAGCCAAACATACATGGTTGCACCACTAGACCTGCACTTTTCTATCCTATATGATGTATTGAAGAAACATGTGGCTGAAGATGCAGACTACAAGGTAAGTGAGGTCATCAAGTTCCCAGCTTATATCTTAGGAACTTTCACTATTGCCATTTCACATATAATTTTTCAGGTTATTATATTCTGTACCACTGCAATGGTCACCAAACTTGTGGCTGAAGTTCTTTCTCAGCTGAAACTGAATATAAGAGAGATCCATTCCAGAAAGTCACAGTCTGCTAGAACTAAGGTCTCAGATGAATTCAGGAAGTCAAAGGGCTTGATACTGGTCAGTTCTGATGTTTCTGCTCGCGGTGTTGACTATCCTGATGTCACCCTTGTAATACAGGTGTGTATACTATTTTTTTTTTGTTTTACAAATCATCCTGTTGTAAACTGTTGTTGCTATGAGTTAATGCTAATCATTTGCTTCAATTCCTTAATATTTGTAAACTAGAGCTATCGTGAGTCCTATATCTGTATCATGGGTTCTACGAGTCATCTATGGAAAGGTGGTAATAGGTCATGGCCCTAATGCCCCCTTCACAATCCAACTCAGTCCTTAAGTATTCTTAGCTCAAAATTTTACGAAATATGAGCCTGGCTCTTTTTTAGCCCGGGCCTTAAAATTATCTGGGCTAAATTTGAGCCCCTTTACCACCTATGGCTATTAAAAAAGATTATCATTTTCTCAGAAATGACCTCTGAAAATTAATTTGTCTTGCAGATTGGAATTCCTGCAGATAGAGAACAGTATATACACAGACTTGGCAGGACTGGACGGAAAGGCAAGGAAGGTCAAGGACTTTTACTGTTGGCTCCTTGGGAAAAGTATTTTCTTGGCACAGTTAAGGATTTGTCCATATCAGAAGCTGCAGTACCTTCAGCCGATTCAAGTGTTGAGACAGAAGTAATCTATTATTTGCTTGCCATGTATATGTGATTAATTCAGATCTTGTCCATATTTATATGTGCAAGTATAATTTGGCTGAGCTTACCCCTATGTGATTGGGATTTGATGGCTTTGTTGTTGTTGTTGAAGTCTATCTTTCGCTGCTCAAGAAAACTCAATTCAATTTTTTGGACTGTAAATATAAAGTACTCAATGTCTTCTTATTCCTGCTTGATTTGATAGGTCAAAAATGCTGTCAGAAAAGTAGAGATGAAGAGCAAAGAATGTGCCTATCAATCATGGCTGGGGTACTACAACTCAAACAAGACGATCGGTCGAGACAAGTCCAGGCTTGCTCACCTTGCAGAAGAGTTCAGCCAAAGCATGGGCCTTGCAGTTCCTCCAGCGATACCTAGAAACATTCTTCGTAAGATGGGTCTTAACAATGTTCCTGGGCTCAGATCATCATAATCATGATGCTTCAATGCCAAGCAGAACTGCATAACTTGTGGTAAAACAAACATGGGCATTTTACCAGCCATAATGCCCTCAACCTCGCCAAAAGTATACAGGCATAGTACTTCAATATCGCAGGTTTTCCGCATTTGCAAATTGTTGCTGAAGGTCAGAAGTTCTGACAGATGCCTTCAACCTGTGCATAGGCCTGGAGTTCAGAAGTTTTAGGCTCAAACGTGACCTGTCCATTAGTGTCTCAATTTTTGTCAAGTCCACTATCCACAGATAGTTGAAACAGACCGAGTGATTCTTGATATATAGCGGTTTATCAGTCTAGTAATCTGTATGAAATGTTCTATCTCTGAACCTTTTTTGTGATTGGGTCTTGCCCATTTCCACGAGAGATCAGCGCCTCTTGCCTACGACTTACCGAGTCCACGATCTTAGACCTTCTCCTTCCTCCAATCCTTCCCTTTTCCTCTTCACCTCTTTCTTTTTTTTTTCTTTTCCCTTCTTCCTTCCTCTAATTTCCATTAAGTTCTTGGGACGCTGCCTCGGCCGCGGATACAAGCCGTTCCAGCTGGCAAGGCGCTCCTGCGAGACTAGCCGTAGCAGCACGCTATTTTTCTCTGTTGTGAACCGTGAAGCCCCTCGTTCACCTCTCGACAATGTGCGATATGACGTGTGCGCCTACCGAGGTCGCACAGGCAGACGGACAAGCCGTTCCGCTTGAATGGGCCGTTGCAACGCTTCCACGGCCACTCTAAAGAAGTCTTGCCACATGAGGTCCATCCGTCCATCTTACACCCATCGGTGTATTTTTCTTAGATCATGTTTGATCCAAGTGTTAATGGATGAAAGTGCTATATTTTAGCACTAGTATATCCAAACATGAGTGTTAATAGAGTGAGCTAAAATTTAGTCAACACTTAAATTTTTTAGCAAATATATGAATACTAATATGTGCTAAAATTTAGCACTCAACTTTAACCCCTCCAAACGCACCTTTACATAGATACCGAGTGGATGTAGCTTGTACGCCGGCTGCAAAAATGTCTGCATCGTAGCTCGACGCATACGTCCAAATCAAGCGATTCTATACTCATGGAGATGCGGCGGATGCATCGCAAATGGTATGGCTCTACTTATTGGTCTCAGTGCACGTTATTACATCTATCCAACAAGCACCCAAACCTCTTCAGGTGCATATTATTGCATCTGCCCAATTTAAGATGTGCTTTAGAATTTGTTGAGTACAGTTGGTTATTATCCTTATGGAGGAACCTATCTTGAAGTCTTGAATTAGCACATATGCTTGTATTTTCGTAGATTTATTCAAGGATCTTGGCAATATTCTTTCAATGATAACTAATATTGAAAGGTTCGTTGCCGCTAGAGTGGAGGGAGTAAGGAAAATGGACCTAATTAGACCATTAGTGATTTTGGTGATTGTGTGTCAACACTAACATATGGACTAACAATGTTTGCGAGTATATAAGGTTTAGTCTCATGGATGCGAGTAATGAACTTGGGGAATCAAACAGCGATGAACTAAGGTCAAGAAGACTTGTACGTGACCCTAGAAGACCTTTTAACCAACCCAAGACATCAAGTAAGAAAACGACCCACGAAGAAACCAAGATAAATCAAGTCAGAACAAGACCGATGCATTTGACTGATTCATTCGGTCATGTGCTGGAACTGGAACAACCGATTCATTCAGTCATTCCATGGAAGGAGAGAACGGCACTGGAATGACCGAACAAGGGCCGAACCAGTAGTTCAGGCTCATGGGGCCCTGGCGTCAGCCACCCAACGGCGACCTTGCACAGTATGACCGATTCGTTGGGTCTGTGCATTGTGTAGTGACCGAATCAGTCGGTCAATGTAGGCTGCCCGTTGGAGCAACGACTATATTCTTTGGTTGAGGTTATAAATACCCCTTTGCCCAGCCATTTCGAGGTGGTGAGAGCTCAGTGAGGATATTGGCTTGTGCTCCACACACTCTTAAGTGCTCTAGCCACTAAAGTGCTCAACAAAAGATCTAGGCAATTAGCATAAGGCCTAGGTCTTGAGAAGTGCTAGTTTAGGCCTTTTAGCACATTGCTTTAAGGATTAGCCTAGAGTTAGATGAGGTTTGCACACCCCCTTTGTATCGGTGCTTGCACGCACCAAGAAGAGTGAGTAGGCGTAAGAAAGTTTTGCGAGATCCTCCAACCGAGTTTGTGGAGATGCCGCCTCTAGTTGTGATGGGATGAGAGGCCCATGGCGAGTTGCCAAAAACTCTACCGAATAGAGAACCGGTGGGGAGCGTTCGGGAGAGGTAAAGCGGAGACCCACTTGCGTGTGGGGAAGGCCCATCCGCTATCCACGGAGTTACTCGGCCAGGGAATTTATGCCCTTTGCGCAGACATTCCCTTGAGAGGGGCTCTAACACCGAGGACTAGTGGAAAGCGTTGCTTTCCAATACCTCAGTAAAAATCGTCTTGTGCCTACATTGTGCATTTACCTTTTCTAGATTACCTTGTATAGTTCATAGGATTGGAACATAGGCGCAAAACTCTTTTGCGGTAGAGATAGCAACCATAGAAAAATCTAGTGCACATTTAGATAGAAATTGGAATAGATTTTTATATGTTCTTGGAGCCTTAGATTTTTCAGAACACCTAATTCGCCCCGCCCCCCTCCCTTCTTTGGGTGTCACGGTCCTTTCATAGGGTTGAATAGGTGTTCATGAAAACTCAAAATAAAAGTTGGCCTTAAATGCTAAGATTTGCGTAATTTTAGAGAAAATGAGTGAGTCAACACATATACCTATATTCATGGGGTGAAAAAAGGTATGATACATTATATTCATGAAAAATACGACATGTTATACCACATAAGAAAAACAAGCTCATATTACATCAAAATTTCTTGACAATAACAAGTTCATAACAAACTAGCATTAAGGCCTCTTACTAATTAAATGATAACCAAACAAAGCTCGACCTAGCAGACCACATCACATAGGTCATCACATTTTGCAAATCACAACATGAACCAACTTCTCTCCCTTTTTGACATTAAGCATTAAAAAGAGAAGAGAAACTACATAAAACTCAATCCTCATCCAAGTTGCTATCCTTCATTTCCTCGTTATATTAGGTGGCAATGGTCTTACCCCTATGGCGAGCAATGAATGTGGCAAGGGTCTCATCATCAGTTAGATCATCACCCACTAGATGAGTATACAACTTCTTTTGACTCTGCAAGCTCATGAAAATTCCTTCCATGTAACCTCCATATGCACATGAATGTTCTGCTGAATACTTTTTCACGCACAAAAAAATAACAATAAATTATTTATTCAACATACACTCCAAACCACCTTGACCTGGACGATGAGTGAAGGCTGTACTAGCAGCAGCGGTCCTAGAGGAAGATAGCCTAGAAGGTGGATAAGGGATCAATGAAGGACTAGAGGGAGATGAGGTAGTCTTGGCCTTACAACACCGACGAAGGGGATCTTTCGAATGAATCCTTAAAGGTACATGGCTTCCATGTGTCACGGTCTTCACAAAGCACTTCTTGGTGACCACCTAAATCATTCTCATAAGATATGGAGCATGAGTACGACTCTGAAGAGTTGTCCAAGAGGTGTTCATAATCTCCTTCCAAATCACATCAAACACACTAAAATCACCACCATTTTCATAGAACAAAGTGAGGGAGGGTTTTTGTAGTAGATTGAATTCTTGTTCCATTGCCTCCTTTAGGAATGATGGTTTGCCTCACCAAAAAGTTCACGTAGCGGTAGTAGGGAGCATATGTGAGGTTTGGCAATAGCCGTCTAGTGAAGTGCTATCAAGATGCATACAATCTATCACCTCATCCATGGGCTCACAATAATCATGAACGTTGTTCTTGCCAAGACCATTCTCATTGATGAATCCAAGAATATTTGCAAACCTCTTGTAACTACACTTGCATCGCTCCCCTCGATCACGAAATGCATGATTGTGCCATGTGTTGTCAAATGATAGAGTCATGAAGAATTGAGCAATGACTTCATCATTCCAATCATGTCCAAAAATAATAATATCTTTCACATTATTAGCCTCTAAAGCATCTAAAGCCAGAGCAGAGATTCATCTACCATATCCCTACATGCTTTCCAATCAATCACCTTTGACTCAAAACCGAATTAGTTTTCTTTCCTAAAATGGTAGAATTGTAGAAATCAACTTGAAAAATATTACAAAACTGGTGATCTGCCACAAACTTATCTTTCTCATAAGCAAATGTATCCTCAAAGCAAATATTTTTTTATTCCATTAGAGTTAGTAGACTAATCACGAGGTATTGAAGGAATCTCTTGACCATGTCCTTGCCTCTTAGCCTCAGATAGCCTCAAAGGTCCAACCCTTGTAACATCTATGGTTGTTGCAGATGAAACAACGCCATCATTACTAGCAATTCCTTGAGCATCACCCTTCGCCACATTAGCAGTGTGAGGATCAAAAGGTACCTCAATAGCAACAATACCACTAACTCGTGGAGGGGGGAAGCCGAATTTGGCCCATGGTCGTGTTGTCCGTGCTGGCTGCCGTGCTGGCTGCCGGAGGAGGAAGAAGATGAATAAGAGAGGAGCGCCAGGAGGGGATAAGGTCGTGGCGAGCTAAGAAGAGGGAAGGAGAGTAACCACGAGAGGGAGGGAGAGGAGCAGTGCAGGGACTCGGCCCTTGCCTTGTCCGCGCGGCAGGGGCGGGGAGCAGTGCGACATGGCGGGGGACGTGCGTCGCGCGCAGCACGTGCGTCGCACGCAGCACGTGCGGGCGGCGTCGGGGCCAATTTGGCCACGGTGACACGCACAGGGAGGGGAGCGGAGGAGCCTACGCGCGACGGTGGGGGAGGGCAGGGCCGGGAGGAGTGGGGCACGCCGGGGAGGGGTGTAGGCTGAGGCGGAGCGCGAGGGCGAGCGGGAGCACCGTGGAGGACGCAACAGCGGCGAGGCAGCGGCACACGCAGGTGGCGGCGTTGGCGGCAGGTGATGCCTGTGGGGCCGGGGCGCCGACGCCGGCGTGGCCGTTGGCGGCGAGCTGGCCGCCGTGCCCATCGCTGCGCCGTGGACATGGCCAGGAGAAGAGAGGAGAGGTGCCACGTTGGATGTGTGACGTGGACAAAACCAGATGACGTGGACCAAAATCGGGTTGTTTAGGTTCGTGGGGGGTAATCTGCACGATTTTGAAGTGTTGAGGGTGCAGGATATCCGGTTTTGTAGTTCCGGGTTGAAAATCGGACGTTGAAAAATGAACTTTTCCCAAAAAAATAACAATAAAATTCGCGAAATTGAGAAAATGACCTGAGATCTTTCATTTCGAAAAAATCGTACAGTGTCATATTTTAAAAAACTTGTAAATTTAATATTAAAATAGATGAAGAGTGCATATTTCATATCAAATATCGAAATCTTGAGAGATTAGAGGTGAGTATTGGAGGTGGAGTAACCGGTGAGAGAGAGGGTACGGTCGGGTGCGAGAAAGGGGCAAATGAAGCGGTTAACCCGACCCCGGTACCGGCCGCCTCACTCCTCTGTTCTCTTCTCTCCCACCCGGCGTTTAGGTCAAAATCGCCGACGCCGCCAGCGACATCATGTCGACCAGCGCCAACCCGAAGCCGAAGCGGCGGCGGAGGGGCCCGCCCAAGCAGGGCCCCGCATCACCCGTGGTGGCCACCGTCGGTGCAATGGTTGCCCACGAGGTGGGCGGCGAAGGGGCGCGGAGGGACGCGAGGCAAGCGCCCCCGCCCGCTAGGGTGGTCGCCACCACTGCGACGGGAAGAGGTTCCGGCGGGGAGGGTGCCCGCGGGGTGGAGGGTTCCGCGTCGAACGATGGTAGGAGCGCTCACGAGGCAGGCAGCGTCGACGGCTCGTACCTCACCGAGACACGGTAACGCCCTGTCCCCCGCTCATAAATCAGATCGGTTGAGTGCCTGAAATCCTGCCGAGCTTTGTAGGAATGAATTCTGTTCTAGAGTTGTTCTAATTCTATGGCTACTGCTAAAGCATATTGATTGGGATAACGACATTGTAACTCTTTGATATCTAGTCTAATTATTTCGTCCTCTATAGTATTTTTAATTCATCAGTATGTTGTAGGAAACTGTTCGATGCTTGTAAGATCTCTAGTACCGCATGTCAATTTTTAGAAGTTTTCATCAGCCTTAAGAGCTATAGGTAATTGGGTTCATCTGAAATTGGGAGTTATTTTGAAATGTGAGTTGTTTGTAACATTGTCGGCTGCCCTCTCAGTGCTCATCTGATTATTGAGATGGGAACTGCTAAATATCACCTTAGTGTTTTACAGGGCTGCAATGCCTGGATATAATATATTTTTTTGCCTCAAATTTGTGCTTTAGGGATTGCAAGTGTATGATGTAAGAAAAAATCATGTGTTTTTTAAGGCATCCTGACACCTATCCTTTTCTGTTTATACCTTAATTAAAATTATATTGGAGTTGCACTAACTTTACACGTGAGATAGGATTATTTTGCATTGTAATTTTCAATAATGGTGATGTAATAAAATTAAGATGTTAGAATGCTGAATAATACCTGATTCTTTCTGTTAGTACAAAGTTAGATCTAATCAAAGCGTAGATGTCTTAAATCGTAATTGGATGGCTGAAAAGTTGGTGCTGGGGACACTTTTGCTGAAAGTTATTTTATTACTGCTGCCCCTGATGAAAGTCATCTTATAATCCTGTGTCTTTACTGCTGTTATGCTTTATTGTGTTATTGTTATTCATGTCACATGTTTTATCAATGTGAGTCATCTTATAATCCTGCGTCTTTACTCCAGTTGTGCTTTATTGTGTTATTGTTATGCATGTCGCAGGTTTGATCAATGTGCTATTTCTCCACTGTCACTGAAAGCTGTCAAGGATGCTGGATATGAAAGGATGACCCAGGTGCAGGAGGCTACTCTGCCAATAATTCTTCAAGGTCAGCGAACATGCAAAACATTACTTTCGATTGGTTTGATACCAATTTATTAGGAGCCCTGAAAATAACATGTGAATTCCTTTTTGTTTGCAGGAAAAGATGTCCTTGCAAAAGCAAAGACAGGAACAGGAAAAACAGTTGGCTTTTTGGTATTTATTGCACTTCAGGCCACCTAGTCAATTTGATTGTCATAGTAGTTTTCTCAACTATTGCAGTGATACAACTATGGGATTAACCCATCTGACTGAGTTTACTTTAGCTTCCAGCCATCGAAGTTCTCACTGCATTACCTCGTTCGACATCTATAAATTTGCTGGTGATGTGCCCTACCAGGGAGCTTGCAAACCAAGTGGCTGCAGAGGCCAGGAAGCTTCTCAAGTATCATCGCTCATTGGGTGTTCAGGTTGTAATAGGTGGCACACGGTTACCTCAAGAGCAACGGAGCATGCAAGCTAACCCATGTCAGGTTGTACACATGAATTACAGTAGTACAGTGCGTACACATAGCACATCTAGGTGTGGCTCATGCACTAATATTTTGCATTCTTCAACTAGATTCTTGTTGCTACCCCTGGAAGGCTTAAGGATCATCTTGAGAACACACCTGGATTCTCGACTCGAATCAAAGGTGTCAAGGTTCTTGTTCTTGATGAAGCTGACCGCCTATTGGATATGGGATTCAGAAGAGATATTGAGAAAATAATTGCTTTCATTCCTAAAGAAAGGCAGACACTACTTTTTTCTGCTACTGTTCCAGAAGAGGTATCTCTTTTCGTCACAATCACACTCTACCCTTGTCTACCTTGTATAATCTGATCTTTGAAACAAAAACCATTACTGTTAGGTCCGTCAAATTTCTCATGTTGCAATGAGAAAGGATTATGAGTTCATTAACACTGTTCAAGAGGGTGATGAGGAGACACATTCACAGGTTCCAATATTTCATTTTTCATGAGCTATATTGTTAAAATTTCCTACATGGGAGTATGTTACAATGTAAGCCTTACATTATTGCTGCTGCTATCAGGTAAACCAGATGTACATGATCGCACCGCTTGACCTGCACTTCTATATATTGTATGATGTATTGAAGAAGCATACCGCAGAAGATGCAGAGTACAAAGTAAGTGCACTAAGTAATTGCATGTTTCTGTCTTAAGGAATTGCAGTTGTGGCAGTTTGTTGTTGACAACACTACTTTTGTAGGTGATTGTATTCTGTACTACTGCAATGGTCACGAAACTTGTAGCTGTGGTGCTTTCCCAGCTAAAACTTAATATAAGAGAGATTCATTCCAGAAAGTCACAGTCTGCGAGAACTAAGGTCTCAGATGAATTCAGGAAGTCAAAGGGCCTTATATTAGTCAGTTCTGATGTATCTGCCCGTGGTGTAGATTATCCTGATGTTACCCTTGTTATACAGGTGGGATCAATGATTGGTTCTCGTAAAATATAAAACATGTGTATTCATTGAGAAATTTATCTGATATTGTAGGTTGGCCTGCCTGCTGATAGAGAACAGTATATACACAGACTTGGTAGGACTGGACGGAAAGGCAAGGAAGGCCAGGGCATCTTACTGTTGGCTCCCTGGGAAATGCATTTTCTTAGTACGGTTAACGATTTGTCAATATCAGAGGCTGTGGCACCTTCTATTGATTCAAGCATTCAGGCAGTGGTAAGTTCTATATAGTATTTGGCATCTGTCCCACTATGTGGTTTGGTCAATCTTGTGTAAATTTAGTAAGGGAAGTCGTATCTTGGCTGCTCAGGGTATCTGAAGTCAACTTTGGCCTCTAAAGATTAACAGCCTTTATGCTTTTATATTCTGTCTTGACTTCATAGGTCAAAGATGCAGTCACAAGAGTCGAGATGAAGAGCAAGGAATCAGCCTATCAGGCATGGTTAGGGTACTACAACTCAAACAAGTCCATCAGTCGAGACAAGGCCAGACTTGTTAGGCTGGCGGAAGAGTTCAGCCAGAGCATGGGGCTTGAAGTCCCGCCAGCTATACCCAAGCTCATTCTACGGAAGATGGGCCTTAGCAATGTTCCTGGGCTCCGGTCCGCATAACTGTGATAACCCAAATTCAGCAGAATTTGACCAAACCATACTGCTCACAGTTTGGTTTTGGATATCAGCAGATTGTTTTTTGCTTAATTTCAGAAGTTTCTGACCATGCATCAGATTCAGAAGCCATGGCTTCAACAATGACTGCTTCCATCTTATCTGAAGCCGAATCTTGACGGGTCCGTTATCCACAGCAGACAGGTTCAAACAGGCCACCAATGACTATTCATATAGCAAGTTGTTCTAAAGGCTATGATTTGATCCTGATGACCTGATCCAATTTGAGAAAAGATGTGTGGTTGCACGCAGCACCTCAGGCGAGATATTCGTGGCATAGTAACGCTTGTACCACTACATTTCTTTATCAGATGCTAGTATCATCACATTTCTTCCATTCGAGCATGATTATTTACCAGTGCGATATTTTTCTCGTTCCTTGATGATACCATCACAATTATTATTTGTATGTACTCAGGCAATGACCAGCCAATTCATGGAGGTAATGCTGCGGTCCTCGGGCTTGCCTTATTGTATTCAGCTGTCTCGTTTTTCTTGCTTTATGCCTCTATGGCCATATCAGGACAGCGTGCGCCGTGCCTGCCTGTAGCCGATGCGATCCGTGCACACTCGATCGAAAGCTCCGTTTGACAACAACAATGTTTAATCCCGTCAACAAACGACGAATCGATGTAATTTTCATCAAAGGCTCAAAGCTTCATTTCTAATTTCGTTTACATCGGTTGAAGGAGCTGTAACTGCAAAATTTGAATCGAATTAGTAAACCATTTCATGATGTGCTAGTTTCACAACGATAATAGCAAATGTTTATGGAAATTAAATGGCGAACCACCCCAACCCAAAAGCTCATTTGATGCTTAAACCTGTAGGTATGGTTAGATCTACTAATTAAGACCCTCCAATCTATAGTTAACTTTATATATAGAAATTTAGTAACTCCGCTCTTGATGTTGGGCTTATATGTAGGAGGGGCTAGCCCTGCTAATGGGTTGTAACCCGCACTATACCCAACTGGCCAACTCCACCCAAAATTAATATATTTATATACCCAACTCGGCCCTATCCCAAATAGTTAATTTTTCAACTTTAACCAACAAAACCCATTACAAGTGGGTAACCCATAGAAACTCATGCATTCTACTACATATTTCAGAATTTGCATAGAATACAAATTTAACTAAATATAATATTTAGTGGCTCCGATCTTAACATGGGGCCTATATATAGATCTAGCTATACTGTTTTGCACAGAGTAGCTGCCAGTCATACCGAGTCATCTCAAAAAACTTTCAAATAATTTTGATAAAATTTTATAGTGCGAACTTGAGATTTTATTTTTAGGATCCAGCTCTTCGCGTGGGGGCTCAATGTAATTCTAGCCACACTATTTTGCGGAGAGTAGATGTCAATCATACTGAGTCATCTCCAACAAATCTCAATTAATTTCAATAAAATTTTACAGTGTGAATGTGATGTTTTATTTCCAGAGTCCGGCTCTTGATGTGGGATCCACATGTAGATCTAGCCAACAAATTTCAGTTAATTTCGATAAAATTTTTTTAAAGTGAACGTGTGGTTTTTAATTTCAAGGTCCGCTCTCAACGTGGGATCCATATTTATATATAGTTATAATATTTTGCATAAAAGTATCTGTAAGCTATACAATATAGCTCTAATAAATTCCTACCAACTATGCGAATGCAAGATTTTAGTTTTTAGGGTTCAGTTTTTTGTTAATGTGGGCACTCCACCAAATACACTTATTCCAACTTGCTCTAACATGCATTTATAGTTTTATACCGAACCCGCTCTGCCCCTCCTCATTATCTAATAATACAATTTATTTTGATCCATCTAAACACACTAAAATCTACCCTATAAAATCTATTTCAACCCAACGTACTAGCGGATATAGTTGCAAGGTACGGTCAAATTGTACGCTGGAATTCCCGTGGTCACGTGTTCGTGGTGAGGGACAGTGGGGACGGGGACTTTGGAAAGTGGAGAGCCCGTAGGAAAAGAATTTTAAAATTCAAAATTCCAAAATTATCACATCAAAAAAGAATCTTACATGCATGGAGTATTAAATCTAGACGAAATAAAAAACGAATTGCATAGTTTGCTTATAAATTGCGAAACGAATCTAATGAGCCTAATTAGGCTATGGTTAGACACTAAATTGCTACAGTAACAGCTACAGTACATATATGCTAATGATGAATTAATTAGTTTTAGTAAATTCGTCTAGTAGTTTATAGACGAGTTTTGTAATTAGTCTATATTTAATACTTGAAATGTGCAAATATTTCATTTCAAAAAATTTACACGCGCAACTAATCGAGGGCTCGGTAGATGAGCGCTGGAGAGAAGGGCTGCTTCGACGGCCACGCGGTTGCCGTGGGCGCGCCACGGTCAACGTCACGACATTTGTGTTGGTCCTGAAGAAGGCGATGAGCGGACTAATGTATCATATCCTGATCCATGCTCCTCAAAGGCTCAAATTATGCATGGTGCACGTTGGCTAAAGGACCCGCGCTCCGACACCTGAAGTATGTTTTATTTCTAAATTTGCATTGTTGTAAGATCGAACAATCTGGGTGTGTCGATGGAATCATGGAATAGCGAAGTACACTATATAGCATTATCCGCGAAGAGCCAACGTTTTTTCCTTCAAATATTTTACAAAGATTTTTTAAAATAAAAACATTCGTTCTTAATATGGGCTGAATTATTAGGTCGAATTGCTTGTGTCTTAAGTATTTGCAGAGGCAGTTGAAGAGAATTTTTAACCTTGTAGCACCACCCCGCCGCCGTCCAGCATCCGGCCGCGCGCCACCGGGCGCATGGGCGCCTGTGCGCTAGACGCCACAGTCCCGACTGGGGAGCAGGCAGCGCGCGAGCGAAGTGAATGCGTGCAGGCCGCACCGCCCAGAGCACAGCGAAGTGGGCGGGCCGTCCGTCCTCCCGGCCGGCCGGGCCTGCGTCCACCGCCGCCCGTCGTGGTACTCGGCGACGAGGCAGCTTTTCGGTTCACGCGGCCATGGTGGCATTCAGTATTCATGGCCATTGAATCCGTTACGTCCGATACGCACTCGCGTCGCGGTGCATGTGCACGGCCTCTGGCGCGCCTGCGCTCTCTGCCGCTGGAGCGAGGCCGCGGCAGCGACCGGCCGGCCCCGGGCACGGCATTGAAGACTCGATGGCGCCGTCCGGGCAATTCAGTACGGGTACATGCATGGACTTCCCGGGTCGACGGGGTCGTCGCCCCCATCCCCGGCCATGCCCGTCAGTTCGTCGCTCTCATCGCTTGCTCCGGCCATCTCCATGTCCACCATTGCACATGCCCGATCGAGAGATGCGCGCCGACGAGTAACTTTGTCGTCGGCGCCAGAGGAAAACATGGCAGACCACGCTCGGTGGCGGCATCTCGGCACATATAAAATCGCCGGGTCCGTTGGATTCCTCCTCCTTGGTATCGATCGCAAGGAGCCACGCCCATGATGGGGGCACGCTCGATGCGTCCGAGAGAACCATGAGCGGGGTCTCGATCGGCGGAACAGCAAGCTGACAAGATTGCTCTCCTTGCAATTAGCGACGGGATTTAGCTGTGTATATGTAGCAGTAGTAGTAGCAGCAGCCAGTACTAGCTAACCAAAACATTATTGTACTTCATCGTAGTGGTAGATTCTAAAAGATGCTCCAATGAGCCCTCAACTCCATTCTCCTCGCAAAAGATAGAAACTAATTAAAATGCTCCGGTCCGTCCAACTATAGTCGATCGCTGTCGCTACATATTTTATAGTATGCGCATGGCGACCGCCGCTGGGTGGTGCTACAAGGTTTCCGCATCGTTGGCGTCCACGCAAGGGCGCGGCGTCTCCGCCTTGTCGTCTCCGATCGGCGACGCCTTGAGAAACCAACCGCTTCGTCTAATTTTTTGCTCATCAGAATCTCGAGAGCACAGGGCTAGCTCCTGCTGTTGGAACTCTTGTCCGGACGAAAAAACAAGCCGAGCTGGAGTTGGGTAGTGGTAACCACGCCTAGTACGGCCAAAAAGAACGGCGTTTGGAGCAACTAGCACCGAGTTCTTATATCAAGTTCGTTCACGGTGCGTCAGTTTTGGGGAAAGATCGAGAGCTTGTACAACCCAAACACACGTCACACCCCAAACGTGTCGGGTGCATCTACGGATTCGTTTGCATTGGTGCCGGCCCTTTGCTCATTTTGCGCTGAAAATCGCCCCCTGAATCGTGTGCCGCAGCCGTCTGGTCTAGACGGTGGAGTAGTGCTCCCTCCGTCATATTTTGATTTTTATATTTAAGTTAAACTATTATAAATATATATATCGAAAATATAATGTTTTAAATTTCAAATAATAATAATTAAGTCCATTATGAGTTATACAACTATAGAAGAAGAAGAAGAAGATCATGTTTAGTTTGTTTTCGATTATTATCAACTTATCAGTAAAAGTAAGTGATGATCTCATCTACCGTCCTGCTTATTTTCGCTTCTGCGGTCAACGAGAAGAGAAAAACGATAAGCGGGAAAATCTTCGCTTAGCTTGGACGTTGCTGAAACGAAGGGGCCGTAGAACAATCGTACGCCGCACCGCGCGCGCTCGGAAGGCAACAGCAACAGCGCTTGGCACGTTCCCGTTCCCCCACCGACCACTGTCCGCTGGCGCCGAATCGAAACCGAGTCGTGCCCAGCATATTCGATTCCCCTCTCCGTGCGGCGCGTGCGCCCCTGCAACGTGCTGCTTCTTCGCCGCGATTTCGTCCCGGCCCGGGCGGTGGCACGTCCCGTCCGCGACCGGGCAGCAGCGCTTACTTTTACTCGTGTACAGTAGCCTTACTCATATAAAGTATTCCCCGAAATACCCTTCAGATCTCATACGCCTTGGGCCTGCTGCTAGCCGAGAGGTTAGCAAAGCCCCGTTTGCTTTGTAGCGTCTTAGTAAATAGTGATACTTTGATCGTTAATTATAGTGGTAAATAAAGCCAGTTTACGAAACCAACTTTGAAATCCTCACACTAGTAATTCTAAAGAATCTAATGAGACCTTTGACCACGCGATTAGAGAATAGTTACTGTAGCATTACTGTAGTAAATTATCGATTAATTACCATCATTAGATACGTCGCGAAAAATTACACTCATCACTGAAAAAAATTTACAAATTGACTTCATTTACTACTTTATGCATAGAAGATTTTCTTATAGAATGAAATAACGCAGCACGAACCAAACAAGGTCATTTGCCTACCCAACCAGTTAAGGGTGGGAATGTGGAAATGGTTATCCGAATTTTTTGCATCCGTATCCGTATCCGCACCTAATAGATATCCGTATTCGTATCCGATTGTAATGTGGTACTAAAATGGATATATCCGAATTCGTTTTCTCTCATTTTTCTCTATCCGATTCCACATCTTTATTCGACAATATCCGCAACATCCGTATTCGAATAAGAATGAGTACATAGGAAACTATTAAAAATTATATATATAACTAATGATTAGTGATATATTAGTTTTAGTATTAATAATAATGTATTTAGTGGAACAATTTAAGAGTGATCATGAATAAATGACATGTGCTACTAGGTTTAATATTACTAATGATATATAAAGATTAAGTTTAATTAATTTCAATTTAATTAACTGTGTTTTTATATGGATAATCATATTGATTTTAATTTACTTTGGTTTATCCACTTATTGATAAAATTATAAATATACTTTATTCCATTTATTCTTTATAACTATCTATATTTCCATTAAATATTTATTTATTTACATTTATATATTTATATTATTAAATATTTAAATATTTATGGATATATATGTTTTGATGAGATGTCTTTTTCTTAACTACAGCAATTACATACTTTAATCCTTATTGTATAATAACTTAGCGATACCTTCGAAATATATTTATAATGAATAAAATAAACGAATATAACTATGTTCCAAATCATGTAAATATCCGAATTCGTATCCGAATTCTAGACATCCGTTTTGCATCGTATCCGACAACATCCGGATCTGTATCCGTATCCGAGTTAAAATATGATAAAAAATACTATCCGAATTTGATTTCATACGTATCCAATCCGATTCCATCCCTACAACCAACCAGTCCCTTGCTGTCGTGGCGTCTCGGGCTTTTTTTTTTTTTGCGACACTCGGTTTCGGCCTCCGCGCGCGCGCCCTGCCCGAACTGTGCGCTATTAAAGCCCCGCATCGCCGCTTGCGGAAGGCCCCCGTGCTCGGCTCCCTCCCACGCACGGGCTGACCAACCGAACCCGCCTCTGCCGAGCGGGTCGCCACCAAGAAGCTAACCACCAACGCCCACCATCTATTCTCCGCCGCGGGCACCTGCCGAATTCACTCCGCCCCGCCGGCCTCCAGGATACGGGAGCAATTGCGTGAGGCGACGCTGACGCCATGGTGGCGAGCGTCGCGGCCGCGGGGGCAGCCGCGGTGGCGGCGGGGCCGCGGCGCGGGGGCAGGAGGGAGCCGGTGACCATGCACGCCGGCATCCGGCGCTCGCGCTCCGAGCCGCACCTCCGCTGCTCCCGCCGCGTTGGGGCCGCGGGCGCCGCGCTCACCACCAGCCGCTCCATCGGCGTCTTCCCGTTCCAGTTCGGCGCCGCGCCGCTGCGCCCGCCGCCGCTGCCCGACGGCGGCGGCGCCGGGTCCCGCCTCCTCACCCTGGCGGACGACCCGCCGCCGCCCGAGGCCGAGGCCGAGGCCGAGCCCGAGCCGGAAATGCCGGCCGCCCGCAGGACCGAGGCGCACTGGCTCGACCGCCTCCTCGAGCTGCGGTCGCGCTTCCACGACCCCGCCAAGCGCGACTTCCTCGGCGACGAGGACTTCGACGACGACGACGTGTACCACCTCGACGGCGACCACGACGGCGGCTGCGGTGTGAGCTACGACGACGACGAGGAGGACGCCAGGTGGGACCAGCACTCCTTCGGCAAGCTGCTGGCGCGCGCCCCGCTCGGCGAGGCGCGGCTCTTCGCGCAGCTGGCCTTCCTCTGCAACATGGCTTACGTCATCCCCGAGATCAAGGTGAGCCACCGCGCGAGCGCAAACCCCCACCGAACGACGAACAAAATGATAAACCCCTAGCCGTCCGCTCGGGCCCCGACGGCCGAGATCGGCTGATCTAAATCCCCGTGCCGTGCTGCTCAACTAATCACGGCCAGGGGGGGATCCTCGCGCCTACAGGCTGGGCCTGGGCTGGACTGGAGGTGCATGGGGCCCACTGCTAGCTCGTCTTTATAGGTAGGACCTTGGCGGCTTCAATTCGCGCCGACTGCTAGCTCGAAACGAAGGCTTCCGTTCCGCCGTCCTCGCGCCCACATATTAGGTGCAACACCCACGTAATTGCTAGCCGCACTAAGAACAACTTGCGCGTCAATTATTCTTTTTTCCTAGAGCATGATTCCTTGTGATTATTAGTGACAATTTTGCTGCTGTTTTGCTGGTAGCTGTTAGGTTTGTGCCGTAGCCTGCGTGTAGTTTTCTGGATTTAATGGAGAAAAATTGCACGTAATTTTCTGATGTTTTCTCCAGGTAGTTGCTGGAAAGGTCCATGTACCGGCAAACCGCGGCCAAATGATGTCCCGTATTTTCTCTCAAAATGATGACCCGTATCCAAAACTTGGTTCTGATTGTGATGCGATGCTGCCATGCTTTTCGATTGGTTTTCATTTTGGATATTTCCACCTCTCTTGTACTCGCACATTTAACTGAACCTGAATCAATGCTCGATGAACTTTTGTTACTTTTAATCTGTTGATTGAAGCACAGTCAGTAAGTGACAATGCGAGTAGCAGCACCTGAAGAAGGTCAGCTGATTTCGTACTGTGATTTCAGGTCGAGGAGCTGAAGAAGCATTACGGATTGCGGTTCGTGACGTCGTCGCTGGAGAAGAAGGCCGAGGCTGGCATCATAAGCGCCAAGCTGGACGCGGACTCCACCCGGCCGCGCACCGCCCCGGCGTACGAGGTGGCCTCCGGCCCGCAGCCGCGCCGGCCGATCCGGTCCCACCTGGCCTACGAGGTGGCGGCGTCGGCCGCGTCCTACGTCCGCGCGCGCGCGCGGGGCCTGCTCTCGTTCGGCGCGCCGCCGCAGCACCAGCAGGCGGCGGGGCAGGGCCGGCTGTACAACTCGGGCGTGGCCGCCTACATGGCGGCGTCGACGGTGACGGCGGTGGTGGCCGCGGAGGACGAGGCGCGGCAGGAGGCGGCCCGCGACCTGCGGTCGCCGCTGTCGTCGCCGTGCGAGTGGTTCGCGTGCGACGAGGCGGACGCGCGCACCCGGTGCTTCGTCATCCAGGGCTCCGACTCGCTGGCGTCGTGGCAGGCCAACCTCCTGTTCGAGCCAACCGAGTTCGAGGGCACGGGGGTGCTGGTGCACCGCGGCATCTACGAGGCGGCCAAGGGCATCCTCGAGCAGCTGATGCCGGAGATCGAGGCGCACCTGGCGGCGCACGGCGGCGGGCGGCTGCGGTTCACGGGCCACTCCCTCGGTGGCAGCCTCGCGGTGCTGGTCAGCCTGATGCTGCTGGCGCGCGGGGTGGTGGCGCCCGAGGCGCTCCACCCTGTGGTCACGTTCGGGGCGCCCTCCGTGTTCTGCGGCGGGCACCGCGTGCTGGAGGCGCTGGGCGTCGGCGAGGCGCACGTCCGGTCCGTGGCCATGCACCGGGACATCGTGCCCAGGGCCTTCTCGTGCCGCTACCCGGGCCACGCCATCGCGCTGCTCAAGCGCCTCAACGGCGTGCTCCACACCCACCCGTGCCTCAACACCCACCGGGCGCTCTACACGCCCATGGGCGCCACCTACATCCTGCAGCCCGACAGCAGCGCGTCGCCGCGGCACCCGCTCCTCCCCGAGGGAGCGGCGCTGTTCCGGCTCGACCCGGACGACGCCGCGCCGAGGGCCCTGGTGGCCAGCGCGCTGCGCGCCTTCCTCAATTCGCCGCACCCGCTCGAGACGCTGAGCGACCTGTCGGCCTACGGCGCCGAGGGCGCCATCCTCCGGGACCACGAGTCCAGCAACTACTTCAGGGCGCTCAGCGCGCTGGCCAGGGCGCCGCCGCGCCGCCGGAAGCAGCCGGAGATCGTCTGGCAGCTGCCGGGCGTCGAGCGGCTGCAGCAGTACTGGTGGCCGGGGATCGCCGGCACCGTCATCCTGGCGCCGGTTGCCATCAGCAACAAGGAGCTGGTCTCCGAGGCGTAGAGAGACTCCAAGCTGGTATGCAACATTGCAATTGCATTCCTTTGGCTGTGCTCGCTTGACGGCTTGAGCAGTGTACATTCTTTGGTTCTTTCGTTTCTTCTGCACGAGGTACATAAGAGGGGTACAGCATTCTCTTCAGCGTTGTAGGTTCGTGAGCGAATTGTAAGCATTGTACAGGAGCATCTGGTTAATAAGACGATGATGGGTTTGTCATGGGTTCATGTGAGGGAATGCATGAATTCCACCTGTAAACTTCTTTGTTTAAATGGAAACGAAACTTTGGAATACTACTCAACGGAGCAAGTAAACCCTCTGAATTGCAGGGTAACGCAGAGCTCTACCGCGCCCCACTCCGCAAGTGGTGGTGTCCTCACGCCAGCATGCCATCTTGATATGCATCATATTCACTCCTTTAAGTTATAGCTCATTTTAGCTTTACCCCTGTCAAAGTTGTATAATTTTAAATAAGTTTATAGAGGGAAAAACACCAACGTCTACAATATAAAAGTAGCCCCAATGAATCCACCGTGAAATAATATCTTGACAATGGATGCATTTGGTATAAACTTTGATAAGATTAACTTAGGACAAAGAGAGCATCTAAGAGTGAATCAATGTTTATTTGGTACCAACATGTTATATGTACGGGTTCCTTACAACAAATGTAAACAAAAAGGTGAAAAGCACATTGTAAAAACATGTCACCCTAGCCAGAAACCTAGCATTCAGAACATGCAATGTTACACCTATATCTCTCCTAGCTAAACTAAAAGTATGGAGGGGCTTTGCAATCCAAAGCTTCGCCAGGGACCATGGTGGTCTTCCAATGAAAGAATTATCCATAAGCTTGCATCACCCTTTGCAAATATCTTCTTCTGATGCTTGCCTGTTCACCAAATGAAAATGGTGCCGTGAAGAAAATGCACCACAGGTTTTGTACCCCATTTTACAGAAGGGGGATGTCTGAAAGAACTTCCATGGTTCATCTAGGCACCATTTACTGTACATGGATTTACAATTCACAGTTGGTGAATGCTGTCCGGATGTAACGAAAGAATCTTTTAAGTGAGGGCAAACTCCTCATCTTGGAAGGAGAACTGGGGCTCTTCTTGGTATGGATGAACTACTTTGTTGATCTCATCCGCAGTAAGTGTTTCATGCTCCAGCAGCGCATTTGCTAACGCATGTAATTGCTTCTCATGCTGAAAAAAGTTGAGAACAATGAACCAATGCTAAGTGAGGAATGAGGATCTGGAGTTAAATGACAGTGATCATGCTGGGGCAGAACTCATGGTTGTGAGACAAACCTTCTTAAGCAAACGCTTGACCCGCCCATAAGCCTCTCTTAGGAGCTTCACTACCTGCAAGGCCATGTTATCAGAAAATGCGAAAGAGGAAATCACAGCCACTTTTACACAGGTGAGCTGCATATCATTGCATTAAGATAAAAGAACTGAAGAAGAGCCTAAAATAGACGGTACAACACAACACCACACACCCACAAAACACTCAGGTTACATACGCGCCCGACATAAACACAAAACGACCAACATAGGTCTCTACATGGGCAATCAGCCAGTAGGACTACCAGCGACCAATCGCAGCCACTTCATTAATGTCAGCAATGCAGCCAACCACATTGAACACTAGACTAGTTAATGCAGACTACGCACAAGCAAACCAGACACTGATCACTAACTTACACAAGCGATATATTGAGAATGAAAGTAACATACAACATGAGCTAGAATTTACCCAAAAATATAGGAACAGATCTCCCTAAATGTTTAGCAAAATGGAAGATGTCATTACTCATCAGTATATTTGAGCACAAGACCTATGAAAAAATACCTCAGCATCTATCCTCGATTGCATCTCTACACTTGGCCGCTCTTTCACATGCACAGGACCAATAGCATCACTCATCCCACAGTTTGATACCTGTTAAGTCATAGTTAGTTAAGCCACTTAGAACACACTAATAATCAATTTCCCAGCAGACAAATAATCACCATGTACTGGGCAAGTTCCGTTGCAGTATGAAGATCATTTCGTGCCCCAGTTGTAACATTGTCTTCCCCAAAGATCAGCTCTTCAGCAACCCTCCCACCCATGCAAACATCAAGACGTGCCTGGAGTTGTTTCTTGCTAATAGAAGTCTCATCTTGTGAGGGAAGTTGCGTGACCATTCCAAGGGCAGACCCACGAGGAAGGATAGTTGCCTTGTGAATGGGGTGAGCACCCTGGGTGTTGAGTGCAACAATAGCATGTCCACTTTCATGGTAGGCAGTAAGCTAATGAAAAAAAAAGAAATTAATTATATACCGGAATTCATAGTTTCTCCAATCTATAGATTAACAAAAACTGATATTACAACTAGTTGCTATTTTTAACTCGCGAAAAAGGGAAAACAACAAAAATAAACATGCCTTTCTCGATTCATTAGATATGAACATTGATTTCCTCTCAGTTCCCATGATAATACGATCTTTGGCAAACTCCAATTGTGCAGCAGTCAACTTGTCAGCACCTTCAACTGCAGCCTTAATTGCTGCAATGTTTACAAGGTTCGCAAGGTCTAACAGAAATGAACAAAGAAATGTCAGAATATCAGTGTAATATCCAAAACATTATACACAAGGCATCTTTAATATATTTTCTTAAAGTGAAAAACGTTTAATATTGTATTTGTACTCAAAGAAAGGTTAGGACCTGGAATCGTAAATGATAAAGGGAAATCAGGAAAATGGTCTGGTAATGGAAAGAATTACCCAATCACTATCCGGATAGGGAATCCCTCATGGTACTTTTATAAAATGAAATGTGAAATATTACTTCCACAGCAGTGGAATAAGGGGAAATGTGCGTACCAGCCCCATTAAAACCAGGTGTACTACGAGCAATTGCATTGATATCTACATCATTGGCCACTGGCTTGTCTTGCAAATAGAGCTCCAGAATCTCTTGGCGGCCCCGCACATCTGGGCTTGGGACAACAATCTAGCAGAGAAAGCTCGACAGAATTAATCAATTTACTTTTGCACCACACTTAATAGAACCTTTTGGGATTGGATACTTTTCAACATAATCAGGAATTTGCTAAGGTGACTTACATGCCTATCAAATCTACCAGGTCGCGTGAGTGCAGGGTCAAGAATGTCTGGCAAGTTTGTTGCAGCCATTACAATTATTCCCTGTAAGATTCATATAAACTGGAAAGAGTCAGATAAAGGTCTGAGTACGGTGCTTATTCAATTACGTGATAGCCTAACTTTACCTCGTTCTGTTCAAACCCATCCATCTCAACAAGAAGTTGATGCAGTGTTTTCTTTGTGTGCCCTTCCCACTGTTTTCGAGTTGAACCCACAGCATCTATTTCATCAATGAATACAATGCATGGTGCCTGAAAAAACAAAGATTGTTAAAGCGACATTGTCCCCTGTATTGAAGAATGCATGACTCTCCCTTGCCAAAAAAAAAAAGAATGCATGCCTCTTTGGACAAGATTTGTCTCCAACATATAACCTTGACCACTAGTTTTCATAGTGATATGTAATATGTTAGCAAAAAATGTAAAAATATTGCATTTCAGAAGCACATTTCATAACATATATATAATGTCGGTACCCTGCAACTGGGGTACCCACTCCTACTGTGCCAAGACTCGCGTAGTTATCCGTAACTACGCCCTAAGGAGCTGAGTAGCCGGACCCCTGGGGTCCGACTCCATCGCACCAGACCAACGGTCCCGGACCCGCTTCCCGCGCGGGGACGGGTCCGGTGTCACCACGCGTCCTAGAGGTGGAAATGCTCAGTACCTGTGGCCGCGGACCCAGACCCCCACAGGTGGGTCCGGGACCTCCACGTGCCATCCGGACTCCCGCAGATGGGTCCGGGACCTCCACGTGCCTATCCGGACCCCCGTGAGCTCTCGGCTCAGCTAGCTGATCGGGAGGGGTCCGGAGCCGCCACGTGTCACGCAGACGCGGGCGCGGGCACAAGCCTTCCGCTGGAAGCTCCCTCACCCACCCGCATTAAGTGCGAGTGGTTGAGGCAGGCTCTGCTGCCTCTGTGCACGGGGCAGCTTTTGTCAGTCCACACTGTAGATCGTCAGTTACCGAGGCGGCTCGTCAGTTACCAAGACAAGCATTAAAGACTCAGCGTCGTGCGCATGGGCGACGAGTCATGATGACCAGCTACTGACTGGAGCAACAGTGCACGCTGCTACAGTGGTCTGAGTCAGTAGTTCGGCGCTTCATCATGACCTCGACGTGCGGCTGCAGAGGCTAGACTCTACTCTGACATGACAGGACAGCTCAAGACCATCCCTGGTCAGAAGCTACGCACGGAAGCCGACGACAAGATCTCCGGATCTGAGGCATTGAAGGCCAAAGTGTAGTTTATAATACATCGCCGGGTCCACATGTCGGGGCCCCGCTCAGTGTACGTGCTCCCCTTGAACATATAAAAGGGAGAGCACGCCCGCTGGAACAAGCGCTCGCGGACTCTCTCGAGGCAAGGCAATACAACACACAGTGGACGTAGGGTATTACGCTCCGGCGGCCCGAACCACTTGAAACCCTGCTGTGTTCATCGTGTTCTTGAGCGAGATTGAACTAGTCACTAGCTAACCCCCGAGTACTCACCCTCTGGGCTTAGGCGGGTGACTTCCGCCACCCGGCTGTGGTTTGCCACACCACGACATTTGGCACGCAAGGTAGGGGGGCTTTAGCTAGTTTTAGCTCATCTCTTGCCCATCTCCATGGCTCGGGTGGTTGACCACTCCCACCACGACGACGACGTGGAGATGACGGAGGGTGTGGCGTCATCCGCGCCACACGCCTCTCGTCTTCCTGCGCCAGGGGCAACCGTGCCCGTGGAGCAACCACCGTCGGCAGCGGCGCGCGCTGCACGTCGGCAAGAGTCAGGGCGCCCGTCAAGGGCCCCCGCACAAGCTGCGAGCGGCGGAGCGACAAATCCCAGCTCGCAGCATACCTCACTCATGTGAGGAAGCCCGCTCTGGCGGAAAGCCGACTCCGGTCGCACCAAGCCCGCTCCGGCGGAAAGCCGACTCCGGTCGCATCAAGCCCGCTCCGGCGGAAAGCCGACTCCGGTCGCACCAAGCCCGCTCCGGCGGAAAGCCGACTCCGGTCGCACCAAAGCCGCTCCGGCGGAAAGCCGACTCCGGCCACACCAAGCTCGCTTCGGCGGAAAGCCCACTCCGGTCGCATTAAGCCGACTCTGGTGGCTCTCTCCGGCAGAAAGCCGACTCCGGTCGCACCCCCGACTCTACATCTCTGTAAGTCCTAACCTTAGAGGCCCAGCAGGAAATAAAGTCTTTTCCTTTGTAACTAGGTAGTACTTCCGTGTGGTCCAGTCCGGTGAGCCTCCCCCGTGGAGGGGGCCGGACCTCTGCGAACCAGGTTCAGGGAAGCGTACTCACCCTCCGGGGAGATCCAGAGCCGTGTAGCCACTTAGACTGGTTCCGTACCCTAAGCCTGCATGCTCTACCTCCCTAGGGCGAGTACCGTAGTACCTAAGACTGGGGGCCCGGAGGTCCGGACAGCTCCGGCCTCATAAACCCGTGTTCTGCCTTACATCGCACATCTCATGTACATCTAGTTATAAAGGAAAAGTTTATTCTCAGTTCGCCTCTAAGGATGTTGCATTCCAATTTCAATCTACGCATTCTGTTTGCGCTAACCCCCACGTGGCTTCTTACTCTTGTGCGGTGATTGTGGTCCGAATTGAGTTGGCTAATTAGTGACTTAGCTCGAGACCCCTCATGGAAGAGAGGGGTTCGGACCCCTGGGAACCTGCAGGTTCAGGGAAGCGCACTCATTCTCCGGGGAGGTCCGGAGCCGTGTAGCCGCTTAGACTGGTTCCGTACCCTAAACCTGCACGCACCACCTCCTGTGAATGAGTGTCGTAGTACCTAGGACTGGGAACCTGGAGGTCCGGATTTTCTCTTAACCTAAAAGCCGGCCCCTTGAGCTCCGTTCACTGAACCTAGCTGTCTATCTCAAAGGATTACAGCCAACAGGATTTGGGACCCGTGGGCACGCTACTAAGCATCTACCTTGAGTCATGTGCAGGTCCAAACGTGATGATGCAGCAGGTGACCCAAAGGATGGACGACGCAGGACAAGACCCTTGCGGCGCGCACTGCTGGGCGCCAGAAGCAGCCAAGTTGCTCACAGTAGTGGCCCCACCTGCTGGTTCGTTGCCTCTCCCGAGGCGGGCCCGGGGGCCTCTGTCGGTACCCTGCAACTGGGGTACCCACTCCTACTGTGCCAAGACTCGCGTAGTTATCCGTAACTACGCCCTAAGGAGCTGAGTAGCCGGACCCCTGGGGTCCGACTCCATCTCACCAGACCAACTGTCCCGGACCCGCTTTCCGCTCGGGGACGGGTCCGGTGTCACCATGCGTCCTAGAGGTGGAAATGCTCAGTACCTGTGGCCGCGGACCCAGACCCCCGCAGGTGGGTCCGGGACCTCCACGTGCCATCCGGACTCCCGCAGATGGGTCCGGGACCTCCACGTGCCTATCCGGACCCCCGTGAGCTCTCGACTCAGCTAGCTGATCGGGAGGGGTCCGGAGCCGCCATGTGTCACGCAGACGCGGGCGCGGGCACAAGCCTTCCGCTGGAAGCTCCCTCACCCACCCACATTAAGTGCGAGTGGTTGAGGCAGGCTCTGCTGCCTCTGGACACGGGGCAGCTTTTGTCAGTCCACACTGTAGATCGCCAGTTACCGAGGCGGCTCGTCAGTTACCAAGACAAGCATTAAAGACTCAGCGCCGTGCGCATGGGCGACGAGTCATGATGACCAGCTACTGACTGGAGCAACAGTGCACGCTGCTACAGTGTCTGAGTCAGTAGTTCGGCGCTTCATCATGACCTCGACGCGCGGCTGCAGAGGCTAGACTCTATTCTGACAGGACAGCTCAAGACCATCCCTGATCAGAAGCTACGCACGGAAGCCGCCGACAAGATCTCCAGATCTGAGGCATTGAAGGCCAAAGTGTAGTTTATAATACATCGCCGGGTCCACATGTCGGGGCCCCGCTCAGTGTACGTGCTCCCCTTGGACATATAAAAGGGAGAGCACGCCCGCTAGAACAAGCGCTCGCGGACTCTCTCGAGGCAAGGCAATACAACACACAGTGGACGTAGGGTATTACGCTCCGGCGGCCCGAACCACTCGAAACCCTGCTGTGTTCATCGTGTTCTTGAGCAAGATTGAACTAGTCACTAGCTAACCCCCGAGTACTCACCCTCTGGGTTTAGGCGGGTGCCTTCCGCCACCCGGCTGTGGTTTGCCACACCACGACATATAATATCATTGTTCATGTTATCAAACTAAAGAGTTTTCTCCCCTTGCAAAACATATTCGCATTCCAAGTATAGGAATTTTGACTGGTCAAATGATAAATAATATTTCTGGATGGGACTATTCTTTTTTATGAAAGCAAAAGAAGGTTCAATATTTATCCTTCTGGAAAGAAACCAATGAGTCATCAATTAATGTAAAACAATGCATTAATGATATATCTGCTGCTGCATACTCAATTATACAGGGTAGTCAAATAAAGTGAGTAAATGAAAGGTTGCCCAAGGTAGGTAGCTAGCTCTGATTGAGAAACCATAGACACTGAGAAAATGTTGAAGGAGAAGCTCAGAAAAATACAAGTTGAGAGGAAAAAGGTGTAAATACCTTCTTCTTTGCGGCTTGAAACAATGATCTCACTCTCCTAGCACCAACACCAACAAACCTGAGAAGATGGTCACAGTAAGTCAAAGTTAAACAAGGAAACTTTGATAGTAAGAAATAGCCTGGTGATATTAAATTTTAGATGTTGCAGACTTGTATTTGCCATGAATGCCAAAAAAGTATCATTTTAGTAGCATTTCAACAACATTATGGAAGAAATTCAAATCATAGACATTGACCGTGGGTTATTTTTCTGCATCAAGAAAGACAAAATGACAATTGGTAGAGCAAAGTTCTAGAAGAATAGAAGAAAATTATAACGCCAGATAGCACCGTACAAGAGATCTTACATTTCCTCAAATTCTGAACCTGCTCGGTAGAAAAATGGTACACCAGCTTCTCCAGCAATGGCCTAGAGCAAAAGGCCAGGCCCAGTAAGGTATTGTTTGTTCAAGGAAACAGCAGTAGCATAAAAAAATATCAGACAACTATAGCCAGTTGCTCTATATAGGATACAAATGAGAGGAGTACATGTGATGGTCCCCCCCCCCCCAAAATATAAAAAACATCATTCCAGGAACTTTAGGGCAAATTAATAAGTAAAATAGCCTTATTTGTCCCTATTTATTAACCATGTTTGGTGCTAATTGACTGCCGCGTGCACATGCACATACTAAATGGGATGACAATGACTTGTTTTTCGAGACAAATTTTGAATCCCAGAATTACTTGTTTTTACGGATGGAGTATATGTATAAGAAAAAAAACATAGTGCAAAATTCAAAAAGTAGTATAGCTAAGTCATACTCAGACTGTCTGGTCGTGTGAGCTTCTCCCTCACAAGAGGAAAAAAAAACACATCAAACAATTAATGGGACCTCCAAACAAGCTTACCTTTGCAAGTAGTGTTTTCCCAGTTCCTGGAGCACCAGTCAAAAGTATTCCCTGCAAAAAAAAGGTGAGAATTTATTAAACAGCAAGATTTACAACAGCTCAATCAGCCAATAAAAATCGACATGTATATCTCGAGGAGTTCATAGAACAAGGTAACGACAAAATGTTGCTTGCAGTATGGCATAGAATGATTACCTTCGGTAGCTTTCCACCAAGGCGAGTGAACTTTGAAGGGTTTTTGAGATACTCAACTACCTCCTCAAGTTCCTTTTTTGCATCATCGCACCCTTTGACGTCTTTAAATGTCTTGACATTCTGTAACAGAAAAGTTCAATTGAATATGTGTTTGTTTCTGTACCGAGAAATCACATTAATAAAAAAAACAACCACAACAAAAATAGTATTGCACCCAAAAAACACACTAAAGTTTATGTATGAACTCAAGGAGGACCAAGATATTAATAAAAAAACAACCACAACAAAAATAGTATTGCACCCAAAAAACACACTACAGTTTATGTATGAACTCAAGGAGGACCAAGATATTGTTCTTGTACAAATACTTTATTAAGTGTAATCACGTACCTTCTCGGGCATGATATCCTTATTGATCTCTTTTGGGGAATATGATGAGCTAGAACCGACACCAGATGCCCCAATTCCACCTAAGCTACCGATATATTTTTGAAGCGCAGCAGCACCCATCACCCTGAAACAAAATATAGCCCAGTGACAGTGAGTATCTGCAAAGTAACATAAATTGTTCAATACAAGAAGTTTGGCCCAAGCAATTAACAGATTCATAAAATTATTCATTTAAAATGAAATAAAAAAATTGTTTCTCAATTCTCTACATCTACTGTGAATGCACTAATTATGATCATTAGAAGTCTGTGTATGACGTGACAATTCTGTGCCTGAGTTAAACCACAAGAGAGTAGGAATGTGGGGGTCCGTTCAATTTGCATCGACTTATCGAATTAAAAATTTGGTCTCGTCGTGCTGGTTGATTCAACATCTCAGTGACTTCCATTAAGCCAAGTTGGAAGGGAACAAAAGAGGTTGATATGAAGTTATGAACATCATGGTATAATATGAATTAGCAAAATGCTAGCTAGTAGAATCATGAAAGGTTGAATATACCACATTACTCCAACAGCAATTGTGAACAAGATAGTTGAGAAGATCTCTTGAGCAAACCGTGTTGATCTACCAGTTGTTTTGGGGTCAACCTGATGATGCAATGAAATCCATCAAAACATAATTTAAGGATTAATATCACAAGAATTTGGCCCCTGGCTATCAAAATGGTCATGATCAATAAACCAATAGCGTGATTTAAAGTTGTGTTAACTCACCATTACTACATGTAACGGTTGCTTTTCTGATATCCCAGGGTTCATGAAAGGTTTGTCCTCATTCCCAGATACACGCTGCTTCAACTCTTGCAACTACTGACATAAATGCATATTACGGAGAGTGAAGAAGTGGTTACAACATGGTGATTAAAACTCAAAGGTAGTAGAAGTCAATACACAGTGACAGCTGACAGAAACCATAGGACACAAGGAAGGGTGATATCAGGAAGTTAGAAGCTTTGAGCTTTTGCAGGATGGCAGCATTGTTTCTCACTATGAAGAAACAAGCAAGCTTTACTTGAAAAAAAGTGTCTCAACAAATGGTATACTTAAAAGCATCCATAGAAGCATGGTTATAGATTGAGCAATCAAGTACTTAGGCATGGACATTGGGTGGCATTGTAGAAGGCTTGGGAAAGCTGGATTTCAGTTAAGTTACCAAATGCGGTATAAGGAATTGCAAAAGAAACTTACCAGGGCTGGCAGACTTGCAGACCTCCCAGATTGTTCATCTGGAAGGTAATCAGCTATAGCATTAGTGAGAATTAGTGCCCGGAGGTACTCTGCAACCCCTCTGCTATCCACAGCATGACTTCTTTGCTCAAACCTTTTAATGACCTCTTCCGGGCTGCTATAATTTCAATGCACGCCAAAATATTGGGAAATCAAGAAGGGGAAAGATACCATTATGTAGTTTCTCAGTAGAAGATTTCTTACAATTTTCAGTACAAACAAAAACAAGATAATAACAAAAAAATGTTTCTCCCATTATCATTAATTGTCTAAATAGTTCCAACAGATAGCACGGCAAAGAACTCCACAACATATGTCAACAATACAACCACTAATAATGATTGTGCAGATACAAGGACTCCAAGTCTCCAACTATAAGTGAAATGGACGATTTGGCCACAAATTTCAGAACATCCATGATTTATGCTTTTAGCAATGATCAAGCAGTATGAATCATCAGCCACTCCTCACATTTTTTTGTGATAACTTTGATAAATGATAACTTTGAAATCAGCAAATCAACATATCAGGCATATCGAGGGTACAGAATTAACTCAACATCACAAAAGTTGGAATTCATACCCACAAACTTCTCAAAGTGTTCCTAAGATTGATTCCATCCTTGTTAATTAAGTCAAACTATCCGAAGCGTCCAAATTGCCACGCTATTTACTGAATCAGAACTACATTTGCCCAATTCTCAGAGTTAACAACGCACCTGAACTTGTTGAGCTCGTGGAGGAGCGCGCTCTGCTTGGCGGCGTCGGTGGGGTTGGCGTCCGCGTCCTCGATCAGCCGTTGCAGGCGGCGGTCGGGCCGCCAGAAGGGCCACCATCTCATCCAGTCCCCCGACACCACCCAGTCAACGAACCTCCTTACCGCGGCCACCACCGCGGCCGCAACCGCCACGACCCAGGCCCTAGCCTTGTCCACCAGGTCCTCCAGCTCCCCGTTCCCACTCATCGCCGCGGGCTGCGCCGCAGCTGCCGCGCCCGTGGCCTCCGCCTCCGCCTCAGGCTCGGGCTCCGGCTCGGGCTCGGGCTCGGGCTCGGCCTCCGCCGCGGCCGCGGCCGCGGGTGGCTCGGGTGCGGCGGGCTGCGGCGCGTCGGGGGCCAATGCGCGGAGGTAGAGCGGGGCGCGGCGGTGCGCGGGGGCCGCGCGGGGGAAGGAGGCGGACGCGGAGGGGAGCGGCAGCCGGCGCCGCGGGGGCAGCGGCGAGGGGAGCGGGCGGAGGAGGAGGGAGGCCTGAAGCGCGCTCATGGCGGCGGAGGGAGGGCGGGCGGGCGGCGCCGGCGAGGTGGAAGGCGCGCGACTTGGCGAGAGGGGCTCCCCCTTGTCTTTTCCCCTTTTTCACTCTGGAGAGGTGGGTCTCCTTTTTAGTGGACACGAGGAGTAGCCTTATCGCGAACGGCGCGGCCGCGGCCGCGGCCACTGACGGGAGGCGAGGCGACGAGGGCTACGGGACGACGACGCGGCGGTGTTGGCGGTTGGTAGGATTCACGCGGGCCGTTGGTTCCCGGAGGGGCGGATGGGGACGGACGGCTCGGGTGCGAGGACGGCTGGAGCTGGAGCTGGTCCCGCCCGCCGAGCCAGGTCCGTCCCAAGCAAGCACTGGCACTCCGGTTCAAGCAAGGGACCGATTATCTCTCACGCAATCACGCGCGCACACGAGCGAGAAGGCAGGCAGGAAGGATGGAATAGAGTAAGCTTCACGTGCCAAGCGATCCATTATGAATGCCGTTTAGAAACATGAGCATTTTACAAGATTCGAGCAGGATTTTGATCTTATCCCTTCATTTTTAACTTGGTCTCACCTTTTTTTTAACTCGGGGGCGTAATGTGCAAATTTTTCGGATGTCAAAATTAGCAGTCGAGGAATTACTATGTACTTCCCAACCCCGCCCGCGCTCTCGCGACCAGCCTGCCGGCTCCACCGCTCCGATGCCGCCGGCCACCAAATCTGCATGTCTGTTGCCTCCTCCGCTCGCTAGATTCGTTCGTCCGGCACCCAGCGGCCACCTTCCCGCCCCCGGCGGCGCTCAGCTGTGCGCCCCCCCTCGCCTGCTCGGCTGTGCACGCCACCTCCTCCGCCTTAATGCCCAGTGCGCCAGCATTCTCCCTTCCCTTCCTCTCCCACTCCCGCCCCTGCCTTCCCCTCGCCCTCCTTCCCTGCCGCCTCCTCCACTTCCGCCCTCCTAGCTGCTCCACCTTGTCGTCGCCCCTCCCCCCGCTCTCGGCCTGCCTCGCCTTGCTCCTGGCTTGGGGTGTGGTTTTCTGCCGAGCCAATTCTCTCAATGCCATTAAAATTTTAGTCAATCCCTTGATTGTCATTGACCCCACATGTCATAGACACAAAAAAATCCCTTCAATGTCATTTAGTGGCATTCAAAAAATTGACAAAAATTTCAATGGGAATTAACTCTTTTCTGCCGGTGTCTTACGCGTCTTCCACTTTCCCATCGTCCGTTCCCAATCGCCGGCTTCCCCTCTCACCCTGCCCACCCTGCTCTGGGTCGTCCACTCGGCGGGCGCCCCCTACGTCAACTCGCACTGGGTGGCCACGGCGCTATCGTTCCTCTTTTCCTCATGGGAGGACCATTTCTTTGTCACCTCCCCTCTTCCCAGCATCTTCTCGACGTCGCCCTCCTGCCCGGCGGTTGCAGCTACCATCCTCCGCCATGGTTCGTGCTCCTTCGGTAGCTTGCCATGCTCCCGATTGTCTGTCTGTGATTCAGCATGCATTTTTTTTTTTTTGAATTTCCTCTTCTCTGGTGGATCCCCCATCCTGTCCTCGACGCTTATCTCTGGCGCTAGGCGCCTCCCTCGGGTTTGCCCCCCAGCCGTCTCGTCCCGTCGCATTTACTGCAATGCTCGACAGGGAGGGACTGGTGCCGCCTGTCGTCTCGGGTGGTGCAGCCACATCGTCGTGCTCCTCCTCCGCTCATGCTGCTGGTGATTGCAGATTTTTACACGTGCGCCCCTCCGTCTTTGTCCAGCGACGGAGCTCTACCCGGCTCCGACCCCTCCTATGTCAGATCTTTTCGTTGAGATCGTGCGCTCACCGCCTCGTGACCTGCGCCCTCTAGCCTCCTCCCCTCCGGCTTCACCATCCTCCCCTCGTAGTTGCTTCTGCTACCTTTCCAGCTCCCACACCGTCGCTGACTGTCGGGATCCTGTCTGGTGCCGTGGGTGTTGCCTTTATGGCCATCGCTTTGGAGCCTACTTGGCTCCCATTGGACGCTCCTCCAGCATGCCTGGCCTCCCCCCTCGCAGGAACCGCTAGCCTTGGTCTCGAGTTAATTCCCTGAATGCCATCAAAATTTTAGCTAATCTCTTCAATGCCATCAAAATTTAGATCATCCCTTCATTGCCACTGAAATTTTACTTTAATCCCTTCAATGACATTTCCGTTAGATTTGGTGCACTGCTCCGTGAAAAAACTGTGCAGAAACGTTAAGCTGCATCTGCCAATTTTTCTTGTTCCGTTTTTACCCTTGTAAATCTTCCCCAACCCCTCCCGATCCCCGATGGTGGTCAGGGGCACCGAGCTCCCGCGTTCCCCTCCCGATCTGCAGGGTGCAGACCCACCCCACCCTCGGCACGGCAGCAGCAGCACCGACGCCTCGCCGCCGCCGCACGCCCTGCACGCCCACTTGCTCGCCGCAGGGGACGACGCGTCCGCGCCCGCGGCCTCGGCCTCCACGAAGCAGTGGGACTCCGCGTTGTCCGCCGCCGCGCCGGCGAGGCCGGCGCTAGTGTCGCCGAAGCCCTCCTCCACGGCGGGCTGTGCCGGGGCAACTCCGGCACCGGCGCCGCGGAGGAGGGTGTCGAGCGCGACACGGAGCCCCGTGGCGGCGGCCTCGTTGCTGCGCGCCAGGCCGCACCACGCCTGGCTCTCGGCGGCCGCCTGCCGGAGCCGCTCCTCGAGCTCCGCGGCGCCCAGCTCGGCCTCCTTCTCCCGCAGCGGCGGCGCGCGCCAGCGCCTGGCGCTGCTGCTTCCGCGTCTGCTCTAGCCCGGCGCGCAGCCGCTCGCACTCGGCGAGCACCACCGCGTCCACCTCCGCCGCGCCCTGCCGGCACAGCTCCGCCAGCAGCGCGTCCGCTGACGACGCAGCGGCGGCGGCCGCCCGCCCGCTCGTCGACGCCGTCGCAGACGAATCCGCCATTCGGGCCGCGACCGCCGCCGGCGCGGGCGAGTGGTGCTGCGCCACGGCGGCCCTCTGCATCCCCGGGATCGGCAGCAGCGCCGCCGACGAGGAAGCCACGAGGCCGCCGAACTGCGCTTGAACGGCCATGTTGCTGAGTCTTCTTCTTCCTTGAGAGGACGGAGATCAAGGGAGAGGCGGCGAGATCAAGGCTCAAGAACACGGCCGGAGCAGTGAAAGGTGAGGAGGAAGGGGAGGGGCGCCGCCGCCATGGGCCGCCGCCGAGGGGCCCCGCCATCGCGGCAGGGCCGCCGCCGAGGAGCGCCGCCGTCGCGGCAGGACCACCGTGGAGGGGGCGCCGCCGGCCGCCGCCATGGGCCGTCGCCGCGGGAGGGCCGCCGTGGAGGGGCGCCGCTGCTATGAGCCGTCACCGTGGAGGGGGCGCCGCCGGCCGCCGCCATGGGCTGCCGCCGAGGGTCGCCGTCGCCGCGGGAGGGCCGCCGTCGCCGCGGGAGGGCCGCGGAGAAGCTCCGCCCACGACCGTGCGCAGCACCATTGGAGGGGCACGGCCATCCATGTATTACAAGGGCAATAACGTCTTTTTGTCCTCATTTAACGGTCACTGTAACAGCAGACTTACGGAATGGCATTGAGGGGATTGAGGTAAAATTTTAGTGGCAATGAAAGGATGGTCTAAATTTTGATGGCATTCAAGGAATTGTCTTAAATTTTGATGGCATTCAGGGAATTAACTCCTTGGTCTCCTCCACGCTCGTCCACCCCCTTCCCTCCTGGGCCTCCACCCGCTGCCTCTCCTGGGGATACGGGGTCCTCCTCGGCTGCGCCGCGCCCTCCTATGGGGTTGCGTCCTCTTACCCCGCCCATCGCCGCCCTGATCCTCTGACAACGACCTCTCTGGCTCCTACATTGCCACCTGCCCCCTCGAGTCTCCTGGCCCCGGTGTTGTCTGCGTTGTCAGCGGAGCTGAGCATTGGCCCATTGGCCTCGCTTGCTTCCTCTGACGACACTCGTGAGCTCCTCCACGGGTGTGTTTAGTTCCCACAAAATTTCCAAATTTTCCATCACATCTATCACATCTCCTATCACATCAAAATATTAAATATAGCAAATAATTCATGCATGGAGTACTAAATGTAGTTAAATAAAAAAAACTAATTGCATAGTTTTGATGTACGTTGCGAGATGAATCTTTTGAGCCTAGTTAGGTCATGGTGGGACAATATTTACCACAAACAAACGAAAAGTGTTACAGTGTGCTACAGTGACTGATGTGACTTTTTCTCCCCTTTTCCCCTCATCTAAACACAGCCCACAACGAGTTTCGTGACGTCTACATGCTGCCGATCGACTGGGGTGCGCTGAACCACTACGCCTACGCTTTCGTCAGCCCCAATGTGCCGGACCCAGGCTCGATCGCCCACCGCGCTCTCCTACTCGATGACGTCCCTTAGGGTGAGGTTCTGCCATTGCTCTCCTCTGCAGGGCGCGGGTGTTGTGGTCTTTAACTAGAGGTCGTGTTTGGTTAGATTTCATGGAATTTTTTTCCATCTTTGACCACTAATTTAGAGTATTAAATGAAGTATAATTACAAAACCACCTCCACAACCCCCCGTGTAAATCGCGAGACGAATCTAATGAGGCCTTTGACCACGTGATTAGAGGATGTTTACTGTATCATCACTGTAGCAAATCATCAATTAATTACCGCCATAAGATTCGTCTCGAAAAATTACACACATCCCTGAAAAGGTTTTGCAAATAGACTTCATTGACTTCATTTAGTACTCCATGCATACGAGATTCTCTTTTAAAAAAACGTGCGCGAAAATTTTTCTCACTAACCAAACACAGCCTCTGCTGCTGTCTAGGACCTGGTGGTGGATGGTGACCCGATCCCCGCCCTGGAGTACTCTGTCCACTTCGAATGCCCTGATGAGGCTAAGTTTGCGGGGTCGTTTGAGCACGGTGCCTTCGTCACGCTCGCGCTAGAGAACTTCCCTCTCCAACATTAGTGTTGTGCAGACATCCTTGTCGCCATGGGCGTGGTGGCGAACCCCACTGTGGTGTCCCAGTTCTGCTTCTCCGGCACTGATTATACTGCCGTTGTCGTCACTGCTAGGTTTGAGAGCTTCTCAGACACTCTTGACAACATTCGACACAAGAACTCCAACGACTCCTTCTCTGTCACGCACGTCCGTCACGTGCGACACTAGGGGGGGGGGACCAGACTCTCTATCTGGTGCGACAGACTCTGGTGCTATTGGCCCCTTGGTGATGGCGGTGGCCCGCCTAACCCGGATTCAGATTCTCTGCCTTTACGCGTGCCTTTACACCTGCGGTCCCGCCCGATGCCCTCCATTCACCTAGCGTAATCAGGCTCCCGCATTTTGTGTGTCCTGGCTCCCATTATCAGTCCAAGTAAAGCCCAATCTGAGAAAAGGGAAAGCTGCCTTCTTGTGCTATTTGGCTGCCGGCCGCCGACGTTGCCTATTTACAATTTTCAGTATAGAAACACCAAGTATAACTAAACAATGTTTTCTTTTAAGTGCACAAATGGTCAACAATTCATCCAAGACTAACCAGTTATCCATTCTCCAAATATACATCTAGCAATACAGTTTGCATGGCTTCTAGAGCTCAAAATACACTAGCTCGAAATGTTCCACCAAAAGCTGCTACTACTGCAATGAATTTCTACAGTTAGCCATATACTTTGCATGCCTCCAGGAGCTCCACCTATTATCCTGAAATAACAAAATATCATCATAAAAGAACAAAATATCCTTGCACATGACAGGAGCTACTAAATATCCTTGTGCCTCCCCATCTTGGCCAGGTGTTGTGGTTGTAGATTGATGTCCTAAAAGCACAGCCATCGCAGAGGTCGGCCCTTCGTTGTCCAGCACAGCACACGAGCAAGATCCGCGCAGCACAGGCTGGCCGTCCTTTGCAAGCAAAGGAGGTGCAACGCGCCCCGTAGAAGCTGAGACAGCGAGCAGCACGGCAACACCATCGTGGACGGCCGTGGCGGCAGAGACAAGGGCCAGGGCGGAGAGAAACTACGATTCGGAGAAACTGGGAAGCCGCGCGGCGAGGTCCGCCCGTGTGTCTGCGCGCGCTAATTTTTCCCAGCGCCGGCGGGTTCCGCGCCAAAGCGTGCGGCGGCGGCCGGATTGCGGCACGAGGCAGCGCTACCTTTTTCCCCTCTCCGATTGGGCCTTACTGGGCTGAGAAAACTAGGCTGACTTGATACAACGTAAAAAGATTGAATCCTCATCAGCCATTGGATGGAGAATGGAGGGTATCCATAAGAGGTAAAGGCATGCGTACCTTTGCTTCAGTAAGGCAGACAATCTGAATCGGCCTAACCCCAACCTAGGTGGTTGCGCTTCTCCCAGCAATGATAACTCTGCCCTTCCTCGTGCCTGTGGGCACACCGCCCCCAACACTGATCCGGCTGACGACATCCCCGATCCCATCCCTAACGCTGCCGAGCCTGCCTCTGCAGCCCTATCCTGCCAAGACTTCCCTCGCCACATGGCCATTCACGCGCATGTGACGCCAGGGAAGTTGCTCATTATGCTCACGGGCCCGTCGGGCGAGCTCGCATTCTTCAAGGTACCCCGTGTGGTGTAGTCAAAATAATATTGTTGGTGCGATTGGCCTCCGCTCGTCAACCTTGCCTCGGGTTCCATCGATGTCGTCCTCCATGCTGCAGCCTGCCCTGGCAGGCCCTGGGAGCTTGGGTGCTTGCCCTTTGCCCTCCCGCGCGTCTGGTTGCCTGCAGAGATCCTGCACCAGGCACATGGTGAGGTTGCCCACTCTCGTGCTCGCCCTATCATGGACCCTGCCCCGACGGTGCATAGCGTGCATGCGCACCCTGCGTGTGTGCCTTCACGCGGGGCTGCGCGCCCAGGAGAACCCCCTCTTCACCATTGTGTTGGCTAAGGCGCAACACCTGAAGGCTCGTCATCTCGGCAACGCCCATTGCTCCACGGCCACACACATGCCTTCCCTATCTACCTTGGAGCTCCGCACCCTCAGTGTAGGGTGCGACCTCGACCTCGATGCCTTGGCCGAGCTGGATTCGGCCTGCGATGCGGTGTTGCTCGACGCTCCACGATCCGGCGGCCTCCACCTGCGTGCCATGCTACCCTGTTGCTGGTAGCACGTGGCGTTCTCCCCCTGCGGGTCGATCCTTTTTGCTCCTCTTTTGTGCTCAGTTATGGCACTGCGTGGCCATGGTGGAGCATTTTTTTGCTCTATTTTTGGCCCTGCGTGGTCGCGGTGGTTATCGGTCCCCTTCCTCTCTTGTACCCGGGTGCCGAACTTTGTTAAATGAATAGCACCCCTCCTCTTCATCGCCTCCTCATCTATGGTTGGAACGTCCGTGCCCTGGGCAAAGCTGATAAGTGCTCTGATGTGAAAAACAACCTCACTGGGTTGTACATGCTTGGGTGAAATTAGTATAGGATCTTTGAAAAAGAAAATGTCAATTCACAACAAACCATGAAAATTTGAATTTCGAAAAGATTTGGATTTACTTGTTGCTTACTTGAGGTCATTGTTCTACTTGGTTGATTGTTGGCTAATCTCAAGAAAGTAATTTATCTCAGGCCACTAGATCTTCACTCAATATCTATTCCAATTCATTCCTTTTCAAGCCTATCTGCAAACTTCCAGGGGGAGCCGGTCTGTCCGGGTTCTCACCCGGATAGTCCGGGCTTACCCTGATAGTCCGGACTATATTTTTCAAGGGTATACATACCGCGTGGGGCTCAGGTTTTTACCATTTCCTTCTTCTTTTCACCCCCACGCCGCCACCTCTTGCCTAGATTTGCCCTAGGGGCGATTTCCACCTTCCCACCATCACTTTCTCGCAAAATCTTGGGGGAAGGATCTCCTCCGCTCCGGAAACTCCGGAGAAACCTTGGATTTGAAGTTCCTGCGCGTTCTTGAAGGTTTCAAGGTATTTTGAACTTCGTTCCTCCCGATCTCTCAATATAGAAGGACTTCTAGGATTTCCTTTAGGGCATTGTCTTCTAGTATCACTAGGATCCTCTAGATTCAATTTAATTCAAATCCCATGGAGTAATCTTGAGTTTTGTGGAAGTTAGGGTTTCGGGCGCTTGGCCCGGACACTCCAGGTTTGTACCCCGGATACTCCGGACCCTCTGGAGTATCCGAGCTCGACCCCAGATTGTTCGGACCTTGTGGATTCAAAGCTTCAACTTTTCGTTCTAGACTTGAAGTTCATTCCTTTTCTATTTCTTTATCCAGGCGATGGCTAGAGAGCGCCGGGTGAAGCAGCGCCATGATCCTAGTTCTCAGAGGGAGGAGGATGAGTCACCTCCTAGCCCTCCACGGTGCGAGTTGCATCCTCGCCATCGCCTCGGCAAGGAACCCGTGAGCAGCAGCAGTTAGGCACCTCCAGCTCGTGCCCCTAGTCAGCCTCGGCGTGCCCCCTACATGATGCAAGAAAGGCCAAATCCACCTCCAGCCAAAGCCAATCCATAGAGGCGAGGTATTTCTTATGATATCTGTCCTCAGACACCGCCTCATCTGCAGATTGAGTTTGCTCCTGGACCGAGGAGATACCCGAGGTTTCCTAGACTTACTCGTCCAGAGCTAGTTGAGGGATTTGCTGTTAAGATGGCTAGAAACTATAGTGGGCAGGAAGTGGCACTCCGAGAGGCAAGGAAAGAGGATGTCTATAGACTTCAGAAGTCTAAGGGCCTTTAGAGGCGTTTTTGGTGTCAGCTTCACCAGGACTTCTATACTTCTATTGTGCTCCAGGGATCAGAGGCACCAATTATTCCATGCAAGTATGTGAATTGGGATTACATTGAGAAACTCAAAGATCCACACTACAATGCCGCCATTGAGATTTGCAAAGAATTTGGAATCTATGAGCTCATGGGTTTTAGGTATGACTGGAACACTGAGATCCTTGCTCAGTTTTTCTCCTATTTGTATTATGATGCATATCAAGTCACTTTCTATTGGACTACTGAGGGAGAGAAGTATGGCATTGATTATATGACTTTCTCAAGACTCCTTGGACTTGGCTCAAAAGATGAGGGACCCAATTCACGTTGAGCAGCCCCTTAAAGGTTATCAAGTGCCACAGTTGTTCTACAACCCTGTGTTAGCAAATGAGGGCAATGCTAGCAATCTACTGCCATGCTACTATGGGTTAAATTGGTTCTTCAAGAGCACTATTGATGCCAAGAAAGGAGATGGTACTGCTCTTCGTCTCTTTGCAGTCAATCTTTTGGCAAGAACTTTGCCCAATGGTAGGCCATTTTGCATCATAGATTATATGTGGAATGAGCTTTGGAGGGTGATGGTTGATCCGGACAAGCATCTACCATCGGCTCCATATATCATGTATATGATTGAGAGGGTGACCAAGGTCACATTCCCAAAGGATCACAAGCATGAGCACCTTCACCTCCGTCCTCGCTCAGGTGATGCACCACCACCTCCTCCTAGGCATGCTGGAGCCACCAGGATAGCAAGGCCAGATCCCGCACCATCTTCTTCCACTGCACTTCACTACTCGGGTGCCTCTCGTCGTGACTGCATCGACTCTTTCATCAAGAGGGCCCTCCGTAGCATCTTCTGCATGTGCAAGACCATTGCTTCTGAAGTGAATGAGAATCATCGGGATATTCAGGCCATCAAGGCTCACATGGACCTTCCTTTGGACGCTCATGATGAGCTTCCGACGTTCGACGACCCCTTCGCCGAGTAGGATGCCGCCGATGTCGCTCCCGAGCCGACGGCCTTTGTTCCTTTACCTCACCAGCGTCGACGCCAGACCAGCCGCACCGCTCATGCTCCCCGTCGTCCTCCTGCCGGTCAAGAGATATTCGATGAGGACAAGGAGACTGAAGAGGAAGAGCCCCAGGGCTACAAGGAGCATCGCGACTCGGATGAGGATGAGGACACCTCCGACAACGTTCCCGATGTCGATGAGTGATGCTTCACATGTTTTTCATTCCCTTTTTGGCGCTTGTTGACAAAGGGGGAGTGAAATATTCATGTACTCATTTAGCGCTTTGCGCTTGTATCGGCTTGTATGACTTTATCTATCATTTGTGTGTGTGTCACTCTTGGTACTCTAGTCGTTTCATTTCGGTCGTTCAGTTGTGGCACCACTTTGAGAACTTGAGAACTTTATCTATCTATTCATTTAAGGACTTTATGTGGCTTGAGAAAACTTGATGTAATGTGTGCTACTCTGTGGTCTAGATTGCCTATTTATTATGGTTTAAGGACATTTGTGATAATTTGATTCTCAGAAATTGAAATGATGGATGCTGTCTTTGTGTTTGCTATGCCAAGTCCGGATAGTCCGGGTCACAGGTCCGGATAGTCTGGGTTTTTGGATGCAAACACACCTTTTTGTGTGCATAACATGTCATATGCATTCACACTTGATTTTTTAGTGCACACACACTCACCCCACTGTAAATTATATAAAGAGCAACTTGAATTATATTGTTTTGCCATTATTTGACGTTTGGGAAGTCAAATTTGAAATTCAAATTCATGGCATACTTTTAGGGGGGGCTCTTTATATACTAGTGAGTTACATTCGTGTTGATTATCAAATGAAGTACATGGGGTTGTCATCAATCACCAAAAGGGGGAGATTGAAAGGTATCTAGGCCCCTAAGTGGGTTTTGGTGTTTGACGACAAAACCATGTACGTTTAATGTGTTATCTAAGCATGTGTGCAGGAGCTACGGTTGGATATGTGATCAAGAATGATGAAGTATGCCCCTCAAAAAAGGAAATGAAAAAAGCGGTGTTGGATTTAAATTCAAGAACTAGATTTTCGATTTAAATTTGAGTTTAGGAACGCCCTACTATCATGGGGGACATCGATCTAAAGGTTGTGATTAGGTTCTAGTGCTCAAGGAACACAAACAAAACCAACGAGAGATCCTTGTCACACAAAATCTACCAAGAAGCAGCCTTGAGTGAGTATCTGAGCTATGTCCGGATAGTCCGGACTTCAGCCCGTAATGTCCGGGGGTCCGAAATATCCGGGCTATTTTTCGGAGTATCCGGGTAATCTTTTGCCCAATGGCTACTTTCAAGTGTGAGGAGTATAAATACCCCTCCTACCCCTTCAGTCATCTCTCTCTTGCTCTTTTTCGAACCTGACCTGTTCAAAACTCTAGAACAAACTCTCCTACTCCCTCCCCTTTGATTCTTGAGAGATTTCTTGAGGGATTCAAGTGAGAGACTTGCAAGAGAAGAGATTTGAGCTAGTGAGCATCCATTCCAACCCTTGAGCACTAGTTCTTCGTCGAGCCTGCGAATTCAAGTCTATTACCCTTGGAGCTTTGAGCTCCTAGACAGCTAGGTGTGCTCGTGAGTGATCAAGCCGTATTGTGAGCTCCACAGGAAGTTTGTAAGCTTCATTCCTCTTCGAGGAATCTATAGTAAGTGACCTCGGGCTTGAGCGTTGGTCTCGCCCTTGGGTGAGGATCATAGGGGTTCTTGAGCACCATCTCTTGAGCTCTTCCTCAACGGAGATGTAGCACCTTCGGGTGTGAACTTCGGGAAACAAATTCTGAGCCTCGTGTTGCTACTTTACTTGCTTTTACTTGATATTTGTTTTTGAGTTAACTTTGCTAGGGTTTGAGCTCAATCTATTCATATACAAGTTTTCGGTCAAGTGTATATGTTCGAATGGTCTTAGAAGTACCTTCAGGTAACTGCAAATTTACTCGATCTAAATTCTACACACTTCATTCAGCTTTTGAGCACACTTGCACCATGACCTAGATAGTCTGGGTTTCCACCCAGATAGTCCGGACAGTCCGAAGTATCCGGACCCAACCCCGGACAGTCCGGGTCGCCTGTTACTAATTAGATTTTTAAGTGTTTTAATTTCAGATTTAGCCTATTCACCCCCCCCCCTCTAGGCATCTTCAGATCCTATCATGGAGCCAATTGCGGCAATTAATGCCCTCACCACTGGTCAAAATATTGAACTTTCAAAGAAATAGGTCAATGAATGCAACTGGAAAAACAGTATGCACATCGGTGGATTTAGTTGGTGTGCCTTCGAATACGCAATAAAAAGTGGTGGCTTAGTGCCTGAAGTAATCTATTCATATGCCAATAAATTGGAACGATGGCAGAAAATTCAAAATGTAAGTTTTTTGTGACGTGTGAGTACTTTTAGCTAAAATTCATTACAAATGATATAAGTTGTTGTCGTTATTTATTTTGTGTTATCCTTTTCTAGGTCCCTTTGATCACAATCAGTGATTATGGCTACGTCCCTAGCTATAATTCTGATGAGTTATGTCGGGTCATAGCACGACAGCCGGTGGTTGTTTCGCTTGCTACAGATTTTGACTTTTCCTTTCATGAAGGGGTAACCATAACTTTTAAATTTTTAGATACGTTATGCAATAACAATGCAATTTATCTTATTTATGTTAATTGTTGTACAGATGATATTGCCCACATCTCTTGGTGATCAAACAGTAAATCATGATGTGCTTGCGGTCGGTTACAACGAGCATCGTTGGAAGATAATGAACACATGAGGATGTGCATGGGGGAGCGGAGGATTTGCTGAACTTCCTCGGTGTTTGAATGACTTGGGTGGTGTACGACATCTTAAAGTCTAGTGCCTATTATACCATCAAGCTGTGTAAAAACCGTTATGGTAACATCTACCACGAGTGCATGTTTCCAAATTAAGCTAGGTGAGCATGTTTCCTTTCTCCACATGGTTTGTTTGGCAGCAATATGTTGGGCTATTTGAAAATCAAGAAATAACTTGTGCATGTTTTGGTTGTCTAATTCTCGATACTGGGTAGGTAATCTTAGCCATGTCCTTAGTCAATCTTTATGTTGTCAAGGGTGAGTTTGATGTCTTAACTAAGGCTGTGTGTGAGTTGTGTGTGGTGTGGGTTTGTGTGTGGTTGTGTTTGTACTGTGTGTTGTGTAGGGTGCTTTTACCCACTCTCTTCTTAATATAAGTGGACTCATGAATTGCCCAGTATGATTTAACCGAACTTGTTGTTTTATTTGCAGGGAAACTGGATGCAAAACTTGGGCAAAGAGAATGGATGCAGCTGGGGGAGATCTTGGGGGAAGTCCATCTAGATAGTGCCAGGAGAAAGTAGTTATGTTTGCTGCTCTATGTTCTGTTTAGCTGATTGCAATGCAATTGATTTTGCACAATGCAGAGTGCCGAAATTTTAAGCCCAAACAATCTTAGAGGAGAGAAGATGTCAATTAAGTTAATGTTGTATGTGATGCTCTGATGTTCACCCCCTTAAAGTTAATGCTCCAACCAGTGGCGGGCCCAGAGATTAAATTGAGCCCGGGCAAAGACTACAATAGCAATCTATTCCTATCTCCAATAGAACATGGTTGCGACCATGATGGGCAATTTGACCTTGCAACGAGTGCATCGGAGCCCGGGCAGGTGCCCAGGGTCGCCGAGCCCTGGGTCCGCCACTGGCTCCAACCTACGATAGATCACAATTTATACACTAAGTACTTAGAAACTGGGAGACTAACACTTACAAAACACTTGCTTTATTACAACACAATAATATTACACAAGACACTCTTTAGTGGCTACCTAGCACTCACCCTCTCATGCTCTCACCTAGCTATCTATCTTGCTCTCATCTACCATGCTCTTAGATGAATGGCATGTCAAGGGAGGGGGGTCTCTATATATAGGGTTACAAGGCCATTAGATTATTGACATGTGGCAAAATCATAGTCCTTGATCTAAATTCTACACTCTTCCATAAAAATATCTAGTCCTAGAAATATCTTTGATTTATTTTATTTAGATAGTCTAGAAAACTCCATGGAAAATATCTTATCCTTGAATTGTGGAGAAGAGTGTAGAAGTTTGACTTGCTTCCTTCAACAAGGATGATGCAAAATCTAGAGGAAGTGAGGAGCCCCCGATCACGTGAGTACTACTTGCCATGTAGATTAGTATGAACTGCTTGTCCAGTTTGGTTATGATCAGCGAGAACTGTGCTGCAGCTCTGTATAGTGTATTGTATACTCATAGTTATAGATTTAGAGCATTTGCCATGGCCACAGAGGCACTAATTTTGAGATATTTGAACATTTGGTGAAAATTCGGCTTCAAGAGCTGGATAGGATGATCTGCAATAAGCTCTGTTTCGATTTCTATGTTTGTAAGTTGATTGGGACCAGTTTTGTAGTTTGGAGATATTTATACATTTTGGTGGAAAGGTTAACATAATATCGAATTAGAAAATAAGTTTATCTTTTGGATGTTGTGCACTAAGAAGTTGTTTGTGCTTTGCATGTGAATTTAGATTTACAATTGTAGTCTTGTGTGTATGGAAAGCATGATTAAGATAGTTCTTCTACAATGTTACATGGTAATCACACTAATACTAAGAAAATGATTGATATGTATTTCTTTTCATTCTTTTGCGTCGAAATGTTTGCTTTCTATATATTTTTATTTCCTGGAATCCCTGAGGTGACCAATATATGCATTACACAGATATGTGTGTTTTACTGTTCTAAGCATATGTACTCTTGTGTGCTTTTACCTTTTAGACATAATTGCTTTAGTTAACATCCCTGATTTGAGCTTATATGATTATCAGATTATGTAATGTGCCAAAAATGCCATGTGTGGACACTAACTTTTAATATTCCATGTTCTGTGGCAGATATGTTATTGGAATGTTCGATGATATGAATGATCCAAAATACAAACCCCTTGAGTTTGCAGATGCTCATGTTCTCTTACAGAAAGTTGTACTAGTGGGCAGTGAAGGTGATGAGGTGGACAAGGAGCACACTGTGCTGTCAGAGTTGGCGAAGGGATGGTTTGTATCACTGCCTTGAGAAGCTGAAAAGGCACGGATACTCGTTCTACGATCCTGTTACTTTATCCCAGCTGAAGGTTGATTGGCAGGGTCAGTTTGTTCTTGATGATGGCACACTGCTGAGGAAGACCAGTAAACACTATGTTTCGAATGATTACTTCAGCTCAGCTAGTGTTTATGAGGAAATTATCAGGCATAGGAATGGGAAAGATGTTCTTCATCTTCCAGACAGTTTCAAAGATCTCTTGATGACTCTAAGGAAGAAAAGGAGGACTCCCCATGGATATTACATGTGTGTACATCCTGCTTTCCTTCCTCTCCCAGCATATTCACAGGCATACCTAGATGTCTATGATCATGTGAAGGAGAACCTGTCTGATCTGCAAACTAAGTCAATATTTTCATGCCTACAAGTAACAGCTAACATATGGGCTAAACTCATGAAAGATAATGTGTTGTTAGTTGCTTCGTTCGAAGATAATGTGTTGTTATAGTCGCAAGGCCATGCATGAAAGTAATAGGAAGGATAGACCAAACATGTTGAATTGTTACCTGAGCCCTTTTGGTTTGTTCTTAAACAAGCTAGGATGCATGATGACTAGTACTGGTAAGGTTGATTTTGATTGGAAATGTTTAAAGCACCTAGACTATTGGCTACTGTCTAGTTAAGTATTTTAGTTTTACAAGTCACAAATTCAGGTTGTTTCATGAGTCGATCATTTTGAAAAGTCTATAAATAGAAAAGCCTTGTATCAAATGCTAAGTTTGCTTTGCTCCTCTGTTTTATGATTGAATGCCCTCTGTTTATCTTCACTGTGTTGTGCTTCTCCCTTCCAGCTAGTTCATTTGGTAAGGCTAAAAGCTAGAATTTATTATGTGGAAGAATCGCTGTGTTGGTGGTAAGTAGCTAGGTGGGTCCTGGTGCATTGCGGCAGTGGTCTGTCCATTTAACTTTTGTTTCACAAGTCTTTGTAAGAAATTACCACCACTTATCTTTTATTGATTATTAAATGCGAATAATCTGCAGACTGGAGGTGCAGAATCCACGTTGGGATCTGCTGATCACTCAGATGCTAATATTGTGCATGATGGAGTTGTGGAATTTGCTGATCAATCAGATGCTATTGTTCATGCTGGAGTTGTGGAATCTGCTGATCAATCAGATGCTATTGTTCATGCTGGAGTTGTGGAGTCACAGTCTTCTACAGTGGACTCAACATCAAGTACTCAACAATCAGATGACTCAACTATTGAAAAGTAGTGATTGCATTGGGGTCCATTCTGATTTTGAGGGAAAAATTGTATACTGGATTGAGCTTCGTTTGTCAAAGGTTGTCATCTAGTCTGGGAGTTGTTCTGGTGGTCCTCTTCCTCCCCGTCACCCGTCCCGGCGTCGGAGAGGGGGACGGACCACCGAATCGTCGTATGGTTGTAAATAGGTTAGGTCGTTTACTTCCTAGGCCTAGGTCTTTCTCCTCGTCAGTCGGCGGTGGAGCTAGGGTTAGCTTCCCGGCTCGCATCGGTGGAGCTTCCTTTTCCGGAGGTGGTGGTCGGATGGTACCACTTCGTCAGCAAATAATTTTCTTCGTTGGAGGCAGCGCCGCCTGCTGGATCTCCAACGCGGTCGTCACAGATCTTCGGTGATTTGAAGCATTTGTTCCTCTCCTTTTCTGTGGTGGCGATGGTGGCGTTGGCCCCGCAGATGAAGGATTGAGGTTAGCTTCGTTCCTCTTCTTGCGAAGGGGATGGATCTGATTTGCTCCCCCGTGAGCTTTTTCTTCTGTGTTGGCGGCTCTGTCGTCGGCGGCAGACTCCTGTTCCGGTCACTGGTGTCTTCATCGGTGATGGCAGATCGCTTGCTGCTCTTCTTCAACCTCGACGATGATGGCCGATGTGCTTGGGAGGCCATTCACTCGGCTTCGGTGCCTTGCAATAAGTCCTCCTCTGGGGTCTCTACCACAAGTTGGGGGTCTCGTCAGGTGTCTTGGGCGAGCTGCTCTCTTGGACATTGGGTTTCTTCCCCGACTGAGGCAGATTCAGAAGAGGGTCAATGTCCAGGAGGCATGTGTGAAGATCCAAGGACTTTGTTTTCAAATTTGAATATTTTGAGGGTCTTGTATGCAAATTTGGACCTTTGGAGGATGGGGATTACAGACTTTATTGTAAATTTCTTCTCCTCTAGGGTTCTGGTTGTAAAAGCCCGGCTTTTATGAAGTGGGATCCAGGCCCTTCGCAAAAAAAGTTGATGTCATCTCTTTTTTTTGAAACTAAGGGTGTGTTTAGTTGGTGAAAAAGTTTGGGTTTTGGTACTGTAGCACATTTCATTGTTACTTGACAAATAATGTCTAATTATGGACTAATTAGACTTAAAAGATTCAGCTCGTGCTAATCAGCTATACTGTGTAATTAGTTATTTTTTCAATTGCATTTAATGCTCCATGTATGTGTCTGAAGATTTGATGTGATGGGTACTGTACAAAATTTTTTTGGAACTAAACAATTGTTGTTATCTCGGTGGACAAGAAGAGTGACAGCGATGTTTTGAAGCTTTGGTCGAGCTAACCGGAGAGAGAGTACTCCCTCCGTCCCAAAATAAATATAATTCTAGAACCAAACACGCAAATCAATGTTAAGTGTAAAATTATCAAAATACTATTTGTCATTTGTGGTGAGTGAATGATGTGTTTGTTGTCTTTTGTGAGAATCTTCCAAAAATTGTCTTATCTTTTGTGGTAGGGGGTCAAAGTTAATATTTTTTGTGGGGCAAATTTTGAACTCTAGAATTGCATTTATTTTCGGACGGGGGAGTAGCTACTGCGCACACGTCACTACTGTCCACACACGGTCAGCAACTCAGCATGCAGGCGAGCGCAACAAAACACAGCAGCTCTGAAAATTTTAGATATATTAATATTTTCCCCACTACTAATTTAATTAGTAAATGGCCCACATTACTGTTATATGATTTTGATTTGAACAAAATTGGGATCATTGAACTAAACCGGTTGTTGCGCTTTTTATTTTTTCTCTATAGCTACCACATTGGTACATCAATTACAAATTACTGAAGATATGTACACTCTGCTCGCATTCAGAATCTTGTAGTCCATAAGCTTCTATTACAGGCTTGGTGCATTTGTAGTTGATTGCAGTTGTAAAATGCCATGCTTGGCCTACAGCTATAGCAGTATAGCCTATAAGCCTGATATAGAGGTTCAAATTATTCTTCATTGAGACTTAATTGATGGTGAGAATAAAACATAATGACGCGGCTATTTCCTTCAAAATCTAGCATATGTGCGCTTTCTTGACAGAAACCTATCCAATCAATGTTGGCTCCTATGATACTTTTCTTTTCTCTCGAACTACCAATTGAGCCAACCAAAATAAGTTCACTTTTTTAAGGACTTCTGATACTTGAATTTGTTAATTACTCTCATGCCTACTGCTACTATTTTTTTTTTGGGATGACTTCTGATACTTGAATTTGTTAATTACTCTCACGCCCTACTGCTGCTATTTTTTCTTTGGACGACTTCTGATACTTTTTTTACGGGACAACGGAGGAAAAGGATTCTCCATCTGATTCATTGCATTGAAGCCCAATCACCGAACTGAGGCTCAAAAGTAAGTTACAGAGATGGGGGGGGGGGGGGGGGTAACAGCATTCATCGGAGATTACATATTAGGAGTACATAACACCAGGACCCAGGTACTTGGAAGTCTGCTCTTGACAATCTGTATTCTGTAACGCCACAGCATGGGGAGTACATAACACCAGGCGGGCGGCGTGAGACGAGGGCGGCAGTAAGGATGGCAATGGGTCGGCTTCGGATTGGGTGGAGTTTCTGTGCACCCAAAATCGAAACCCGAAATCGAAACTCAAATCCATAACCGATTCGGGTGAAAATCCATCACCAAAACCAAACCCGCGGATACCCGAAACCCGAATGGATATCCGAAACCCACAGATAAATATACACATATTCACATGTATAAACAAGAGGCAACAAATAATAAATATTTTTCATGAGTCAACTTTCAATAAATTTAATAGTCCAAGTAAACAAGTTATCATTAACATATTATAAAACATGAGTTTTAATTCTAAATGATTTATTTCGGATATTCATTGGATATCCACGGGTGGAAACCAAAACCCAAAACCGAACCTGAAACCAACCCCAAACCCGAATCTGAAAACCTTGGGCGAAAAACCAACACCAAACCCGAAACCCGCGGATACCCGCACCGAACCCGATCCACTGCCATCTCTAAACGGCAGCGACCCTCCGCCTGCCGTCTCTGGCGGCAAGCCGGCGACTCGACGAGCGGGGTGGGGCCGATTAGTTGATTTGGAGATGATTTGCAAAAGTTGAGATTAGGATGGAATGAGTGGGGTGTTTAAGTGCTAAAACTATCCACCTCTGCCCATAGCTCTCGAATGATGATCATGTGGTCTCGATTGGAGTTTCCAAAATTTGCACAAGGGCTTTGTTTCCATAGAATACAGTACCTTAATTAATATATATTTGCTTGCCTTTTTTATAAAATTTCTTAGTTCTTATATCGAAGCCGACTATAAGTTTACAGTCTACTTTTCATCTGTTATCTATTTCAATATTTAGTCCGCATACATTCTATTATAATACTTGCTCATAGGTACATCTTTCATTCTCAGGCATGCAGCTAATGCAGGCCCACATAGAAAGAGGGGCAGGCTGGCGTGCCCTTGCCCGCGCACGCGCGGCATGAGTATGATCACGACCATGAGCAGCAGGAAATCATGCTCCGTTCCGTTCTACCGCCTTGTGCTTCCCGCATCGGCCGAGGCACTTCTTCTATTCTCTTCATTTTTAATTGTAACCCCCGTACTCCAACTGCAACAACTGTTTCGCTGCGCTCTGCAACACGCTTTTGCAGTTTTGCTTGGAATCTCGGAAGACTTGCTCTTGTTGCACTTTCGTTTTAGGTGTATAAAGTTTTAGGTGTAAAATATTATTATACTTTTTATTTGTATTAGGTAATTATTATTCGATCATGAGTTAATTAGGTTCAAAAGATTTGTCTAACAAATTACAGATAAACTGTGTAATTAATTATTTTGTTTAGCTATATTTAATACTTTATGTATGTATTCAAAGATTCAATGTGATGAGAAATCTTGTGAAATTTTGAAATTTTGAAAACAAAAGTTCCAAGCGCCATGCGTGAATTCGTAGGCATAGTAGCAACTGCTAGCAGTGACGGTCCACACCGAACCGTTCGCACCTTCTAGTAGGATCAACTTCACAGAAGCCTCTGAATCAAACCCTTCAAATCTGAATTAAACCTTTCATATCGTAAATAGAGATTGTTTTTATTTTTAGAGGTCTTTAAATTTACTCCAACTCCAACAATTACCTCTCATTCTAACTTATAAATAGCGAGCTCCTAAAGATTCTCTAGGAATGTAATATGGAGTAGGGATTTTGGAGGCATCCCTAAAATAAAGAGTCTGGTGGAGTAAATTTTTAAGTTTGACTATTTAAAATTGAGATTAGAAAGTCTCCCTAAAATAGAGGGACTGTTGAAGTTGCGTAGAGTTTCACTTCATCCTCAGACCTGAAGGAAGTTCCTATTTTGGAGCTTCACTGCTTTTTTTTTGGATAAGGGAGCTTCACTGCCTTGGAGGTGGAGATGAAAGACACTGGAAAAAGAAATAGATATGAGGAAAAATGTTTGTGGGCTCACGAGCCGCTCACGGCTCTCGTTTCTTCCGCTTCCGCTGAATTTCACAGCACGCGACCTGCGAGCAAACACCGACACGCTTGATCGCCGCCGTAGTAGGTTGTGCGGGAGCAAGCGGCCTAGCAAGTGGCAGCGAGAACTCGAGCAGTAGCTGACTAGCTGGCTGTTACCCGGACCCCCACCACTGCGTTCGGCTGTTGGGTAAACCTCCAGCCAGGGCCGTATCTAGGCCCCCAAATTTTAGGGGCCCCAAAATATAACAAGTATACTATGTATAATTATATAGTAGATTTTGTTTTAGTTATATTTTGATCTAATACGAAACAATCTGTAGCCCAAATATGTCATAGAAGAAGAAATATGTCGCTTGACCATTGTCTTTCAATCAAATCTGCAGATCGCAGTGCAATCTTTTTCGCTTCCACTATAACCGCTCGCCAGGCACGGCACAAGTCACGTCTGCACTTCCACCTTCCGGATTTCACTGGGCACTCGCAGACGCAACGATGGTACTAGGGTCCAGTTCATAGTTTCGCACAAGGCCTTCGAATTTGCCGGTACGGCCCTGCCTCCAGCGCTACAGTATTTATCTCTCACATCACTCCAGGTCCAACCTCCAGCCACTAGCCAAATAATAATATTTTTCTCTCACACCATTCCAGCTCCAGCCTGCCGAACACAGTGTCGGTGTTTGCTCGCAGGTCGCAGCCTCGCTCTCCTCGCCCGCCGTACCCTTCGCTCTCTGTCCTGCCCCGCGCCCCAGCGCCCGCCCCCGCGTGCGCCGGCAAGCCGCCTCCCACCGGGCCACCGCGGCACACTGCGAGCCAAGGAACAAGGCACAAGACTACAAGAGGCCAACACCACCCCGCGGTCCCCGCCCCTCAGGCCACAGCCACCGCCAACCGATGCCGGCAGTTCAGGTGTACCGTATCAGGCTCAGGGAGATTTCATTTCATCAGTGTCCGTTGGTTCATTTCAACGGCAGTTCAGGCAGATCTCTCTCGTAACAAACAAATTAAATCACAGACGGACCCTGTAAATCCCCAGTTCAATTTTCGGCACGCATTTTGGCTTGGCCATCAGGCCGATGCAGCTGCGAGCTTCCATTGATAAAGACACCAGTAAATCCTCCTCCCTGCGACGCTGAACGCCGTGCCTCCAGTTTGTAATCTTCTCCTTGGCTGGGCGCCCCGCATCCCGCTGAAAACGGCCACCGCACCGCTCGCCATCAACGGTAATCCACTCTGATCTCCCGGCGCTGCCACGCAAATCCACCCGCAAAGCAGCCCGCGGGAGGCTTTTGCTCCTTTGTTCCCTTCCCTTCTCTCTCCTCGGGTCTCGGCACTGAGAAATTTGGAATTCTGCCATGGTCGGAAGTGGGCTTCGGTGTTTTACCATTCCGCAAATTGGTTTCGGTGGATTGCCATTATGAAACGGTGCCTAGCCGGTAGAATGCCTATTCGAGATTTCCCAATTCATTTGTTGATTTCTCCCACAATAAACCACATGGACGTACCATTTTACCCTTGTGCTTCTGCATAATAGGGACCTTATCTATCTGTTCGGATCTCAGGTCTGGCTCTCTCTCATCCACATCTCACTCCTTCCTCCCGGTTCTTACCACCGGCAAGAGGTCACCCGTCGCGGCGGCGCCGCTGCCCGTTCGTGCCCGTCGGGGTCCAAACCCCCGACGCTCGCGACGCCGCCCCTTTCTGCACGCCTCCCCCGCCCCTTGCTGTCGACCTGGAGCTCTCCCGCAAGCTCCTGCTGCCACCAAACGACCCATGTTACAAGGCTCGATTTGACTAGCTTCGTGGATCTGAGCCATGGACTGTGATTGGATAGATCTCGTCCCTAGGTAATCCATTTTTCCTTCTGCTTGTTGTTGCGATGCTGTAGGCCATCTAACTCAAATGCACAGGGTACTAGTTGTGCATCCCCATCTAACTGCTTTATTTTCTTTCTTTTGTGCATCGATTTAACTAGGCTCGATGGGGAGCCGGAGCTTAGTGTAGCACTCGTAGAAGCTCCTGGAGATGTTGATGGAGCCTTACCTCATTCAGAACCTGTTGAGAAAGTAGCACCAAATGTAGAAAATGTTGATTGGAGTACACTGCAAATCAATCAAATATATGACGAGTGTGAGGGAAGGTTAGAATTCATCGAGGATGAACATATGTTTGAACTGTTGGGTTTGAGAGATGAGGAAGAGAAGGCTAGAAAAGCTGCAGCGGCAGCTGCTAAGTGTGCCGACAAAGAAAATGTCCCTGCTCAGAATATTGATGGTGCACCTCTACATGTTGATGATTGCATACCAGGGGAGAAGGTGATTGTGTACGACCCAGATAAGCCATGCATGAGTCTTGGCTCTGTTTACCCTTGCATGAAAGAATTTAGATTGGCTATGCGACAATTTGCTATAAACGAGGAGTTTGAACTGGATCTTGAGAAAACTGACCCAACTAGATATATAGCCAATTGTAAGGCAGAGGATTGCCCTTGGCACATTGTTGGGAGAAGACAACCTGATAAGAAGACTGTTATGGTATTAACTTGGCATCTTACAATTTCAATTGTTTTTGTGTATATTATTTCTGATTGTTGGCAGCTAACAATTTGTTTTTTTACAGGTCACAGTATTGATTGATGAGCACACTTGTATGTCCAGCAGTAGGAGAAGAACTACTACACCAACAAGTGCTTGGGTTGCATCAAAGGCGATCAAGATTCTTAGGAAGAGTCCAATGAGTACTAAAGACTTGCTACTGAAATTGCAAGATGACCACAAGTGTGAAATTCATTATGACACAGTATGGGCAGGAAGAAACAAGGCTCTAGCAGAGTTGTATGGTACATGGGAAGAGAGTTTTAAGCTGCTGTATAGATGGAAGGAAGAGGTCTTGAAGCGGTCACCAGGTAGTATTATTGAGATTGAGACAAGGGAAATTGATGGTCAGACTGTCTTTTATAGGTTTTTTTGTGCATTAAGTCCTTGCATTGAAGGTTTCAAGGATGGATGTAGGTCATACCTTAGTATAGACTCGACTGCACTTAATGGTAGATGGAATGGGCATTTAGCTGCAGCCACAGCACTAGATGGCCACAATTGGATGTATCCTGTTGCCTTTGGATTTATAGACTCCGAAACAAAGGAGAACTGGATTTGGTTTATGGAGATGCTACATAAGGCTATAGGAGATTTGCCCACTCTTGCTATTTGTACAGATGCCTGCAAAGGGTTAGAAACTGCAGTGAAGACTGTGTTCCCTCTAGCTGAACAAAGGGAATGTTTTAGGCATCTTATGCAGAACTATATCAGGAAGTTTGGTGGTGATACCCATTCCAAAATGTACCCTGCAGCAAGATCATATCGGGTGGAGGTGTTTCAGCAGCACCTGAAGCCAGTTGTAGAAGCATCCACTGAAGTGTTAGAATGGCTGCAGATTCATCATTCATTGTTGTGGATGAGATGTGCCTTCAATCCAGATATTAAGTGTGACTACATCACAAACAATCTTGCAGAATGTTTTAATAATTGGATCAAAGATATCAAAGACCTACCTGTTTGTGAGCTAGCAGACAAGGTGAGAGAAATGATAATGGTGCTCTGGGACAAAAGAAGACTGATTGGACAAAGGTTAACTGGCAAGATCCTTCCAGCAATCATACAACAGCTGAAAGCAAAGACTAGGGGATTAGGATACTTGACAGTTGTAAAAGCTGACCGTGTTCAAGGTCAGATATACAACAATAGTAGTGGGTCCAGGAATGTTGGGCCATGGTGAAAGTAGCTACAAATGTGCCCTTAATGGAACAAAGAAAAGGAAGAGAAAGCCAAGAAAAAATACTACCAAGGAAGCTGGGAAGAAACCTGTGAAGAAAAAGACCAAGAAAAATGTTGAAACAATAATGGAAAACAGTCCTGTTAGACTCACCAGAAGGTAAAAAAAAACTAGAAAAGTCTAAAAGTTACTTGAATTGTTTTTTTGCTCATAACTCTATTTTTTTGCAGCAAACTTGCTATGCTACTTGGAGAAGGAACATCTTCCCAGCCAACCATGGTAGCTGCCTCACCGACTAGGAGCATGCAGCCCACACCTGGTGTTAAAAAGACACCTCCAAGGAAGCTGACACCTAAGAAGCTTAAGACCAATTGAGTTGTAATGTTTGCAATCTGAGATGTGAGAACCATGTCATGTATCTGAGATGTGAACTCAGTATCTATCATGTGTTTGCAATGTTTTATGTATCTGAGATGTGAACTCAGTACCTCATGAATTTGTCATGTTTTATGTACCCCATGAATCATGGTGGCTGAATCAGATTTTATATTTGTGAACTCAGTATTTGTGACCTATCTGCAATCAAAATGCAAGCCAAGATATTGCATCACATTGTAAAGTGCCAATTTGAGAGATATAATATTGCATCACTGATACATAATTATCATTGCTAGAGAGTCATAGTTACAGATAAACTAAACATCACTGATACATGGATGGCCTGATCACTTGACAAGCAACACTACTACACCAAAGAACATTACAACAGCTATGACAATGCAGATCAGCACTAGGAACTGAACCAAATTGATCAACTTGTCAATCTTCCCCTTGTCACACAGGCTGCTTCTAATCTGAAATCCACTTGTAGAAGGACAAACTTCCTTCAGGTCTTGCTCCTTTGCAGCATGTGCTTGCATCAGTTGTTTCTCCTTTGCAGCAATAATCGACCTAAATTGTTCAAGCCACCTGAAGAACCCGCATCTGCCAGGAAGCTCCAACTGACAAAAAAAGACAGTGAGCCCTTCATCAAATACCAACCTAATTGAACCAAGTATTTGCAACTAACATGGTCATCGTATCTTATGCATTTGAAGAACACCCGGCCATTATGCTTCCATGATTTGCACTCCACCACTTGATCCCCACAATCTGGGCAAGGAATGAGAGGGAGGCCACTAGGGCCGACAGGATATTGCGCGAGGCCGACAAAACGGGCGGGATGGAAGCTGCTGTTGCCCTGCGACATCCCCAAATCACTGAAGCAAAAGCACTAGGGTTAGGGTTTGAGAACAAGAGCAGCTGCGCGAATGGGGTTGTGCAACTTGCCTGGGAGGATCAGAGAGCGGCGTCGAGTTTGGGGGAGGGGCCGCCGCCCGCCTGCCGTCGTGCGCAGGTTGGGGGAGGGGGCGCCGCCTGCCGTCGTGCGCCTGGGAAGAAACAGAGCGAGGAGGAAACGAACGAGACTCGTTCAGTATTTTGGATTGATGGGGGTAGGGGTAGTTTGGGAAGATCGGATCAAATAAAAGGCACAAAATTAAAAAATGAATTGGAAGAGGGTGGAATGGCATTACAGTAGGGTGTTCATGTTTCATAATGGCAATCTACCGAAACCAATTTGCGGGATGGCAAAACACCGAAGCCCACTTCCGACCATGGCAGAATTCCAAATTTCTCCTCGGCACTCGGCTGCTCGGCACCACTCGCCGCGGTTGCCGCCGGTGGCGCTCCGTGCCAATCCAGGACCTTTTGCTAGGACGAGGCGGCGCGTGCGCGCGAGCGAGCGAGGGGACGGTCCGCCTGCCGTGCCATGGCGCCGCCGTGCGGGCTGCTGCTGGCCCTGGCGGCGGCGGCGGCCGTGCTCGTGGCCGCCGGCGCGCGGGCGCAGGAGACGTGCGCGGGGGCGCCGCCGCGGCGCGGGGCGCGGGTGTCCGTGGCCAGCTTCGGCGGCGCGGGGGACGGCCGGACGCTCAACACGGGCGCGTTCGCGCGCGCCGTGGCCAGCGTCGAGAGGCTGCGCGCGCCCGGCGGGGCGGAGCTCTACGTGCCGCCCGGGGTGTGGCTCACGGGCCCCTTCAACCTCACCTCGCGCATGACGCTCTTCCTCGCGCGCGGCGCCGTCATCCGCGCCACGCAGGTGAGCGCCAGCCAGCCGCCTTCCTGCTCTCCTCGCTGTCTCGTCCGCTTCCGCCATTGCTCCAGCGGATCCGTATTTGAGGTTTCCTTCCTCTTTTTGAGATCTCGGGATGCGATCGAAATAAGTATGACCCTTGCGATTTCCAGGAGATTGCATGAATCTGATTTATAGACTTAAATTCGTAGTCGTCTTATCTTATATTTTAGTCTTGAGACTTTGGTACGATGTGTGATAAATCTGATAAATAAAAGGGTCTAAAGAAGAGAACCCAGATTTTATCTGAAACATATCCATTCCCTTTGGGCAGGACACACCAAGCTGGCCTCTGATCGAGCCACTGCCCTCATACGGGAGAGGACGAGAGCTGCCTGGGGGAAGATACATAAGTTTAATCCATGGCAGTGGACTCCAGGATGTTGTTATCACAGGTTATTCCTTCGCTGCTACTCAAATTGTCATATCGAACTGTTATGTTTATTGTTTCAGTCAGATTTTCAATAAACATGCCATGTACAAGTTACTGCTATAGGGAGGTAGCACACTATAGCTGCAAAATATCAAAAGTCTCGATCTTCAATCACATAATGCAGTTTACAAAAAGTTCTGGACAAAATAACCTATGCACTCACAGAACGGCATTGTTCATAATAATGAAACCATCAGTTAAGTTCTTCATGGGGATGATAGTTTGTTATTGCAATCGTGATCTGTGCAGGTGAAAATGGAACTATTGATGGTCAAGGCAGTGTGTGGTGGGATATGTGGAAGAAAGGTACACTTCCCTACACAAGGCCTCACCTACTTGAGCTAATGAGCTCTTCTGATATCATCGTCTCCAACGTCACCTTCCAGGATTCTCCCTTCTGGAACATTCATCCTGTTTATTGCAGGTGAGCATAACAATTCCGTTTGCTTTCACCAGTAAGTTCAGTCCCGAATCCCAAAAAAGATCACCAGATTACTCACGAAATTAAGTAGAGTGCAGAGATTCTACACCTGCATCTTGATACCAATTTTTTTTCCCAAAGATTCCACAGTCCATTTGCTTAGGCCGTGTTTAGATGTTTTGCAAAAAAAATTTGCGATGGAATTTTGCTAATTTGAAGTACTAAATGAAGTCTATTTACAAATTTTTTTGCACAGATGGGTTGTAAATCGCGAGACAAATCTAATGATGCTAATTAATCCATGATTAATTAATAATTAGCGGATGGTCACTGTAGCATCACTGTTGCAAATCATGGATTAAGTAGGCTCATTAGATTCGTCTCGCGATTTACAGCCCATCTATGCAAAAAGTTTTATAAATAGACTTCATTTAGTACTCCATGCATGTGTCGAAATATTCGATGTGATGTTTTTTTTTTGCGTTTACGGGGTTTATGGGGTAGTAACTAAACAAGGCCTTAGTTCATTTGGCCACAAAGTACTATCATTCCCATGAGCACCATCATAAATTGTGCAAGAACTCCAGGTTGGTTGTCCTATTGTGTCATAAAAGGCTACAAAAACTGTTAGGCACAACCAGTGAACCATAACCAGAGTACAAAAATTGCCAGATAACACCCAACAAAGCCAGCACACTGATGTATGTTTCTTTGCTTGTTTGTTGCAACTGTTTCTAGCAATCACGTACTTGTGGTCCAAAATCTGCTTTTATTGTTTGTCCAAGCTTAGAAATAAATATCGGATCATCTTTCCTGTGTATGCAGTAATGTTGTGATCAGAAATGTGACTGTACTAGCTCCACATGACTCCCCCAACACGGATGGAATTGATCCAGGTACAGATGTTTATATTCTCCTTGGCAATATACGCGTGCAGAAATGTGCTCTCTACTTGATCCTGAAGTTATAGCTGTGGTCCAAACTTTGTAGATTCCAGCAGCAACGTTTGCATTGAGGATTGCTACATTTCCACGGGCGACGATTCAATTGCCATCAAGAGCGGCTGGGATGAGTATGGAATCTCCTATGGCCACCCGAGCTCCGACATCACTGTTCGGCGGATCACAGGCTCCTCCCCTTTTGCTGGCTTTGCGGTCGGAAGCGAGACCTCCGGCGGTGTGCAGAATGTCCTTGCAGAGCACCTGAACTTCTTCGGCTCAGGGTACGGGATCCACATCAAGACCAACACCGGCAGGGGAGGCTTCATCAGGAATGTCACCATCTCCGACGTGACCCTGGACAACGTCCGGTACGGCCTGCGGATCGCAGGTGATGTTGGGGACCACCCTGATGACCGTTACAACAGGAGTGCTCTCCCGGTTGTCGATGCCCTGACGATAAAGAATATCCAGGGGCAGAACATCAAGGAGGCTGGGCTGATCAAGGGCATCGCCAACTCAGCCTTCTCCCGGATCTGTCTGTCTAACGTCAAGCTCAGTGGTGGCACGCCTGTCCGGCCATGGAAATGTGAGGCTGTCACAGGTGGCGCGCTCGATGTGCAACCGTCCCCGTGCACGGAACTGACTTCCACGTCCGGGACGAGCTTCTGTACAAATTTGCTCTGATGCTGAAGTTAGCTGCTAGTCTGCTACTACATGCTCTCAGACGGCCAGTTCGCTCCATATATTCGTCCTTTTTCATATGAAAGGGATTCTATTTTTTCATTCCTCTATATATTCTGGAATGAAATTTCTGGATTTGGTTGTGAAGACGTTGTGACCTGATCTTTCATACGACCTCATTCGTTTGCAAGCCGTCACCTCTGCCTTACAACTCCATGTTATATTTCGGATGTGTTAGTGTTGCTGGCCTGCTGCTGTATTTGTAGATCAAGGACAATGGAGCCTGGGTAGTTAGGAGGGGCGTGAGAGAGGGAAGCTTAAGTGCTTAACAATGAGAACAACATAGGAAGAAAGAAAATATCTCTATCAAGGAAGAATAAGTAGTGATTGCGGACTGCTGTTGGTGAATCATGTTGCCTTTTCTCAATACGATATCTAATAAATTTAAGAATCTCACCAGTTGCATTCTGTGCTTCGTCCGCTAAATAGTGTGTACCAGTAAAAAGAATTATTCTATAGATTTCTCTATTTTCACTAAACACCTCATAAGTCATAATGTTAGTTTTTTTATATCATACTTCATTAACACCAGGTAACAGAGTACCTGGAGGAGATCATACTGATCCCAGAGTACCGATCGCAGCACCTCAAGAATTGGGCAGCTGTTGATGTGCCCAGGTTTGGCACAAGGAAAAAAAAACAGGAATCAGGAACATTACAATTTCTAGCCTGAGAAGATAGAGAGTGAGCAGTACTGTTCTGAGTCCTTGGAGCCTTGCGTGTTTTGAACTGATCACCTTCCAGATCATGAAAAACCATAGTACTCCCTCCGTTCCAAATTATAGGTCGTTTGATTTTTTTGACACCAAATTTGACCACTCGTCTTATTCAAAAAATTTATGCAAACATAGTCAAATTTAAACCATTCTTCGAGAACTTGTATTAATAAAGTAAGCCACAACAAAAGAAGTGAGGTTTTGCACAAATTTTTGAATAAGACGAGTGGTCAAACTTGAGGTTGAAAAAGTCAAACGACCTATAATTTGGAACAGAGGGAGTATTAAAAAATCAGAGTTCAAAACACTAGAGCCATGTAATACCATAATAGTATTTGCACTTCTCCTCATCAGACAAGAGTAGCAATGCCACATCTGTAAACATCTGAATCCACAGCTGTAGACATTCGGAGCCAAAAGCTGAAAACAAAATACATGAATTGAACTTCAAATACTTGTGCACACATCGGCACATCTGCATACTTATATATCATAATATCATATACTTGTCCTACAGATACTAGACATCATACTTATAAGATATCACTACCAACAGATCAAATGCCTCCGGAGCTCCCTAAGCGCCGCTCCAGCTCCTTAATCCGCTCATCTTTCCCACGCGACTCCGCCCAAGCTAATTCATTCTTCTCGTAAGCTCTACGCATGTCAGCGTGCTTCTCACTGAAGATCTGCACGACCCTACAAGCGTAGGCCACACTCCCCACCACGAACATCATCCTCCAGAACTTCTCGCTGTCGTGGCCCTCCTCGCGCACGCGGGCGCTGGTGGTGAGCGAGCGCGAAGGGGGCACACGGCGCGCGGCGGCTGCGGAGGACTGAGGCGGCGCCTTGAATCCGCGGCGCAGAGCAGGGGCGGCCCCCGCGAGGAGGCGGGCGACACCTTTAGGCGCCGATGAACCCGCCATCTTCCGGATCCAGCAGGAGGCGAGATCCGGCAAATGTGTAACCTGCCTGCCTCCTGATGCGGCGATAGAGAGCGGCGGAAGCGGCGCGGGGACGATACAAGAGGAGGCAGCGGAAGGAGACGGGCTGCGGCGGCGGCGGTGGGAAGGAAATCGTCCCCGCCTCGGTATGCCTATGAAGGAGCTGATGCTCTGGAAACCTGATGCTCTGTTGCTCTGGAAACCTGATGAAGGAGCTGTTTCTGTAATTGTTGAAATTGCAGAATTGTGTAACTTTAATGATTGCTTGTATGGCATTTGTGAGGATCGGGCATGGTATTCTCCTTACAGCTTCGATTCCATCGTAAAAAATCTGGAATTATTTGACATGTTTAGTTATTCTGGTTATTACGATTGTTGGAGTGATTTTTGCAATTATGCACACTTGCCATTGATATTTCACACACTTTGTACTAGTGCGAGAAATGTCCGAATGCCTTTGGTTTCCGTTTGCTGTGATTTCACACACTGTACCTGTTCCTAGATTGAAACTAGTTGTTACATTATATTTCTAATAGTTTCATACCTAATTAGATTAAGTTTTATCTAGAAGGTTAGTTTCCTTTTATTTAAAAAATCCTAATTGGAGTTTAGGCAAATATCTAGCCAATCACACTACTAGTAGCCGCAGGTGGTTGATGCATAAACAAAGACCAGACTTGCCCCGCAAGATGTGCGCCCCTTGCGCAAGGATCATTAATAATAACAAACCCTATAATTATTATTATAGTACTACTAATTGAAATTTGCAAAAACTAATTCGCAGTCGCCGCATCCGCCTCGTCGCGAACCGCGCCACCGGCTCTCCACCCGCCCGCCGGCTGCCGTCTTCTCCCAAGCCGCCGCCCCACGATCACACGATGCGTCAATTCGGCATCTCCTCGGCTTCTTGGCAGCGCTCTCTGTCATCGACGCCGTGGCCGACGCCTTGGAGAAGATCGAGGCCGATCGGCAAGCTCTGCTCCGGGAGAACGCGAGACTCGAGGCGGAGCTGGCGGAGATGAAGAAGCAGGAGGCCAAGAACAAGAAGGTGGAGCAGGACGCAGGAGAACAAGACGTCTTCTTAGATTTGTTTTAGGATACTCCGATTTTATTTCTTTTGGCTATTATCGCAGCTGGTTATTAATGCGGTTTTGGATCCAACTTTGTTAATTCATGTGGGCTTGTGGCTAGAACCTTGGGGAAATCGATGCATGTTTGAGCTATGTTTGCTATCAGACTATCACGCAAGACGAAAGTATGAACTTATTTTTTTCGCTGAAAACGCAGACTTGTTGAAAAACTGTCCGTCAAGTTGAAACTTGAAACTCGCAGGTTTGGTCAAACTGTGCGAGAGAAGGTGGTGTGCTTGTGTTCGATTCTCGCAGTTATAGTTTTCCATCAGGCCGTGGCCCGTGGGCCGGCCCGAAGCACGAGAATTGAGCCCGGTACACGGGCCGGCCCGGCACGGGCGTCGTGCCGTGCCTGAGCCGCGCCGCAGGCACGTGGGCCGGCCCGACCCGGCACGGTTAGCGGCCGGCCCGACTCGGCACGTGGGCCGGCCCGTGAGCACGAAGCCCGCCAGCCCGAGCCGGCCGGCCACATATAAGGGGGAGGGGGCGGCCGCGGGCGCCGGTAACCCTAGCCCCCCTCCATTCCCCGCCCTGGCTCCTCTGCGGCTCCGCCTCGTCTCCTCCGCGCTCCGCCTCCCCCGCTCCTCGCCAGATCCGCTCCACGCCTCCACCCCGAGTCTCCGACCTCCACCCCACCTCTCCGGCGTAGATCCGCCGTTCTCCGACCCCCTCCTGTCGTGCGGATCACCGGTAACCCTAGGCCCCTCCATTCCCGCCCACCTGGCCGCCGCCTCGTCTCCTCCGCCTCTCCGCCTCCCCCGCTCCTCTCCAGATCCGCTCCACCCCGACCTCCACCACACCTCTCCGGCGTAGATCCGCCGCTCTCCGACCTCCTCCTGTCGCGCGGATCGCCGGTAACCCTAGCCCCCTCCATTCCCCGCCCGCCTGGCCGCCGCCTCGTCTCCTCCGCCTCTCCGCCTCCCCCGCTCCTCGCCAGATCCGCTCCACCCCGACCTGCACCCCACCTCTCCGGCATAGATCCGCCGCTCTCCGACCTCCTCCGCCTCTCCTCGGCCAGATCCGCCGCTCCAGTGGACCTCCACCGACTCTGCTCGGTCAGATCCGCCGCTCCCCTCAGGCCCTCACCTCCTCCCCTCTCCTTTCTTCTACTTCTTCCTCACGAATCCTCCTCTCCCCTCTTTGCGAGTCTGTGTGGCCTGCAACTCCGGTGAGGGCGTCGACGGCAACTTCGGTCTTCGGTGCTCCGGCCAAAGGTAAGTCAGAACTCGCCTTTCTTCTCCTTCTTCCTCACGAATCCCCTCACAGATGTTCCTCCTTGTGCAGGCCGTGAGGGATCGAAGACCGGCGATGGCCGCCGACGACTCCTACAACAATGAGTTGCGGTCGATGGGCTTTCGCGGAGATGATGAGGATGACCTGTTGTAAGGATCACCGGGGTGTCCGACCCTAGAGGGGGAGGGGGTGAATAGGGTCGCTAATCGCTTTTTATCCTAGGGCTCAATCTAATTGCATAGGATAAACCTAACACGTCCTACACATGCTAGTTATGACTAAGGTTTATCTATGCTACTCTCTACTTACCCCTAAAAACTTGCAACCTATAGCCAATCCTAATCAAACTAACTAGGAAAGTAAAGGCATGCAAGATAGAGTAAATGCGGAAACATAATACGGTAAGTAAAGAGATAAGTGCAAGAGGGATGCAAACTCCCGAGTAGACACGGTCATGTAACGTGGTTCGGCACAAACGCCTACGTCCACGGGACACCGAGACTCTTCCGATCACCGTCTTGCACTACGCCACCAATGGCGATGCCGGCAAGCAAAGGCAAGTGCCCACAAGACACCGAGTCTCGTGCACCGCCACCGTCTCTCTCGGTCACCCGGCCGAAATCCACTACGGAGCTTCTCCACCAAGGAAGGGGCCTCCTCTTCCCCCGCACAAAGTGTCGTTGCCACTCCACACCAAGACGGAGGGTCACACGACGGATCACAAGTTGCTTCCCGCAGCAAGACTTCTCTCAAGGGAGCTCTCGCAAGAACTAATCCCTATTACAAGCACTAAGCACTCTCACAAGTGTGCTTAAGCCTATATGATGTACAATGAAGCTCTATGGTGGTTGGAGATGTTCTTGGGTGTGTGTGGGATGTCCAGTAACTCCAGCACTCTTCAAATGGCCGGGGTGAGGCGTATATATAGGCCACCAAGTCTTGTAGCCGTTGCTCCAACGGTCAGCTGAAAATCTGCGTATCACCGGAAGAACCGATGCCTCTGGCAGGGGTAGCGTCGGTTCTTCCGGTCACTCATAAACCGAAGTAGGCGTTGAAGTCCTGACAGCTGATGCAGTGACCACCGGTTGAACCGATGCTTTGTTCCGATGCATCACTGGTACATCCGGTGCTTAAGAATCTTCTCCTGACAGCTGACGTCATTACACCGATGGTATGCACCGATGCTTCACCGGTTCTTCCGGTGCTAAAGAATCTTCTCCTGGGGTCTTGACATCGTCTCTGGAACATAGGACGCCCAATGCACCGATGCCCCCTTTTTGACCCGTCGGTTCAACCGGTGCCTATAGGCTGACTTGGCTTCAATTCCCTTCTGCACCCGTAGGGGCAGCCCCCGTAGGGGCAGCCCTTCGGGCCTTGCTATGCCTATCTTCTCTTTCTCTTTGTCATCACTTGAACCTAAAAGCCTGAGAATGGTCATCTTAACAATCATATTAGTCCAAGTGTTGTGTTGTCATTCGATCACCAAAATCACTTGAAATGGCATAAATGGTGCCATGTTCCTTACACCTGTCTGCGGATGCCGCTGAGCTGTTTGGCAGCAATGCTGCCATCGACCTGGATCTAGAAGGCCTTCCTTAGGGGACCGCCGCTGGATCTGGCACTAGCAGCGCGAGCACCGCCACTGCCACTGAGTCTGGCTCGACCAGGAAGAGGAGGGCGTCCACCTCCAAGGTCTGGAAAGACTTTGATGAGATCTATGAGGTAATTGATGGTAAGGAACGTCGAACTGGTGCTAGATGCAAGCATTGCAAGAAAAACCTCACTGGTAAATCAACCCATGGTACTGGTCACTTGAAGCGGCACATTCTTATATGCCCTGTTTTGAAATCTTGTAATGCCATGACTCAATCTCAACTTAAGTTTAATCCTGATGGCTCTGTGCACCTTTGGGAGTACAAACCAGAAGTAGCTCGTACTGAGTTGTGTAGGTTAATTGCTCGTCTTGACCTGCCTATTTGCATTGGTGAGTCTGATGCTTTTGAAGAGTACATTACTACTGCTTATAATCCTAAATTTGCTAAGGTGTCTAGGCAAACAACCACTAGAGATTTTGCCAAGTACTTCACTGAACATCGTGCTCAGCTTGTTGAGTGTTTGAAGTCTGTATCCTCTGTTGCTCTTACTTCTGATATCTGGTCTGGCAATGCTAAGGAGGATTACCTTAGTGTGGTTGCTCATTTTGTGAATGTTGATTGGCAACTAGAGAAAAGGATCTTAGGTCTCAGGTTGATTGATGTGTCTCACAATGATAGAGACTTAAGATCAGTTGTGGTTCCTATGAAAGATAAGTTCTTGCAATACTAGTGTGACATATCCATGCTCTACTCCTTTGCATTTATACTAGACCCTAGGGCTAAGCTGAAAAGTTTCACCAATGTTCTTAGACTTCTATCTCAGCTTAATGGTAATGATTACTCATGCTACTTGACTGAGGTAAGGGCTGAGTTGTCTGTTATTTTTGCTAAGTATGATGAGAAATTTGGTGGTGTAAGGTTGCAAAGGGCTGCCCAACCAGGCCCTACAGGTAAGAGAAAAACTGCTTGGGGAAGAATCTTTGGTGGTGAGTCTTCTTCTTCTGGTTCTAGTTTGTCTGGTACTACTCTTGGTTCTGTTACTAGTCTTAGTTCTGGTTCTACTTCCTCCTTGCATAGAAGAACTTCTGCTAGTGATCTGTTGCAAGCTGCAACTTCTGGTGCTTCTCTATCATCTGGTTCTGAATTGTCTGCCCACTTGGACAGTGATACTGTTAACCAGTATGATGATGATTTCAATATCTTGAACTGGTGGCATGAGCATAAGCTATCATATCATGTTCTTTCAATTCTAGCTAGAGATGTAATGATTGTTCCTGTTTCAACAATATCATTAGAATCTGCATTTAGTATGACTGGCAGGATTATCGAGGAGCGACGACGGCGTCTGGGCCCTGAGGTCGTGGAGATGTTGGCTCTGATCAAGGACTGGGAGCAAGCCGATGCAAGACTTCAGCATTTCATAGAGGATGAAGAACTTGAAGAATCATTTGAAAACTTATATCTAGATGTTGAATCTGTATAACTATGTAGTATGGACTGTGGACTGTGGACTTAAACTTGTGATGAACATTTGAACATTTAGAGCTGGCTGTACTCTTTTTCCTTTGTAGGGTTTTGTCCTCACGAGGTGTGGGGTTTTACCTACAAAGGTTTTTAACGAGGCAGCACCCAAAATAGCTCAATTTAATAAATTTGTTATCATGAAATGTGCTTCTGTTTTGTGATCTATTTGTGAATTTGAATCTTAGATTTGAAATCTTGAAATCATTCTGAGTTGAGGGAGTGACGGCCTAGTGCAGATGCCTAGTCGGGCTCGGGCTGGCACGGCCCACGAAGCCCGCCTGGCATATCGGGCCGGCCCGACACGCCAAACAGGCCCTCGTGCCGTGCTCGTGCAGAGCTGGGCACGTGGGCCGGCCCGGCCCGGCACGATTAGTTATCCGGGCTAATCGTGCCGGGCCGGATCGGGCCCGGGCCGGGTTCGGCCCGTTGGACAACTATACTCGCAGTGACAATAATCCAGTCAGCCCATGCATGAACGAACTCCTGGCCATCAGGAATCTCACGACGCATCAGACTCGCACCACTTTCAGAACAACAAATGTTGGTTGTGCTCACCACAACTGATCACCGACATCACAACGAGTTTGGTCCTGGTCACAGGATCAGAGCCATCTGCAACTCATACCAAAAAGAAAGTAAAATCTCATCTGCACGTGGTGCTAATATTGTCTCATTGAGATTATGCATCTGTGAACCTCTTGTAGTCAGCATGTGACACCACTTAATTGTAGGTGCTGCCGAAATCTTGTCAGTCAAGGTAAACCAAGAAGCCAAGTGAACCATTTCGATCACCATATGGCTTTAGTAATATGAATTTCACTCAAATTCCATCCGATGTGCCGCGTGCTGCCATATACAACGCCTTGGGCAGGGACACCTTAAATCCACTGAACGGATAGAAGCCGTCGTCGTTGTATTCCAACCTAGATGTTAAATGTATTCCAACCCTCGGATTAACCTTTTACGTTAATAAGGACTAAAGCTTAAGCGGATTAACCTTTTACGTTAATAAGGACTAAAGCTTAAGTGATATTGATGAGAATGCGTGTGTTTACTTAGCGTGCTAGTAGGATGGAGCCATAGTTGGGATTGATATTACATCCATACTGAAACTGGAGGAGAGGTAAATGAACACACAGCATTCAAAACCCAAAGAGGCAAAGTTTAAAAAACAACATTCCAGCAAAAAGGGCACGTACAAAGCTGAGTAATAAATCATACTTCGCCGTTGATCCACCGGAGAAATTGGTAGTACCAGTAGTCCACCACATTCTGACCTTCCTGGTTAGCAGGCTCGGCTAGTACTATGGGGAAAGTAGATGTATTTGTCTATTTGATACTGCAGTGAAAGTGCAGCCTATTTATTTGCGAATTTGTGACGATGCTGAGATACAAGTTACAACTGGAGCATCATTTTGTTTAGCTGATGCTTCCCATTCCACGTTTTGTTTACCCGCAAAACCATGCTCGTTCGCTATAGCTGATGCTTAGTTACTTGGATTCCTTTCTGTCTTCGTGGGTATATACATAGATCCTTCTGTTTGTCAGAGCAATTCAATAAACGAGAGAGAGAAGAGGGGGGGGGGGGGGGGGGGGTGAGGGCTACCGGATGATTATGGACAACGGTAGAGAGCTAAGCGCACGATACTTCTTTTCTTTTCCTTTTAGTTTCTTCGTTTCCTAGTTGTTCATCTGTACTTCCAACTTTTCTTTCTTCTATACGTGAAATGGTACGAAGTTCTTATGCGTGCGAGGATATAATTACGTAATAAAGAAGAATTATAACATCGATCGCTCGATCCCTGGTCAGATGGATGACAACACGCTGTACTATAAGATCAAGATTGATACTTTTACATTGATGCCTTCATGAGGGATGTCAACGTATCGGTAAGGAATGGAGGCTGCTTTGGTGAGAGGTGACTGATGCTACTTGATTAAGGGTAGCGAGAAGGTCCCATAGAATAAGAACATGTATAGAATTTCTGCAATGAGAACGATTGATACAAATACAATGGCCATTACAAAACATTTACCACGGCAAATCCAGATTGGACACTTGTTTTTCACCACGTTATAGACCACTAACTGGGAACAGCAACAGTATTTTCACCTCATAGGAACGGTAACAGAGAAGGATTGACACACATCCGTCTATGATCTAACATACTTTGAGTAGCTAACGACTATAGGGACCCTGCGGAGGGAATGGAAGCTGTCGACCTCCCTGCTCAGAGAAGGGCATCATCTGGGGCTCCATACCCGGAGGGAACTGCTGGTTGCTGTACATTGGAAACTGCGCCATCGGTTGCCGTGGACCTTGTGAAAACGGCAGACCTCCATAACCCGGAGCTTGCATCATCTGGGGACCTGGAGGTAGCTGCTGCCCAACGAGGCCAGGGAACGGCACTGCTTGTGGACCATGTGTGTTTGGAACCAGATGGCTTCCATTGCCAAGATACTGCATGAACTGGGCTGAACCTGGAGGTAGTTGATAATTCACATGGTTGGACATCTGTTGACTTCCCTGACCCTGCAACATTGGAGCTTGAGCTGAGCCATAACCTGGGAACTGCTGAGGGAGGATAGCCTGGCTAGGGTACTGTGGAGGTCCACCCAGGGGAGCAACAGGAGTTTGCAAGTGTGGCTCACTCGAAGGGTGGGAAGGTAGAGCAACTGATGGTTCTCCAGGCATTGCTGGACTGGGCACCCCTGGTGGCATTACTGCACTGGTGGCTGCAGAAGGAACACTATTGTTTGGCTGTGGAATGGTGGCACCAACATTTGGTAGTGGCTGAGGACCAAGAATGGAAGGTTGATTACTGCTTGGAGTGATGTTTCCCTTTGTATAATCTCTACCTCGCTCATTGTTAATCTGAAAAAAAGGTGATGCAAACAATCAATAAATGAGCTTTTAAAACCAACCTTTCTTGGGGTTCATTCAAACATTTTATTTCGTATTTTCTAGCAAGAGTGCAAGACAAAGCACCATTGACAGCAACAAATTTTATTATAGTAAAAAAATAGTACAATTACCTTAACATTAAGCTCAGTATGTCGTGAAAATGCAAGGTGAAGCTTGCAATATCCACCTTCATAGATGCTGTGCCCTTCTAATGCTTCTTTTGCTGCAACTGCAGTTTGAATGTCTACCAGGAAAGCATAAAGGACTTGAGAGACATGTCATGCATGAGTAGTTGAATTTCATGTAGGAACAAAGTAGTGTTTACCTGGATACTGGATCAATGCTTGAAAGCCATTCTTTTCAAAAATTGCTATCTTTTGTACAAATCCAAAAGCAGAAAAGACCTGACAATTACATAATACCAAAAAGTTGGTGCAAACTGCATATGTCAACTTAGCATTGTTCTTTCTTCAACAGATTACCTCATGAAGCACGTCTATTGTAACAACATACTGCATGTTCTCAATGGATGCAAGAAGTATATTGCTCTCTGGTTCCTGCTTTTTCCCATCCTGGGCATAACAATGTGAACACAACAACTATATTAGCAACTTTGCATAAGCACAAAATAAAAGCAGACATGCTCAAAGGTTAGAAGTGCTACCGCTCCAGAGCCATCTTTAGCAGAATCCAGGAAAGGAAGGTAAGGGTTAGTAAAGTCCCTAGATGAAACAGCAAAGAAGAATAATCAGCAGTTGCGTGATTGCTAGAATACAAAACAACCAAATTGAGAAAGTATCTGAAAGGGGACAAAAAAAATCCACACAAAATGAAATAATTTGACAGGTAAAACCAATGAATCCGTCCATCAAACAGGAAGTACACCAAAAATGGTCCATCTTGTCAGTCGAGCAGCTATTACCTACTCCTGTGGCTCTGATACTTGACATTGAGAACACTGTGTGCTGAATAGCTTATTCTCAAAGTGCAGGCCCCATCCAGTTCTGGTAGCAAATAGCTGAAATACAGGAACAAGTCATTATGCATCAGTCTTGAAAAAGAATACAGCAGAAAATTACAGTTGAGAGAAATACCTAGGAATGCATCTACCATCCAGTGCAGCTTTTGCGGATGTTGCGGTTTCAGCATCAGAAAACTGAATTAATGCCTACAAGCAAGATAAACAAACATAACTTAGATAAATCAGTTCAGCCTGAGCAAAAAAAAAAAAACAAACAAAGTATGACAGCAGATGACACGTGAAAAAAGAGTAGAAGTAAAACCATCACCTGATAACCAGATGCCTTCTCAAAGGTAGCAATCTTGTGAACAAATCCAAAAGCAGAAAATACCTGACACACAAAACTTCAGTTGTTAAGACCACAGGTAAAATTGTATAGTAAAATCAAATGCATGCAATATAACTGGAAAGTAAAATGAGCTTATATGACAAGCACCAAACAAAGGTGGACTGATATCTCAATGCCAGGCACAGTAAAAATTTTGAATAAATTTACAGAGAAGTGTAAACCTAAAAGATATATTTTTTAATAATAAAATCAACAACATGAATCAAGGCTAATGGCTAGCAGATAACTGTATACGGTAGAAACATTTTAACATGTTAGTAAAGATAACAAAAAAGAATTTTCATCTATCTTAGATTTCATGACTGTCAAAGCTGTTAAAGTTACAGAATCAGTAAGTATTCTACACTTTGAATAGATAATCAAAGAAGCAGAGCAAGAAAGCATTCATGTGCTAAGATCAAAGGGAACCAAATCTATACATCAAGCTTTTACCCATGAAAAACAAAATCTTATCTACAATATCCGCAATGGCAAGCGAGTCAGCTCACTAAACTGTTCAAACATTCATTAACAGCTGATGTATATATTTCACCTTGAACCTCGCCTTGACAGTGTATTAAGACAAGTGTCTCAATCAATTGAGACTACAGAGCGTGAAGAAAAGATAATTCTTCTAATGTAAACATAAACTATTACAAAATAATTTTCTAATCAACATATAAAAGATTGCAAGTAATATTTTCGATCAACTGCAGCTTGCAGATCTATAATAAGCAAGCAAAAACTCCTATTTACAAGATGATTTAAACCTGGTTCATTCAATAGCTCAGTGTAACTAGACATGACAAAAGAATGGCATATTTGTGCCCATCAAGCTCCAGCTCTGTGAAAAATAATGTGGTTCTGACTACTAGTTTATGTATAAGATAAACCTAAAAAAACAAGAATCTTTACAATGTCCCTGACAAATTTCAGGAGATGCTTTTCTAGTCTAGTGCACATAGTGTCCACGTAAACTGGATACATCATAAGAAATAAGCCCTGTTCCGCTAGGCGCTCACCTAGGCGCGATTCCGCGCGACTAATCGCGAGTCGAGGCCCGTCGCCTGGCCTAGGGGGGTAGTCGAACCCCTAGGCGGGCGTAGACGGCCGCACCCGCTCGTAGACGGCCACTCCCGCACGTCCTCCTCGGCGGCTCCGCCTGCGACGGCGCGCCGGCCTCCCTGCTCCCGCCTGAGGCTCGTCCTGCTCCCGCCGGTGAGGTCGCGCCGGTCGCCCTGCTCAGCTGCTCCTGCCGGTGAGGTCCCACGTGCAGATCCGGCGACCCGGGGATGAGGCGCAGCAGAGAGCGGCGGCGGAGGAGGAGGCAGGGACATCAGGCGGCGGCGGAGGAGAAGGAAGAGGAGCCGGTGGAGGCGGCAGGGAGGAGGCCGGCGGTGGTGGAGGCGAGCGGCTCGCGGCTGGAAGCAGAGCACGCGTTTCTCGTGCGGGAGCGGGCGTGCGGCTGGAAGCAGAGCAATAGGGAGATGCATAGGACAGCAGATGGATAAGGTGGGCTGGGCTGCTTTTGATGGGCCTTTCTATGCATCTCTATACAGACTATACGTAGTCTTCTATTTGTTTTCGCTTTTTTATGTAATACGTGTATACACGTGTATTTGTGAAACGCCTAGGACCGCCTAGGCGCGATTACTCCCGACTAGTCTCTAGGCTGAGGGTCAGCGCCTAGATTCCGACTAGCGCCTAGCGGAACAGGGGAAATAAGTATCAGATGAGCTAAAAAAAGCTCCGGCAATCCAGGGAAGAGAGCTGACAATCATATAACTATGCCAGCTATTGATATGGAACGATCACCATTGGGCAAAATCCATACATCAATCTTTACTCACTGACTAGAACACAGCCAACCACAATGAACTAAGAACAGGACATTAATGAAGGTAGACATGATTCATCCTAAGAGGGATACTTAGGCGAAAGGGGGAGGGGAGGGGAGGGTATGGGATGGGAAGGGTGGAGATGGGAGAGGAGGGGAAAGCGAAGGGGAGGGGGAGGGGGAGGGGGAGGAGGAGTGGGGCAGCGATGAGTAAAGGAAACAAACACACACATGTGTTCCAGATGCTGCCTGCCATGATACTCCGTGAGAACTGCTTGCTAATCCATTCAGATCATGCAAATGAATGTGCTAGAAGTTACTAAGACAGTCCTGGCACATCAGAATATTCCTGCAGAAAAAATCAGTTGACCTAAATAACATAATTCCCAATGCAACTGTTAACATCCTTACCAAGTGTAGAACATCGATGCTGACAGAATCGGGCGCAACACCCTCCATCCCCACAAGCAAAACGTTGCCTGAACCTTCCCCAGTAGTCTTGGTGTTGACAATCTCCTGTCTATTGGAGTACTGAAGATACACATTTTTCCCTCTTACCTGTGCTGGCTCTGCTGACGATGCATAATATGATATCATGGCGATCGCTTGATTTTGGTCAGCCTGCAAATAATATTAAAAAATTTAAAAATAATATCCAGTCCCTCTCCATTGGTCTACTACACTTCCATCATTCTCATATCATAGGAAATTTAAAGCTTGACTATTGTTTCACCAGATAAGCAGTCTTCCCATTCAAAGACAAATCTTCCACACGTTTTTTAGCCATTGCACTTTGCTTATCCACCAAAACAAAGTCATATAAATCATATAAATAACGATGGATTTTTCTTTGTGCCATGATGTCTTGAGGGGGTCTAATATTGTTCATGTTCACCGCACATCATAAAACTACAAAAATCACTAATTCCGGAGACACGAATCATTTGGGTCAACTCCAATGACAAGACTCTAAAAGAGCTCTAACGATGAATGGATGGTGAGGCTGCATGTAGCTTGCTCATCCAACTTGTTAATTCCAAAACAACAAAGGCAGGGCATTGGAGATTTCCTCCAAAACAACTAAATGGACAGCTAAAGCATGCTTGTAAATTACACCCTTTTTGTTGCACTGCAGTACCAATTATATATGATCTAGAAAAAAAGAGAGCAGGTGAACCACTTAAATAAGGCTGAATCTAACTTTACAATTATTCACGTGTCCACGGTGACAGGAGACTGGACGAGACGAGTAGGTTTGACTAACATGGGTGGCAAGGAATGTTGGTGGTACTCACGAATTCGATGAATGCCTGGTTGCGGTTGGCTCCGACGCCGCATTTGGTGTTGACGACCTTGCCGAAGGGGGTCCCCAGCTCAACCAACTCCTCCGGGGTGCAGTCCCACGGCAGGTTCCGCAGGTGGAGCACCTTCGATGGCGGCTGCGTGTACCGGAACTGCGGCTGCCCACCGGAAGCCATCCCTCCCGAATCTTATCCTCCAAACCTGCAGCGTTAACAGCGGTAAGTAATCCACATCCGGACGAGGCTTTCCCATCGAAAAGGAAAGCACTTGTAAGCACGGGTGAATATCTAGCCAGGTCCTCACCTTGCGAGTGGCGAGAGGCGGCGGCGGCGGCGAGACGACAGGCCGGAGCGGAGGAAGACGGGTTGGATTCGGGAACGTATCGGGTGCGGTCCATCGTCTAGGCTTAAAGTCGCGTAGGGTTCCGTGTAGGCCTCGTGAAAAGGCCCACTTAAGTGTTTTTTTAAAGAAAGGCCCACTTTAGTTAATGGGCTTCACCATGCAGCTGCTCTGGAATTTTTCTATTATTTCTTTTCGATTTTTCAAAAGAATTAATTGGAACCATACCATTGCAACTCTTAAGAGTTGGAAAAACACTGCTACAACTTTTAATATTAGAGATATACTACTCCTATACGTCTTTGAACACTTCGGGCCCACCAGCAATGTACGTATCTCTTTTACTTTTCCGTATGGCCTGTATTGCCCTTCATCCCGTCGTCGCGCTCGATCATCACCTGTACGTCTCGATCCATTGCCCTACGCTCGGTCGACTGAACAGCAGGGCGCCGCCGACCCAAAGGCACGCTAGGGCGCCGCCCTTCATCCCGTCGTCGCGCTCGATCATCACCTGTACGTCTCTGCCGGCACGAGCTCGAGCCTCCTCGACGCCGCGCCCCCACCTGCCTGACCTTGGTTCCCTGCTCTATCGATCTCGAGAGCGCCATGGCCTCTGTTCTGCCTGAGACCGCATCGGATGGCAAGACTCTGACGGACGCCTGGGACTACAAGGGCCGGTCGGCCAGCCGCGCCAGCACCGGCGGATGGGGCTACGCCGCCATGATCCTAGGTCCTCCAATTCACCTGCCACTTTGCTTCCAGGGACACGGCACATGACCTGTGCCGTGCCTATTCTATGTTCGCGCCGTCCATGCATGTGTGGAACTGACTTCGGTTCGGTCTCGTGATCCAAGGAGCCGAACTGTTCAGGAGGGCAGAGACTTACATGTGATGATCGAGTGCGACGACGGGATGAAGGTGTGACACGCACACGCTAGGTGTATGCACAGTAGTGGTGTATCTATTTTGGTGTATCTATTTTATGCATCATGTGCTTGATTGCTTGAAAAAGGATCTTTTTGTAAATATAGAGGTTATATGAGTAATTATGATTTTATGCAAGGTCCTTTTATAGTTATATTTGAATAGGATGTGAAATTATAGCTTTTGTGGAGGGTGTTTTTGCAAAATGTAGTGTAATCATTACATGGTAGGAAAATTTTCAATTCAGCCTAAGTTTAAAGTGAATTTACCTTGAAAAAAACAAAATTCCTTTGAATTCAAAATCCCTTCTATGTTTTTTTTAAAATTAGCTCTTTATCCTTTGATCAAATCAATTTTTTCACAACATTAAAGTTGTAGATCTTGAAAAGTTGAACAACTTTCATGTTGGGCACCTTTTCATTTGTGCTTTAATTTAAAAGTTATTGCTGTTTTACATTTGGGTCCCTGGAATTATTGGAAATTGCAAATCAGTCCAGTTTCTCCTTCATCCTGCCTGCCTCTCTGCTCTCTCTCACCGCCGGCAAAGCGGCGCTGCGCCCGCCGCTCTGGGCCGCCCCCGAGCCACCTCTTGCTCGCGCTGGCTTCCACGCGTCGCACAGAAGCTCCCCACCGCCCTCTACCCCTCGCGCTGTGCCCTCCCCGCCTCGCCACGCCGCCCAGAACCGCCCGCGGCCGCCACCTCAACGCCGCCGTGGAGGGCTCGGGATAGAGCTCACCGCTCTTCCCTCTCGCGCACAGAAGCACTACATATACCCCCGCAAGCTAATCCTTTCATCCTTTTTGCTTTTTCCCCACCCCGCTCGCCCAGAACAGCACCGCCGCCCGCCATTGCCACCGGAGCTTTGAGCTCGCCGTGGACCCATTGCTTCAGTACCACTCCGCCCCTCCCAACCTCCCAGTTAGCTTTGCCTTGCTCTCACGAAGCTCACCAGCCCTTTCTCCCCGCCAATCCCTCATCGGAGCGTCGCCTCCGCTGAAGCCGACCGCCGCCCCAGACATCCTCCGACCCTTTTTACCCCCTAGATAGCTTCACCGGGACGCCGTGAAGCTTTTCCCCCACTTGTCGTCGTCGGTCCCCCACCGGAGCACTACCATCGACGAGCCACCCCTCCGCCGTGCCTTGCTCCTCACCGGTGAACCCCTACCGGTCCTCAATCCATCCCTTCAAGCCCACCAGCAGGTAGGTCCTAAGCCGCTCTACCTTCCTAGCCCCTCTGGCTCGCCGCCGGCGACTCACGTCGCCGGGAATCGGCCGGCCTTCCTCTCCCCTGTTCTTCTTTCCCTTGACCCAGGGACCTCAGGTGAAATAAACAAAAACCCAGGGGGTTATTTGAATAGTCATAGACTCAAGTGAATAGTGCCTTTAGGGACTCATTTGTAATTTTTGTTGTAAACTTTAAAATTCTATAGAAATTCATAGGAAATTCAGAAAAAGGCAAATCTTGATGTTTTGGAATCCTTGAGAGTAGTTCTATGCAGTAGAGTCATAATATGTTAGGCATTAGTTGAAACTTTATGCTGTAAAAGTAGTGTAGCGCATCTAGGCCGATAGATGCTAATGGTGAGTTTCGGTGATTAATGACAACCGTATGCGACTAACGTGTGTTTTAAAGGAAAGCTCAATAACTGGATTAGTCTCATATGAAATATGAAAGGAGACCCCTCAATTCGAAACAATCATGCGTACCAAGGACTCAATTTGAAAGATTAAGGACCTTTCTAGTCTCAAGTGTCACAAGGAGTTGAAGGACACTTGTTTTAGTTAGGTTTTATAGTTTCTAGTTCTTGATCGTACTATTAAGAGGGGTTCATGAGTTAGTAGCTTGATCAAACTTGAGTTGGCCTTAGAAATCTTGCACACTCACTCAAAAACAGCAAAAGATGGTCAATAGAAGTCAATACAACTCTTGGAAGAAGAAACAATCAAAGTCACATTCGAATCCAAGTCAAAACAGCTGAATACAATGAAAAACAGCAGCACCGGTTGAACCGGTGACCTATCATCGGAGCATCCGATGCATGGCGGAAGGACCGATGCCCTGTCGATCTATCTTCTCTGGATGAAGGCAGAAATCAAGTATGGCACCGGTTGAACCGATGGTCAAAAAATAAGCACCGGTGCAATGGAAGTTCTTTGTTCCAGAGAGCATGTTTTGGTGGAATTCAACCTCTCTTCAGCACCGGTTGAACCGACGCTTCGGAATCAAAGCACCGGTACATCAGACGTACTTTGTTCCAGAGAGCATGTTTTGGTTGACTTCAACTTCTCTTCAGCACCGGTTGAACCGACGCTTCAGAATCAAAGCACCGGTGCATTGGATGTACTTTGTTCCAGAACGCTTGTTTGAGTTGATCAGTGAACCTCTTCAGCACCGGTTGATCCGATGCCCCTACGGAGCATGCACCGGTGCAATGACGCAAGCGTGGATACTGTGTCAGAACTCCAACGGCTACTTCTTTGACACAGAGAGACTGGTTGAACCGATGCCAATACTTTCTATACCGTCGGTTCTTCCGGTGGTCACGGTTTTTCTGCAGAAAACTTCCAATGGCTATGTGACCTCCTCCACTCTATATAAGGGTACCCCCTGGCTCATTTCAGTTGCCTTTGACACCTTGAAAACCTGAGGCCACCCTTGAGAAGAAGAGAAAGAGCTTTGAGCAAAAGAGAGAAGATCTAGTGCTTTGTTTGTGCTTCAACCTTGAAGATTTCATCCCAAGTGTAGCAAGTGTGCTTGAGCTAGGGCCAACTGAGTGTAGGTCAAGTGAAGGCTTAGGAGCTTGTTACTCTTGGTGTTTGGCAGCACCTAGACGATCTTGGTGATCGAAGTGTTTCTCGTGGAGCTTGCCAAGGATTGTGGGAGCCCGGAGAAGAAGATTGTACGTGGCTTGAGCTCCACCACGCCGGGATGGTGAACGGAGACTCTTAGTGAGCGCCCAAGTCTCGGTGACATGGGAGGTGACAAGACTCTTAGTGAGTGTCACAACGTGGATTAGGGGTGTGTGTCAACACATCGACACCACGGGAAAAAATCCGGTTGTCTCTTGCACTCTCTTTCATTTCAAGCACTTACTTTCATGCATTCTTTCATGTGCTTGACCTTAGAGATCATAGCTTAGCTCTACCTTGCTTAGTTTCATATCTTTGTTAGCTTGTGTAGTTTGCTTTGTTTAGCCGGTTGGTGAATTGAGCCTTACTAGCATTGCATAGGTTAAGGTTGTTTTATCTATCTTAGAAATTTGAAAAAGGCACAATTCACCCCCCCTCTTGGTCCATCGATCCTTACAATTGGTATCAGAGCCTCGTTACTCATTTGGATCATTAGGCTTCACCGCCTAGAGCTATGGCCAAGATGGGAGGTTCGCCGCGCACTTCGAGGGCAAGAACTTTGCCTATTGGAAAGTTCGTATGGCCGCATACCTTGATGCGATTGCCCCCGAAGTGTGGATGGCAACAAAGACCGGATTCACCGGAACTCCCACCCCGGAGTAATTAAAATGGAACGCTAAGGCTAGAAATGCAATTTTCGAAGCCATTAGTGAGGAAGTCTTTGCTAGAGTAAATGGCATGGACTTATCAAGTGAGATATGGAAAGAGCTAATTGAAATTCATGAAGGCTCCACAAAAGTCCGTGAACAAAAATATCACTTGTTTAGAGCAAAATATGATTCCTTTAAGATGCTTGCTCATGAAAATTGCAATGATATGTATTCTCGCTTGAATGTCATTGTCAAGGACATTAACGCTCTTGAAGTTTCTAAAATTGACAGTGGCTCCATCAACCGCAAGATTCTCATGCTCCTTCCGAAGCCCAAGTACAACATTATCAATGCTATGCTTCAAAAAGAGAATCTGGATGCAATGGAAGTGGGAGAGCTTGTGGGCGAAATTCGCGCTCATGAAATGGGTATCATTGGTATGTCCGATGAGCCAACAACAAGCAAGTCAATTGCTCTCAAAACCAAGGCCAACAAATCCCGCAAGCTCAAGATCGTCAAGCAAGAATCAAGCTCAAGCAATGAATAAGAGGATCATCATGAGAGCTCATCCGATGAAGAAGATGATGGAGAACTTGCTCTCATGATGAGAAAGTTCACACGCTTGAATGACAAGATCAACAAGAAGGGTTTCAACTTTGACCCCAAAAGAAGAATGTTCCGGCCATGGGGAGATGTCAAGAACAAAACTTGCTATAATTGTGGAGAAAAAGGCCACATCTCTCCCGATTGCCCCAAGCCGGACAAGAGAAAGAAGGACAACAAAGGCAAACATCGCCATGATTCAAGCGATGATGAAGAGGATGAAAAAAGGAACAAGAACAAGAAGGTTGGGATGAAGAAGAGCCATGAGAAGAAGACCAAGCTCTTCCCAAAGAAGAAAGGGCACACCAAGAGAAGCTTCTTGGTGGAAAAACAAGAGTGGGTGACCGATGTCTCATCAAGCGAAGATTCAAGTGATGAAGAAGACATCGTCACCATCGCCCTCACAAATGAAGAACCACCACTACCTCCGCCTCCTATGTGCCTCATGGCAAAAGGTAACACCAAGGTGAACTACAAAACCGGTGGAAAATATTGGGTACTTAATAGCGGTTGCTCTCAACACATGACCGGCAATGATAGCATGTTCACCTCTCTTGAAGACCCCGGCGATCATGAACATGTCACCTATGGTGATAACTCAAGGGGGAAAGTCTTAGGTTTGGGTAGAATAGCAATCTCTAAAGATTTATCTATTTCTAATGTCTTGTTTGTAGAAGCACTAAGTTTTAATCTTATTTCAATTGCTCAATTGTGTGATCTTGGACTAACGTGTACCTTTGACAAGAATGGTGTTGAAGTAACTCTTGAAGAAGACAAGTCAATGGTATTCACGGGGTTTAGGCATGGCAACATCTATTTGGTGGATTTCTCTTCAAAGCAAACAAGCACCATGACATGCCTATTCACCAAGTCGTCTCTTGGGTGGCTTTGGCATAGAAGAATTGCTCATATCGGCATGAGCAACCTTAAGAAAGCCCACAAGAAAGGGATGATCACCGGCTTGAAGGATGTCACGTTTGACAAGAACAAGCTATGTAAAGCATGTCAAGCCGGGAAGCAAGTCGCAACACATCATCCCATCAAGACGATGTTGTCTACCTCCAAGCCGCTCGAGCTACTTCACATGGATCTCTTTGGTCCAACTACATACAAGAGCATTGGTGGTAACCTCTATTGCCTAGTAATTGTTGATGATTTTTCACGTTACACTTGAGTTATGTTTCTAGGTGATAAGGGTGAAACTCCGGAACTCTTCAAGACATTTGCAAGAAGAGCTCAAATGGAGTACAACTCCCCAATTGTGAAGATCCGGAGTGACAACGGCACCGAGTTCAAGAACATGAAGATTGAAGAATGGTGCGATGAAGAGGGCATCAAGCATGAGTTTTCCGCCACCTACACGCCTCAACAAAATAGAGTGGTGGAAAGAAAGAACAAGACACTCATCACCCTAGCAAGAGCAATGTTGGATGATTATGGCACGTCCGAGAAGTTTTGGGCGGAAGCAATCAACACGGCGTGTCATGCATCAAACCGAGTGTATCCCCACCGACTCGTCAAGAAAACTCCATATGAGCTCATCACCGGGAGGAAACCAAATATATCCTACTTTCGAGTCTTTGGTTGCAAATGCTTCATTTACAAGAAGAAAAGGCTCGGTAAGTTTGAGAGTAGATGTGATGAAGGTTTCTTTCTTGGTTATGCATCAAACTCCAAAGCATATAGAGTATTCAATCAAACCTCCGGGTTAGTTGAAGAAACATGTGATGTGGAGTTTGATGAATCTAATGGCTCCCAAGAGGAGGTTGTTGGCTATGAAAATGTAGGTGATTAGGAGATTGATGAAGTATTGAAGAAGATGTCCATTGGGGATATCAAGCCGGAAGAGGTGCATGAAGGCAATGATCAAGGGGGAGGATCTTCCTCATCTACACCAAGCACCTCCACGGCGCCCCAAGTGGATGAAGATCAAGAAAAAGATGATCCACTACCTCAAGAAGATGTGCCAACACCAACACCCCGAGTCCAAGAACAAGAAGAGCAAAGTGTTCCACAACAAGCACAAATCACACAAGATCCACCCCAACAAGCATCCACGCAAATACCGCTAGTGAAGCATGGTCGCATCTCCAAGGATCATCCAATTGGTCAAATCATTGGTAGTCCTTCAAAGGGAGTAAGAACTCGCTCTAAGCATGCTTCATTTTGCGAATATTACTCGTTTGTTTCTTGTATTGAACCCACTAGCATAGAGGAAGCGCTTGAGGACTCGGATTGGGTGATGGCCATGCAAGAAGAATTGAACAACTTCACCCGCAATGAAGTTTGGGTCCTCGAAGCTCCTCCGAAAGACAAGAACATCATTGGCACAAAGTGGGTCTTTCGAAACAAGCAAGATGAACATGGGGTGGTGATACGCAACAAAGCAAGACTTGTGGCAAAAGAGTTTTCTCAAGTCGAAGGTTTGGATTTTGGTGAAACCTTTGCTCCGGTCGCAAGACTTGAAGCTATCCGCATCCTTCTTGCTTACTCTTCACATCATAACATTAAGTTATATCAAATGGATGTGAAAAATGCATTCTTAAATGGCGTTATTAACGAACTTGTTTATGTTGAGCAACCTCCCGGGTTTGAAGATCCGAGGAATCCTAACCATATTTATAGGTTGCACAAGGCACTCTATGGACTCAAACAAGCTCCAAGGGCTTGGTATGAGAGGCTTCGTGACTTCCTAATCATGCAAGGCTTCAAGATCGGGAGGGTGGACACCACGTTGTTCACAAAAGACGTCAACGGGGATCTTTTCATTTGTCAAATTTATGTTGACGATATTATCTTTGGCTCAACTAATGATTTACTAAGCCATGAGTTTGCTACCATGATGTCTAGGGAATTCGAGATGTCCATGATTGGCGAATTGACCTTCTTCCTTGGTTTTCAAGTCAAACAAATGAAGGAAGGGACATTCATCCATCAAGAAAAATATACTAAAGATATCTTGAAGAAATTCAAGATGGATGAGTGCAAGCCAATCAAGACACCCATGGCAACCAATGGGCATCTCGACTTGGATGTGGACGGTAAATCGGTTGATCAATCCCTCTATCATTCTATGATAGGGTCTTTGCTTTACCTTACCGCATCTAGGCCCGATATAATGTTTAGTGTGTGCTTGTGTGCCCGCTTTCAAGCAAACCCAAAGGAATCACACCTCTCGGCTGTGAATAGGATCCTTCGGTATCTCAAGCACACCCCAAGCATAGGCTTGTGGTACCCCAAAGGCGCTAGCTTAGATCACTTGGGATACTCGGATTCGGATTTTGCCGGAAGCCGTGTGGATCGCAAGAGTACCTCCGGGGGTTGCCACTTGCTTGGGCGTTCTCTAGTTTCTTGGTCGAGTAAGAAGCAAAATTCTGTGGCCTTGTCCACCGCGGAAGCGGAATATATAGCGGCCGGTGCATGTTATGCCCAAATCCTATATATGAAGCAAACCCTTTTGGACTTTGGTGTGAAACTAGATAGGATCCCACTCCTTTGTGACAATGAAAGTGCCGTAAAAATTGCCAAAAATCCTGTTCAACACTCTCGCACAAAGCACATTGATATTCGCCATCACTTCTTGCGTGATCACGAAGCTAAAGGAGACATATCTCTTCAAGGTGTGAGATCCGAGGAGCAATTGGCGGATATTTTCACAAAACCTTTAGACGAGAGTACTTTTGTTAGGCTAAGGAATAAGCTTAATGTATTAGATGCGGCAAACGTCATGTAAGTTGCCTTGTCATATAGAAAGATGCACACATATAGGACACTTGTCTAACCTTGTCAAGATAGTGATGAACGTGGGTCTTGCATGAGCCGGTGGTCTTTGTTTCGCTCATGGCATGAAGAATGGTTCATCATGAAGAAGCTTGCCAAGGGTTCAAACTTGACAAGATAGATTTAATTTTGTGCAATGCATGTGCCTGTCATATAGAATGCATCCTTGTCTATTTCTTGCTTTGCTTTGGCATTGCATCACGTTAGTAGTATCACAAGGGAGCAAATCACACTTCGAGAAAGATATTCATGCTAAATATGATATATCATCTCTACAAGGGTGATAAGATCAATGTTGTGCTTTCATGCCTATTGAGTCACATCCTATCGAACTTAAAGGTTTAATCTCTAAGTTCATAGGCAAAGTGGCTCATACATTTTGTTTTTGTGTTTAAACCTCGCTCAGTTCTTAATTTTCCTATGTTTATGTAAAAGCTTGCGAGCTTGTAGTATGAGTGTTTGAGGGGTGAGGCTGTCTCTCGAAAATGGTCCAAATTGGGTGTTTATGGCTTTGGCTTTGAAATTTGGATCAGAAGTAGAGTTTGTAGTTCTGCAGAAAATTTCCTTAACTACCGGTTAAACCGACGCCTGGTTTTTCACACCATCGGTTCAACCGGTGCTTAAGTCTTCGTGGCTCGGTTTCTGCTTCGCCTCTGGAACAATCTCCGCCCGTTACTCCGATGGCCATCGGTGCATCCGATGGTTGGCGGATGAACCGACGCCTAAGCATCGGTTCAACCGGTGCTCCCGCGTGGAGTAATAGCCCTTGCAGAGTCTCTGGACTTTACTCCTGTCAATGCACCGACGCCCGTCGGATGTTCCGACGCCTCAGTAACGGTTCTTCCGGTGCCCTTTGTTGACCACGCTTTCAACTCTTTCAGATCTGGTCAACATTACACCGGTAAAAACACCGATGCACATGTATCTGCACCATCGGATCTTCCGGTGCTTAGGGTTGGCGGGCCCGCTTGTTCTGTTTTCACTTAACCTTTCCACGTGTCCCACGCGTCAGCTTCACTCGGTCTTTCTTCCTCCTCGCGAAACCGCCGCCTCTACACCACCGCCCGTACGCCGCCGCCGCGCCCGTACTCTCCACTGCAAGCCGCCGCCGCTGATACTCCTCCGCGCCGCCTCCCGCGCACGCTCACACAACCGCGCGCCGCTGCTCCTGCGTCGCTGCTCCGCAGCCGCTCGCGCCGCCGTCATCCTCGTCCAGCGCCGCATGCACTGCTGCTCCTCTTGCTCCACTCCTTCCCATTGCACGAGCTTACAAGTCAAATTTGAGTTCCCTCCACCCTTGATCCGAGTGCACGCCAAGTGTTCGAGGAATTGCCACTTAGGCTGTTTTCGTCGTTTTTCATCCCCGTTTTGCAAGGGTATGGCCTACACACTCTTAAGCATGTGATGTATCTTAGTTTTCTTATCCTTGACACACATGTTCACATATGACTCTTGCCTCTCTCACACACATCTTGGCCCTTGACTCGATGTGATCTAGTTTGTTCTTTTAAAAGGTTATCCACTAGATTTCTTGTCATAAGCTCAAATCGAATTTATGTTTTGGTTCTATGTCAGATGGCTGGTGACAAGAAGGGCAAGGGTAAGATGGTTGTGCAGAAGAAGAAGAAGCGCACCCGTGAGGACCACAAGCGAGAGCAGGCTGAGGCAGTTGCAGATGCAGCAGATAGGCAGGGATCGCTCAGGATCAGGGATCCTCAGGTTCAGGGGGAGCCACAACAGCAGTTACGTCGCTCAGGACATACTCAGACAGCTCAGGCCACACCTGAGTCCCGCTCACGTCCACGGACTCGAGGTGGTGGCACACAGAGGGGAGCAGGTCATGCACCGCAGCAGCACACCGACAGTCAGACTCAGACAGGTGGTCAGGACAGCGGTGAGGAGCTGCCCGAGGTTGAGTTGTTCGATCTCAGGGGTATTCCAGGACCTAGGGTCAAGAGACTGAGATATGTGACCCCTGAGCAGTGGTTTCCCGAGCAGAGAGACGTTGGCGTTGATCGTCGCTTTTACACTCTGCTCCAGGAGTCTTTTTACCACACGTACTGCCAGTTGGATATCAAGATCAGTGAGCACAAGATGCTCCACTGGGTGGCTATGCGTGTAGCAGCAGGTGAGACTCCAGTGCTTCCTCTCTTTGAGAGATATGTTGGATTGCCTGCTCTACTCAGTGAGAGGTCCAGGTACGTTCGAGAGTGGGTTCGAGTCTTCTACGCCACTCTGCTTATTGAGGAGGACCGGCAGTTTATTGACTTCATGTTCCAAGAGAGGCACTATCGTTTGACCCGAGCACGACTGGCTACCTTTCTTGGAGTTCAGATTGCCGAGGAGCCACACTTCGTACACTATCAAGCTTATGGCAGCACGGTACCTCCTCGTCATCCTCATGAGTCTCACGTCCCGTCTGACGAGGAGATCAGTATTCTCTTTCAGCAGCCATTCCTACCTGGCACACCGAGGACTCCGGACAGGCTGACTCCCATGGCACACTCTATCCATCTAGCTTTGAGGAAGAGTCTGTTATTTCGGATTGGATACAATGAGGGGATCACAGCTCTGCAGCAGTGGCTTCTACTTTATATCATGACATGTCGTGACTTTGACCTAGTCGACTTCTTTATCTGCGAGCTAGAGGATGTGATTCTGGATGGGATGACAGTTCACCGTCGTCATCCGTTTGCTCATTGGATCTGTTGGATTCTGGCTCAGCTAAGTCAGAATGAGCATATGGATGAGCTGGAGCACTCGAGGACACACTTCAGTTTTTACTCACCAGCTACTCCTCGAGACGGTCGTCGTGGCTCGAGAGGCCAGCGCCGAGCACAGCGGGTTCTGGATGAGCGTTTCTTGGCTGAGGGCAGAGTTGCAGATGATCCGACAGCAGCCGAGGACGCTTCACTAGCAGCAGCAGAGGCCCAGCTCCCACACTACCTGATCACTGACTCAGAGGACTCGGAGGATGATGAGGATTTCATTCCCACTGTTACCGTCCCTCGAGGAGCACATGATGATGAGGCAGGATCTTCTGGTGCAGCACGAGCCCCCGCTCCTCCAGTCTCCACTGCTCAGGTCACTCAGCCCGATGCACTCGCTACCATTCTTACTCGGCTATCAAATCAGCAGGATAGATTTGCTGCAGCTCAGCTAAGCATGCAGGCCGAGCAGGCTCGTCAGCAGGAGGCCCAGACACTTGTTCTTGAGGGCATTCGGCAGCAGCAGGAGGCCATGAGGCTACAGCTACAGTAGCAGTCCCAGATACAGCAGCAGATGTTCACATTCTTCTCGGGATGCTTCGGTCAGCTGTATCGTCACACTGGACTACCTGAGCCTCAGCTTCCTACACCCCAGCAGCTCCAGTTCGACCCCACTGCTCCCCCTCCACCTGTTGGCGGATTTGTGCAGACACCCTTGTCATCTTTCCCGATGTCACCACTTCTTCAGACCGGGTTGTTTGCCAGTCCTGTTCCTACTGCTGCTCCGGCTCATGCTCCTCAGCCTAGTGTTTGGACTGCCGAGCAGCGTGCAGAGTTTCATAGACAGCAGCAGATCCTACACCAGCTCCAGCACCCCTCGGCTCAGTCTCTCACGTTCGACTCTCCTTCTCAGCCTGAGGTGCTCCGTCCGTCCGTCGTGCGCTCCACTCAGCCAGACCTGACTCCCGTCACGTCTGCTCCTCCGACGGACTCCATGGTCGTCGCCGCACCAGCTTCTACCGCTACACTAGCAACTTCTGCTGCTCCGACGACTCCGGTCGAGCAGAAGTCCTCTTCGGTCGACGACGACTGGACGGACGACGACGCCGACGACTCCGCCGCTCAGTTCTCCACCGGACCCAGCCGGAAGACCCCGCCTTCTCCAGCTTAGGGCTAGCTCGCCTTCCTTTTTGGTGCTTTGTTGCCAAAGGGAGAGATAGATAGGGGGAGTAGAGATAGGGGGAGCTTGGTGGTTTGTGGCGTGTTTGGATCTTCATGGATTTTGTGTATGGACATGTTATTTGGATATTGTGTATGCTCTGAGTTGACCTGTCCCTACATGTGCTTTATTTCGTAATGCATGCTTGTTTATCTCTTTCATTTTCTTATAGTATGTATCTCTACCTTGTGTTGTCATCAATCACCAAAAAGGGGAGATTGTAGTGCATCTAGGCCGATAGATGCTAATGGTGAGTTTCGGTGATTAATGACAACCGTATGCGACTAACGTGTGTTTTAAAGGAAAGCTCAATAACTGGATTAGTCTCATATGAAATATGAAAGGAGACCCCTCAATTCGAAACAATCATGCGTACCAAGGACTCAATTTGAAAGATTAAGGACCTTTCTAGTCTCAAGTGTCACAAGGAGTTGAAGGACACTTGTTTTAGTTAGGTTTTATAGTTTCTAGTTCTTGATCGTACTATTAAGAGGGTTTCATGAGTTAGTAGCTTGATCAAACTTGAGTTGGCCTTAGAAATCTTGCACACTCACTCAAAAACAGCAAAAGATGGTCAATAGAAGTCAATACAACTCTTGGAAGAAGAAACAATCAAAGTCACATTCGAATCCAAGTCAAAACAGCTGAATACAATGGAAAACAGCAGCACCGGTTGAACCGGTGACCTATCATCGGAGCATCCGATGCATGGCGGAAGGACCGATGCCCTGTCGGTCTATCTTCTCTGGATGAAGGCAGAAATCAAGTATGGCACCGGTTGAACCGATGGTCAAAAAATAAGCACCGGTGCAATGGAAGTTCTTTGTTCCAGAGAGCATGTTTTAGTGGAATTCAACCTCTCTTCAGCACCGGTTGAACCGACGCTTCGGAATCAAAGCACCGATACATCAGATGTACTTTGTTCCAGAGAGCATGTTTTGGTTGACTTCAACTTCTCTTCAGCACCGGTTGAACCGACGCTTCAGAATCAAAGCACCGGTGCATTGGATGTACTTTGTTCCAGAATGCTTGTTTGAGTTGATCAGTGAACCTCTTCAGCACCGGTTGATCTGATGCCCCTACGGAGCATGCACCGGTGCAATGACGCAAGCGTGGATACTGTGTCAGAACTCCAACGGCTACTTCTTTGACACAGAGAGACCGGTTGAACCGATGCCAATACTTTCTATACCGTCGGTTCTTCCGGTGGTCACGGTTTTTCTGCAGAAAACTTCCAACGGCTATGTGACCTCCTCCACTCTATATAAGGGTACCCCCTGGTTCATTTCAGTTGCCTTTGACACCTTGAAAACCTGAGGCCACCCTTGAGAAGAAGAGAAAGAGCTTTGAGCAAAAGAGAGAAGATCTAGTGCTTTGTTTGTGCTTCAACCTTGAAGATTTCATCCCAAGTGTAGCAAGTGTGCTTGAGCTAGGGCCAACTGAGTGTAGGTCAAGTGAAGGTTTAGGAGCTTGTTACTCTTGGTGTTTGGCACCACCTAGACGATCTTGGTGATCGAAGTGTTTCTCGCGGAGCTTGCCAAGGATTGTGGGAGCCCGGAGAAGAAGATTGTACGTGGCTTGAGCTCCACCACGCCGGGATGGTGAACGGAGACTCTTAGTGAGCGCCCAAGTCTCGGTGACATGGGAGGTGACAAGACTCTTAGTGAGTGTCACAACGTGGATAGGGGTGTGTGCCAACACATCGACACCACGGGAAAAAATCCGGTTGTCTCTTGCACTCTCTTTCATTTCAAGCACTTACTTTCATGCATTCTTTCATGTGCTTGACCTTAGAGATCATAGCTTAGTTCTATCTCGCTTAGTTTCATATCTTTGTTAGCTTGTGTAGTTTGCTTTGTTTAGCTGGTTGGTGAATTGAGCCTTACTAGCATTGCATAGGTTAAGGTTGTTTTATCTATCTTAGAAATTTGAAAAAGGCCCAATTCACCCCCCCCCCCTCTTGGTCCATCGATCCTTACAAGTAGATTTAAGTTACTAGGTGCATAAAGGCTAGTTGTTTTAGATTTTTCTTAACTGATGATTGAGACCATGTCTTGAAGTGAAATTTTTATGGTGATTTACTCATGTGACACTAGTATTTCTATAAAAATTTCGTGGTCAGTTCTCATGTGTAGCTATTTATTTGATTTAATCCTTGTTTAGTAGACTTTAATTATGATAAATAGTTTGTGTTGATGTTAAATCATGAAAATATTTCTGAGTGATATTTTTGAATAGTTTAGCTTGTACATGAAGTTTGAGCCCCAGTTAATGACTATAACAGGAGCTAAAAATGAATCTTGTTAATCTGATGTCTGTTTTGTTTATTTTCTCAGAATTGATTTTGGGTAGATAAAATCATGAAAAATCCACAGTAGCTAACTTATCCATGTGTAGGCCTACTGTTAAATTTTGAGCTTCTGTTTTGCTATGGTTTAGCCTATGTAATTCAATCTTGTTCTAGGTGTTATCTGAATGATTGAATTGTTATGAATAAATGGCTACATATTTTGGCATGATTTTTACAGGGTAGCCTACTATGTTCATATTCTGTTTAGGATAAGTTTTGCTAAATTTATTACTGTTTGTGCTCTGAGTTGTTTATTTATTAAACCAAACATGATTTAATTGCCATAGGAAACAACCACCACTCACTTTATGAAGTTAGTATAGCTTTCTTGTGCTGTTGATCATGATGCCTTGTGTAGTTAAATTTGTTGAGTTACTACTCTATAAACGATTGCCCATGTGTGTATTAATTTTGTTTGCTTAGCTTCACTACATCATAAGTGTGTTTATAATACTATTCTTGCATTACATATAGATACGACTGCTTTGTCGGACGGGACGTACGAGCTGATCCCGGATTTCGAAGGAGGTGATCTCGAAGCTCAAGCGAACACTACTATACTAACTAAAGCCCCGGACCAAAGTTCAGAAGAGCCTAGGGCTGAAATAGTTAGTGACTACCGAGAAGGCAAGCCCCGGACATAACCTATATTTCAAATTATTATCATTTACTGTTATTACTTGCTTCTGCATTTACAGTTCTTAGGTTTTGAATTGAAACCCTAGATGCATGATCCTAGGAACCTATGTACTGAACACTAGACTTGAGTTCGACTACTTGCTAAGCTTATAGGACCGGTAAAAGTCGAGTGATTGCCTGTCACTCGCGAGCTCTATAGGAATTGCTTGTTTACCTTTCTGTTATCAATATAAGGACGACGGACGGGGTTGTGTTCGATATCATGATCTTATGTGAGACCCTGTCTGTGTTGATGAACTTGCTAAGGTCGCGGTGTGTGGTAGCGGTGGTTAAGTTTTTGAAATTACTAGCCACATGCGGTAAATATGGTACGCGGCAAGCCTAGTAGCCGATCGGACCGGGGAGTGGATATACCTTTCACTCTCTCTTAGAGATAGGTTTTATTTATGTTTATGTTGCGCAACACCGCAGCTGCAGGGAGGAAGTTGGTGCCCTGTAGTCGGGGAGAGTGACCCTATCCACAAGCCGAAAAAAAGGTAAACGGTTGTTTGGGAACGACCCGATGGTGTTCCAGACGTGTGTGTTAGGTCTGCCTGGCCAGGTTAAGAAATTCGATTCGAATCATCTGCTTCTCACAGTTTGGGACTGCTTGATCCCTTTGCCACACAGAGTAATAAGAGCAACAATACTATGATCAATCTTGATGTTTGCCTAGAGTTCTACCATGATTGGATAGTAGTTGCTTACATAGAATGGTTAATCTACTAGAATCTTGAAAGCTAAAACTTGAAAGTAAGGATCTACTCTTTATTGCTTTTCAGCAAAAAGGAAAACCAGAGCCTCACAGAACCTTGCATAGTCTAGCTAAAGTGGGCTACGTATACCCGTTGACGGTTAAGTCTTGCTGAGTATTAGAATACTCAGCCTTGCTGTTGAAACCCTTTTTCAGGTATGAGTTTCGAGGACCAACTCACTAGTTTGTCTTGGCCCTGCTCTTTGCCTCCTGGCTGGTCCGTAGAGTGGGATACGTCTTCGGCCGGCAATGACCCTGACCAGTGATACCAGGCTTGGGCTAGCCTGGTATACTTTTACGACGTGTTGTAGCCGTCGTGTTTTATCTTCTGCTGTCTAAACTCTGAACTTATAGTTATGGCTTGTATAACTGTTTTACTAAAGTTGGTTTTGTAATAATGGTTTGAACTAGTTTCTAATCTTTACTTTGCCTGTGTTGTAAAATTGTGGTTGTAATATCTCTGGACTCGCCTTCGTGCGGGGTATGCTTGTTCGATCCAAGAACCAGTGGTTGTATCGGGACGTTACCCAACAGACCAAGAATTGTTCCGTTTGAAGTGCGTTTGAGCCGGTGTTGCCTTTATGGTGATGGCCTGCGCACTTGAGCCGGGATAATTCAGGTGGTTCTGCCATAGGTGGTATCCGAGCTACAAGCGTACACCAGAGGTGTTGGAACCTTAAAAATCAATTTCCGTATAAAATTGAAACAACAAAGAATTTCGGAAAACTACGTTGGATTCGTTAAGGGTTGTGCATAGAACGTAAAGTCCTAGGGAATTTATGGGAATTACTAGGTGGTTATTTATGTATGGTTTATGTTATCTGACTTCTAGCACTTTACATTTTGTCAAACCATACTCACAAGCAACTCTTAATTTCTGTAACGACGCACCTACGTTAAGGTAAGAAGGTAAGGATCCTCAGTCAGCTGAGGGAGACTGACCTTCCCGTCGGTGATGCGAGCCGAACGTTGCCCTCAAGCAGTGGCTTACTTGAGGTGCTCCCAATATACCAACTATTAGTTGACTATATTGGAAGTAAAGTGTACTCAGTCAGCTGAGGGAGTCTGACCTTCCCGTCGGCGATGCGAACCGAACGCTGCGCTCAAGCAGTGACCTACTTGAGCTGCTGCCAATATACCGACCTCGGTCGACTATATTGGGATTAAAGGAACTTGTGAATACGCCACTGAGTAGCGTATGTTAACGTTGGCCATACGACGGAAATTGTATGGCTGCCACTTCTATAGTAAGCGGTACTGTATGGGAACGCTTTCATGAGTGCTGGCATGAAAGGTTCAATATATATATATATATATATATATATATATATATATATATATATATATATATATATATATATATATATATGTTCTGTCAATTTTCTACAGGTACACTAACTGCGATTCGATAAGATAAGAACGGTTAGACTTTATCGGTTAGCTATATAGAGAGAGCCGTATTTATGTATGCCACCGTGCTAACCACGTAAGCCCAACGATAGTTGGCAATTGTTTATCTTGTGAGGACGGTTAGGACGTGCATGCATATTTGGTTGATGTTTGAATTGCTTCCTAGCATTTGAAATTAGTACATGAGCTTTTTAAGGAATTTCTAGTATGAATCCTCATAGATAAGTGTTAGTATGCTTAAACCATAAGTGAGTTAAATTTTGATTTTAGGAGCATGCTTGTTAAAATGCTTAGACTTTCTTGGATGAAAAAGATGGTTTTGAGTTGTGCCTTCATCCTAAGCCCCATCTTGTTGTTATAAGGATATTTTCATTCCTTAGAGTCTCAAATGATGAACCAGTACCACTTGGGGGTTTGTTACTTTCTGAAATTGGTGAAACCATGTAATTCTTTGAATCAGAATCATATTTTTTCCACATTCTTCTTAAAAAGCTTTATTTAAAAAGGTCTTTTGTAAGCTAGTAGCTTTGGATCTTATATGAACCTTACCATTGATCTTAGCTTGTTAATCAATCCAACCCTTGATCAATGCCTTGAATCTATTCCTATCAAAACTATTCCTTCATGGCTCCCTGGTTAAGCCATGATGTTTGTTAACAAAAAACCCCATCAATAGTCATTCTATTCCTCTTGGTGTTATGCCGGATCTTGCTGGCTATTTTGATATCTAAATCCTATATTTTCATTCTTGCTCAGTTAATTTTGGATAAATTAAAAAGTTTCTTGATAATACAATGCATAGTGTTGACTTTTGAATCTGTAGTAAACTTTTGAAATACAGTCCTTGATGCAATAATCATGCATCACATCATTTCATGTCATTCGTCAATGCATAGTGTTGCATCATGATTGGGAATCTGTAGACTGACTAAGGGGTATGCGTTTGAGTACCACTTCGTGGGTTGTCTTCGGTTCCTATCTTATCGTTGCTGGCGCTATTGGGTTGCCACTCTTGTTTTCTCTTGTGGTGGAGTTTAGTCATATAATCTTGATGCCGCGACGGAACCTAGACTCTCGTGTGCGCTGCAGCCACATGATTGAGTTACTAGGAGCGCGCTGGTGACTAGGTATGTGTGACGTAACTCACTGCAATCCCCTTCTATGCAACCTTATTAGTGTCCTAACTTCTGATCCTTACTCAAGGGTACAAGGCTAACGAGTTTTAGTCGCGGGAAAAATGGGTATGGTATGCACATTGCACTGTGTGCATCATCAACTCACCCTTGTGGGCATGATGCTTATGCATTTCATACATGCATCCATCAAGAGCATCATCATCGTTGCATCAGAGTGTATGCAAAATTGGGTCAGCATAGTGGCAATTACATTGTGTCATAAGCACCATTTCAATTGTGTATAAAATATTTCGTTATTGCATTGCACCATCATTGCAATCATACATCTCGAGGATGCATCATTCTCATGGTCATCGAGCATATGCATCTCGCATCATACTATTTAATTTAATCAACAGTTTGAGCAAGAATGTCCTTGAGAAAAAAAAACTCGCATTGATATCTTTTCTATCTAGATTCACCACCAGGTTGAGACCTTGATTCTTCCAGAACTTAGGTCCTCTCTTCTTTACAAAAATCTTACTATATGTTAGTACTATAATAGTCCACCGGTCCTTTCCAGCCGACTTGGATGGTGATTGTGATCTCCTGTTTTATCCACAGACTCTTGCTGCAAAGAATGAAGTCATGGAGCCTTTAGTGTGGAAAAACAATTAATTAGTTCACACAATGGCACAGTAATTCCTCTCGCTCATAATATCATACCTTGTTTCTTAAACTTTCCATAAATTCTCAATCCTTATTTACAAAGGATCATATCATCAACATCAATATTCTCTAGTGTGACTTTGTCCTGCTGGCTTGATGTGACATCCTAGATTTTAAAATACTAAGCAAGAAATATTAAACACATAATCATGCTTAATAAGCAAGAGCAATTCAAGTTAAACTTTTCTTTTGGGAAATAATATAAGTGTGTTTTTATGTATATGAAATTTTGCACATAAAATGACAGGTCAAATGAACTATAGTATTCGAGGTTTTAAACAATCTGTCGAATTTTAAACAAATATGCTTTGAAAATAATTTCTAAAATATAGCTCAAATGAACTTTTGCCCAAAACCAAAGTTATAGGTTTTCAAAAGACGAACAACTTTTGTGTTCAAAGTTTTTCGAGTTGCTACACAAAACTGGGACAAAAAGTTGATTTCCGAAGCGTATACGATAATTTCAAATGCATTCAAGTTTCAATTTTTATCTTTCAAACCAGTGTTCAAATGAAAAAGTCCCTAAAACAAAAGTTGTAGATCTCGAAATTTTAAACAACTTTGGTATTCAAGAGTTTTTCATTTGAGGCCATGTAGAAGGAGAAAAATTGAGTTTACAAACTGGAGTTTTGAACTTTGCTTTAATTACGAAATTGCCCCACCACCATCTCCTTTCTCTGTTTCACGTTCACGGCGTTGCCGTCTCGCCGCCGGCACGGCCATGCGCCGCGCCCTCGCCGCTTCCCCGTCCCTGGCTTCTCCCGAAGCGTCTCGGTCTCTCCACGCGGCGCCATCTCCCTGCACGCACGCCAAGGATGGACGCTCGACGCGCCACGGTGACGACGCGCCGAATCGTGCCATGCGCCAATTCTCCGCTCGCTTGCGCCCTCTACTGGCTCTCCTCCCTTCCATGTGCTTCGCAACCGAGTCTCCTTCCTCCCCCTCTACTCCCCTCCCTACTCCAAGCGCCAAGCCAAGCTCCCCCGGCGTCCAGAGCCGCCCGCCGCCGCCATTAGCGCCGCCCCTCTCTAGGCCGCCGCGGAGCTCACCCCTCCGGCCTCCTTTCGCCCAAACTGAGCCCGGGAATCGCTCCACGGCCTCCCCCTGAAGCTCACCGACCCGACCTCCACCGCCCTACGCCGCCGGAATGCCGCAGCCGCGGTACAGGACCGCCGCCGGCCGCCGGCGCCCGCGGACAGCCTGCCACAGGCCACCCCAGCCCCCACCGAGACCATCTACAGGTGCGGCTCGAACTCCTCTCCATTTTCCCTAACCTAGCCCCCACCTCCGGGGCCTCTCCTCACCGGAAAACGGCCGCCCGACCCTCTCCTGTTCTGTCCAGTTCCGCCAAGGACCTCCCGTGAGAAGAAACAGAAATCCAGGGGCCTAGATGCAAAAGTTCGTTTCCTTTTTCTTTTGTTTTCAAAAACAGCAAACTTGTAAATTCCATATAAAATCGTAGAAAATCAGAAAAATGCAAACTAAAATGTTTTGTAATCCTTATATCAAAACCTACAACTTTTGTTACAGTCACATGTTCATATTATGCTTCTATTTTAATCTAGGATAAAGATTAGATTAAATAGCACACAAATGTATCTCCTGTTGTAGTCATGAACTAAGGCTAGTTTTTGGACAGAGTGCTACACCCTAGATGAATAGCTTACTGTAAAAATTTGAGGAGATTTTGACAAATCTAGCTATAGGTTTCATTAGATCTTGATTTATGCCTAGGTTAAATAGAATTAAATCCACAGGGTTCTATACTAGTTCTCCTGAGCTGAAATTTTTACAACAGCCTTACCTTTGTTTCTAGATGCTATAATTTTTTTTTGGAATTTTTAGTAATGTATAACTATTCCTTTCGATTTAATCATGAATAAATTTTGTAAATAAAAAACCCTAGTTTCCTTCATTAGAAAAATCTCATAGTTTTACTAGAGCTTGAGTTTGAGTAGATGAACCTGCATGCCAAGTTTGAGAATCAATAACTTCCTACTTTGTCCTGTAAAAATAGATCTTTATCTCAGCAAAAGTTGTTTAACTTATTATTCATGTTTAATCTGCTTCATAAAAATAGCTAAAAATTTTATTGTAAGTTGGTACTTCAGTTTTGCTCCTTGCATCAAAATTTCAACCCCATGAGCTATGGGTAATTATAGTTTTGGACAAAGCATGTTATCTTTAGTTTTGTTAGAAGAAATAACTTTTGTATGTTTTGGTATATAATGAAAACCCCACTTTGATTTTATGAACTAAATTGTGTTAAATAACTACTCTATAAATGACTGCCCAAGAAATGTTAATTAAGAAGTTTCACATCCAAACTCACCTCATGTTGGACTACAACTTTATCGTGAAGGGAAAATAATAAAACCTAAATTGCGAAACAACTCGGAAATTTGCATTCATACATATGCATTGTTGCATTTCATTTAGGTACGATAGATGAATCACGTGAAGGATGTGACGTTGAAGCCGAGCCAGAAGACGGTGAATGGTGGACACATCTAGAAGATGGATGGATGGATCCCGATGTGCATGACCGAAGGAAGATGCTCGCCGAGCAGTTGTTCTCTAACTAACACTGGCCTAGTGTTAATCCCAGGCAAGCCCCGAAGCATGTCCTATCTATTTTTAAATTTATGCAACTTATTACTGTTTCTATCTACTTGCGCATTTAAGTTTACAGGAGTTGCTTGGAACCGTAGCTGCATGATCCTAGGTACCTGCTTGAACACTAGTATGTGTAGTTCGCTAGTTGGCTAGGCTAATGGTTCGGTAGAAGTCGAGTGATTTCCTGTCACTCGCGAGAACTATAGGAGTTGAATGTCTACTACATACTGCAACTATAAGGCTCACGGGCGGGGTTGTGGTACTTGTGATGCCCCGTCTGATTAGTGAAAATGGTTAAGGCCGCAGTGTGTGGTAGTGGGGGTTAAGCGTTTGAACGTACTAACCACATGCCGAGAAATATGGTAATCGGTAAGCTTAAGTACCTGATTGGCCTGGCAAGTGGACTTTACTCTCACCTTCTTTGAACGTCGTTTCTCATGCGCGCACATGCGGGTGCAAAGTCGTCGTACTCTGTAGTCGAGGACGGTGACCCTGATCCACAACCCGGAAAGAAAGGGGAAAAGTCGTGTGGGTGACTTAGTTCCCATACGTGTGTGTTAGGTCTGCCTGGCCAGGTTAACAAATTCGATTCGAATCGTCCGCTTCTCACTGTTTGGGACTGCTTAACCCTTTTGCCACATAGAGTAATAAGTGAAAGATGATGATGATGATGAATATGATTGGTTGGATGATGAAAGATAATTGTTTCCCACCATGTATGCTATTGGATAGATGCTCACATAGAATGGTTAATTTGACTAGAATTTGGAAGCTAAAACCTGAAATTAAGGATCTACTCTTTACTGCTTTTCGGCAAAACAAACCCCTCAAGCCAAAAGCCTTGCATGTCTAGATAAAGGGCTTAGTATACCCTTAGTCGGGTAAGCCTTGCTGAGTATTAGTATACTCAGCCTTGCTTGTGGCTTTGTTTTTCAGGTGGTACATTTGAGGATGTGGCTGACATCATGTACGGGCTTCATCATGACGTCTTGTTTCGTCGCTAGACTATCGTTCGTTTTCCGTCAAACTTAAACTCTGTTGTACTTTTATAAATTCAAACTTGGTTTATAATAATAATTTTGTTTCATACTCTGTATTGTAAAATTTGCGGAATGTTGTATTCTCTGGACTGCTTTGTCGATCCTGTTCAAGTGGTTTAATCGGGATTTTACCCGACAGCACTGCCGGATTACACCGTTTTAAGTGCGTGTTAACCCTGATTGTTGTTTTGATGATGGTTAGCGCGCTTAAGCCGGATTAATTTAGGCGGGGCTGCCACACTTGATGATTGGTCTGCTCCTTTTCCCTCGACAGTCTAACTTTCAGAATCTCGGGACGAGATTCCTTTTTAGGGGGGAAGGCTGTGACACCCTAGGTGTCTGCACAGTAGTTGTGTATCTATTTTATGCATCATGTGCTTGATTGCTTGAAAAAGGATCTTTTTGTAAATATAAAGGTTATATGAGTAATTATGATTTTATGCAAGGTCCTTTTTATAGTTATATTTAAATAGGATGTGAAATTATAGCTTTTGTGGAGGGTGTTTTCTGCAAAATGTAGTGTAATCATTTCATGGCAGGAAAATTTTAAATTCAACCTAAGTTTAAAGTGAAATTACCTTGAAAAAGACAAATTCCTTTGAATTCAAAATCCCTTCTATGTTTTTTTAAAATTAGCTCTTTATCCTTTGATCAAATCAATTTTTTTACAACATCAAAGTTGTAGATATTGAAAAGTTGAACAACTTTCATGTTGGGCACTTTTTCATTTGAGTTTTAATTTAAAAGTTATTGCTGTTTTACATTTGGGTCCCTGGAATTATTTGAAATTGCAAATCAGTCTAGTTTCTCCTTCATCCTGCCTGCCTCTCTGCTCTCTCTCACCGCCGGCAAAGCGGCGCTGCGCCCGCCGCTCTGGGCCACCCCCGAGCCACCTCTTGCTCGCGCTGGCTTCCACGCGTCGCACAGAAGCTCCCCACCGCCCTCTACCCCTCGCGCTATGCCCTCCCCGCCTCGCCACGCCGCCCAGAACCGCCCGCGGCCGCCACCTCGACGCCGCCGTGGAGGGCTCGGGATAGAGCTCACCGCTCTTCCCTCTCGCGCACAGAAGCACTACATATACCCCCGCAAGCTAATCCTTTCATCCTTTTTTGCTTTTCCCCCACCCCGCTCGCCCAGAACACCACCGCCGCCCGCCATTGCCACCAGAGCTTTGAGCTCGCCGTGGACCCATTGCTTCAGTACCACTCCGCCCCTCCCAACCTCCCAGTTAGCTTTGCCTTGCTCTCACGAAGCTCACAAGCCCTTTCTCCCCGCCAATCCCTCGCCGCCCCAGACATCCTCCGACCCTTTTTACCCCCTAGATAGCTTCACCGGGACGCCGTGAAGCTTTTCCCCCACTTGTCGTCGTCGGTCCCCCACCGGAGCACTGCCGTCGATGAGCCACCCCTCCGCCGTGCCTTGTTCCTCACCGGTGAACCCCTGCCGGTCCTCAATCCATCCCTTCAAGCCCACCAGCAGGTAGCTCCTGAGCCGCTCTACCTTCCTAGCCCCTCTGGCTCGCCGCCGGCGACTCACGTCGCCGGGAATCGGCTGGCCTTCCTCTCCCCTATTCTTCTTTCCCTTGACCCAGGGACCTCGGGTGAAAAGAAACAAAAACCCAGGGGTTATTTGAATAGTCATAGACTCAAGTGAATAGTGTCTTTAGGGACTCCATTGTAATTTTTGCTCTAAACTTTGAAATTCTATAGAAATTCATAGGAAATTCAGAAAAAGGCAAATCTTGATGTTTTGGAATCCTTGAGAGTAGCTCTATTCAGTAGAGTCATAATATGTTATGCATTAGTTGAAACTTTATGCTGTAAAAGTAGATTTAAGTTACTAGGTGCATAAAGGCTAGTTGTTTTAGCTTTTTCTTAACTGATGATTGAGACCATGTCTTGCAGTGAAATTTTTATTGTGATTTACTCATTTTACACTAGTATTTAAATAAAAATTTCGTGGTCATTTCTCATGTGTAGCTATTTATTTGATTTAATCCTTGTTTAGTAGACTTTAATTATGATAAATAGTTTGTGTTGATGTTAAATAATGAAAATATTTTTGAGTAATATTTTTGAATAGTTTAGCTTGTACATGAAGTTTGAGCCCCAGTTAATGACTATAATAGGAGCTAAAAATGAATCTTATTAATCTGATGTATGTTTTGTTTATTTTCTCAGAATTGATTCTGGGTAGATAAAATCATGAAAAATCTACAGTAGCTAATTTATCCATGTGTAGGCCTACTTTTAAATTTTGAGCTTCTGTTTTGCTATGGTTTATCCTATGTAATTCAATCTTGTTATAGGTGTTATCTGAATGATTGAATTGTTATGAATAAATGGCTACATATTTTGGCATGATTTTTACAGGGTAGCCTACTGTGTTCATATTCTATTTAGCATAAGTTTTGCTAAATTTATTACTGTTTGTGCTCTGAGTTTTTATTTATTAAACCAAACATGATTTAATTGCCATAGGAAACAACCACCACTCACTTTATGAAGTTAGTATAGCTTTCTTGTGCTGTTGATCATGATGCCTTGTTTAGTTAAATTTGTTGAGTTACTACTCTATAAGCGATTGCCCATGTGTGTATTAATTTTGTTTGCTTAGCTTCACTACATCGTAAGTGTGTTTATAATACTGTTCTTGCATTACATATAGATACGACTGCTTTGTCGAACGGGACGTACGAGCTGATCCCGGATTTCGAAGGAGGTGATCTCGAAGCTCAAGCGAACACTACTATACTAACTGAAGCCCAAGACCAAAGTTCGGAAGAGCCTAGGGCTGAAATAGTTAGTGACTACTGAGAAGGCAAGCCCCGGACATAACCTATATTTCAAATTATTATCATTTACTGTTATTACTTGCTTCTGCATTTACAGTTCTTAGGTTTTGAATTGAAACCCTAGATGCATGATCCTAGGAACCTATGTACTGAACACTAGACTTGAGTTCAACTACTTGCTAAGCTTATAGGACCGGTAAAAGTCGAGTGATTGCCTGTCACTCGCGAGCTCTATAGGAATTGCTTGTTTACCTTTCTGTTATCAATATAAGGACGACGGACGGGGTTGTGTTCGATATCATGACCTTATGTGAAACCCTGTCTGTGTTGATGAACTTGCTAAGGTCGCGGTGTGTGGTAGCGGTGGTTAAGTTTTTGAAATTACTAGCCACGTGCCGTAAATATGGTACGCGGCAAGCCTAGTAGCCGATCGGACCGGGGAGTGGATATACCTTTCACTCTCTCTTAGAGATAGGTTTTATTTATGTTTATGTTGCACAACACCGCGGCTGCAGGGAGGAAGTTGGTGCCCTGTAGTCGGGGAGAGTGACCCTATCCACAAGCCGAAAAAAGGTAAACGGTTGTTTGGGAACGACCCGATGGTGTTCCAGACGTGTGTGTTAGGTCTGCCTGGCCAGGTTAAGAAATTCGATTCGAATCATCTGCTTCTCACAGTTTGGGACTGCTTGATCCCTTTGCCACACAGAGTAATAAGAGCAACAATACTATGATCAATCTTGATGTTTGCCTAGAGTTCTGCCATGATTGGATAGTAGTTGCTTACATAGAATGGTTAATCTACTAGAATCTTGAAAGCTAAAACTTGAAAGTAAGGATCTACTCTTTATTGCTTTTTAGCAAAAAGGAAAACCAGAGCCTCACAGAACCTTGCATAGTCTCGCTAAAGTGGGCTACGTATACCCGTTGACGGTTAAGTCTTGCTGAGTATTAGAATACTCAGCCTTGCTGTTGAAACCCTTTTTCAGGTATGAGTTTCGAGGACCAACTCGCTAGTTTGTCTTGGCCCTGCTCTTTGCCTCCTGGCTGGTCCATAGAGTGGGATACGTCTTCGGCCGGCAATGACCCTGACGAGTGATACCAGGCTTGGGCTAGCCTGGTATACTTTTACAACGTGTTGTAGCCGTCGTGTTTTATCTTCTGCTGTCTAAACTCTGAACTTATAGTTATGGCTTGTATAACTATTTTACTAAAGTTGGTTTTGTAATAATGGTTTGAACTAGTTTCTAATCTTTACTTTGCCTGTGTTGTAAAATTGTGGTTGTAATATCTCTGGACTCGCCTTCGTGCGGGGTATGCTTGTTCGATCCAAGAACCGGTGGTTGTATCGGGACGTTACCCGACAGACCAAGAATTGTTCCGTTTGAAGTGCGTTTGAGCCGATGTTGCCTTTATGGTGATGGCCTGCGCACTTGAGCCGGGATAATTCAGGTGGTTCTGCCACAGAAGGGCGGCGCCCTAGTGTGCCTCTGGGCCGGCGGCGCCCTGCTATTCAGTCGACCGAGTGGTAGGGCAATGGATTGAGACATACAGGTGATGATCAAGCGCAACGATGGGGGGAAGGGTAATGCATGCCATACGGAAAAGTAAAAGGAATACGTACCCTGCTGGTAGGCCCAAGGTGTTCAAAGACATATGAGAGTAGCATATCTCCAATATTAGAAGTTGTAATTGCGTTTCTCATACTCTTAAGAGTTGCAATGGTATGGTTCCAATTAACCTTTTTTTTTGCAAAACTGGCCTCAGCCGCCGGCCCATCCGGCGGAAAATACATATCGCTGAATGAACCGGTGGTAAGTCGGCTGGGCTGGGCTGGGCTAGGTGACAGCCCATACGTCATTCGGGGGTAAGATGCTTCCACCGGATGAACCGGTGGTACGCCTTATCGCTATGCTACAGCCGCTATAGTCGTGTTGTAGCACCGCTACATGATGATACAATCAACTACAGCAGTATATCACCGTTTCAACCGGCGATAGGCATATTTGGTTGTGCTGAAAATAGACAGCGGACAGTCCTCTACACAAGTTGACGGACGGTCCTCTACACAAGTTGACGGACGGTCCATCGGTTTGGATGTCTGAACATCATTACAGATTTACAGGTGGTTCGGACGTCCGAAAATATTAGAAAATATTAAGAGATGGTTTGGATGTCCGAATGTCATATTGTAACGAACGATTAGCGAAATAATGAAACTGTGTGCCGACTGTACTCCATGCCTAGGAAGCCAGCGCTGGTCTATCAGCATCGTCAACATGGGCACACGTCCCCGAAACGTCCCTAGGTTGATCCCACTGATGGCAGACATGTAGGAACAGTGCCGATTGTCGACAAGAGCGTCCAACAACGCCGGTGTGGCGTTTCCCTCACGCGCCATACCTTTCAAATTCGAATTATTCAAAAATAATGCATAACAGAATTAAGTAATAAATGAAACATAACTAATTAAACAAAATAAATACAGAATATAACTTAATAAAGTAGTAGATAAACCATAACTGATTAAACAAATAAATGAATCAGAATAAAATAAATAATACATAGCAGAATTAACAAAAAAATGAAACAAAATAGAATAAAACAAATACACGATATAACTTAATAAAGCAATAAATAAACCATAACTCATTAAACAAGTAATTGAATCCCAACGTAATTAAATAATGCATAACAGAATTAAGTAATAAATGAAACATACCAGAATAAAATTAAAAAACAAGCATAACTTAATAGTTGGGTATTTAATAGTTGTTAAAATTATGTAATTTTGAATATAAGATTCAGTCACTCATTACAAAACATGTTCATATGAGAACACGATATTAGCCGCTCACTTAATAGTTCTTAACATTACATAATTTAATTACACATAGTTCGGTATTGAATGACACACACGAGAATGGTCATCCATCACACAAGGCCATCATTGTTAACATGTTGGCCACGATGACCTGTAGGCTGCGTCGGAGGATTTGGAGCACCACGGGCTCACCTCATTTGTGTGTTGACGACCAAATTAGCACCAAGACAGATTAGGTTGAACAAGCTGATCCGATCGGTATTCCCAGGCGATCTGACCGGTCTAGGAGCGGACCGTCCGGTATCCACAGGCGGACCGTCCGCGCGTAAGGATGTTTGGATCTCCGAATGTTCTGGCCTAGTCCCAGCGAAGGCGCGGACTGTCCGGTGTCCTAGGGCGGACCGTCCGTGCGTCAAGATCTTCGGACCCCTGAACGTTCTGGCTTAGTCCCAGCGAAGGCCCGGACAGTCTGGTGTCTGAGGGCGGACCATCCACTCATCAGGATGTAAGGGTCTCCGAACATTCTGGCCTAGTCCTAGTAAAGGCGCGGATTGTCCGGTGTCCGAGGGTGCACAATCCGCAAGTCAGGATGTTCGGGCCTCCGAAACATTTTGGCCTAGTCCCAACGAAGGCGCGGACTGTCCGGTATCCGAGGGTGTACCATCCACAAGTCAGGATGTTCGGGCCTCCAAACATTCTGTCCTAGTCCCAGCAACCAAAGGCATGGACTATCCGGTGTCTGTGAGTGGACTGTCCGCTAGTCAGGATGTTTAGACCTCCAAACGTTCTGGCCTATTTCAGAAATCCAAAGCCGTGGACCATGCGGTGTCTACAAGCGTGCCGTCCGAAAGTCATGATGTTCGGACCTCCGAACGTTCTTGCCCATTCCCAAAGTGACCGTCTGGTGCCCACAAGCGGACCGTCCGCTTACAACCGGTAGGCTCGACCGATCAGACCAATCCATTCAAGACTCCGAATACAATTAAAGATTTTTTTTGTAAATTTAGATCTGTAAAAGTATTTCTTTTCTTGGAGGGCAAGACCTTCCCACCTTATAAATGCAAAGGGCCACGACCAATTGAAAGGATCCAATCGATTAAACTCAAATCAATACACTTTATTTATTGTTTTTATCTTTTCTTCCAAACCCTAGCTCTTCCAACCCCATATTTGTTATTCTTCCTTCATCTCGACGACGTCTAAAGGTGTTCTAGGTGGCCTGCTGACCATAAAACAACCCTCCCGGGCGAGTGTTCGTCGGACTTTGCTGGTCTACCCGGACAACCGATCTGACTGCCACTACTACAATTTTGGATTTTGCGAGGCACTTAAAATGGCCTCTGAGGTGTTCATATTGGCCGAACGCCTCTGTTAATATCCATCATTAACAGAGGCGGTCACTTCCTATTGACTGAGGCGGTTACTAAATCCGCCTCAGAAAATCGATTAACAGAGGCGTTCAACTTTAACGTGACCACCTCTGTTAATACCCCCATTAACAGAGGCGGTTATTTGTAAAATGTCCACCTCAGTTAAACAACCCAGCCCGCTCAGGACCAACTCGGCCCGATAGAGGGCTCCATATATATATATATATATATATATATATATATATATATATATATATATATATATATATATATATATATATATATATATATATATATATATATATATATATATATATATATATATATATGCACACTTAGCAATTTAGGGTTTCATTTCTCTTCTCCCCTCCCAATCTCTCCTCACGCTCGGCGGCCGGCCAACCCTCCGTCTCCCATGCCGGTGCCCCTCCTCCTCTCGACCGGACGGTGCGGCCGGGCGGCGTAAGGGCTCCAGATCCGTCCTCCCGCCCCCTCCTCGACCGCGGCGGCGCGCCACCTGCTCGACCGGACGGCGCGGCCGGGCGGCGCTCCTCCTCCTCGACCGGACGGCGTGGCTGGGCGGCGCACGGGCTCCAGATCCGCCCCCCGGCCCCCTCCTTGACCGCGGCGGCGCGCCACTTCCTCGACCGGGAAGCGCGGCTGGGCGGCGCCCCTCCTCCTCGACCGGACGGCGCGGCCTGGCAGTGCTCGGGCTCCTGGGCGGCGCGGCGTCCAGGCCGAGTGGCGCGTCGGGATCCAGTGCTCCGGCGCGTGGGCCGGGGCGGCGGCCGCGCTCAGCAGGCGGCGGCGGCGGCGGTCCCGGCTGAGCAGCGTGTCGGGATCCGGTGCTCCGGCGCGCGGGCCGGGGATGGCGTCCGCGCGCGAGCGGCGGTGCTCAGATGGGCTCGGCGGGCCCAGATGGGCTCGGGGGCTCTATTGTTTTTTATTTTTTATTTGATTAACAGAAGTGTGCACAAATATTCCTCTGAAAATATTGTATTTACACTGACTATAGCTCTGAGGCTTTTCCAAAAAACACCTCTGAAAATAAAAAATGCACGCCTCTGAAAATAAAAAAATGTAGTAGTGTACCTTGTGTAGGAGGCGCTGCAGCAAGCTCCTCCTTGCACCGCACGTGCTAGTGCAATCATGTGAAGGCCCAGAAAAGGTGTAAACACAATTTTGATGACTCCGCTGGGAACCAAAGATCTTGGAGACCAATCTAGTCTACCCTAAAGAAGAGGAGCTCCACTACTGAGCTTGACAAGGACAACATCATCGAAGCGATGGTCGATTATCTTCCTGAAGACATTCGCCAGATGCTGGAGGAGCACAAGAAGAAGTGTGATGAAGAAGATTTGAAGGCAGAGCTTGCAAGCATCAAAGTCGATCGATGGGGCAAAGTCACCAAGATCAAGGAGATCGACTTTGCTTCTTCAGATGCATCTACCGAGGTAACATTCAATGTGAGTGACTCATCTTCTAGTGTTACTCTCGAAAAAGTTAAGACATTATTAGCTGAGCGGGATGTTCATTGGGTTAATTGGCTTAGCTCTGAACAAAGAGTAGCTGCTGGTAAAAAAAATAGAGGTAGCCAATGAATCCTCATCTGTTTCTACTATTGCTACTTCTGAAGTTCACGTTTCTCAACCACCGGCAGCATCACATGTGCGTCAACCACAGTATGAAATGCCAATGCATTATTTTAGTAGTCAAACAGTAACACCCACCAATGTAACAAGGGGCTCAACCTACATACACTTACCCTATTATGAGCATCCCTAGTTCGGCCAACCTTAGCCGAACGAATGAACTTGCTATACCTCCGCACACACACCTGTACCTCCAGGGAGTACTATAGAGCCTATCGGTCATATTTCAGATGAGATGTTTGATCGATATGTGCAACGATGGTAGAATCGGCAGAGACTGGTCGGCCCGACTCCTCAGTCCGGTTAGACCGGTTCAACCCAATCGGTCCGATCGGTTCCAGCAACAGGTCTGACCGGTCCTTACAGCCATGCTGCTCCAAACCAGCACGATGTATCGACATCCACACATTCAAATTCTTCAAGTAATTTTGATAAAATACTTGCTGAGTATAAGAATGATTTGGCAAATTTGCTTAGAGAAAATCATGGAGTGGATGTTAAAGGTAAAACTCGTGCATATCAAAAAACTGTATCCTACTTCTTTTGATTTGATTTCATATCCGGCTTGTTTTAGGTTGCCTGAGTTTGTTAAATTCAGTAGGGAAGATAATAAAAGTATTTTTGAGCATATTAGTTAATATCTTACCCAATTAGGAGAAGCTGGTTCTATAAGCGAATTGAAAGTGCGCTTATTTTCTTTATCTTAACTGGAGTCATTTTTTCATAGTTTTCATCATCGGCACCTAATTCCATTAGCTCATGGGAACAATTGGAGAAAAAAATTGTTCCAGGTTCCTGACAAATGGTGACTCTTCAGCTCTAGAAAGTTTGATTTTTTTTAATGCGATTCTAGAGGATAGGCACGTGCGACACGCACGTGATACAATGAAGAAAAAAATCGTAGACAATCCCACTTTCTAAATTAACCTGATATTAATAAATCAAGAACCGCCCCGGTCGCCCACTGGCTCCCCTTGGCCCGTCTCTCGTCCTAGCCTAGGGGCGAAGGCGAAGCTATGTGTAGTTCTCGGAGTCGGCCGACCCGACGACCTCACGATAATTTCCTGTATCATGTATTTTTTTACCAGTTACGACCCCGGTAAAATATTCACTTGACTCTGGCAGTCTAGCTTGTCCTTGTCGTCTTCTATCAGGCAGCAGTATGCAGGCTGCCAAAGCTCAGTAGACACTTCGTTTACGTGGAGGCTAGCACGCTAATAGGCAGGCTAGACGATCTCCAAGAGTTTGGCATATTGGATTTGCAGCCTTTAATTTTTGTATAAAAAAAAGATAAAAACACGTCTTCAATAATTTGACATCCTACCTACCATCTTTTGCCAAATTACTAAAAAATGTGCTCCACGCGCATATTTGAGCGCTGTGCTTCATCGCACATCCAGCGCGCATTCTCCCTCACCCGCGCGCTGTGGCCCCTGCGGCGAACCCGACGGCCGTGGATGCAGGGCCAGGTGCGAAGCGAGCGACGCGGTAGGGAGTGCCGGAGGCAGGGCGAGGTGGCACGCAGGGTGCCGGGAGGCCGAGAGGGCGAGAGGGGCGTCGATGCTCCTGGACCCGGTCAGTCAGCAGGGAAGGAACCGGTTTTTTTCCTCTTTCTTTTTCACAGGAAGCTGGGAGGGGCAAACGACAAAGCTGAATAGGCGAACAGTATAAGAGCATCTCCAACAGTTTATGTAAATTCCATCCTCTATAATCACATTTACATAACCATTTAGCCAAGATTCACCCTCCAAATTGAAGTCAATTCCAAGAGCTTATCCATCCCCCACTCCTCCATTCCATCCCCTCCTCCCGCTGACCCACTGACAAGTGGGCCCGCTCCGTCACCATCTCCATACCGGAGCCACGACCATGGAGGACGAAGCCCGCCGGCGCCGGCGCCGCCGCGTCCCCGCCGCCCTGCGCCCTGCCTCCCAGCCACCCAACGTCCTGCGCCTCCACGCAGCCCGCCGCCTCCCTTGCTTTGGTGCCGCACGGAGGGGGCGGCTGAGGGGTCCGAGCGGGAGCAGCGGGGAGCAGCTTCACGCACGGCCCGGCGGGGAGGTGCTTCGGCGGCGGCCTAGCAGGGAGGAGCTCGGCGGTGGGGAGGTGCTTCGGCGGCGGCCTGGCGGGGAGGAGCTCGGCGGCGGCCCGGCGGGGAGGAGCTCAGCGGTGGGGAGGAGCCTCGGCGGCAGCCCGGCGGGGAGGAGCCCGGCGGCGCGGTGGAGGAGGCCCGGAGTCGTGCGCGGGGGGAGAGGATTCGCGATTGTCGGGCATTTGCCGAACGGGAGCAGTCCTCCATCTTTGGAGGATGGCGACGCCCATATGCAAAACGAGATAGAGAAGGGGGGCGGATGGAGAAGCCGTTGGAAAGGAGTTTTTGTCCCATTTTCCATCTCCTTCTCTTTTTTTACAGATAGAAGATGGGATAAAGAGGCTGTTGGAGATGCTCTAACAGTAGCAGACCGCCATACCTCTACGGCTGAATATTTTTTTTAGATAGATAGCACATAAGATTCGCACGGGACCGACAAATCTTGTAAAAAATATAAGTAAAAAAATAAGACTTTCGGGTTCAACTGCTTATTTTGTCAAATCAATTATGCCAAACTATCGAAGAGATGTTTTTTTTTACTTAGCATAAAATTTAACAAATTGTTAGAGATGCTCTAAGAAGTTACCTTGCCCTTTGCAGTTTGCATAACAATAATCATACGTGTCGATTCCTGTGACTGGACGACTGGACTCTAGAGGTTGCTGTTGCAACGATTTGTGCCTGCCAACAAATCAGGGAAGTGTCGATGGGTAGAATATATACTGTGATGAGAAAAATAAATCATTTTAGGCATAAACATTTTCTAAATGCCAATTTTTATAGATCTGCACCCTTTTCACCTCCCTTGACTCTTACACATAGATCCTGCGCGAGGGGTACAGCAGACCCGATATGGGTGAGAAAAATTTTCAGTTGTTTTTTATATTTATAGTATAGAAAAACAGATGCGAACTTTCTTGGTTACCTAAAAATTAAAATGAATATCTCATAAAATTCCAAAACTTTTACAACAACTTACAAAAATACAACACCACTCCATAACAACAGAGAAGAATTCCAAGGTGCAAAATCGATGATAGTTTACTGTTACATTGAAAAGCTCACTGTGTCTTCGTCTTTACTTTTAGAAAAGCAAGACTTCTCCATTCTCCCCATAGCTTAATTAAAGATTTTGCCGGGTAGATATGACACCAACGATTAGAAATTGTTTAGCGAAGGTCGTATCTAACAGAAGCGGAAATCTTCCATAAGGAAGCCCAATTAGAAATTGACATTCCCTTATCATAACCACATAGACACAGTCCGAGACAACCAAAAGTAGTGAATTCTGCCCCCGTGATGTGTAAGCATAAATAGTTCTTATAGTTTACCTGGATAAGGCTAAGCAATTGCAGCAGTTAGGTTCTTTATTTCTTTGAGACAGCTGTCAAGAGCTTTACGTCGTCCTCAGTGTCTCAGAAATCTGCTGCCTACAAAGTGAGGAAAAGTTTCCTTCAAATTATCAAATAAGTGTATCCCTCCGTCCTAAATACAAATTATTCTACAAATTTAAGGATAAATTAAGAAGAAGATAAAATAACCATATTTGCATCTATTTATACCCATATTTGATGGTAATAAATTTTTTATATATATGTGATTTTTAAATAGAGAAAAATAATTTATTTTTAAATAAATTTTGAATTCTAGAATGATTTGTGGAGGATGTAGTTAAATTAACGCATTTTTTTAAATCCGCACGTGCGTGGATGCCACCCGCCGCTCGCAATCGAAGACTGTTGGCGTCATCCGTACGCCACCGCCGTTCCTCCTCCACCGCCATGCCGCCGCCATTATTATACATCTTAAATACTGTTCCTCGGGCCCTAATTCTCAAATCTCACGCTAAACAAATCCTCCTTCAATTGCGCTCAGGCTCTCACGCAATCTCGACGCAACAAGCGATGCTCTGCCTCTCCCCCGCCGCACCGCTCCAACCTGCAGATCCGGCGTCGCAGCAGCTGAGCTCCCGCACCACTTTGTCGTGATCGACTTCGAGGCGACCTGCGAAAAGAATTGCAAGATCTACCCGCAGGAAATCATCGAATTTCCTGCGGTCCTCGTCGACGCCGCCACCGGCGGCCTCGTCGCCTCCTTCCGGACCTACGTGAAGCCGCGCCACCACCCGCGCCAGACCGCGTTCTGCTCTGAGCTGACGGGAATCCAGCAGGAGCAGGTCGACGGCGGCGTAGATCTCGCGACGGCGCTGGCCATGCACGACGCGTGGCTGGCGGCGGCGGGCGCAGCCAAGAACCGCCTCGCCGTCGTTACCTGGGGCGATTGGGATTGCCATACAATGCTAGAGTCAGAATGCCGCTTCAAGGGACTCGCAAAGCCTGCTTATTTCGACAGATGGATCAACCTTCGCATCCCCTTCGAGGCCGCGTTCGGCGCTGGGCGGCGCAACCTTCAGGAGGCGGTCAGGGAGGCGGGTCTGAAGTGGAGCGGCCGCCTCCACTGCGGGCTCGACGATGCGCGGAATACAGCGTTCCTCCTCGCCGAGCTGATGCGGCGGGGTGTCCCCATCTCCATTACCGGCTCTCTGGTGCCGCCACCGCCACCGGAGCCTGAGCTACAACTTCAGCAGCAACTCTCGCCAGCGAATCACAATTTCCGCTGGTGCGTCGGTGGCGCTGCTGCTACTGACTGCTGCTGCTATTGCGGCGTGGCCGTCAGAGGCGACGTGGTGACGACGCCGGGCCCAATGCAAGGGCGCTACTTCTTCAGCTGCGGGAACTGGACACCGCTGGGGCCAATGTGCCCATTCTTTCTCTGGGCGGCTTGATTGCCAGCCGTCCAGACTCCACGGGAGCGTCGTCAATAAGGTCAGTTAGCTAATCACTTCTACTGAATTCGTAGAGTCCATGTTTACTATGCTTACTTAGTGTTCAGGTAGGAGTTCTCTTTTCTCTGAACTCTGTGAATCTGTTAGAATTCTAGACTTTCCGTAGTAGGGTCTCTGGGGTCTTGGGGAACGGATGTTGTTGAGGAGGTGCCTTGAAAGCTTGGTGTTAAACGTTTGATTGATGAACTTTTTGGCTGCGTGTGATTTGATGTTTTGTCATCCAATTCTGATGTGGTAGATTTGATCTGATTTGGGCCAGAATGACTGGATTTGCTCGATAAATTTGGTGATTGGAGTGTTAGCCCTCTTGTTCGATCGGTGAAAGTTTTGGCTTTCCATCCTATGGTGACCCTCTGTTATGCACTGAGATTTTTTTTTTTGCGGATGAGTTTGTTTACCTCACACAGTTCCCAAAGAGCATTATTAGATTGACATTGTTCTTTGTTCGTCGCGGGTACATGATTGGGTGCCACTGTATATTGTTTTGGCTATAGGTTATACCCAAACCCAACCGATTTCTGTTGATTTGACACTCAGGGAATGGTTGATTTCATAAGTCTTTAGGGATAATTGGATTATGTGAATCGTACAATATGTTGTTTGAATGTTGGAACTTGTCTATCTCATCCAGTTGCTCACAGGGTCTGTAGTTCCAACTTTTAGGCTCCCACTGTGAAGCACTATCCAGTGCCTCTATTTAGTTTTTCTCTCTCAATTGCTGCCTTAGTGGGTTGGTTATAATAAGTTAGCTACTTTTATTACCGTGAAATTTAACATATGCTAATAAAGTAGCTACTTATATTACCGTGAAATTTAACATATGCTTCTTCACAGGCTATGCCTAATGCATTTGCTGTATCATGAGATTTTTTATACTGGTTCACTAAAATTCATTGCCTGCAAGTATCTGTATTCATCTTCTTCTACACTGTGACCACTATTCAGCCCAGCTTGCCTGATAGTGATAGAAAATACACCTATTAGCTGTGTTCTGTACTTAACCAAATAGAAAAAAAATTGAAAAGGTAAAAAAAACTTTTGGCCATGTTACATCTCTAAAATGCATGGCTTCCGGTGTTAGTTTCATGGCTTTTACAGTGCCAGTTCTTGTGTATATTGCACTCATATTTTGTGACCGAATTAATCTTTTTATTGTTATCCTTGTAGCATCTTTATTCCACACAATGCACGTACTAATGTTCAACCTTTTGTTTTCCTCAGGAAATGTTGCCGCCGCAGGCTGATGTCATAATCTTTTTCCTACAGATAAGTTTCTTTCCTGTTTTTTTATCTGCACTCATGTAGAATATATTTTTTATTTTACTGAGTTTTCTGGTCTAAGAGTCATCTCTTCTGCAGCGGACTTGATGGTGCTCGCACAGACTTAGGCAGCAGAAATGGAGATCTGTACATCATCACTTCGGCATCAGACATGATGGCCAATTTTCATACCACCAAAAGACTTCGGCAGCAGAAAAGGAGACTTGATCAAGCTCTGGTGTCCAGATAGAATTTGCTTTGTGGTTTGCTAGAGGGGGTCAGACAGCTAGAGTTGGCTTGTTAGGAGTTTTATTTACTCAATGTTAGTTGGGAGTTGTAGCTTGTCTTATAAATATGAAATCCGTGTAATTGGAAGATCAAGTAATGAAATCAATCTAGTTTCCCCTATCCCTTCTCTTGTGTAGATGTGTATATGAGATGATTCTTTGTCAAAGCTACTTTTTCTATTTGGCTGCAAGTATATTATAGATGATACATGGTCTGCAAATGTTTCACTTGATAGCAAACATGTCGTTTTTTTACTTTTGCACAATTTCTTTTTTTTTTGACAACCTGTCTTCAGAATCAGATCCTTGTGCCGTGCAACCATCTGCCGCAGAAACTTTTAGCACCTTATTTCCAGCCTGAAAATCTCTCTTTCTTGTTTCATTTGAACGTTAGCTACCCGTTTGAACGTTAGCTGGTGGACTGTCTACCCTCACAGCCCAGACCGTCTGCCGATCAAGATGTCCCAACGGCGAACGGTAACTAGAGATGTTCAAATTTAAAGCATGTTTATATTTGTTCTGATTGGGAAAATAAATACTTCTACTACTTTGCCATAGCGATATAATTCTATGTCGAATTTGTATTCCGAGCTGGAATCTGATTACACCGACCGAGGAACAGATATAATAGTTGGGCCGGCCCAACAAGGTTAGAATAGTCAGAAGCGAAGAGCTGTATATCATCAAGCCCAGACTCAAGGGCGTAAGGCCTTTCTTCCCCGCAAAGAAAGAAACGAGCAGCAGCAGCGGAACGAGAGCGAAGCAGCAGCAGCGACGATGGCGAGCGGCGGCATGAAGAGGGAGATCAGCGAGACCCACGACGCCCTCCGCTTCGGCATCAACGCCGGCGTCAAGGCCGACCTCGCTCCGCCGCACCCGCTCCAGTCCACCATCCAGTCGGTACGAACCCACCTCTCTCCTCTGTTTTCCTTTACTTTTCCGTGCCGTCGAAACCCTAACGCTGAGTCTCGGTGTCTGGGGGCACGCGCTCCCTCACAGGAGGCCAAATTCTGGGCGGACAAGAAAAAGTTCGGGACGGAGGCCATCTACGGATCCGCCTTCAACATCCGCAAGGATCTCGATGCCCAAATCCTCTCCAGGTCCTTCAATGCCCCTTGCAGTTTCCCCCGAATATTTTTTGTTACCTCCATCAATTCTTTCGAGCTTCGAGTTTGTAGTAGGTGATGCGAGCATTAGAAAAGTGTATAGTGGTTTCGAGTCTGTCTGCTAGAATTAACCGTGCCAATGGAAGTTTGGGTGACTAAGTGCAGAGGTTCCTTGTTTATAAGTCAGGCTTGTCTACATGGTTTTGACATCTGACTAGAAGGCTGTTAACATTTTGCATATCTGTGATTCCATTGCCCTTGTTGGGTGCTGTATCCTTGATGCTAATGCAGGGTTGATTGTACCTAAAATTTGGTTGTTTGTGTATATATCAGTCAATAGTGGAATGATTTTAATTTTTTTATTGTGGCAGTGTGGATGCCCTGTTTGTCAATGTTGAAGCTCCATCCTGCTAACAGCTGATTAGCAATTTTCTTTTGTTTTTGCCTGCTTCACTGCTTGGCTGCTTGTATTGCTGAACTTGTTTTACTGCATGCTTGGGCATCGTCTAAAATTGTTTTTCCCCTATGCATCTAAAAGCCTTAGTGTATTAATGTAAGTAATGTTATTAAATTCTTATATCAATTTTGAGGCTTTCCGATAGACTTAGTTTGGTATGCACTGCTTTTTGACATATAAAATACGCACGATTCTGATATCACATTTGGTTTGCTATTTGTCTCTGAATGGATCATTGGAAATGCCTGGACCTGGACCTTTCTATACTTAATTGGGCAATCGTATCTGAACATTTTTCTCATCTGTCCCTTAACCCCTGTTTTAAAAAACGTTTTAAAACTACGTTTAATCTTGATTAAACTCTAAACTTTGGCCTAGCATTGCGTTTAATCACAGTGTCGTTTAATCACAAAAGACGTTTAATCTACGTTTAACCACAAAAATCTCTAAACCATAGGCTAGCGTTCACCTAGCGTCTAGCGTTTTTTAAAACCTTGCCCTTAACACCAATGATTCGTTGACAAAAAAGGAATGAAGCATGATATAGGAGGAAACCTTTTATTTTGTTTATGCAGGTGTCCTTCCAATGATATTATGCATATCTTTAGTTTTTTTTATCTTATATTTTTTTTTTATGATTGGCATGCGCTGATGGACATCTGTGATGACAGGTTCCAAAGGCCCCCTGGTGCTTTGCCATCATCTATGCTTGGATATGAGGCACTGACAGGTTCCCTGGATGATTTTGGATTTGAAGATTATCTTAACAGTAAGAAATTCTATCCTTTGTTTTCAATCAGCCAACTTCCTGTTGTTTTGCATGTTCATCCAAGCATTTTGCAATAGCCTACGACTACCTTGTTAATATTCTTAGTCAGACTTGGGGAACACTGGTATATTTTATTTTACTTTTTAATCTTGATAGTAGGCTAGTAGCAGTAGTTTCTTTGTTCTTAGTAAAACTCACTCAGACAATGCTAATTGATGTGATTTGGATGGAAGTTAGGAGTTATTGGAAAATCAAGAGTTACCAAAATGTTTATAGCTTAATAAAATTTCATGGTTCCATCTACTTTAAGTTGTTGGATATCTTGTAGAGGTCATCAGTTTAATAGGATTGCATTTATATGATGTGTAATTATATACCTGGGTTGTTTTTGTTATTTAATTTACTAGAAAAGTGTTGCGTACTTGTGACAGTCAATGGTCTGAGCTCATGTCTTTTTAGTTCGAATTGCTCTGCTATCTCTGAGTAGTTATAATATGTGCAGCCATGCATTTTATTTGTGCTTAGCACTTTCATCAATCCATGTATTGGTTTCAGCTTCAAATTCTTAAAGTTCTGCACTGAAACTTTTCCTGCTGGGCTTTCTTTGTACCACCAGATATGTTTTGTCAAGTTGTGCTAATTTTCTTCTCTTGGCTTGCAGTGCCTCAAGATTCTGACAGTTTCCGTCAACCTGACTTGCACCATGGAATGGAGGTTCGCCTTGGCTTGTCCAAGGGACCTATCTGCCCTTGCTTCAATTGATCCATCCATGTAGTTCTGCAGTACGTTGTGCACCTCAGTCCAGTGCGTCGGTCAATAGACCATATTATCATAGTGAAAAGTGAAAACCGACGAGGCTAGCACCTGTTCAATGTTCAGTGTCATGTTTCAGTCAACACAGAATTTAGTTCTTACCCCTATTTGAGCACACATTTGATGGTTGGTCTGCCTCTCTGAATCTACGTGTTCCAGCTTGCTGACAAAATTTCGCAGCTTTTACTCCACTTATTTGATCTGTGTTCATGTTGGCTCCACCCAAATTTGACCCAAAAAAAATAAAAGTCCACTAGTTTGGCGATCCAAGGCATGCACTTGCCAAAACTTGGCTATTGTCCAGTCAAGGGACAGAGTTCTACATAAATTTTAGATACGTTAGTTTGGGCTGAAACCGAACGCTTTGTGCCCATGACGTCTTTGAAATGTCAATACCAGGCTTATCAGGCCCAGGATTGTTATCACTGTGCCTAGTGGGCTAAGCTCATGAATGGGTTACGCTACGGTAGGGATGGCAATGGGTACCCGAAATCCGATGAGTTTTTATTCCATTAGGGCACAGGTCTGGATCAATTTCTCGACCCGTGGGTCTGCTAATGGACAAAAAGTTAGACCCGTCGGGTTTGCGGGCATGAGTTTGGGAACATAAAACTCGAACCCATAAACCCATGAATATTTTTTACCCGGGCCAATAGTCAAATTAGCTTATCTTCCAGCCCAAAATAGTCCAAATAGCCCAGCCCAATATAGATAGTATATAAGCCACCTCCACTCCAAACCCTAAACCTAATCCTTTCATCCCACCCCAGCTAGCAGCTAGCAGCCGCACGCGACACGCCCCAGCCTCCAGGCAGCCAGGCGCCTAGGCCCCTTGCGGTAGCCGGCGGTGGTGCGGTGGCCTGCCTCGCTCGCATGCTGCACGCAGGAGGCAATCATGCAGCTCACGCAGCCCAACTCGTCCTCTTGCAGTACCGCGCGCACGACCCGAGGACGCGCAACCGCCTGCCGGCCGCGGCCTCTACTGCAAGTGCCCAGCGGCCGCGCGCTCTCTTCGCCGACCGGCCGCGCATGCTCGTCCTTGCTCGCTCGCCAGGCCGCACGTGCTCGCTGCCGTGCCGTCCTCACCGCTTGTACGCAAGCCCGGTCTTCATGCCTGGCGGCTCCTCGGCTCGGCCTCCGCCCCATTGGTGCTGTCGGGCACGGGCGACTCGCGGGTCGCCCGAAACCCCAAGCGGGCACGGGTTTGGGTACAAAATTGTGCCCGTGACAGATCACGGATTTCTTAATGGGTTTAGTTTTTGTTCACGGGTTCGGGTTTGAGATGAGTAAACCCAACGAGTTTGTACCCATTGCCATCCCTACGCTACGGCTCTGTCTTGGTTTCTTGTATCAGGGCTTGGGTCTACTCCATGTATTGCCCAAACAATATACTAGTTTTTCCTAAGCGTGTTTATTAGTTGAACAAATAAACAACAAAACTAAAATTTATCGGAATCTGAAAGTCTGATAAGGTGATGTTGCCGTTTTGGATTTGTAACACTCTAGTGTTAAACTTGGAATTAACTAGATACTTAGCAAGTAATTCGTTTCGTCGCAAATCGAATCAAAACTCAAATTTATTTTCTGGAGTCGGGTGGACCCGGATACTCCGGATTTTATTCCGGATAGTCCGGACCTGAAACTCCATATCACGTGTTTTTAGCCTTCTGATTGTTCCCATATGTTAAAACACCGTTCACTTCAGCCCTCTCTCTCTCCCTCACGAGCCCTCCTTCAGCCCCCTCTCTCCCTCACGAGCCCTCCTTCCTCCCTAAGCCCTAGACCCCAAGATCTTCCAGTTCAAGTTGATTCCAAGGCTAAGGGAACTTCTATCGGCGTGGAAATCATCCTTTCCATTCATTCCTCCTTGGGGTGGCTTCATTTTCAACTTGTGCAAGGTACTCAAGCTAGGGCTAACATTATCGATCGTTCTGAAGTGTTTTAAGTGATTTTCTTTGGGTCAATCATCTCTATATGAGTCGCTCTACCAGGATCTGAAAGGGTTTCAAATTTTGTGGGTTGGTTTTGCCAAAATCAAGATTTTAGTTTTTGGGGCGAAAATGGTGTGAAGCCCTGAGACCCCGGGTATAAGCCCGGATACTCCGAATTTGGAACACTCCGGGGGAAACTCCGGGTATAAGCCCGGATACTCCGGACTTGGAACACTCCGGGGAAAACTACGGGTATAGGCCCGGAAACTCCGGACTTGGGAGTCCGGATACTCCGGATTTTTGGGGAATATTTTGGGCCAGGGAGTGCAAGTTTTGTGTAAATTACTAGTAGTTGCATCTAGTCATTGGCTATTTTAAGGTTGCAACCCATTTATGCATTTCTCATGGCAATTGCATACGTGTAGAAACCGCAGCCGAGGAGGTCGTGTACGAGGTGGTTGCGGAGCCACCGGAGCTGCTGGAGCAGGCCCAGCAGGAGGAGAGGCGTGAGAACCCGGCCCAAGGCCCAGTTCACCCCAGTACCCAGCAGCAACCCAAAGGCAAGCCCCGGTGCATGGCCTATTATTTCAAATTTATGACACATATATATATTTCTATTACTTGTGCATTAGGTTTAGAAATTGTTTGGAACTCTAGTTGCATGATCCCTAGGTTCCCTGGAGTTATACTAGTATGTATAGGACGATAGAAATGATATGCTTAATAAGATCTCGGTAGAAGTCGAGTGATTTCTGGTCACTCGCGAGATATAGGATATCTCGTTATTTTGAGTATATGGAATATTGAAATAGGTTGGAGAAGGAAAAGAAATTGGAGACCGGGCGGGGAAAGGCTAGCCCCGTCTATGTCGGTTAAGGACCGTTTGTTGTCTGGCCCTGTGATCGAATTTGAATTGTACTAGCCGCATGCCGGGAGTAGGAGGTAGTCAAAATCGGTAAGCCGAGTACTGCCTTGCTTCGAAAGTACAGAACTTCTACCCACCCCTTAGGGCGAGTCGAGTGGTCGCGGAGAATTGGGATGCATATGTTTACTTTTGGTGGTCTCTCGTAGGGCTCGGCTGACTATATGCAGGTGGGGCGGTTCTGTAGTTCGAGACAGGGAGGAGAAAGGTTGGTGCGTGGGGTCCGACGGGGCTTTTGCGTGCCGTGTTGGTTAGGTCCACCTTGCAAGGTAAAAGCGGATCGATTCGCCGTCAGATATGAGCACCTTGATCGCAGCACCGCATCGTAGTAATGCTATATAGAATTTAAGTGATGATTGAAAATGATTATCATGAATTATTACTCTATGTTTGTTACGATTGCTTAGCACGTGCAAATACTAGTTGATGATTTTAGCATATAGAATTTGGAGCTAAAAATGGAAAAAAAATAAGGACTCATTTTAGAAGCTTTTTCTGCAAAATTAACCACCAGCCAGAAAGCATTGCATGTCTAGATATGTGGGCTAAGTTATACCCACTGGTCGGGTAAGTCTTGCTGAGTATTAGTTGCTCAGGGTTTGTTGCCACCACATTTTTTTATTTCAGGGCATTCGGACGTTGATTTCTGCCCCTGCTGTGTTAAGTTTATCCGCAGAGATGCAGAGGGGTGGGAAGTGGTGGATCGCGACCCCTAGGCTAGGAGTTAGCCGGGTTGCACACTCGTGGGCTAAGTGTGTAATTCATTCCCGATCTTATATATTGTAGTGGGTAGATTCCATGTTTATCATATTTTGTATAAATGGCAGACACACTTGTATATTATTATGTATTTCAAACTCGGTTTGTAATTTAAATGTTTCATAGCATATGGTGTTTGTATTTTTAAGTATTATGTGGTGCTCGTACCATCTGCGCTCACCTTCGTGTGAGACTACCGGTGTTGTTTCAATCGGACTGTGGGTTGAGAAAGGATCGACAAATTAAGCCGTTAAGCTAATGCGCCCGATGTGTTCAAATGACGGCCATTACGCTTAATTGGAGTTTAATTTGACGGTTCCGTCACAGCTGGTATCAGAGCCGAAACACACTGGGGGTGATACGAGCATGACTAATTTTGAGGTTTTTATGACTTAAAAACGAATTTCAACTTAAGATAAAAGGTTAATTAGTAGTGTGGGCGGGATTATTTGTAATTGCCTTATATATGGTTAATGTTAGGGTTGTGGCTAGATTGTTGGTTTTGGAGATGAGAGAATTATCGTAGGACGATCATGCATTGTGCATCATGCCATTCATTGATTTAAAAAGATTCTTGCATTTTGAGGGCGGTGTGAAACATCACGAGTGTAACCGGATACTCCGGACATAGGTCCGGATAGTTCGGGTGGGGTGTCCGGATATTCCGGATGAGAATCCGGACAGTCCGGATTTGGATACAAAAATTTCCGGCTTTTTTATTTAATTTATGCTTCCTGCATTCTTCATGGTTGATTGTTTTGTAATCAGAATCATGGGACTAATCTAATCATGGTTGAATACAGAATGGCTGGACCACCGAACCCTCCTAATTTGGTCCAGGCCATTGCGGACATGCTCACCGGACGCGATAAGCAGACGGCACTCCTCCGGGAGATTGTGGAGCAGGGCAGGGCACAGCGGCACGAACATCACCACCAGCCCCCTGCTCCTGGATATCCGGAGTTTCTGGCTACTCAGCCACCGCTCTTCCATAAGGCGGATGAACCATTGGATGCGGACAACTGGCTTCGGACTATTGAGTCCAAGTTTACCCTGCACCCATACAACGATGGGGATAAAGCAGGATTGGCAGCCCAGCAGTTGAGGGGCCCCGCGCGCACATGGTGGGAGAATCACGTGGCCATGTTCCCGGCGGACACTCGGTTCACCTGGGCCCGATTTAAAGAAGCATTTAGGGCACATCACATGCCAGCAGGGGTGATAAGAAGAAAACTCACGGAGTTCTTGGCCCTGAAGCAGGACAATAACAGTGTACTACAGTACTCCCAGGTCTTCAACACTTTATCACAGTATGCGAGGTACCATGTAGACACTGATGAGAAGAAGCAGGCGTGTTTTCGACAGGGGCTTAGCAGCAAGCTCCAGGATCGCCTGGCCATGATCAAATTTGACACATTCAGTGAGCTAGTCAATGGACGTTAAGCTAATGCATCCGATGTGTTCAAATGACGGTCATTACGCTTAATTAGAGTTTTAATTTGGCGGTTCCGTCACAGGATTCTCGCTAGAAGCAAACATAAACCATGGCATTACATTCCTACCAAGTCACAACTCACAACCAACATTTCCACACAAACAAGATTTTGTTGCCTGCCTGATTATAATCTTTCAAGTGAAAAACTGACCCTAGATGAGACTGACCTGGCAAAACACATTAAACATCACTGTCACTTGGAAAGAAAGCATCAAAGCATCTTCCCTCTTATCCCATTTCCACAGCCAAACAGAGCAGCAGTGCTCTGATAGTGCTGTATAATGTTGGTGCCTTTTCAGGGCCAACACATGAATCGCTCACTGGAGGGTCTACCACGCAGGTGGTCAGACCGGTAATCATGACCAGTCAGATCGGTTTGCCGAGTAGACCAACGAATGCTCGCTCGGGATATCTTTAGTTTTTTTATCCTAAATTTGTTTTCTATTGATTAGTATGCACTGATGGACATATGTGACGACAATAGTGGAAAAGTTTAGAAGCCTGGGCCATTTAGTAGAATAAGCTATAATTTATACCTAATCTTTATAATATATAACCAGCTATTTATATGAGTCTAATGGAAACAAAGTAGAGCCAGGTTGTGGCCCAGGGTCGCCAGGCCTTGGGCCCGCTGTTGGATGACAGGTTCCAAAGGTCCGCTCGTGCTTTGCCATCATTTATGCTTGGATATGAGGCACTGACAGGTTCCGTGGATGATTTTGGATTTGAGGATTATCTTAACAGTAAGGAATTTTATCCTTTGTTATCAATCAGCCAACTTCGTGTTGTTTTGCATGTTCATCCAAGCATTTTGCTATAGCCTACGACCACCTTGTTAATATTCTTAGTCAGACTTGGGGAACACGGGTATATCCGAACTGTCTGCGGTTCAACTTTCGACGCGATGTATCAGGCAAAGTTAGTTGAAGTGCGCACGGTTCGGTATGTAGGAGCGGACAGTCGACTAGCTAACATTCAAACATGGCGTTCTTTTCGGACGTCCGAGCTTACATGCTGATGATTCGGATGTCCGAACATTTTGTACTGCAGGCATTTGCCAAGAGGGTGTGGGCAGTCCGCCACCTACCCAAAATCAATCAGTTTCGGATGTCCGAACATTTTGTATTGCGGACGTCCGTCTGGGGGTGCTGACAGTCCGCCACCTAACCAAAACCGATTAGTTTTAGATGTCCAAACATTTTGTACTGCGGGCGGACCGCTAAGGGTGTGCAGAGAGTTCGCCACCTAACCAAAACGGAAAAAGATAAATGGAAACGGAACAAGGAGAATCGAGTGCTCCCTGGGCTTCGAACCTTGGCTGGGGTGTGCGGCCGTGCTGGGGGCGGGGGGGGGGCTGGGTAAGGTTTCGAGCGGAAGTTGCGCAGGAGGACCGGCCGAATATGAGCGGAAGTTTCGAGTGCTCTTTTTTTTCATAGGATGGAGCGACCTCAAGATGGATGGAGCGAACGACGTATGAGCAACATTGATATTTTTATTGGAAGGATTAAGCCCTTGTTTAGTTGCGCGTGTAAAATTTTTGAAATAGAATTTTTTCACATTTAAAATATTAAATATAGACTAATCACAAAAGTAATTACAGAACTCATCTGTAAAATACGAGACGAATCTAATGAGGCTAATTAATCTATCATTAGCGTATGGTTATTGTACCAATTACTGTAGCAATTTAGTGTCTAATTATGACCTAATTAGGCTTATTAGATTCGTCTCGTAATTTACAAACAAACTATACATTTTGTTTTTTATTTCGTTTAAATTTAATACTCCATGTATATAAGATTTTTTTTTGATGTGATAGTTTTGGAATTTTGAATTTTGCAACTAAACAAGAGATTTGTTATGTGTCATATATCGTTATCTTCTAACAGAATATAGATGGAAGGACATACAGTAAATAAAAGTTCGGACAAGGTACACAGGTGCGATCCATGGAGGTAAACGGGAACTTATGTATACAGTGCAGGTAAAACACTCTACGGTAAGCTGCTTACCCCACCGCGTCGCCCCACGGGGCCCACCGCCGGAGAAATGCCGCCGCGTAGGCGAGATCGCCGGAGACCCCGCGACCCGTCGCCGCCGCCCTCCGATGCAAGGGCACCACCCTCCGCCTCAGGCATCCGTCTCACCCGCCTCGCCCCTGCCGTCGTTCTGGTCCTCGTGCTCGCCGCCCTTGGCTTCTCCGGCCGCCTCTCCCGGTCCCCTCCCCACCCCCAGACGCTGCAAACCACCGCCCGCTCCGTCTACGAGCGCGGCCTCGTCAAGCGCGACATCTCCTCATGGGAGATCCTCACTGTAAGCAGTTCCTTGTATTGCTCGATGCCTCGATCCGGCCTTTTTAGTCTTCCTTACTAGAGTGCTAGTCGTCACTCACGCGGTGGTGGTACTCTTTTCTTTTCTATCCTGGATCGCGTGGTGCTGGTCTGCTGTATGCAGGAGCACACAAGGGTTTCCGAGAAGCGGTCGCAGCACCAGTTCCCGAACCCTGTCCTCGCCTACGTGACCCCCTGGTGCGCCATTTCTGCAATTCTGTGCATGCTTGTTGTATTTGCTTTCATTAATGGATAGGATACATGTACTGTTGCACTATCCAAATATGTCACTGCGTTCCTAAATCAGCTTACCTCAAAATGGTTTAGTGGTAGATTGGATTTCATTGGCTATTAACAAATGTAGTTTGCACAATGGATACCCTTGGATGGATAATTGGCTTTCAGACGTGTTCCTTTTTGTTGTCACAAATACCAATTTGCCTGAGAAATATATACTAGGATTACCTAAATTTGATTTTTCGTCAACATTGATCTTGCATTTATATATTTTCCATTAGCTGCCATGCCTGTTCCATTAATGTGGGAGCTTGTGGTGCAGGAACTCCAAAGGTTATGACATGGCAAAATTGTTCAGTGCAAAGCTTACTCACATATCACCAGTGTGGTATGATTTGAAGAGGTCCGCGGAGTCCATCCAAAAATGCAGTTTCCATGTATCCTGTTTCATCAAGCTGTTTGCCTAATGCATACTTTCTTCAGTGATAGGAACATGTTAGTTCTAGAAGGAGAGCATAATTTTGATGCCACGTGGGTCTCTGAACTTCAAGGCAATGGATCTCTGGTAAAACATCTACTTGACTTCCTCCTCAGTTCCTTTATATAGGCTTTAGTATGTTATTATGTCCTGTGTTGGACTGTTGGTCAAGTTTGCATTGTCTATTATGCGATTTGATTTCTAATTTATTCTCCAGGCTGTCTCAAGAAAATCCCAGAAAAATTAGGAACTGTTGCTGATAGCATGAAAAATATAAATGAAACAAAAAAGTTCTACTCGAGCCAGATTAGCTCAGCCGAGGGTGAAAATGATAGGCTAGTGACGTTTTTGCTATACTGACTGCATATACATACACTAGGGGAAATGATTGCTTTTTTCTGTACTGTAAGAGTTTTGGTATCCATCCTTGTTTTCCAGGTAGTACCAAGAGTTGTCTTAGAAGCATTTCCTGCTGTTATACTATTGGAAAAGATGCAAAAAGCAAAAGCTATTGATCTAATAGTGAATGAATGCAGGTAAACTCATTTGCCATTTATTTCTCAGATCAGATATAGTTGTGCTTATGCTAGCCAGTTTGACATCTGGCTGTCAGTTAATAGGGATAAGGGCTATGACGGTATTGTGCTAGAATCCTGGTCAAGGTGGGCTGTTTACGGTGTGCTGGATGATCCAGAGCTACGTTACATGGTACTTCACTTATCTTTATGATCAGCAAACATTATTCTAACAAATGATTTTGTGCAATCATGTCTAGGCTACCAGATATGACTTCGCCGTGAACTTATGGAGTCTAATCATAACTCATATGTATTATTTTATTATTTTCATCATTGTATTACCGTTTTGAATTAGCAGTCTATTTGCGCCAATAGCCTCTATCACAAAGGGCAACACTTGACAGGCGGGTTTTAGATTCTTGGATCCATGCCCAACAACCTTTTAGCTCGAAACTAATACAGGAAAATTGAAATATATCAACTTTGTTTAGTTGTCCTTGACAGATCTGAACAGACATCATACTTTAAAGTTTTTATTAGTAGAAGGCTGTGTTTGACATGTTGAAAAGCAATGTTAGAATGACTAAAACATAACCTTGTCTGCAGCACTTTTAGCAAGCAAGCTAGTTTTTGCTAACCACACAAGTGATAATGGTTTTTATTGCATTTTATTGTTATGATCATTGCGAGTTTGATAGAACAGTACATTGACAGCTGAGTATCACAAATTGATGGTGACCAATAATAGGCAAAGGTTATTGAGAGGCTCAGAGCATTGAAACATTACCAGTTTTTTTTAGCACTATTGTCAGCTTAATTAAGAACAGCTAGGAGTTACATATGCCGCCTCATATGAGGTTTATACAACTAGCCTTTTCAGGTAGTTACATGGTTATACATTGTGATCACAATGTGCTATTCCACAGGCACTTCAATTTGTTAAGCAGCTGGGGGAGGCTTTGCATTCAATCAGCTCTAAATCAAGCAACCGCCATTTGGAATTAATTTATGTTATCCCAGCTCCAAGAATGCAAGAGCTCAGTAATCAGGACTTCGGACCAGAAGATCTCCTGCAATTGGCTGACTCATTAGATGGTTTTTCTCTTATGACATACGACTTCTCAGGGCCTCAAAATCCTGGTCCCAGTGCACCTCTGAAGTGGGTACAGCATTCTTTAACAACACTCCTTTCAGCCAAGGGTTCTTCGCCTTCTCGTAACCATTCTCGGATGATATTCCTTGGCATCAATTTTTACGGGAATGATTTTCTACTGTCTAGAGGTACATATAACTCATCTTTCTCCTCTTTGCTGTTGACATGATAAATAGAAAACTTTTGTCCAATCATGGGCAACAAAAGTCCACCTGTGTTTCTTCTGTATGCTTGTCGAATTTTCACTAAACTTAACACATGATATTGTACATGGTAAAGTTCAATAAAATCATGGTGATGTACCATTGGTAGCATGTGGCAAATGGCATCATGCTTGCTTGAAGTATCTTCGACCTTCATTTGAGAAGATCTGTTTCTTACTGACAATGATTCTATGATATCTCAGAAAAGACATTTTTTTTCATTTGTCCTGTAGCCACTGTTCATCTACACAGCCGTTTAGCCTATTTACATGCCGTGTAAACTCTACACAGTGGCTAGCTGTGTCCATTTAATCAGCCGTTGAATCTGTTTAAATGGCCGTTTAGTCTGAATAAATAGCTAAACGATAGGTGACCGACTGTTTGGCATAGTGCCCACACATCCTCTATCTGTTCTGTAGTTTGTGTATTTTCATCGAAAAAATTTCAAAAGCCATGCCACAAGTCAGAGGTTTGGCAAAAAAACATCCCACACCCCAAATTAATCAATAACCTGTAATCCCTAACCTAATTTAGCCCTTGTTCCGCTAACTTGTGCAAACTGGCATCCAGCATTCTGCTATAGTTGGGTACTTTTGTGGATGGTTAAGTGGTCTACTTTATTTTTTGAGCTCACCTTTTTTTATTTATATTTTAGTTTCCACGAGGGGACTGAAGAACCTCCAAATGTCTTATTTATGTTTGTGTGCAGGCAGCGGTGGTGGTGCTATCACTGGGAGAGATTTTGTTCATTTGCTCGAGAAGTACAAGCCATCTTTGAAGTGGGATGAGAAAAGTTTAGAGCATTTTTTCATCTATTCGCATGAAGGTGTGAGGCATGCTGTATTTTTCCCAACACTGATGTCTCTTTCTGTACGTTTGGATGAAGCACGGAATTGGGGAACAGGTCTTTCGATTTGGGAGATCGGACAAGGTTTGGACTTCTTTTTTGATGTTCTATAGGAATGCCTCAACATGCCTTTGTTATTTTTGGAGGTGTGTCAGTTAAACTACTGCATTTGGGTGTATGGCCTTTTGGTATTAAATGCACTTTGGGCGTTGTTCTTTCAGCATTGATATTATCATCTGATAATAGTTCACATCCTCCACGACAAATTGCTGTGCTGAAGTATTCTCCTTGAGTAAACACAAATGAAGTTAAGAGCCAACTGTACTCATCTTTTTATCTGTAGCATATTATACTGCCATGAATCTTCTACAACATAATGCACATTTCCTGGTGTTTTTAAATACAAAATAACTGCTAATGTTATAACATGATGCAATTACGAAATGAACAGAGTTAACTCTGCTAACTTAACTTGAAGTGCCAATCCACATCGCTCCTTGAGTAAGCTCATAATACTATATGGCTTTCTTCAACTTTGCATGTTTAACATTATTTATCAGCACATATTTTCATGTGATATTAATACATAGCTTATAGATCAATATAAAGTAATGGCCTCGTTTTCATTTTTCCTGGTGTTTTTTGGACCAAAACATCTCTACTTCTTCTGCTGTCCTTCCTGGAATTCTTCCTGCTATAAGCTCCCACCTACATAATTCCATGGTATGAGCAACACTACTATGGGGAATGAGGGACACTATATTTGATTTTCCCTTGAAACACACATTTATATACGGACCTGTTCCCCACAAGCCTGTGCATTCTGGAAACAAGATCTTCCTCTGCTTCTGTGAAGTCAACAAAATTCTGTGCAGTGCTATTAGCTTCTGCAATGATTATGCAAGGATATAATTGAGCATGAAAGTAAACAAAAGAATGTAGTATCAAACAATGTAGAAATATATTACTGCCACCAATCCTATTGTCGCCAATGGAATGTGGAGCAATTTTTCATGTGCTGGAAAGGGCTAAAACTGAGCTGTGCATCTTCACTAGGTTGGTCTGATAGTAAATTAGCCTATTCTACTGTTCGTCATCTCAGATTTTTGCAGTTACAGTGGTTACTGGGCACCTTCTTATTTCTTTTTTTTTTCTTTTACGTGGAAATAAAGCATGAAGCTTTAGGATATCTTGGTGAAAGATCTCCTAAAATAGCTAAATCATTTAAGCCATTTTGTTAAACATAATGATGGCAACGAAAATGCAATTCAGACTTCAGAAGAGGCAGAGAGCAAAGGTAAAGCAAAACCAGGTAAGGGAAGCAACAATGGTGAACCGTGAACCTTTTGCTTCATGACGATCGTTATCTTTGGACTTCTTGTCCCGGCTGCTTCCTCTGCTATCCATTAGAAGGGCCAGTTGTTACCTGGAACGGTGAGGCTATTTTGAGCTGGCTTCAACCCCTATAATGGCCTCTGTATCCGTGAGTCCTTGGCAAGGATAAACATAAAGCTCTTTGAGAAAAGCTCAGTCTTTTAAAGAGATGGAGTTGGTAGTTGCATGTCTGATCCGGCTGTGCTGATTACGACTGATAGCATATCGCATAGGATGTTGATTTTTCCTCTTTGACAGAACCAATAAGCAGAGAAGTTATTAATGTCTTTTTTCTTCAGAGTTGGTGTACATTGTCATGTCTTGATGTGTACAGTGAAAAAAATGGTTCGAAGAAGGGAAAAAGTCGAAATGACAACTAACCGACCTGAGTTCCTTTGAGCCTCTGAAGTTACATGGAGCCTCTACTGTTATTACGTTAGACAGAAAGGAACCTGTTCTGCTCTTCACAATGTTCAAGAAGGCGGAATTAGGCGGCCGCCTAGGCGCGCTTAAGCTCTAGGCGAGGGAGTCCCGCCTCGCCTATGGGGGTAGGCGGTCCCCTAGGCGGCGTCAGCTCGTCGGCGGTGAAAGGATGGCCGGAATTCCATCCCTGGTGGCCGCCGTGCAGATCCGCCAGGTGGGGACGCCATGCGCCGGCGAGGGAGGAAGGGACATCAAGCGGAAGCAGCGGTGGAGGAGGTGGGAGCCTGAGGGGCGGCGGCAGCGGGCGGCGTGCACTGGACGGTGGCGGAGGAGGCTGAGGCCAAGCAGGTGGCGGAGGAGGAGGAGGCATAGGAGGCAGGCGGGCGACGTCGTCCTGGGCAACGGAGGAAGCAGGGGCGGGAGGGTGGCGGCGGCCTGGGCAGCTGAGACGGGTGGAGGAGGAGGGTGGGTGGGGAGGATAAGGTTGAGACTTGGGTTGGGCTGCTTGATGGGCTTTCTATCTAACTTTAGGCCCATTATTCTCAAGTTTTCTTTTTTTAGAGATAGTTGATGTGTATGGCAAGAAATATCTACATATATAGCACCGCCTAGTAAATTGCCTTGAAACGCCTAGGCTCGCCTAAGCTCGCTTAGGCTCTAGGCGGTGGGTCACCGCCTAGCGCCTTTTTGAACATTGGCTCTTCATAGTCTTGCAATCCTCAACCAACGCCCCCCCCCCCCCAACACCCCCCACACCCCCAACAAAAACCCTTGTATTTCTGTGTAGTCCCTCCATTCCAAATGTAGATCTTTTAGTTTTTCTAGATTCATAGTGTTTGCTATGTATTTTTTTTTCTTTTTGCTATGTATCTATTAGATATAGTGTATGTTTAGGTGCATAGCAAAATATACGAACCGAGTCCTAGACAGTTAAAATGACCTATTTATTTTGGAAAGGAGGGAGTAGTTTTTTCACCTCATATTTGCAGCACTGTGCAGAACCAAAGTTGTTAGCTCTTGCTCTCAGTTTCCTTTTCTTCCCTTAACACTATCTATTACAAATATTAATGGAATTTGTTAAAATGACTGGAATTCCCGGACAGGTCTTACATATTGACCACACTGTGTACTTAGAACGCTCGGTAACTTATTTGATATTTCCATGAACATGTTGGATTTGATATTTCCATGAATATAAGTGAACATGCGAAGCTTTTGCTCCCTCAGTTAGCCTGAATATCTATACGACATATTTCTAAAACAAGTAAGGTTTGAATGTAAGCTTTTGGTTTGATCCACCTTATGTTATTGACAAATGGATTTTAGTCCATCTTGTGTCGGATTAGCCCACCATCCACGATTTGATCAATAGATCCCTACAAACTAACGCATGGGCAGTCTACAAATTAACGTATGTGTAACTATATATATCCAATACTTATACTAGCTTTATCTGTAGTACCGCACATGCACAATTACCTAATATGATCTGGGCGCTTTATCCGTAGTACCAAGTATTTTATCTGTAACAATAATAACAATAGATCCAATTCACGCATGATCTGGGCTCTGTTCAGTTCGTGTCAAAACTTTTTCGCACCTTAGCTAGTCTTTCTATTGGAAAATACTCGAAAACGATGTACAATTAAAATGATTTGATCCACTTTCAATCTAGAATGTCTTACATTTGAGTACAAAATTTAAACTCTAGAATGCCCCTAGAAGCTTCTTAGCTATCGCGCTTCGCCACAATTCCCATTTCCGAAACTTCACCAAAAGCTCTAAATCTTACACTACATGCATTCTAAAACTTGACCTGCAGAGGTAAGACCGCCCCCACGGCATTGTTTGAGAGGTAGAATGACCTTCTCACAGCAAGCCAAGAAAACCCCCGAACCCCTGCCCCACCCGTACACGGGGGCCCGTCCCTTGTGAGTTAGGCCGGGCTCCACAGTGCTTTGGACATGAGGCAGACGAGGGGGTTTTTTTAACCGGAGGCGAAAATTCGCCCCTTCCGGAGATCGAACCCACGACCTCCAGAGTGCCGCCAAACTGCCAGAACCAATTGGCCCGACATCCTTTGGCACACTACATGCATTCTGAAATAACTTGACTCTGGCTATCTGACGTGTGGGGGACCGACGATCGTACTCTTCCCCAGAAGTTTGTACATCGAAAAGTCATAGCGCCGCACATAGCTAGCAGCAGGGTTGTCTGCTCTTAATGACACAAGTACATCAGTGTTATATTTTGAAAGGACACGCCAAAGATTTCAAACCAGTAGCTACATGATGCATATCCAGCAGAAGCGTGAACAAGTGGATGGCCTCGGCCCAGCGAAAGCTTCAGGTGAACGTTGTGCGACTTCCAATACAAACCTGCGTGCCTTCCTTTTCTGGACCTCTCAATGGCGATCCCCGGAGCACTGAAGAGTTGCAATCGTTCTTCGGGTACACCATAAAAACTGTTTACATCGCGCACGTGATGTGTCGCGATATGTCATTAGAGCAGTACAAGCGCCGTCCTTGAGGGACCGGATTTCGATAGTGCCAAACTAACCACTATAATAGCACGCAGGAGATAAGAAAGAAACACCGAAGAATTCTGCAGCAAGAGCAGCAACACCTAGTGATGATTGCACAAGGGTAAAGAAATACCCTAGACACGTGGTCCACTACAGTCAAGAACAGCCTGCTCATGCCAAACTCCAAACAAGTTGACCTGCCATAGCTTAACCATGCCGTCGCCTCCAGTGGATGCGAGTGTCATACCTCCCATGTCCCATTCCAGCTGCCACACCTAGTAAGGTTCAGTGCAATATGCAAGTGTGAACAGTCACAAAAAATGCAGCTTAGCATGCGAAGAAACAGACTCTGAGATATAAATCGCACTGGAAGTACTAGAGCTTATTTATAACTTGATGAAGCATGCTATTTTCCTTATTACTAAATATTTCAATTCTTGAACTTGTGGGGTCTGGAACTACCAGTACCAAGTTCTCCAGAAAGCCCATAATGTTACATAAAATAACTTATGTCTAAATAAAGGGCAGGTTTCAGTCTTATACCTCGCCATCGTGACCAGAAAGTAAAGCAACATTCTCTGTCGAAGGTCTGCCATCAGAGTCTGTGTTCAAACCTATATGCCAGATTGCAATTCCTTTGCTGGTTGCAACTGCAATAATCTCATATGGTCTGAAGAGAGTACACCAAAGGAATTAGCAGCATATCAGTACTATAAAAAAAGGGTAACTGTTATACTGAAACAGATATTTAAGAAACAGTCTCAAATCCAGATTTAGTTGTCAGTACAAACAGCCCCGATTGTCAAACCTTCTAAATCCCATAAAACCATCAAGCAGCCTGATCTGAGTTATGCGTAAGAATTCATTCAGTCTAGCACTCCCTAATCCATTATACGTTTTTCCTGCTGTCCTCTACAGGCTGAACAGTATGAGGCACCGAAAAGATGTCCTTTAACTAGTCTCCCTGATTGCCTGCATGCCAGGTAATATCAGGGAGCAGAGGATGATGTTCTGCAGAACTGACCGAATGGACAAAACAAAAGGCACAAACTTAACATCCAAGTGTGCAAAACAGGGTCTGGAAAAGAAATGGTTGACCACGAGAACATGTATCGCGTGTTTGGCAAACAATGGAAGGGGCATAGGAATGGGAGGTGGGAGTTAGTGGGGGAATAAAGTATAGAGCTTAGTTTTTTAGTCAAGTTTCTTTGCTTGGCATATGGTGGGAATTAAGATAGGGTTTTCAAAGAGAGTCCTTTTCCGCTGATTGGTTGGTAGGTAGGTTTGGGTGCGAAATTGTAACTGAAGTCATGATGAACAGTGGCAATGCCTCCATCTTCCACTTAAAGAACAATTCTTATCTATTCCTCTCCGGGGTTTTAGAACGGTGGGAGTTGAGCTCTCAAATTCCATTCCCCATTCCAGTTATTCCCACATTTCCACTAACCAACCAAGAGAATTCCCCAACTCTAGAATCCCATTCCTTTTAAAGAGTTTCCTATTATCAAATGTACCTGTAAGGTACCAATCTTATATTTACTTAGTCAAGTAGTGTAGATGTATCAGTCAGATTTCATTTGTCTATTCATGCCCACAATTTGTTACAAAGCAATCTTGCCCTAGAAAACAATGAAATTCATGGGTGTTTCCACATAAAACAATCACCCCACTAAAATATTCTACTAGGAAATGACTTATTGAGGATAGCAGGCTAGCAACCAAATGATGCTAATAACAGAAACGACTAATGAAAAAACATTCAGAATGCAATATGAGCATAAAGGCATGTAATGCTTGTTTGCAGGGATAACCTGCCAATGTTAGGAGCCCATGCTACAGCACACACTCTATCTCCCTTATCCTCAGGTAAACCAAGCTCAACAAGTGGAAGCCAGCGCTGATGAACTTCTTCAAACTCCCAAATCTGCTCATGCTTCAGTATATTAGAATCTAGCTGGAGACACCAAACAGTTCATTGACTAATGAAAGAAATAGATATAATGTGACAGCACATTAACGATAAGGCCAGAGCCACATCATGCAAGGTACCAGAGCAGGACTTCTAGGAGTATATCCAAATTCCAAAGTAATCTCCCCATTTACAGTTCTTTCTTAGTTGCCTCCAAGTGTAGAAACAATATAAGGCGCTGAGATTAGATTGTTAATTCTTGTATATAATTACAAAAGGTGATTTTGGGCATATAAATGAAGCTTTAATAAAATAATGAGCTGCAGTCTAGAGAGTAACTATTTTCTGTTTAAAATATTCTATACAAGCAGATTTTCATTTAAGACTCTCATCACAGAGAACAACTGTGATAGGAACTTAAGATGTTGTGCAGTTAGGGTATTGACTATTGAAGGAGCTTCTACAGGGTAAATAAAAAGGAAAAAAACAAAGGTTAATCAAATTCCACAAACCTTACAAGAGTTGAAATGAGGCGAATCTGAATTGAAGCCAATTGCAAAACTAGCTTGTTGGCTTACACTTCTTCTTGGATTCCATGCTATTGATGCAGAAGTGCATGCAGGTTTTCCAAATCTAGAGACTGGATCCATCACATTTTGGAACTCTGCCTACAGGAATGCGAGCAATCAAATTATTAGTTTATTTTGCTAACCAAGATATGCTAACTATAGCAGATCGAATCATAAAGAACTTTGGTTTGTAAATCAAGAATAAAAAACAAATTAATTTAGAACTTAGAAAAGGGTGAATAATAGCTAGATAAACCTGAAGCTGCCACTTGTCCAATTCCAAGGAATCCAAGAGCTCAAAGATCTTGATTTGGCCATCTGAGTATGTAGTAACCTATACAGACAAATAAAGATTACTAACAGCAATATGAGGGCACAGGCAACATATTATGAGTCATCAAATTAATGTAAAAGATTGATAGAATGCATTAGATCTGAGTGTTTGTATATATGCTTGTGCCTTGTTCTAGTCTGGGAAGTGGGGAGTGTTAGCAAGGCTATTAATGGGCTGGCCCCTTGGGCCTTGGCACCCAGCCTAGCGGCTATGGTTGCCTCTTGGGTTTTATGGTAATTGATTTGGATTAGGCAAGTGGGTGTATTCTATAAACCCTAGACAATCCTTGCCTATATAATATACCTCTATGTACCTTTGTCAATCAATCTACTAATTTTCAGAGCCATATTCGCTTTCAGGCAGATAGTGCTCTCTACAAAGTACAACCATCCACTCAATGGGTGTTCCAGCTGTGCTAATGTGCCATGGAAATCAAGTATATGCAAAATTCTTCTAAATAATAAATAAAGCAACATAAAAGGATGATAGGCATTACATAGCAAGAAATTATGAATGTGGGTACCAATGTAACATAACTACATCAGATGTTAGAACTCACCATTTTCAGACTTCCCAAATGTAATCCAAAATGTACATTTAGTATGCGACAATTGCCACCCTCAAAGACTTTACGCTTTCTCCAGGTTGGAAGTTGATCATCTGTAGGTAGAAACTTTTACAAGTAAGGGCTTTGCCTATTCTATTCCAATGATAAATTGATGGTGCATTAATGCAATGCAAGATAGCAAGGAATATTAATAAAAATGATTTTAATTCAAGTCAAGGTTGAGTGAATAATTCAAACAGTTACGTAACACAACACTTTTGAGACTGAGTACACACTTCTGCAAGCAGAGATCTGTAAAACCCATACTTTTGAGCTTTAGAAAACTTGGAAAGTAATATAGCGATTAAGAGACAAGGAATAAAGCATATTTTTAGTGGTTTGTTGAATTATGGAGCTAAATTAAAAAAACCCAGGTTGCAAACAGGCCTTGAAGTAATATGAGGATCGGTTTTGGCATTCCATCCACCCTATCCTAGTAAAGTAATACTGTTGTGACTCTACAAATAATGCTGTTAATTAGTCTATATATCCAAATATTTCATGATAATAAATGCTTTTATGGTCAAACTGAGTCATGAGCTAACTGTGTATTGTAGAAAGGTACTCCCTCCTTTCTCTTTTGATAGTCCTATTTCATCTTGGTACAATGACCAAGAAGGACTTTGCTTATCATCTCATTAATTACGACTCCTCGATTTTGATGTTATCTATACATGCACCAATGTCCTTTTCTAGAAAAACTACTGTAAAACAGGAATCAAACAGCCGTCTCTACTATTCCCAAGATATCAACTCAAATAGAACTATCAAAAGAGAATAATTCAATTTTGGAAATAGGACTATCAAAAGAGAATGGAGGGAGTATGTTATAAAAATTAATTGATTTATTTCATAAAATTTAAAAATTAAGCGATTGCCAAGTAAATCCCATACCAGTCTGGACCAACGCACACAAGGTACTGCCTAATATTTTAATACAAATACCAAAAATAATTAAATTGCAAATCCCTCTGTCATGAACATTGGGTACTGTTTAATATTCCAATAATAAAAACTAATAACAACACAAATATATGTGACATGAAAGTACGAGATAATTGCAGATAGAGAACATCATACATAAAACCTGAAAAAAGGATAAAAAGTAAATGACCTTCAGCAACCTCCTCCCACAAAGACAGCGTCCCATCAGCACAAACACAAGCTACAGCATCCCCATACTCCGGAGGAAGCCAGACAACATTCACAATGGCCTGCCCATGGGCCTGAACAAACACCAACCAGGTCACACACCAGAACGCACGAACTGGTTAGAACCAAAAGAACAACAGAGTTTAACAAAATAAACATGGAAGGGGCAAATCATGGATAAATCAGTTATTGCCTAGTCAATGTGTTATCCAGACGCCTACAGTGCTGCGTATCCACCATAATTTACATGACAAAACCCAGGTAAATGACTAAATGTTAGAGATTCAAACTCTTGACTCACAAATAAATAAATAAATAAATAAGTGAATAAATAAGGCGCTTTGCTGGTCGCAAACTAATAGCAAAACCTAGAGAAGGGGCTTGGTAATTTAACCAAACAATGCACCCTACCTATCATACTATGCAAGAAGAACGTAATGCTAAGCAGCAAAAAAACACTGAGCACGGACTAGGAAGCAAAAAAGCTCAGAGCACGCACTAGGTAGCAAACCTCTGAGCAGCTCGTAACCTGTTACCAAACCAGCGCCGAGCGGAAGCTACCGACCTACCGTCCGAGAAGGGGCAGTCGCCTTCATGTGGGGTTTAGGGTTTTGGGGGGAGGAAGAGGAGCGACGCGGGACTGACCTGCCACTTCGAGGAGGGGGACGGGTGGGAGTCGTAGACAGAGACGGAGCCGTCGACGGCGCCGGAGGCGAGGCGGCGGCCACAGTGGTTCCAGCCGCAGCATGCCGCGCCGGGACCCAGCTCCGCGACCCGCCGCTCCGCCATTCCCCGCTTGATGCCCTCTGGTGATGTCGCGGCGGCGGCGGCGGCGAATGTCTTGCTTGGAGTTGGGTTGCGCCGGGCCCGGATTGGCGCTCGGGCGATAATGTGAGATAGCCCAGAAGGGATGTCGTTGTTTCTGGGCTTATTGGGCTAGTAGAGTCTGTATTTGTGGGCTGGGAAATGTCAGAAGGCCTGAAACGAAGGCCCAATATGAATAAATCCTAAACGCTGCGCCCGTAATAGCTAATAGAGAAGTTTATTTGTGATGGTTCGCGCCAACGCAGCATTGCGCGACCGCACGGCGGTCCAGCGACGGTCTGCTATACAGGCGTCGTATGTCTTCATATTTTCCTCCTCTTTGCATGTCTTTCTTTTTTAATCAAATTTACCTATAAAAATATTTTATCTTATTTGTACGAGTTCCATTTTGAATACCAATTGCACCGTTGTGTTATACATGACGAGATGAATAAAACTATAACACTTACATATATTTTGGAAATGCTTTACATGTGTGGCAACTTATGAATAAATTTGAGCTTCGATATTATTGAAAAAATTGCTACGATATACATCTATTAGCCGCTACACATATAATAGACTATATTTATATGGTACTTTTTTTTACATGTGATGCACATAAGTTAATACTTGCGTACTCACACTTATATGTGTATATTGTAGCAATTACTCCTATATCCCAAGATATAAGCATTTCTAGATTTGGTTAAAGTTAAATTTGTTCAACTTTGACTATCAATATTCTTATGAATGAATTATTTTGAATATAAATATGATAATTTCTTTCATAACAAATCTAGTAATACTTTTTTCTATTTATAGATTTTATAAACTATGAGTAAATTTATATTTATAGATAGAAATATATTTTCATGGCACTGGTGGGTAGTTTATAAACATAAATATGAATATTTTAGGCTAATTTTTTTGTAATGGCAATGGTGGGGTAATTTTAGTTTTTCTTTTTTGTTCGATTAATGTGGAAGCTTCGTTTGTTGGCTAAATAATCAGATGATAGATTTGTTATATAGATCTGTGGGACTCGCCCTTTTATATTCCAACAAAAGATAGATGCACCTATGGGACCGACATGTCCAGCCATAGGCCCTTAATTTCACGGAACACACGACACGCACATACTTCCACTGTTTTTATTTACATATCAATTATATTTATTCTAAGTTAAATTTGATCAACTTTAACTAAATTTATAGAAAAAATAATTATTATAATAGCATACTTGTTTCATTAAATTCTATGAAATATATGTTGATAGTGCATATGTTGGGTAGTATAATTGTTATTATAATAGATTTATCAAAATTAGCTAAGTTTGATTTAGAATAAATTTAATATACAAAGGTCGTCATGCAAATATAATAGAGACGCGGCAGCGGAGAGTAAAGGCACACACCGATCCACGTGTCGCAATAGCAACCGCAACCAAGCATACACATCAGTACATCACGCCCAGAATCTGCAAGTGCAAGTAACAGGCGCGCAAGCCTAGGCTACCAAGGTATCGCGCCGTGCCTGAGCTCGCGCGGACGCAGCCTTCTTCCACTTGCCGGCGACGGCCTCGAACGCCTTGCGCGACGGTCCGTCCGGCGCCCAGGCCTCCGCCGCGGCGGCCCGGAGGCCTTCTCCCCCACCATCAGCTCCGTCACCGCCGCCGCCACCTCCTCCCGCGGCACCAGTACCCCATCCTTCCCCTTACCGTTGAGCCGCAGCGCGAGCCCCACCTGCTCGGACAGCATCACCGCGTTCATCCTCTGCTCGGCGTGGAGGGGCCACGCCAGCGTCGGCACGCCCGCGGCCACGGTCTCCGGCGTCGAGTTCCACCCGCAGTGCGACAGGAACCCGCCGACGGCCCGGTGGTTGAGGACCTCCACCTGCGGGGTCCACTCCGTCACGGCGAGCCCGGTGGCTCTGGTTCTCTCGACGAACCCTTCCGGCAGGTAGCTGAGCGGGCTGTCGCCGTGGCCTTGGCTGCCACCTAAGTAGCTCGCGCCGCGGTCGTCCTTGTCGCTGGGGAACCGCACCATCCACAGGAACCTCTGCCCGCTCGCCTCTAGCCCCGCGGCGAGCTCGGCCATCTGCTCGGAGGACAGCGTGCCGCCGCTGCCGAAGCACGCGTACAGGACCGACCCGTCCGGCTGCTCGTCCAGCCACCGCAGGCAGCTGCGCTCCGCTGCCTCGCTGCCGGAGCACGTACGGACGAAGGGGCCGACGGCGTAGGCCGGAGGGTACACGCCGTTGTGGGATAGCGTGGTGAACGCCGCTATGGCATCGCGTGCTCCATGGCGTCGAAGGTGTTGACGACGAAGCCGTCGGCGAGGAGGTACTTCCTCCCCAGATCGACCACGAGGGGGTACACGGGGTTGGTGCGGTCCTGGACAGGTTCGACGAGGTCGGCGCCGCGCAGCGGCACGCAGCCCGGGAGCCGGACGGGCTCCGGCAGGTCCCGGAACTCGCAGGCGGTGGCCTCGTCGAGCCGGGGCATGTAGAGCAGGGAGTGCAGCTGCAGCGCCGTGAGGTTCGACGGGCAGAAGACGTAGCCCGGGACGCCGAGCTCGGTGGAGACCTCGAGCGCCCACGCGCCCAGGATGTCCGCGACGAAAGCCGCGACACCGGCGGGGGACGAGGCGAGCAGGGAGCTGAGGAGGTCGCGTAGGTGCGGGAGCGCGCGCTGGACCACGGCGAAGATGCGGGTCTCGACGCGGGCGTCGGCAGGGAGGTCGCCGAGCGGCACCTCGGGGAGCACGGTGGTGGAGACGGACGGCGGGAGCGAGGCGAGCGTGGAGTAGTGGTGGCCTGCCGAGGAGAAGTTGGTGTAGGTGACGAGCGTGGCCGTGAACTCGGCACCATCGACGACGCGCCGCGCGAGCTCGGCCATGGGCAGGACGTGGCCTGCACCGGGGCTCGCGAGCAGCACGACGTGCGCGGCCGGCTCCATCGTCTTGTGAGTTAGGCTAGACACAGCAGTGCTTTAGATATGAGGACAGACGAGGATATTTTTTTGCGAGAACGGGGAGTCGAACTCCCGACGGCAAGGTATGGCAGCCGCTGTCCTTACCGCTGCGCTATGCGCACGTTCTCAGCACAGTATCGAACAAGGCTCACTAGCTAGTCACTAGATGCGTATGCATGTGTGCTACCGTGTGGTTGGTTGGTTTGGCCGTCTTCCTCATTGGCTCATTATGGGCCTTTTTGGGAGGGCTCCCTCCTGCTCCGGCTCCGTCAGTGTTCATCATTGTTCACACGGTAGCGCGGAGCGGGAGGAAGCAGTGAAATCTGGCTTCAACAGCTCCACCGGTTTCTCAGTTTGACTGTAACAAGGAGTCGGTGCGTTTTATCTTTTAATTACCGTCGTTAGATTCTTCGCGAAAAATTACATCTATCCCTGAAAAAATTTTGCAAATAGACTTCATTTGGTCTTTCATGCGGAGACTAGAAGAGATGCGATAGGAGTAGTACTAAGGGCATGTACAAAAGTTAGACAGCAGCCGGCTATATAAATCCACGTAAGCAAAATGAGCTGATGTGACTATCATTAAATGAGAAAAGTGTGTGTTGCTATCAACTGTCTCGTCTACTGCTCTGGCTCGTGCTCCCATGCAAAACAATATCAATAGAGTACGCTGTATTAAATGTCAGAAAGAGTATATTTTTCAACCTTGAACTATCACGATCGTCCGATTTTGACCCTTGAACTACAAAACTGGATATCCTACACCTTCATCAACTGCTGAAACTGTTCAAGAAACAACCTTGGACTCAGCCTAAGGTGGTTTGCTACAGTATAATTTCTCAATCTCTTGAATTTTACACCTCTCTCAATTAATAATTGAGAAAGTATTGTTTATATTATCTAAAACATCGTGATATTTTGCTGGGAGGTACCAAAAGAGGTAAAGAATCTATTTTGGCCAGATGTGTGACATTAGATGTAAAGAAATTTGAATTATGAAAATTTAAAAATATATAGAATTCAAAATTCCTTGAATTTTTTGGCTAGTTAAACCTTTGCTAAAAATGCATGAAAATAAGATAATTCAAACTTTTTTATTTATTTTAATAAAGTATTTTTTATTTGCCCAAGTTCTATAGAAAATTATCAAAATAGAATTTTAAATAATCAAATTTGATTCAAATTTGAGCATTGTAAATAAATTCAAATAATTTCACAAAAATTGGATCAATAAAAATATGTTATTAAACTAAATAAAAATATGAATTATCATGTTATTAATACATTTTTAGCAAAGATTTGGCTATTCAAGGAATTTTGAATTTTACCAATATTTAAAATTTTATAATTCAAATTCCTTTATGTCTAAAGTTGCACATCTAACTGAAATTGATTCTATGTCTCTTGTGCTACATCCCAACAAAATATCATGATTTTTAGACAATATTAACTATGCTTTCTCCATTATTTAATCGAGAGAGGTGTAAAATTCTAGAAATTAGGAAATTATATTGTAGCAGCCACCTTAGTTCGAGGTCGGGGTTGTTTTCCGAACAGTTTCGGCAATTGGAGGTTTAGGATGTCCAGTTTTGTAGTTCAGGATCAAAATCAGACGATCGTGATAGTTCAGGGTTGAAAATGGACTTTTTCCTTTAATATCACATAGACAGCTAAACAAACAACACCTGTCTAAACTGTTGTAGAGCATCTCCAAGAGTCTTTCTAAATTTCACTCTCTAAATCATCATTTGAAGAGTCATGTACATAAAAATCGCTCTCTATACATCTTTACTCTTCAACTGCTTTTCTATATCTTGTTTACACTCTAGAGAGCTATTTTCACTATCTATCTTTGGCTAGCGAGAAATCCAGAATAGATGATGGTTATATTTGGATAACCACTTAGAGAAGCTTTTGGAGGCTATTTTTTATTAAAATCTCTATTTTTAACAATTAGGATGAATATAGAGAGTCTCTTGAAGTTGCTCTAAAACTGTCTATTTAGTTGTTTATGTATATCAAATAGACAGAAGTTGTCTACATACCATGATAATGCCACCCAATGGAGCGGCAGCGATATTAATTGATCGCTGAAATGGCCGTCGGCGCCTTAAATTTCATGTGTGACGACTTGCCTAGTGCTCCTACGTAATGCCACGCCCAAACTAGTCACGTACGGATAGATCGACACATCTCGACGCGACAACTATGCACTTGCTATAACGACATCTTCCATTCGAGACAGTGCACGTTACGTTCAAATTAAAGTACTGTTCATCAGTCGACAACGTTGTTGCTGAAGAGCTTGAACTTGCCGGCGTCCAGCGCGAGCTTGCGGATGGAGGCGAAGGCGCCGATGGCTCCGACGCCGGCGAACAGGACCATGACGGCCGTGTTGGCGAGGAAGACCGGGGACCGCCTCGGCGGCGCGAGCGCCATGTTGTACATGAGCACGGGGAGCACGAAGTCGAGCGGGACGAACCCGACCGCGCCGACCACGCCCACGATGTCGCCGAAGAAGGGCAGCATGGCGGCCACGAACGCGCACACGGCCAGGTACAGCGTCCGGAGCAGCAGCCGCGGGACGAGGTTCCGGCGGGAGAAGCGGCCCCGGGATGCGTCGGCGGAGCCCTTCTCCATGATCTCGTACGCCACCTGGGAGTAGACGAGGCCGATGGCGAGGAGCTGGAGGAGGACGAAGAGCACCGCCACGCCCAGCAGCCACGTCGGGGCCAGGGCCGGGCCCGAGTCCGGCATCAGGCTCTTGAGCACGTTGGACTGGACGCGGCTGCCGAAGGCCCAGTACCCCGTGATCGACGACAGGAAGAAGGTGAAGACGACGACGGAGTAGCACAGCACCAGCGCCTTCATCATCTTCCCCGCAGCCGGTGGCGCCAGCGTCGCCTGCGGAAACGAGCTCAAACTCAAACTTGTTGGGCCGGCCGGTAAGGAAGATTTTCTAACTGGGCTTAATCTGTTTATAGGCCTATTTCTAATGGAAGCTCGATGCACGCGCACAAGGAGGAGCCAGCCCGTCATGTCAGTTTTATTACAGCCCAATATCATTCTGTTTGGGACTAAAAAAATGTAGTATTTGGCAAGAAAGCAGTGAAATTACGGATAGATCTTGACTTAATTTTCTTTAACAAGGAAGAATCAAACTCACGTAATATCTAGCTCAGAATATACAATTTTAAGTACCTGGATTTCAGGCAGTATGCCATTGCCGAAGACGGAGGCGAGGATGGAAACGGATAGAAAAGCATCGAAGGTCTTCTCGGACTTGGAGGAGCTTAGCGAGTAGTCCTTCGTAGGAGCGTTTTTGGACAAGCCTGTCGATTATGTGGACATAGTTAAACACTAAACAGACTCCAGGATGGAAATTAAAGTTAAAGATTACCATGGCATGGAGTACACTTTACTTAGAAAACAAAAGCTAAAAGATAAATAATTTGAAATACATTGGCTAAAAGAACTTCTAACTGGTGGCTGACGCCCAGAGCTGAAACTCCCAAAGAGACCCAACTAGAGGTACCTCTGGCAGAAGTTCAAAAATGTGAAGTGCAGCTAAAAAAGGCTAAATTCTTACAGCTTTTTTTTTTCTTTCAGAGAGCTACATTCTCAGACATGAGCCTCCTTAATTATGTTCCCCGAAAACATCCCTAATTCTCAATTCAAATCACGCTAAAAAGCATTCCCGTGTAGGACTTCCGATTTTGTACTTAGACATTCCCGTCGATCGATGACCAGTGTAAATAGCTAGTACATCTGCCAGGAGACCGATCGAGAGCTTTTAAGCATCATCGTTGTGTTCTGTTGAAGCATGACAGACTAACGATTCCACGGTGCTATGGTGTCGGCACACAATTGCAGGTGGGTTATGCAGACGAAGCATCGAAGCATAATGGAAAAGCTGCGGCTGTAATTAGCATCTTCTCTTTAGTTTGGTTCCTTTTATCATACGCAAATGAACACCTAAACCACAACAAGAAGTACTACCGGTAGATTTAAGGCATCTGATTCGTCAATTATGTCAGTCTAAGTTTGTTATTTTAGCCTTTGAGGAATCTAATTCCTCCATCAGGGTCATATATGGTTCTCTAGAAGATACGGGATTTGATTGTAGATTCTGTAACGAAACAAGGAGAGTTCAGGGCATTACCTGCACGAATGCAAGCAGCAGCCACAAGGATGGTGTAGCCCAAGCTCAGGAGCAGCGAGACGAAGTTGATGTGGCGCAGCGAGTGGAACGACGGAAGCTGGGAGAGGAAGGCCAGCACCACAGCCACGATGATGATGAAGTGGTACAGTTTTAGGGGGCCGTGGGGAGCAAGGCTCGTGTACATAATCTGCTTGGGCACCATGAAACGTTAGAAAGTGCAGATAAAGAAAAGCAGGTTTTTGCTTGATTTTCTTGGCACAAGTTAATGAATATTTATGAAATTATTTTACTGGTTACGTTCTCACGCAAAAGAAAAATACTGAAAAAAAGCATGACACCTAGTGTGATGAATCAACTAGTGAATTACTTTCTGACGGAAAAAAATCAACTGTATCTGTACTGCCGTGGCCGATTTCAGTTCTGCGGTTCTGCCCGTGTTGCTTTCTCGTTTCAGCTTACTTACTTGTTACACCTTCAGGTTAAGTAACCTCGAAGGTTTAGAGGAATGAAATATCTCCTTACTAGGTAAAATCCGAAACTCGGAAAACAGAGGGAGTGAATCTTGACAGCGAAGTGTACACAGTGTGAAATTCAGGGTAGCAACCTAGCTTACATCTAGTACATGCTCAAATCTCCAAACGTTGGAACGGTAAGCACTAGAAAATAACACACCAGCGCTCAGCAGAACTACATTGCCAGTTGGATATTTATATCGAATCAAATGAACTGACGACCACACAATAGTATATACGGTATAAAGTTAGTTAAGATTCAGAGTTTCTTAATTGCGACCACACCGTACCCTTGGGTATGCTACAAAGTGCAAAACCCACAAGCAACGCCAATCAGGGCATTATTTGCAGTGTTTCGAATTATCCTCGCCAGATCGTTGGCACGTCACTCTTGCGTCCAGGAACAGCCTCCTTCCCGAGTTTTCTACTAGTGTGAACTTTCTGAAGATTTTTCCGGTGTGAACTGACTTTCCCCTATCAAGTTTGTGCGTGCGGATTATGTCCTGCAGCAGTGGGGATACAGAGAGCTGATCCTCTCTGGAGCAACGGATGTCGACGACTCAACAGAGCCAGCCATTTGAGGCGGACTAAGCTTGGGGAACCAAACGCGTGATACCTATCGCAGATCCTGCACATTCACACGGATGAAGACGACCATTTCTACATTTGGGACGGCAACCGGATATTTCTAGTTTAAAGAGAATGAGGACTACTCTAACTGACTGTACTATATATATGTCCAAGATGGATGGAGACGACGTGCAAAAGGACAAGTAGTAGAGCGGTAAACTAATCCGAACATTGCAAGATAGCACAAGTAGACAGATTTGCGAACATGAGATTTCTTGGTTGCAACGGCGGCGCACCTCGAGGCAGTCGGCGGCGAGCAGGATGGCACCGATGCTGACGCCGGTGTTGATGGCGGTCTGCACGGTGACAACGAAGTAGAACATCCACCCGGACCCTGCGCACGTCCACCAAACGCAAATCGCAATCCAATCAGTGGCCACCAGCGCACCGACTACTGATTAATCGGTAGAGGAAGCTGGACACCAGCGCGGCAAAGCTGTAGCTGCTGGTACAGTGGGATCGGAGGAAAGTGGGGGGCGCGGGAGCGGGCGCACGTCATTGATGCCGCTGTCGCGCGCCCACTTCGTGGTCGTGGGGCGATGCGCCGGACACGTGGGGTGGGGGGGAGCGGCCGAGCGGGACGTGTGGTGGATGGGCGGCGGTTGATTCGGTCGGGTTGCCGAGATGGATGGAGGGGCGGTGAGGGTAGGGTGCGTACCGAGGACGTCGGCGGCGAGCTCGCGGAAGCGGATGTGGCGGCGGCCGCGCGCCTCGCAGTGGTCGAGGACGCGGGACATGAGGGAGTACTCGTAGAAGGTGACGGCGGCCATGACGGAGAGCAGGGTGAGGCCGAGGCCCCACCCCATCCCGCGCAGCGCGTACGGGAGCGTCAGCACCGTCGGCCCCACGATCGCCGTCGTCAGGTGGAACCCCGCGTGCCACCACGTCCCTGCAGGCAGAGGCGGCCACCGGCGACAGATTCACGAGCCCGATCGCAATTAGCCGGCCCCGGCCATCCGATCCTCAATATAAGCTGGTGGAACTGGCGAGGAAGAGACGAGAGCAGGGTTTGCGTACCCTTGGACTCGAGCACGAAGGCGGCGCCGGCGTCGGCCCCGGACCCGGCCGCGGGCGCCGGCTTGGTGCCGTAGCTGGCGCCGTGGCCGTTGGTGGCTCCGACCTCGGCGTCGAACGCGGCGGGCGCCATGGCCTAGCCCGCCTCGCTCGATGCGCGTGGGCGCGCGCGGCGCTGTACTATGCGCGGGCGGGCGGGCGCGCGCGCACCACACCAGACAGACAGTCGGTTGCGCGGCGAGGCGAGGATCTGATTCGAATCTAAATCCGACTGGGTGATTGCCTGATTGGTTACCGGCTAATCCTCTCTCGTCGCGCGGTGCACACGCCCGTGATGGCTGAGGCCTGAGGCTGATGGGTGAGTTAGCAAGGCCAGGAGATGGAGATCAGTGTGCGTGGCGTGGGGGTCTCCGTTGCCGGATAGGCGGGTTTGTTTGGAGTCTTGTGGGGGCGGGGCTGGCCCCGTATTTAAGCTGCTCGCGGGCTGCCGCGGCGGCCTGCGGTTTACGGCCTGGGGCACGCCGCGCTGTCGCGATCGGCCTCGGCGGCTCGGGGAAAACCTTGGCGAACTGCCGGTAGTGCGGTCGTTGAATTGGTGCGCTGGTTTGCCCCCTTTGCGAATGTACTGTTACCTCGGTACTAACTTTTTTTTAGCAAGTCATCTTATTTGATGATCTTGGCTCCTGTGATAAGTCTGTCAACGGTCCAATTATCTCGAAAACCATTTTTTCTGTTGAAGGAGACAGATGCACACGATTAGGGTGTCTCAACATTAACCTCAGTCGGTCTATATTTGTACGGTGAACGAAGAAGCACGAACCGACCTAGTGGTACATTATGCATTGTGTTGTCAATAAGTCTCATGGAGTCGTGGTCCCAGTTAGCCAGTTAGGTGTCCGCCTGCCGGTAGCTCTACTATATAATAGTCTTTTATATATGCAACTGAGTTGAGTTGTTGCTCGTGACGGAGCCATCCTCAGCACTTAGGGGGCATCTTCTTCTTCCTCCTTCTTCTTCCTCATTTTCCTCCTCACCTCCTCCTCCTTCCTCTTTACTTCCAATGGAGTTCTTGGGGTAGGGGGCTTGAGCCCCCCTTCACCCACGCTGGCTCCGCCCCTGCATGCACCATCTCAGAGAAGCGGGGGTCAATGCATCTCTGAACCCGTTGAGTAACACGGTAGTATTCAAGAGGCCAAGAGATGAGGCGTTCGTGCACAAGTCGCAGCTTGCTTGCGAGGGAAATAAATACCGCCTATCAACCCCAAATGAGGAAACAATTCTGGCTAGAGATTCTGCCTATGTCTCCCATGGAATAGCATTTATAGTGACACACCACTCGACACCAGCGCACACACGCGCACACACCACTCGGCACAGCGCGCGCACACGCACGCGCACAGATGGTAGGAAGTGCGGTGATGAGCCTGCTGACTTGGTAGCTGTAATCTTCCTTGGCGCTGTTGTGCTCGCTAGCCTGGTGCTGCTGGAGATTCGCCGGAGGACCAAGCGCCGGGCATCGATAGACGACGGCAGGCGGAGGGCCCTCCTGCTGGCCTGGAACGCGGTGCTGCTGTCGCACCTCCTGGGGTGCAGCTCCACACTGGGCTGCACCTCCTGGGGATCGCCTTCTCACAGCCATCCTAGCAGCTTACGGTGGGGCGATTTTCTTCCCGACGGCCCTGGGAGTGGCCCTCCACTACTGTGTAGGTATTTTAGCTTAGGTCTCGGGTGGTGCCTCAGAGGGCGTGGTGCGGCACCGCCGCAGAGAATTTTTCTCCCTCCCATGGAGTAGTATTGTTATCGCCATAAATTAACAGGCTTAATTTATGGGTCGAAAGCAAGATGGACTTAAAGCAGAAGATTAAGAAGGCTTGTAAATCGGCTCATGCGTGAGCATTTGGGCCACATGGGCCATGTATCTTTAGATTTAGTTCAAGATTAGAGATAGAGTTCGATCGGGACAAGATAGAATTAGATTGTTTCCCAAGTCTCCGGACTATAAATATGTACCCTATGTTATTCATGAAAAGAAGAACGTCATCACGTCTCGCAAACAACAACTCTCGGCGCATCGCCACCCCTAATTCTAGGGTTTCATCCAAGTAAGCGTCATGCTGCCCTGATCGCTTCTTACGATCAGGGCAGTGTTGTTCTTGCTTTTACCTTGGTATTACTCGTACTGAAGCATTTTTGATGGCGAGTAATGCTAGTTATCCAGATGTTCGTGGCATGACTTTTAGTAGATCTATTGTGCTTTTGTTGCTAATTGTCTACGAATATCATGTTGTCTTTACGCGATCATGTTATCATCTTATACTAGCTCTTGTTGCATAGAGTTAGCTGCGTAAAGGCAACACCCTGCTTCTTTTCCATCTAATAGATCTGTTCTGTTATGGTTTGCTCTTCTCTTAAGAGTTGGCGTAATATCTGCTAGGTTAGGCCTTGCAAACGGATTGGAAGATCCGGTGACGTGTTAGATGCTTTGCTTTAGTCTTAACAGAGATTTGATCCGGGAATCGGCTCTTGCTAGTTCTTAGGCCTCTGTTTTTTGTTACGGGTTAGTTATTTATTATGTTCACTAGGCCCAATCACGTGTAGAATGTTCCGATCTAGCAGTGAAGCTTCTACCATCGTGGATTAGATTAGTTAGGTTCAATTGAAGCAGTTTCCATAACTATATGCTTCATCCACTGATATCAGATACATAGATCTGATCTGACACCGGGACTCGATCGGCTCTTTAAAGCCGATGCAAGAGTCATCCCGGGGAGCCGACCCCATGGCTCGGACTTACGTTTACATGTGTCTTTGTACGCAGTAAACTGTTTGGAGCACGTTCGCACCCTCCTGATCGGGTATAGGTCAGGTGGCACGCCCGACTTTCTTCGGAAACTCCGGGCGCGTGACGGAATTGCGGGCCATCGACGAGGGAGCAGTGCCTGCCAGCGCTCCGGTGACCTCCCGGCTCTTCGTGTTGCCTGTCGCTGCTCGCCAGTGGGTTTCGACCGACAACACATTCTGGCACGCCCGGTGGGACCTTCTTCAACAACAACGCCCGCCGCAGAGATGACAGGAGCTCAGGACCAAGCATCTGTTCTGCCGGTCACCAAACCTGTCACGTATGAAGAGCTGACTCTGGAACATAAGCAAAAATACGATGAGGTCAATGCTCAGTTCGAAGCCGATCTCATCGGCTCTTTTGAGAGGACCCGCAACCATGGCATCAGGTGGAAGGGGTTCTCACCAGAGGGTGCTCTCGACAACGTTGATCTGTCTGTGCCGTCAGAGGAGCGCACCAGGGCCCTACGCCAGGAGATGAACTACATGGTGGCTCACACGCTCCATCGGCACTCAAAAAGCCTGGTCAACGAGCTCGAGCGTGTGGCACATCGCGTTGTCCAGGAGGTGATCAAGAACCAGTTCTCCCCGTCAGGACCAATCCTGGGGAGTCACAGGGGGGAAGCTGCACTGCAATCTAGGCCGCCAGTGTCCTACTCGCTCGCGGCAGCAGGACAGCAGAGTTCGCTGATCTATGTCGTCCACAAGATCGGCGGTGATCTTGGAGAAGGCCAATTCCTCACCGAGCCACCCAAGGAGATCCCGCACGGCTACACGTGCGCATACATTTCTGACAGCGTCAGTCCAACACGCTCGGTGTTGTTGGTAAACCCAGGAGCTTCTGGACCAGACGCGGAGAAACAAGCGTGGCTGGCAAAGTACGCTACCGGGCCGAGTGCTGAGCCATCGGCCCCAGGAGTTCTTAGTGTGGAGCAGGTCAGTGCAATACTGAGAGACCAGTTTGACATCCTGCCCAAGAGAAAAGCGATCGGCTATTCCAAGCCGTATCCAAGTGACTACGACTTGATCCCATTGCCACCCAAGTATCGGCTCCCTGAGTTCACCATGTTCAACGGGTCAAAAGGAGCCAGCTCCATTGAGCATGTGAGCCGATACTTAACGCAGCTTGGGATGATCTCAGTATCGGATCCGCTGAGGGTCTGGGTCTTCGGCCAATCTCTTACAGGCCCAGCTTTTGGATGGTACGCGTCATTGGCTCCAGATTCTATTCGAACTTGGAGGTAGCTGGAGGATCAGTTCCATACTCAGTATCACTCAGAGGCTGCTGAAGCTGGGATTGACGACCTCGCCCAAGTCAGGCAGAAGCGAGGAGAGACTGTCTCAGATTACGTACAGTGCTTCAGAGAAGTCAAGAACCGATGCTACTCATCACGCATCACAGAGAAGGAGGCAGTCGATCTGGCAGTTCTGGGACCCGCTAAGCCGATCAAGGATCTGGCTTTTCAGTTGGAATTCACCTCTCTGGCACACATGGTGCAGAAGCTTACGGCATATGAGCTTTACCATCCTGAGCTGTACCAGGACAAGTTCAAGCGCCATGTGAACATGGCCCAGGCGGATGAATCTAATGACTCTGGCGAGGAACAAGAAGTGGCCGTGGCAGAGTGGACTCGGGGGGGGCAAACCCCGCCCCGTGCAAATGGGTCAAACAGCAGGGCTTGTGAAGGGCTTCGACTTCGATGTGGCCAAAGCAGAGTAGATATTTGATCTGCTGCTCAAAGAAAAACAACTGAGGCTCCCAGAGAATCACAAGCTGCCAACCGCACAAGAGCTGCAGGGGAGGCTATACTGTAAATGGCATCACTCGTTCACTCATGCCACGGGTGAATGCAAGGAGCTGCGCCATCAGATTCAATCGGCTATCGAGCAAGGCCGATTAATCCTAGCCCAACACACGATGAAGGTTGACACGAAGCCCTTCCCGCAAGCCAACGTGGTAGAGTTGTCGGACTTCACTCCTACGGGCCAGAATTTTTCATTCCATATCAACATGGTGCGGCCTGTACACCGTCGTGACGAGCAAAGGAGAGAGGCCGTTTCTGGCAAACGGCCCCAGGATCAAAATGAGCTAGGGCGACAGCATATTACTGAAGAGCAAGTGCGTCACATCCGTAATCAGCTTCCAGCTTCTGATCGGCTTCTGGAAAAATATGAATATCAGCACAAGCTGTGTCGCCGATATCAGTCGGAAGAGGAGGAGTATGAGCACCGCACAGGGAGGACGCTGGGAAGGCGGCAGGCTATACGCGACCACTGGCATTGCCCGTTCTTCAGGTACTGCTGGAATTCCGGCATGAGCCGAATGCCCACTATAGATGATTGTCTGGAGTGCAGGCCTTGGACACGCCAGTCCGGCGAGACATCGGTGTTCCGGCGCTTGGGGCCCAAAGTGCGTCACGACGAACATATTGAGCGGCCGGCCAGGGGTGATTTCGAGCCAGAAGAAGAGGACAGGTACCATCGCCCACGGTGGTGTCCTGACGGGCTTAATCACTCGCAGAAGCGCAGAGTGCAGCGCTTGCGCAATCTAGAAGAGACAGAAGCAAAGTACCTTGACGTCCTGAGGAAGGCACGTCCGGATCTCGCGGAACAGGTCAGCTACCCGCGAAGGGTGGAAAGGCGCCCTCCAAGAAAAGAGTGGCGCCCCAAGCAGACAAAAGCCGATGACAAGCCATCGGCTGATGTGAACATGGTGTTCGTGCTACCACCAGAGTTCCGGGCACCCCAACCGGAGGATTTGCCTATTGCACAGTTGGATCTTGGCCCCTAGCCGATCATCTTCGAGAAGCCAAAGGAGAAAAGCTCAACCATAAACGGGGCTGTATCTCAAGGGGCTGTATCTCAAGGGCTTCATAAACGGTAAACCTGTTAACAAGATGTTGGTTGACACCGGTGCCGCAGTCAACCTGATGCCATATTCAGTGCTGCGCCGGTTGGGGCGTTCTTCTGCCGACCTAATCAAGACCAACGTGATGCTCAACGACTTCAACGGGCAACCATCAGAGGCAATGGGAGTTCTTAATGTGGAATTGACAGTGGGCCGCAAGACGATCCCGACTTCGTTCTTCATCGTCAACAGCAAGAGTACATACACGTTGTTGCTTGGGAGGGATTGGATTCACACCAACTGTTGTATCCCTTCCACAATGCATCAGTATGTGGTCCAATGGGATGGCGATGAAGTAGAAGTGGTCCTTGCAGACGATTACAGCGAGGTCTCGCTTGCAGATATGAACGCCTGGGACGCAGAAGGACAAGAGCCGATCTCAGGGGTTTCACTGGAAGACTGTGATCGTATCGAGGCGACAAAAAACGGACTGAGGCTGGTATTATCCACTGGCCTCACAGAGTAAACACGTCCTGGCATACTACGGGGGTGTAATAGAGCTAGAGAGGCCGGTCCCGGCGACCAGCCCCAAAAAATAGAAAAGTCATATTTGGGGTCGGAATTGTTACATCATGTACATACGATGGCCTGCTCTAGCAGTTGGCTACTCATTGACTATTTGGTTTCGAATGATAATGGAAGTATAAAAACGGCCAGCCCATGCGGTTGGCCAAATAATTTTTCTTATTATCTCCCTGTGTTTGCCGCTGATCTTGTGGATAACGAAGACTCGCCTGCGTTCGCAGCTGGTTTTTCAGACGACGGCAAGCTGGGATACGGGTTCACATCAGCTGATGATTTGGAAGAGGTTGACATCGGTCCTGGGGATAAGCCACGGCCGACATTTATCAGCAAAAAGTTGGATTCGGTCTTGCGTGAGGAGATGATTGCACTGCTGAAAGAGTACCGGGATTGTTTCGCATGGGACTACACTGAGATGCCCGGTCCAGACAGAAGCATCGTTGAGCATTGGCTCCCCCTCAAGAAAGGGTTTCGGCCGTTTCAGCAACGAGCACGTCAGATGAAGGCCGAAGTCCTAGAAGAAGTCAAGAAAGAGGTGGAGAAGATGTTGGATGCTGGGTTCATTAGGCCGTGCCGGTATGCAGAATGGATCTCTAGCGTGGTACCGGTACAAAAGAAGGATGGCCAATGGCGTGTCTGCGTCGATTTTATAGATCTCAACAGAGCGACGCCGAAGGACGAATACCCGATGCCTGTTGCAGAGACATTGATCAACGCAGCTGCCGGCCACAAAATGATGAGTTTTATGGACGGTAATGCCGGCTATAACCAGATCTTCATGGCCCCAGAAGACGTGAATAAGACCGCGTTCAGAGTACCAGGCAGCAGTCGGCTTGTTTGAATATTTGGTTATGACCTTTGGACTGAAAAATGCCGGTGCAACGTACCAGCGTGCCATGAATTACATATTTCATGATCTCATCGGCAAACTGGTAGAAATTTATATTGATGATGTCGTGGTCAAATCCAAATCAGCTGGGGGGCATCTAGAAGATCTGCGTGAAGTCTTGGAGCGGACTCGAAGGTTTGGGCTCAAAATGAACCCAAAGAAGTGCGCTTTTGGCGTATCGGCCGGTCAATTTCTGGGAATCTTGGTGCATGAACGGGGAATCGAGATCGGCCTGAAGAGTCAAGAAGCAGTGAAAACGATGAAGCCACCTACTACGAAGAAAGAATTGCAGAAGCTCATCGGTAAAATTAACTTTGTCAGACGATTTATTTCTAATTTGTCTAGGCGCATCGAACCATTCATGGGTTTAGTGAAGATCAAATCCGATGATGAGTTTCGCTGGGGGGGGCAGAACAGCAGCATGCTTTCGATGAAATCAAAGAATATTTGTCAAAGCCTCCGGTGTTGGTTCCTCCTCAGCAAGATAGGCCGTTCTACGTGTACCTATCCGTGGGTGACACTTCCATTGCTTCGGTGTTAGTCCAGAAGCACGACGGCCAGGAGAGGGTGGTTTTATACCTTAGCAGGCGCATGTTAGATGCCGAGACTAGGTATCCTGAGATCGAGAAGCTTTGACTTTGCTTATTCTTTACATGTACAATGCTTCATCATATTTTGCTCTCGGCGGAAATAATTGTCATATGCAAATCGGATGTCATAAAGCACATGTTGTCGGCTCCTGTTCTGAAAGGCCGGCTTGAAAAATGGATGTTTGCATTATCAGAGTTCGATATTCGGTATCAGCCTGCAAAAGCAGTCAAAGGATAGGCACTGGCGGATCTTGTTGCAGACGGGATCAGCACTGATATAGCTGCATTGTTTATTCGTGCTTGGGCTATGTTTTTTGACGGATCGGCTTGTGATGATGGATGTGGTGTGGGAATTCTGTTGGTCTCGCCTCGTGGGCCGACTTACTCCTTTTCCATCAGGATGACTGCCCCATGCACCAATAATTTGGTGGAATATGAAGTCGTTCGCAAAGGGATGGAACTGCTCCTCGAAGCTGGTGCAGAAGCGGTGGAAATATTTGGAGATTCGAAGCTGGTGATTTCTCAGCTCACGGAAGAATATAGATGTGAGAGCGAGGCTCTTTTTCCGATATGGATACAGTGCCGTGAGTTGATGTCACAATTCAGGTATATCAATTTCCACTGGATACGCAGGACTCTGAACAATGAAGCCAATGATTTGGCACAGATGGCTTCTGGGTACAAGGAAATAGCCGATGGAGTTGATGTAGAGGTTCAGTTTCTAGAACCCGGAGACTGGAGAGCCGATATCTTCAATTACTTGAAGGATTCGGCTCGGGGGGCACCCAGGAGGATAAGACTCAAGGCTATGAAGTATGTTCTGATAGGGGATGACATATTCTACAGGACCTTGGAAGGACTACTGCTTAAATGTCTGGGACCTTCAGAGTCAAATCGGCTCTTGCATGAGGTTCATGAAGGAGCCTGCGGTACTCATCAATCGGCTCATAAGATGAAGTGGCTGATTAGGCGATCGGGTTATTACTAGCTGTAAGGATCACCGGGGTGTCCGACCCTAGAGGGGGAGGGGGTGAATAGGGTCGCTAATCGCTTTTTAACCTAGGGCTCAAACTACTTGCATAAGATAAACCTAACACGTCCTATATATGCTAGTTATGACTATGGTTTATCTATGCTACTCTCTACTTACCCCTAAAGGACTTGCAACCTAGCCAATCCTAATCAAACTAACTAGGAAAGTAAAGGTACGCAAGATAGAGTAAATGCGGAAACATAAAGCGGTAAGTAAAGAGGTAAGTGCAAGAGGGATGCAAACTCCCGAGTAGACACGGTCATGTAACGTGGTTCGGCACAAACGCCTACGTCCACGGGACACCGAGGCTCTTCCGATCACCGTCTTGCACTACGCCGCCAAGGCGATGCCGGCAAGCAAAGGCAAGTGCCCCTAAGACACCAAGTCTCGCGCACCGCCACCGTCTCTCTCGGTCACCCGGCCGTAATCCACTACGGAGCTTCTCCACCAAGGAGGGGGCCTCCTCTTCCCCCGCACAAAGTGTCGTTGCCACTCCACACCAAGACGGAGGGTCACACGACGGATCACAAGTTGCTTGCCGCAGCAAGACTTCTCTCGAGGGAGCTCTCGCAAGAACTAATCCCTATTACAAGCACTAAGCACTCTCACAAGTGTGCTTAAGCCTATATGATGTACAATGAAGCTCTATGGTGGTTGGAGATGTTCTTGGGTGTGTATGGGATGTCCAGCAACTCCAGCAATCTTCAAATGGCCGGGGTGAGGCGTATATATAGGCCACCAAGTCTTGTAGCCGTTGCTCCAACGGTTAGCTGAAAATCTGCGTATCACCGGAAGAACCGATGCCTCTGGCAGGGGTATCGTCGGTTCTTCCGGTCACTCATAACCCGAAGTAGCCGTTGAAGTCTTGACAGCTGACGCAGTGACCACCGGTTGAACCGATGCTTTGCACCGATGCTTCACCGGTTCAACCGGTGCTGAAGGAATCTTCTCCTGGACGCTGACGTCATTACACCGGTGGTATGCACCGATGCACCGTCGGTTGAACCGGTGCTGAAGAAACTTCTTCTGGGCACTTGACATCGTCTCTGGTACAAAGGACTGCCAATGCACCGATGCCCTTTTCTTGGACCGTCGGTTCAACCGGTGCCTAAAGGCTGACTTGGCTTCGATTCCCTTCTGCACCAAAGTGTCATGGCGTCGGTTCTTCCGACTACCACCGGATGCTCCGATGCCCTGGCGTCGGTTCTTCCGGTGCTCCTGAACCGAACGTAGGGGCAGCCCTTCGGGCCTTGCTATGCCTATCTTCTCTTTCTCTTTGTCATCACTTGAACCTAAAAGCCTGAGAATGGTCATCTTAACAATCATATTAGTCCAAGTGTTGTGTTGTCATTTGATCACCAAAATCACTTGAAATGGCATAAATGGTGCCATGTTCCTTACACTAGCCCACTATGCTTGAAGATTGCTTCAAATATTACAAGGGATGTCAGGCATGTCAGAGGTTTGGCAAAATTCATATAGTGCCAGCATCAGTAATGAATCCTATCATCAAACCGTGGCCATTCAGAGGTTGGGCCATGGACATGATTGGTCAGATCAACCCGTCATCTAGCAAGGGTCACCAGTGGGTCTTAGCTGCTACAGATTATTTCACAAAGTGGGTGGAGGCAGTACCCATGAGGTCAGTAGCGTCAAAAGATGTGATCAGCTTTGTCAAAGAGCACATCATTCATAGATTTGGGATTCCTCAAACTATTACAACCGATGGAGGATCGGTCTTTATATCGGAAGAATTCAGGAAATTCGCCGATGACATGGGAATTAAGCTGATTAGATTATCTCCATATTATGCCCAAGCTAATGGACAGGCTGAAGCATCCAACCAGAGCCTCATCAAGCTCATAAAGAGAAAGATCGATGAATATCCTAGGCGCTGGCATGAGGTGTTGCCAGAAGCTTTGTGGGCGTATCGTATTTCATGTCACGGGTCCACCAAGACATCGCTGTACCATTTAGTCTACGGCCAAGACGCTGTGTTACCATGGGAGATCACGGCCGGATCAAGGCGTGTTGAGTTTCAGAATGATCTATCTGCTGAACAGTATGCAGCCTTGATGAATGACAATGTGGAGGACCTGACAGAGCTAAGACTTTGATCATTGGAGAAGATTAATGAAACCAAGGCTAAAGTTGCTTGTGCGTATAACAAGAAGGTCAGGCCAAAGAATTTCCAGGTTGGAGACTTGGTTTGGGAGGCAGTATTGCCAGTGGTAACTAAAGATAAAAAGTATGGCAAGTGGTCTCCAAATTGGCACGGGCCGTACAAGATTGATCAGGTTTTGCCTGGGAATGCATACATGCTCGAGGAATTGGACAGCGTCAAGTTTCCTGTTGCTGTCAATGGTCAACACCTCAAGAAGTACTTCCCGAGCATGTGGGAAAGCGAGTAACAAGAGCCGATGAGATCCATCTGGCTGTACTGAGAAAGGCCAACACGTTGGGTTGGCCAGTAAAAAAAATTCATGACAAGCCAACACGTTGAGTTGGCCGGTAAAAAAAAACAAGAGAGGCCAACAAGTTGAGTTGGCTAGTAAAAATACATATGAGAAGCAAGACAGCCGATGTGTGACCATCGACTTAAGGTGTTTTTAAATGAGTACAAGTTCCAGGTTTTAACAAGCAACATCAAGTGTTTTCTAAATAGTTCTACTAGTTCAGGAATCCTTCTATCGCATGGATGGCTTCTGCACGTACAACATCTGCTCGTGCTATGATTGCTTCGTCGTCCTTGTCATTGCCTGATATTATCTGCCAACTCAAGGTGCTTATCTCTGCAAACTCTGCCTGTATTTGTTCAGTCATTTCTTGGGCTTCCTGCTTGGAGTTTGCGATCGAAGCTTTCTCCTCTTGGATTAGTCTTTGGGTAGTGCGGACCTTTTCTTCAAGTTCCATCAGTTCCTTTTCCAAGAGGTTGAGTCGTCTTGTGTTCTCGGAGATATCAGCTTTAGCATCCATAGTTCCTTTCTTTTAGTTGAGGGCTTTGCACTTTTGAGCTATGTCAGTTTTCAGAGAGACTTGAGAACGACGTGCTTCTATTCTTTGTTGAGCTACCTTCACCTCTGCCCGGAAGAAAGGGAGATGGCCGGCTGGCCAAAGTTTGACTCGAAGTGATTCTGGAAGTTGGGATTCTATCTGCTGAAGAATTTCTTTTATCTTGCTGGAATCATCAACCAGAGTAATGATCGAAGCAGATAGTAGATCCTTGATGAGTTGAAGCTGATTTGCCAAGATAGCCGATTGCTGCAAGGATGGTGCTTTTGCTCCAGGGGCAGTCAGACCCATTGATGCCGGGTCAAAGAAAAGCAAACCTGAAATGTCAAAGCCCTATGGACATATCTAAAGTTAGAGCAAGGTGCGTTTATGAAGCTATCGGCTGATTCAGAATTGGTTTTTGTAATGTTACCTGTTCTGAAGAAGAAGCGTTGGGCGGTTCAAGAGCGATCATCCTGTTAGAGCTTGTGTCGACATCAAGAACATCGACTGTATCGGCTTGCTCCTCGTTTGCCTCCATCAGTACATTAGGAGTAGCAGTCATCTCATGTTGTACTGGACTTTCTGCATTTGGGATGTCTTCAGCTGCGTCCTGAAAATAAAATTACAGTCAACCAGAATACATGTGTATGCAATAAAGAAGAAGTATTAGAAAGATGAGTTACCTGATTGGTGTTGGACTCTGATGGACTCGGGGAAGCTGGTGCTGGTTTCTTGATGACTCGCCTCGTGATCATCTTCCTTTTCTTGGTCAAGACTCGGGGGGCAACAATTACAGAAGCTTGCCTTCGTTTAGAAGCCGACTGAAGTAAGTCTGGCTGAATAGTCATTATCACTTTCTTCATTGATGATGATCCCTTGCAGACGAGTACATCAGGGGCAGTTGGAAGAAAGTGGAATGGCTCCCCGTTGCTGGTCATGGGTTCTGGACCATCCTGTTGCTGCTAACAGGGTGAGCAGGATTAGTCAAGTAAAGGAATAGAGGACTTGGAGAGAATGTATGTATAAATTCAGTACTTCTTCCTCGGAGATTGCATATTCAGGATCAATTTGCTGCAGTCGAGGACCTAGAGCTTTACTAAATACATGTGTTTTCCACATTCTCCACCATGTACTAAAATCGATTGATGAAGGATCAAAGGACATATCGGCTGGTATTGGAATGTGGAGGTCATCGAACATGCTGTAACATCTTGAACTGGTGAGACCATCAGGCAGATCGGCTCTACTCTCCACCAAGCGGTGAATATGGAAGTGGGGAGGGACTTGTCCTAGGCCAAATTGCCGAGCTGCTATGACTGGTTGGTAAGCTTCGTAACCTGGCTTGATAATTCTATTAGAGGTGCTGATGCCGACAGGAAGAAAGCCAGGTCGGATCATTAAAGAATACAGATGCCGAGTCCTGTTGTCATCGGCAAATTTATCTAATCTGAAGGCAGTTGGGTTTTCAAAGGATTCAGATTCAGTGAATGGGAAATAGAGTGGATTGTCCAGTCCTTTGTAGAAAACTCTAAACCAGTTTGCTGCATCTGCTGAATTCAGTTTACTGCCAGGAAGACTAAATAAAGCTTGGCCGTAACTAGTACATCTAATTGGTTTACCACTCTCATCAGGAAAAGAGTTCTTGGTCAGGCCTTGGAGGTTCGGAATCTGGTGCTGAAAGTACAGTTGTGCCCACAACTGAATAAACCACCAAGGGCCTCCGGTTCTCAGTTTCTTTTGGTTAAGCAGGTTAGATGTCATCAAATGGAGATATCTGTATGTTTCTCCAAGAAAAAGTTTGCCTAGGCCGGTGTGATTGCCATGGGCCAGGTAATAGGCCAAGGAAAGATAATTCTTAGTTGGAGCTAAAGAAGGACCACAGAAGATGAAGTGCTCTAGCCAAAGATTTAAGAAGGCTGTGTGTTCCTTTTCAGTCACTGGACCTTTTGTTTTCATGTGCTGGTTCATGTAAGTACCCCAGTTTGTGCAGTTTGCCTTGGAAGAAAGTTTAAAGGGGACTTCTGCCATTTTGTGGGCAGCAGGATTAGGAGATCCAATGTCTAGGCCAGTGATCATGGTGACATCTAGCAGAGTAGGGGTCATGGGGCTGTGGCCAAAGAGGAAACAGTTCAGAGTATCAGACCAGAAATAGCCGATGGTTTTCAGAAGGTTTTCATCTTTGTCAAGGGGTGATAATGATAAGCTAAGTGCATCATCTATGTTCAAATCCTGCCACAAGGGCATATAAGATTTTGCTACTCTGCTGTACCATGTAATCCAGCTCTCAGGAAGGTTAGGCCAGGCTCTTAAGCAGTCGGCCCAGAGGTTCAAATCGATGTTTTGACTTACGAAAGGGATCCTATTTGTTTCACAAGAGATCAAATCTATGGGATTTTCATAGTTTCGTGGGCCAAGACAGAAGGATTTTGGATTGGAAGGATGTGGCAGAAGGATGTTTGACACCTGAAGTTCAGAAATTCAGAAGTTCATATATGGTGTTGTGTTTTAGAGTTTAAAGTTTCAGAAGCTTGCTAAGCTGAAGAAAACCGAAAGAATTAGGCTGAATATTACCTTCAGGCCGCAGATTGCCGCATCATCAACAGTAGGATTTGTTGTCTGAGCTGCAGAGTCTGCCATGGTTCGGATCCGTTGACTTGGGGTTTGGTTGCTGTGGGCTCTGATTCGAATTCCGGATGCTTGGAGAGTTCTTGCTCGAATTTGTAGAGCTGGGTTTTCGAATTACGCTCGGATTTGAGAGTCTGTTTCGAGCTCGGTTCAAGGTGGAAGTGTTACTCTACTCTTGTGCGGGTTGCTTCTAGTTTGAATTTTGTCGGCTCTTGGATATTTATAGAAGCCTGATGCGTTGCCATCGGCTTTTTGGAAAGTAGATCAAGTACACAGTAATTGAAGGAAATTGATTTCATTAAAAGAAAGATCATTACAAGGAAAAGCCGATTTTTACAAAGTAATTGATCCTTCGGCTTTGTGATCCTACCCCTACGATGCTACCTACATCTATCAATCGTAGGTATCTGAGTGCCTACGGTGCTTGGGGCTTCACGCCGATGCGTCTCCGCCGTCGTCGCTGCCACTGTTGTCGTCGTCGTCGGCACTGCTGCTGTTTCGTTCGCCGCCGCTGCTGCTTCCTTCTTCTCTTCCCTCCATGGGGGCTTTGAGGAATTGGTGGGGGTTTCCTCCTGCCGCCGTGTCGTCGCTGGAGGAGGAGTCGATCTCTTCGGAGGAGTCGGCTCCCTCCCAAGAGAAGCCGTCGTCTTTGCTGTTCTCCAGTTCCTCCTGGAACAGGAACTGGAGGTCTTCCCCTCCTTCGGTTTTGGGCTCATCTTCCTCGGAGGTAACCTCGAAGTCGAACTCCTCTGCATCCCAATGCAGAGGAGCCAGCGCCTCGTAGGCTGCTGCTGGGTCCCATTCGGGAGTCGTCTCCCGACTCTCCGAGATGGAGTCAATAGAAGAGGCGGAGAGGGGGGTGAGGAAGAGGAAGAAGAGGAATCTCCAAAGGAGTTAGAGCCAGAGGAGGAAGAGATTGCCATGGTTATTGGCTGGTGATGGAGGTGGGATTTTCTGCGCTATTGGCTTTGGGAGGAAGAAGGAGTTTGCCATGAAGAAGAGCCGATTTGGGGTGAGATTAAATAGTGAAAAGATGGAAGACGGATCGGCAGTTTCACATTCTACGAGGAGCCAGTTGCAGAGACGTTGCGTCTTCCTTGGTAGTTGCAGTGTGTTTTAATGAGCATTAACGGGAAGATGAAGCGACGGAGTGGTTTTGGAATTATCATTGCCAAAACCAGGGGGGCATGTGTTATCGCCATAAATTAACAGACTTAATTTATGGGCCGAAAGCAAGATGAACTTAAAGCAGAAGATTAAGAAGGCTTGTAAATCGGCTCCTGCGTGAGCATTTGGGCCACATGGGCCATGTATCTTTAGATTTAGTTCAAGATTAGAGATAGAGTCCGATCGGGACAAGATAGAATTAGATTGTTTCCCAAGTCTCCGGACTATAAATATGTACCCTATGTTATTCATGAAAAGAAGAATGTCATCATGTCTCGCAAACAACAACTCTCGGCGCATCGCCACCCCTAATTCTAGGGTTTCATCCAAGTAAGCGCCATGCTGCCCTGATCGCTTCTTACGATCAGGGCAGCGTTGTTCTTGCTTTTACCTTGGTATTACTCGTACTGAAGCATTTTTGATGGCGAGTAATGCTAGTTATCCTGATGTTCGTGGCATGGCTTTTAGTAGATCTATTGTGCTTTTGTTGCTAATTGTCTACGAATATCATGTTGTCTTTACGCGATCATGTTATCATCTTATACTAGCTCTTATTGCATAGAGTTAGCTGCGTAAAGGCAACACCCTGCTTCTTTTCCATCTAATAGATCTGTTCTGTTATGGTTTGCTCTTATTCTTAAGAGTTGGCATAATATCTGCTAGGTTAGGCCTTGCAAACGGATTGGAAGATCCGGTGACGTGTTAGATGCTTTGCTTTAGTCTTAACAGGGATTTGATCCGGGAATCGGCTCTTGCTAGTTCTTAGGCCTCTGTTTTTTGTTACGGTTTAGTTATTTATTACGTTCACTAGGCCCAATCACGTGTAGGATGTTCCGATCTAGCAGTGAAGCTTCTACCATCGTGGATTAGATTAGTTAGGTTCAATTGAAGCAGTTTCCATAACTATATGTTTCATCCACTGATATCAGATACATAGATCTGATCTGACACCGGGACTCGATCGGCTCTTTAAAGCCGATGCAAGAGTCGTCCCGGGGAGCCGACCCCACGGCTCGGACTTACGTTTACACGTGTCTTTGTATGCAGGAAACTGTTTGGAGCACGTTCGCACCCTCCTGATCGGGTATAGGTCAGGTGGCACGCCCGACTTTCTCCGGAAACTCCGGGCGCGTGACGGAATTGCGGGCCGTCGACGAGGGAGCAGTGCCTGCCAGCGCTCCGGTGACCTCCCAGCTCTTCGTGTTGCCTGTCGCTGCTCGCCGGTGGGTTTCGACCGACAACAAGTATTTATAGCGATACACCACTCGGCACCAGCGCACACACATGTGCACACACCACTCGGCACAGCACACACACACAGCGCGCAGATGGTATGAAAGTTCGGGGGTGTGCCTGCTGACTTGGCAGCCGTAGCCTTCCTTGGCGCTGCTGCGCTTGCCAGCCTGGTGCTGCTGGAGATCCGCCGGAGGACCAAGCACCAGGCATCGATGGTCGATGGCAGGCGGAGGGCCCTCCTGCTGGCTTGGAATGCGGTGTTGCTGTCGCACCTCCTGGGGGTGCAGCTCCACGCTGCGCTGCACCCAGTGCCGGAGCCAGCCCCAACACCTAGGGGGCACATTCCTTTTCCTCCCTCTTCTTCTTCTTCCTCATTACCCTTCTCTCCTCCTCCTCCTTCTTCTTTGCCTCCAATGGAGTTCTTGGGGGTAGGGGGCTTGAGCCTCCTTGCCCCCACGCTGGCTCCGCCCCTACTTTTTCTTCCCGGCGACCCTGGGAGTGACGCTCCACTACTGTGTGGGTATTTTAGCTTAGGTCTCGGGTGGTGTCGCAGAGGGGCGTGGTGCGGCACCGCCGCAGAGAATTTTTCTCCCTCCCATGGAGTAGTATTTATAGCGACACACCACTCGGCACCAACGCACACACACCACTCGGCACAGCGCACACACGCGTGCGCAGATCATAGGAATGTTCGGTGATGAACCTGCTGACTTGGCAGTCGTAGCCTTCCTTGGCGCTGCTGCGTTCGCTAGCCTGGTGCTGCTGGAGATCCGCCGGAGGACCAAGCGCCGGGCATCGACGTACGACGGCAGGCAGAGGGCCGTCCTGTTGGCCTGGAACGCGGTGCTGCTGTCGCACCTCCTGGGGGTGCAGCTCCACGCTGGGCTGCACCTCCTGGGGATCGCCTTCTCACAACCATTCTGGCAGCTTATGATAGCTACGGTGGGGGTCTTTTTCTTAGTGGCGGAGACAGCCCGAGCACTTAGGGGGGCTCCTTTCTCTTCCTCCCTCTTCTTCTTCCTCCTTTCCCCTCTCACCTCCTCCTTCCTCTTTGCTTCCAATTGAGTTCTTGGGGGGTAGGGGGGCTTGAGCCCCCCTACACCCACGCTGGCTCTGCCCCTGCATGCACCATCTCAGAGAAGCGGGGGTCAGTGCATCTCTGAACCCGTTAAGCAACACGGTAGTGTTTGAGAGGCCAAGAGATGAGGCGTTCATACACAAGTCGCGGCTTGCTTGCGAGGGAAATAAATACCACCTATCAACCCCAAATGAGGAAACAATTCTGGCTAGAGATTCTGTCTACGTCTCCCATGGAGTAGCATTTATAGCGACACACCACTCGGCACAGCGCCCACACACGCGCGCACGTAGATGGTAGGAAGTACGGTGATGAGCCTGTTGACTTGGTAGCTGTAATCTTCCTTGGCGCTGCTGTGCTCGCTAGCCTAGTGCTGCTGGAGATTCGCCGGAGGACCAAGCGCCGGGCATCGACGGACGACGGCAGGCGGAGGGCCCTCCTGCTAGCCTGGAACGCGGTGCTGTTGTCGCACCTCCTGGGGATCGCCTTCTTGCAGCCATCCTGGCAGCGTATGATAGCTACGGTGGGGGCCTTTTTCTTCCCGGCGGCCCTGGGAGTGGTGCTCCACTACTGTGTAGGTATTTTAGCTTAGGTCTCGGGTGGTGTCCCACAAGGCCTGGTGCGGCACTGCCGCAGAGAATTTTTCTACCTCCAATGGCGTCACCAGCGCACACACACCACTCGGCACAGCGCGCACACACGTGTGCGCAGATCACAGGAAAGTTCGGTGATGAACCTGCTGACTTGGCAGTCGTAGACTTCCTTGGCGCTGCTGCGTTCGCTAGCCTGGTGCTACTGGAGATCTGTTGGAGGACCAAGCGCCGGGCATCAACGGACTACGGCAGGCAGAGGGCCGTCCTGCTGGCCTAGAACGCGGTGCTGCTGTCGCACCTCCTGGGGGTGCAGCTCCACGCTGGGCTGCACCTCCTGGGGATTGCTTCTCACAACCTGGTAGTGTACGATAGCTACGGTGGGGGTCTTTTTCTTAGTGGCGGAGACAGCCCGAGCACTTAAGGGGGCTCCTTTCTCTTCCTCCCTCTTCTTCTTCCTCCTTTGCCCTCTCACCTCCTCCTCCTTCCTCTTTACTTCCAATTGAGTTCTTGGGGGTAGGGGGCTTGAGACCCCCTACACCCACGCTGGCTCTGCCCCTGCATGCACCATCTCAGAGAAGCGGGGGTCAGTGCATCTCTGAACCCGTTGAGCAACACGGTAGTGTTCGAGAGGCCAAGAGATGAGGCGTTCGTGCACAAGTGGCAGCTTGCTTGCGAGGGAAATAAATACCACCTATCAACCCCAAATGAGGAAACAATTCTGGCTAGAGATTCTGCCTACATCTCCCATGGAGTAGTATTTATAGCGACACACCACTCGGCACTAGCGCGCACACACCACTCGGCACAGCGCACACACACACGCGTGCACAGATGGTAGGAAAGTGTGGGGATGAGCCTGCTGACTTGGCAGCCGTTGCCTTCCTTGGCGCTGCTGCGCTAATTAGCCTGGTGCTGCTGAAGATCCGCCGGAGAACCAAGCGCCGGGCATCGACGGACGACGGCAGGCGGAGGGCTCTCCTGCTGGCTTGGAACGCGGTGCTACTGTCGCACCTCCTGGGGGTGCAGCTCCACGCTAGGCTGCACCTAGTGCCGGAGCCAGCCCTAACACCTAGAGGGGCTCGTTCCTCTTCTTCTTTCTACTTTCCCTTCTCTCCTCCTCCTCCTTCCTCTTTGCCTGCAATGGAGTTCTTGGGGGGGGGGGGCTTGAGCCCCCCTGCCCCCACGCTGGCTCCGCCTTGTTGCCTTGTTGGTCTTGAAATTAACTACCTTTGTTTCCAACACTGAAATCAGCTTCCAAATTTGGTTGATTATTACAAGAGCAGCTCAGCAAGTGAGGCGAAGTAGTCTTTCCATCCACCATGAACTCTGTCAACTTTATTTGGATGTGTCATGCCGATGATAGGCCATGTTTAGTTCCAAAATTTTTTCTACATAACTCATCATCAAATCTTCAGACACATGCATAAAACATTAAATACAGTTAAAAAATAACTAATTATACAGTTTAACTATAAATAACAAGATGAATTTTTAAGTCTAATTAGTCTATAATTAGACATTAATTACCAAATAACAACAAAAGTGTTACTGTACCAAAATTCAAAAATTTTCACGAACTAAACATGGCCTATGTACTATTGTAGATAAGTAGATTCAACCAAGGAAAACTAATTTAAATTGTAGATTCAAACGTCAAAAGAGCTTGATACAGAAGCACTTCTTAAAAAGCTGGAAATATTTGGCAGGGGCGGCCTCACAGGTCACAATCCAAAGGGTGTCAGACCCTTGAAGTGCCCCCATATAATCTATGTATCGCATTTCTTTTGAGATACACAGGACATGGTCTGTATGTCTTATCTTAGCGCAGCTCACCTAGGCACCTTTCATTAAAATTTTGTCACGTGTTCACTCCGTAAAGCTTGTTCAGTTTTGTAGGGATGGAAGAGGACTCTTAAGGTTTGGTTTCGGATTCATTCCTAACCGGGAATAATAGATATACAAAGAGATTCATGAAAGGTACAACAAAAAATTGGAATTTATTCGGGATCGAGAACTAATTGCAACCAATGAAGTCATAATAGATATAACAAGAGATCGAAATTTGTTGTATCTATTATGAATTTATTTTGTTACAATTAGTTTCTGATCCGGAATAAATCTCGATGCAACCGAACCACGTCTAAGGAGGAAATTAATTGGACAAGCCCTGAGTGCGACAACCTCCCACTGCTGATTCATGCGTGGACAATTTTGTTCGTGGATTGAAAGCTATTTGGACAAAAGATGAGCAGAAGGTGACAAGAAGAATCCCTACCAAGCGACAATGGGGCGCGTATTTCCACCGGACTTGACCCTGCCGGAACAGGAGGTGGCAAAGCGAACGATTTCGAGTCTGCCCGCACTACCTGCATGCAGTGCGGCCGTGGAGAAAAAACGGCGATACCATGTTTCCAGCCGATAACGTTCTTTAAACACACAGGCCACTCGCTGCATCAGTTGAACCGCACTTCGCCGTGACCTGTCGATGTGCTACTAGGTGAGATTGCTCATCTGCAATGCAATGGAGCAGCGACGAAGCCGGCGAGGCCGAGGACTCCTGCAAAAGATCTCCCTCCAGCAACGCTGGTCGCTTCACTGGAATATAATGACAGCGATCTTAGTGGAGGCACAAGAGGGACAAAAGCTTATCAGGAGAGGTAGCAAGATGGATCAGATTCCGTTTCCGGCTCAATCAGTGCAAGTAACAATAGGCTGTTTCCCACGGCATCCAAACCACAACGTCAATTCTGGTCTGGCACGCACATCGCTCATCACCGGAAACCAGTGTACTTGCATGATTCGTATTGTTGTCGACTCCACAGGTGAAGGAAACAATGGGCTTCTCAGTAAACTGGCCCCATCATCTCCCGACTACAGTTCCAGGAATGCTGAAGATCCAGCAGCCTCATGCATAGCTGCAAGGGACACATTCATGTGAAGCGAGTTAATACAATTGGATCTGGTGTACACTTGTGCCTGTGCAGCTGCAGCCATGCCGTGGTCTGGAAAGCTAGGTAGGCATCAGAATTGCAGCTGGACATTAGCACAAACTGTACAGAATAAGCGAGGGGAGTTTCAGGGGATAGGAATGCCATCAGCCCATCACATCGGCAAGAGTCTCAAGAATCAAGAGCAAATATATACACATGTTAGGGGAAGCATAGCTCTCTACCAATATATTACAAGCCGATAATTGCTCATACATCTAAAATACTTCTGCGCCTGTGATGGGGCAATGTACTGACAATGATAAGGAATAGCATGTACAGGCAGAGAGCAGTGAAGTTAGAACTGCCTGATAGACTTAGGCGAGTCACTAGCAAACTTAGATTCCATTAAAGAAATGGAATTTGCAGGAGGGAGAATATTGGTAGTTAAAATCACTAAACCACTTGATTCCTGCTTCTTGAGCAGCACCATTTTCTGCGCACCAAGGATTTAAGTACTCCTTGTAGAGCTCCAGTCCAACCAACTTGGAGAAATCTGAGATTTGATATCATAACCCGCAGAGATTTGTCCTCCCATGGTGAACTTTGAAAAGTGTGTTATTAGCAAAACCAAGACCCTGAGACAAGAGCCATCTATCTAAACTCTTCAGGGACGTGCATGCCAAAACCACGCTTCAACTTCTCGATCCTATTCAATAGAAAGCAGATAACTGTAAGTGTATGACCATATTGGAAGCAGCCTGACAAATAAATACACGCATGTGCCAAATGTTAAATAGCTAGAACCAAGGGCCTCAGAAAATTATTGGCACAAACTGATCTAAGGATCTTGGGTTATGGTGTACATATGATTTTACAAGAAAATAGATATCAATATATCAGTTTCGAAGAACACATCACTCTCCATAGTGGCAAGGCAGTTGCCAAGGCACATCTACAGTGGATTCAATCATCACTTGTGGTGCTGGGCTTGGTGATTGGTTGGAATAGCCAACAATGATTATTTTGTTTTAGGACAGGAAGCCCCACAACAGTTTCGGCAGATATGGTTTAAAAATGGGGGAGACCCCATCTAGTGGCTGGTTTTTAAATCAGCAGGCCCTTTGCGATCCAACAATTCTAACCTATAAAGAATTCATGTGCTAGCTAGAAATAAAACTTGAAACTTAATTCTTTTGGTTGGGGTTGAAAACTTGGAGGACATGTGAAATGGAGTGTGTGTTTTAGGTGAAATGGAGCATTGAATATGGAAGTTTGTGTGCAGGGGAGGGTAAGATTGGAAGCTTATCAAGTTATTGTTAGAGTATATTAGGCAACTCCGGATATGGTTAGTTTATGATTGATTGTAATCCCGAGATAACCTTCCTTATCTCTAGGAGATGCTACTTGCCCTCCAAGCCATGTACTCTATATATACCGCCCTAGGGGCTCAATGCAATATATCGACCACATTATACGCATCCTACCTTTCCTACATAGTATCAGACGCCCAGGTTACGAGATCCTAACCCTAGCCGCGCCGCCGCTTCCGCTGCACCCGCGCGCCCCCGGGGAGATCGAGATTGATCTCCGCCGGGGGCTGCGCCCTCCTAGGATGCACCGCGAATCCCTCTGATCCGCGCCGCCGTTGTCGTCAAACACAGCAGAAGGACCTACCTCTTCCCTGCCCGCCCCATGGCGGCGCCGCTCGACGTCCCCGTCGGGTACCACATCGCCATGGGGGCGCCACAGCCTCTGGGGGTCGTCAGGCTACTGCACACGGCTGGAGCAGAGGAGCCGCTCGGGTTGCACCTCGCCCCGTCGAGCTCCCTCGCCGGCGGGCCCTTCCTCCTCTCCTTTTTCTGCCCGTGGTTGACCACGATTGGGAAAGGATAAGGGAGGGGAGGGACATTTGCTAGGTGCACCCGAGATTGTACCCCATGGTTCGTCTGCTGCTGCTGGTTTTTTTCTTTTCCGATCTAAAGATCGGTTTGCGTCGCCCTGCCGTTCGTCTTCGATCCATCGTCGACCCTCCCGAAGGACGAGGTTGTTGCTGCGCCCTCTTGGCTGCAGCGACGACGTTCGGGATCAAGCCACCCTACCGGTGTCGCCGCCTTTTCAGGCGGTGGCGCCACTCGCCGCCTGTCTTCGTCAAGCAGGCGCTCGATCCGCCTCCGCGCCTCCAGCCGTTCTCGCGCGGACATCGCCGCCGATGTTCCTGAAGGAAGGTGTCGTCGCCACCCCTGATCTGAGCGCGACACTTGCTGCAACCTGCGCCGTCGCAAACCGTCCTGAGCGTGACCTAAGTCGCAAACTGCGCCGTCTACCATCGTCATCCGCCGCACCGTCCTGCTGCTGTCTTCGGTAAGAAGCTGCTGAGTTTGTGGACTCGAGCACCTCGACGACGCTTCGACCCGCGCCCCCTCCACGGCTTCGACCACGTCCACCTCGACTTCGGCTACTACGGCACTAAAGGGCTATCATCTGCATGAGTCTCCAGTCAAAGTTTTTGCACCGGCGTTCCGACTGTAGGGGGGATACGTCTCTATTGTTCTCCAGTCTGACCGTTCGTGTTTCTACCCCTACGACAGCGGGGGGATGTTAGAGTATATTAGGCAACTCCAAATATGGTTAGTTTAGGATTGATTGTAATCCCGGTATAACCTTCATTATCTCTAGGAGAGGCTACTTGCCCTCCAAACCATGTACTCTATATATACTGCCCTAGGGGTTCAATGCAATATATCGACCACATTATACGCATCCTACCTTTCCTACAGTTATCATAATTCATAAGGAGATCTATCTGGCAGATCTAGGTTAGAGTGCACCATGGTTTAAGAGGCATCCTAAGTGGAAATCAATCTCGAGTTTGTTGGTTTTGCTAAGCTAATAACCAAATCCATGATCAAATTTGTGAGATTTTCCATTATGTTGTCTGTATGATCAAGGTCTCAGGACATTCTTGTGTCTCGAGGCCTGGACTCAAACAGGCAAGAAATCAACACTAGCCATTCTAATAAATCATAAAATCTGAGGAAACAAGAATGTTACAAGATCAAAAGGATTATGTTCTAAAAAAAGGAGTAACTCATAGCCATGTAAGTTCTGTTGTTTTCTGGGACCCATCAGATGTTTCTTCTCACATGAGCCACTACATTGATTCTTGCGGTAGATGAAATTAAGGACCTTAGAAGCAAGACTACATGAAGCTCCTAGTTATTCTTAAAAAATATAAAGAAGTTTCACGCATCGGGTTGATTAAAACCTGCTACCATTTGCTCTCCTCCTAGCACACTCCACAGGACGCGTGTCGCCTCCTGCCAGCTTCGACAATTTTTCGGAAACATCCTCCTATTTTCTGAAAATCGCAACGAAGCCCAGCTCATCCTAAGAGTGCAGTACCCATATTCATATATTTTCCACATAAACCCTCACACTAATATTTCTTTCGCTACAAGGAAGAAGAAACATCCTCCATGAGACACTTCTTAAATTTACACCCTCCAGCAAGCCCCGAACCCTGACCCCTCTCGCCAACCCCGCCACCTCCTCTCTCTCTCTCCCCCGGCGGCGCCTCCTCCCTTCTCTCTCCCAGCACCTTCTTCCCGACGGCGTCCCTCCCCGCCCCTCACACCTCTTTGCGGCACGGGCCGGCATGGATCTAGCGGGCCTGCTCGCGGCGCGGCCGGCAGTGCCTGCGCGCGGGAAACAGAAGCGAACACTGTCGCGCACGCGAGGAGGAGCAGTAGATACACAGACCCCGCACGGGCTCGGCCCCATGGGCGGTAGGAGCAGATGCCGCAGCGCGGGAGACAGGCGCAGCCAGCAGCGTCAGCGCAGCGGACGCGAGGAGGGAGCAGCACCAACATGGGTCCCGCGCGGGCACGGCCCCATGGGCGGCAGGAGGAGATGCCGCGGCGTGGCCATGCTGCAGCAGCGCGGCGTAGGCCAGGAGGGGGACACGGCGCGGGTGTGCAGGAGGAGGACCAGCGGCATGGCCGGCACGGCGCGTGCGTTGGCAGCAACATCAACAAACAACGAATCAGGTTCCTTCCACCTCAAATTGACCTTGCTGGGCCTTAAATCAAGCTCTCCTTCCTCAAATCAAACTCCTTCAAATCGATCTCACCAAGAACAGAATCGAGCTCCTACTCCCTTGAATCGACCTCAATGAACCGCGAATTAAGCTCCTCTTCCCTGGAACCGACCTCACCAAGTCACGAATCCAGCTCTCCCTGCATCGAACTAGCCTCTCCTCCTTTGAATCGAGCTCCTCTAGGCCTATAGTCTTTAGCCCTTAGCTAGACTAATAAATAAGAGCTCTCCCCCGCAGGAAGGCGAGCACGAGCAGGTTATGTGTTTATTTTGTGCTTGCAGTTTTTCTTCTCTTGATGCACGGGTATAGTAAGGCATTGCATCATCTGTGAGATAATTTTCTAAAAGATATCATCAGAGAGAAGAATTACAGCCCAAAATATCAATTCACTTAGACATTTCTTTGATCTGATAATACTTGCTCTTATTCCGTGCCGGTGAAGTAGGCACATATGTTGACTAGCTGCAGAAAGTTGATGTCAGGAATTGCTTTCAGGTGTAATTTAGTGTAGCAAGATGCAAAAATCCTCTTTGAATAAAACTGATTCATATTGTTAATTAGTTAGTATTTTGTGCTACTAATCGCAGAGAGAAAAATCTTCATTTGGTTTGATTTAGCTATACTCAATTAAATTGACTGTTTATAAGGAGTTCCATATTTTTCATGTACACTCAGGATTTTGTTTCCAGATTATGCTCATTTCATATCTATATTTTTGTTACAGAATTTGGGTTCTGTTGATTGTTTTGTATTGGTTTATATCTTTAATAAAAATAGAAGGGGAGATGGCGAAAAAACTGAAAAAGGTATACATGATGATCTGAAACTGTCCAATAATCACTAACTTTCATGCTTCAGATATTTGTAAATGTTATACTGTCATGAATTGTCATCTGATTTGTTCTGCTCTCACATGTTGCAGGTTTTCAAATCTTTTAGTGACAGTCAAACATCTTTGAAGAAATTTGTCTTAGCTCTGATATCCATCGTTGGAACATAAGTTTTTGTGGAGGCAGTCGGGGTTGGTAAAGGTAGCATGATTTGATTGGATTTGTTACGGACCAATCTGAACCCAATCAAGCTCTCCCTGTTCATAGCGACTTGCCTACAGGAAGGACTGTTCGTTGCTTCGTTCTGAAGATATAATTAAATTCTTAACTGGTGATTTCAGAAGTAAGACAAGATCAAATGATATTTTCTGGGAAGCTGTCCAGCCCTGTTTGCTTGCAAAAGGCTGGCACTCAGAGTAGCCAAAGGATGTCAGCACAACTAAAAATTGCCTTGCATTTCTTATGCCTGGTATAAATAAGTTCTCGAGAAGTTAACTCACTAAAGACACCCATTATTTTGATTCTGTGAGTGAATGTCCTAAAAAAAAGGTGTCAGCTGATCCTGTTCTTCTTGAATTTGAGGCTATGGTTTAACTGCTGAGAAAAATGGCAGTATAACAGAAATGAAACTGAACCAAGACAGTCCTTCAGATGGATATCAAGAGTTTCCTAAGTCCACAATAATTGATACAAGCTTAGTTGAAGGGGAAGAACCCTTCAATGTGTGGGAGCTGAGAAACTTACCTGCAGATGCAAATATTAGTTTTGTCCTTTCACGCCATTCGTCTAATATGGTGACAGTTCCTCCGAGGAGGAAGATGCCAATGATAGATTATCAGATGACCAGGAAGATTGTGGACGAGTTACAGCTGAGGCTAACGAAATTGAAATGGTTTCAGTGGGTTCATTGCGGAACATGGAGACTGCTAATGGTCATTCTTCTAATGGCAATGTTGGAGTATATTGAGCCCATGTATAGAGGCCCATCTAGAGGCCCATGTATAGGAACTATATATTCCACCCTTCTAGGGTTTGGAGGAATACATATCTATTATTCTCTCCTACAGGCAATGATGATAAAATTGATTTGACAGGCAGCTATGGCATCAAAATAAAACCTGAAAAAAAAAAACAAAACCAGAAAGGCGCAAGAATTTGTCCCCAGTGTCAAAGCCCAGAAGATTAACTAGCTGTAGTAATGAACAAAGCAGCCGCCGCAGCTTTTCTTTCTCAAAAGGTCGTGGTGGTTTGGAGAAAGAGAAAAGCAAGCCACCGTTGACTTCAACATCAGCTGCAGTTGATGTTGGTGACACTTTCCAGACTAAAACAATTGCATGCTGTTCTACAAAGGAGAAGCGATCTGAGCACAAAATGAATGCACCAAACTCTGTTACCAATGATGAGCAAAATGAGAGAATGGTCATGGAGAACTTAATTGAGGACAAGTCGTTTGAGCATAAGGCTGATGCAGTGGCTGAAATTCACTCAAAGATCACTGCTGATGAGACAAATTATGCCAAAGAAGAAGGTCATGTTTTAGTGGTCCGATTAACTCAAATAAGCTGAAGACACCGTATGATGATAGGGCAAGCGGCAGTATTTGTGTCACGCCATAAAAAGATCAGAGTGGCATGAAGGATGATGACCCTCCAGTACGAACAGTAACATGGCTCGTGATCCTTCCATGGCAACAGGAAAACCTGCAGCAACCTGCTTTGGAGGCTAATCCTTGGTGGCATGGAACCAGAAATAGGCCTCCCACTGCAAGAGCTTTAGAAGCCCGCTTTTCCACTACTTGCAAGCGGAAAGCGGTAGGGTGATCCAAAGAACATGGCAACAAACTTCAAGATTTATAGCTGGAACTGCTTTTGCTTCAGGTTTGGGCAACTGGAAAACCGTTGACAAATGTTTGTCACTTGGAATAGGTGGTAGCTTTCTTGGGTCTGTATTTGTGCATAGTGCACTCTAGGCTGATTAACTATAGAGTTATTCAGTCCCTAGGTTCTGCATTATCAAAAAAAAAAAGCCCCCTAGGTTCTGCCACTTGTATGTGTTCTGACCTGACATGCCTAGAAAATATTGCCAATTTTCAGATCCAAACGTGAGGATAAGCTAACAAACATCTATAAATATTATGATGTCAGATGATAAGATGTCTGATAGGGCACGCGAAGTGTGCTAGACTGATGTATAAATGAAACATTCACTTGGCAAGATTGAATTACCTGTTGTATGATGAATCTAAAGACCAATTGGTGGATGTGGCTAGCAGAAGGCCATATCATCATTTTCTCTCCTTTGTATAGACAAATATATGAACATGTTTCCATTTATTACATGCTGATGTTATGGATGTCAAAATGTGCCATATCTGTTTAATATTGTAATGCATCTTGCCGATTATGATAGGGACATTATGATAGGGCGTGCAAAGCGCGCCAAATGTTCTAGTATAATAACATGCAACAGGCATCTGTATCATGCCTGCTCTGTAGGCCAGAACCTTTAAAACCTTCTTAGGCTGTTAGGTTGAAGTAAGGTAGTAGCCTAGGGGAGAGTACACCTCTGTCTACCGTCCTTTTCTTCTGTTGGTCCCCTAAACCAAAGGATATCTGTATTCTCGTTTCATATAATGGAAATGGCACTAGCCTCATGTCCAAGAAAATTGCAGCAGGCCAAGAAATGAATGTCGAACAAATGGAGCTATAAATGTTCAACCACAAAAAAAAAACTTTTCCACACTAGCACAGAATTAAAACATGTAAAGAAACTTACGTGGGAGCAAGTTTTCCAAGACTACGCAGTTTTTTCCCAGTTGCTTCATCAGTTATATTTCCAGATATCTCAATAGAATATGACTTCCCAGATGTCCGTGGCAGTCCTCTTCCTACAAGCAAATCTAAATCTCTCTGACAAAGTTCTCTGCCATTGACAAAAACACCAGTATCCCCGCCAGCACAATTTCTGGGCATCGGATAATGGAATTCTTTAATAAATGGCTGCAAAATAAAAAAAAATGTGAGAACAATTTTTTTCTAGAAGCAGAACAGCCATAGATAGAAAGAACTCATCTTACAGGGATAATGCCAATGCATTCTCTGCCCATGACACCCCAAAAACCAGCATGGTAGTCATACCTAAATTATGATCAGAAGAGAGATGTCAGCATTCTCTCAAACAAAAGAAATTCCAAAAGCACCAACAGAAGTTAATCATATAACAGCATCTGTCATTAGTGTTCAATAGAACACCCACACAATAACTATATTTAGATAGATAACACATGCTTGAGATTAACATACAACCAATGTGTTTTAATTTTCATTGCCAAAACAATTCTCTAGTCAAGCTACAAATGCAAATTTAACAGTAGCGGGTAAACATCCATTCTGCAGTTATGGTGAACTGTGTCACAGTTGATCAGGCTAAAGGTAAGAAGCTCAGAACGCTGACAAAATACGATATGTCAACAGCTACTAACACAACTGCACATAATATATTGAAAATACAACATGATTATTGCAACCGAACTTGATGCTTAGCAAATTTAATTTCAGCTTGAGCTTGGTAAAAAGAAGATAATGGGTCAAAGAATAAGGTCATCACTAGTATAATTACGTTGCAGGAGGTAACGGCTAAGACAACAAGAAGAGTAGACACTGCATCCAATTTGCATGCTTGGTAACAGGAATCAGTGATATGCTAATGCAACACTTTGCAAGTTCTTGGCATAATCTATAGTAGGGGGATAGGGGACCAATATGCAAGTTGTATGATGTACTGCATTGAGCTATAGGCATTTATAGCGCACGCGCGCAGGGGGGGGGGGCAGTAATATGGGCCTCTAGCAAAAAGCAGGAGTGTAAAAGCCTGCATGTCTACAGATCAAATATGAAATATGTGTACAAAGCAACACCAAGATCAAGATCAGGCACATCCACACTAAGGACTTATAACAAAATATGTGCTGTAAACTTGGGAAAGAGTTTTGGAAGGAGCTGCTAGTCTTCTAGAACTAAATGTCCATAATAAATCCTTTCAGATGTCCTTCATCATAATTTTCTGCAAACAAATCAGATTTTCTTCTGGCTAAATAGGTGGTGATAGTTTTTGCTTCCCCTAATTGTGAATCCACATTACTCAAGAATAAAATAAACTAGTGCAAGCAACGCAAACAAAAACAAATATTGCAAACTGTTAGTCTACTTACTATAGCAAACACTTACCAATATGAACCAGGGTCAACAGGACCTGCTTTTTTCTCTGCCTTCTTAAGGGCTCTTTTAGAGATTGCATGACCATTAATTGAAACCTTAGCACTATCCATCGACTTATTTAATAAAGAAAGGTCCTCAAAACCTTTCTTCAATAAACCAGCAAAAAATGATGAGTCCCCACTCTTACCAGTTGAGGACTGATCTTCATCTAACCCAGCCTCTGATGAACCACGAGAAAACCCAGAATTTGTGCGCCCATTAACCGATGACCCACTCTCTGCTGGGGAATTGGCATCTTCTGTAAATGGCTGCTGCAAATTCCCATGATCTTCTTCTGTTTTCAGCTCGTCATGTCTCTCACTTGTGCTTCCAGCTTCGATGACATTGTCTTTTTTGTTTTCTTCACAGTTGTTGCTAATGTTTTCAGCTCCAAGTACACATTTGTCATCTCCTTTGGTCTTCGGCTCACATTTATTATTCGGGTTCTCACCTCCAGGGCTGCTATTGTCATCTTTAATATTTGTACACTCATACTTCTCACTTTCATCTTCAAGACTACTAGAGTCATCTTTTGCACTATTCTCCTTGTGCGTTTTGCTACCATCTTCAAGGTTGCAACAGTTATCTTCCTTGCTCTTCTGTTCATAACTGCTGCATGAGCTTTCATCTTCAGTGGCAACTTTATCATCTTCATTGCCGTTCTGTTTGCTTCTTGTAATAACGCTTTCATCATATTCATGATTAACATATTGTCCTTTGCAAGTTAGGTCTGATATGTAAGCCATTCCTTGGTTAACCTCATCGTTGCCTTTTTCTTGAGTGCACAATGGGTCAACAAGTTTGTCCTCCAAAACTGGAGATCGTGGGGTAACTGGACCATGTACTGAAGGCTCTGCCTCACAGCCTGCATCTCTTTCACACAATATATCCTTTGGGCTCCCAATTTCCAAAGACATGCTTGGAGAGAAAGAGAGACCCTCTCCTTTTGACTGGATGCTCCTGTTTGACCCATACTCTTTCTCAGTCCTACCATGACTAGTGGTAGAAGAAAGTGAGTTATCATCAGCAAAATCCATATCGAATTGCATGCTGCTATGCTCGTTTGAATTGTAGAATGCCGAATTGAAATCTTTGTGGTGCTGATGGGTGGAATCTTGCATCATCTGATCAGTTGAGCTCTGCTCCATTTCAGGCACATATAAGGATGATGATGGTATCAAGGGAATTCCTTTTCCTTCATCATGCTTCAAACTAATTATCTGACAACAAGACCCACATTGAAACCGATTCCTCTTCCTCCCTGTGCACTTTTCCATAGGCATCTGCAGTAGCTTATAACATGAACTGCACACAGTGAAAGGTGCAGCACCATCCACTGGACGACAGATATGTTCTGCCTTCTTCCTGAAGAACTCTGCCCTCCTCTTCGACACCGACCGATGAGAGTAAAGTGATGATGCCACAGATCTCTGATCATAATCGGATGAAATGGATGGTGACCTCTCAAACCGGTAGGATTCATGCTGTCCAGCAAAGTATCTCGCCATCGGGATGTTCTCCTCTTGCGGCACAGGCCTCTGCCCGTGCAGACAGTGCGGGCACGCACACCCATAGTGATGATAGCTCCCAGGCCCTATCCTACCGTTCTCCCACTGCTTCCCAGGGTACTGGCAGTAGTGCCCACTAGACTGTCTCAGATACCTATCCCCATGTTCAGGGCGCAGCGGGGTGTGTGGGCTGGGCGGTAGCAAGCCGAGCCCATACCGGCCACCATAGCGGGAGCGGTGGTACCCCGGCAGAGGTGGTGGCTCAAGGTGCTCGGGGAGCAAGGAGACCGCGCGGCGGCTGACCCTGCGGTGCTCCCGCGGCTGGCCGACGACGTGGCAGGAGCGCGTGATCTGGTCCCTCAGCTCGTCCAGCTTGCGCAGCAGCTCGATGGGGTCCTGCTGCAGCGCGGCCCAGTCCGCACCGCCCCTCGGGTCGCTGCATTGCGCGCGCTCCTCCGCTCCAATCCTCCTCCTGTACTTCAACTCCTTCAGATCGCTCCCCATGGCGGGCGCCTCCCCGCCGAGGGGAGACTCCTCCCACTTTTTCCCGCAATCCCACCCGGATCGCCAAGCGCTGGCGTCGTCCTGCAAGAGACGCACGAAATTTGTGGCGGGTTAGGGCGGCGGAGGAACAGATCAGAGGGCCTCCCCCCTCTTCCGACGAGGAGGTGGGGAATGGAGTAAGATCTGTCGGTTTTGTACGGGGGGAGGGGCGGGGGATGCAGGACGGCGGTTACCTTCCGACGGAACGCGCTGCAGCGAGGCTACGGCGCGTGGGCGTGGCGGCGGCGTCCGCTCTCCATTAGGGTTTCTCCCCACAGCTCGAGGAGTCCGCCATGAGAGAGAGAGGCAGGCAAAGGAGCAGAGGTACTCTCGAGGAGCGGCGGCAGCGTGCGCGTTTGTAACGGGGACGACGAGGGAGCCAAGTGAAAGAAAGCTTCTATATAGCCGCGGGCTCCCTAGGGTCCTTTTCGCGATATCTGGATTCCCGCAGGGCCCGCCCCCGTGCGTCGCGGAGTTACGTGGGGATGTGGTCCGCCTTTTGGAACGATCTGGCCGCGCCTCTGACGCGAGGGGTCAAATCGGCGGCCCACCTGGCGGCGAGCGCCCGCGGTGGGCCACGGGCGCACAGCTGGCGGGAGCCTGGCCCGGCGGCTTCGGTTCCTTCTCAGCCCCTCTCTCAGTCTCTCTGTCTGGCTTAAGCGCAACGAGAGGGAAATAATACGAGAGGGAAATAATAATAAGAATATTTTATTTGTTATTATTTTTTAGAGTATAATCAGTTTCCCATGGTATGAACATAACCATGCAGTTGTCTCTGTTAGTTCGGTAACGATTGCGATTTCCTCCCATGAGGGCATGTACAACCCACATACAGCTTGCTGTCTATATGATGATGTCACATCACAAAAGGACAGTTAAATAGACAGAGCATACAACCAATTATCTATTTAGTTGTTTACTAATTCTTTAATGCCTACCAATTCTTTAATATAGGGCAGGATCAATTGTAAATAAGATAAGGTTTGTGTATACTATTGTGTTGTTGATCGATAAAAATGATCAAGCATAAACCAAACTGCCCTCAGCATTATCTCTTCGTACATTGGAGCTCTCTGGTGTGTTCCAGATTGTCTTGTGTCTCTCTTTCTCTCCTCCGAGCTCTCTTCCGCTGTGCACGAGATTGGGTTCTTCTGCTCTGCGGCCCATGAGATTCTGCTGCAGTGTTCTTCTCTCCTCTGTCGTGCTCTTCTGCTATCGACGCCCACCAAGGGTTCTACCCAGTCGCGTCCGGCGCGTCGCGTTCCTGCCGGCGCGAAGCTCTTGAGTGCACCCATGTAGACGAGGGACTCCATGCCGTCAAGGTGGTGCAGGAAGTCAGGAACGCGGCGACGCTCTCCCACCGCCTCGCCGACAACGGGGCGCCGAGTTCCCGCCACCGCGCGGCGCCGCTCAGCCGTCGCCATGCGCAGGTCTCCCGTGCGCGCGAATACTTGATTCCACGTGTGGCCACACGGGATTTGCATCCAACGTCGATTCAAGAGGACAACTCCTACAAGGCTACAACGCTGCCTCCGCCGGCGATTTGGCCTCGGACCACGGGCCCTTGCCGTCGCCTCGCAAGGCGACGACGCGGCCGTCTCCAAGTGAAACGAGGGTGATTTGTGCAAAAATGACCACACACAGACGGCGGAAGAGGCCGCGTTGTACATGCCCTGATTAGCATAAACGTCGCAACGGGTACGGGATTAATTAGGGTTGCTTGGAGGAGGGAATACGGGTGCGCAATTGAAAGGGACTCGGGGCCTTGCCGGCCCTCCTTGCATGTGTTAGTTGGGCGTTGTAGCGCTCACATTGTACTAATTTGTACGGTGGATTCTTTTTTAGGGCATTTATTATAATTTTATACAGTGGATTTGTAGCTGTACGTATGATGCCGTGTACCGGAGAAATGGTATGCGGCTATGCGCCAGGCGCCCCACGTTCAGGAAAATAAGAGGATGCTAAATAAAGACAGACAGACAGCCGAATTCGAGTCAGATTCCGGCGCCCCTGTCCATTGTTTTAGTTACATTTCCCTTGTTAGGCCAAGTTTAGTTTCCAAAAAATTTCAAGATTTCCCGTCATATCAAATTTTTGGACACATGCATGAAGCAATAAATATAGTTTTAAAAAATAATTAATTGCACAATTTAGCTATAAATGATGAGATGCATCTGTTGAATCTAATTAGCACATGATTGACACTAATTACCAAATAAAAACAAAAATGTTATAGTAGCCAAATCCAAAAAATTTCACGAACTAAACATGCCCTTATTTTACAGATTGCTAAATAAAGGCGTTTGTGCATTCATCTTAAATCTTTAAGCTCTTGTCATCTTTATTACAGAAGAACCTTAACCTTCTCAGCCAGTTGCGACCTAACGGAAAAATTACAACTGTTGCGACCTAACGGAAAAATTACAACTGTTGCGACCTAACGGCGTTGCAATTAAATCCGCTGTTGGTAGGCAACATGTTTCACTGGACCACACCGGCCTGTGCCACGCCCCCTCAGTAGGGATGGCAATGGGTACCCGAAACCCGAGTACCCGACGGGTTTTACCCGATAAGAAGGCGGGTATGGAATGATTTTTCTACCCGTGGGTATATTATTGGACAAAATCCTATACCCATTGGGTATGGCGGGTACGGGTGTGGGTTTATACTACCCATACCCGCCTACCCGTGGGTAAGAAATACCCGCAGGAAAAACAAATGAGCCTAAGTATCTAACTCATTTTAGCCCATATGACCTATGAATTTAGCTCAAATCCAATTAAATCCTCCTAGTATATATATTGTTGAACCCTCTCTAACTCATGTTAACCCATATGAGCCATTAACTTGTTGAAATGAAGCTTGTAATGATTTATTTTTCATGTGAATGTCTAATATTTATATGTAATACTCGGGTATGATTTCGGGTGTGGGTTACCCGACGGGTAAAAATTACCCGACGGGTACGGGTATGTAATCATTTTCTTACCCGTATGCGGGTACGGGTAACCCGACGGGTAAAATTTAATCCTAACGGGTACGGGTATGGGTGGCCACTACCCGACGGGTATATACCCGTTGCCATCCCTACCCCTCAGGGGACGGAGGCTGGGCGCAGCCAGGGTTCTCCTAACCGGTGGGAACCGGTCCGGTTTGACCGGTTACCGGTCAAACCGGTCCGGTCCGGTTCCGGTTCCGGCCGGTACCCAACCGGCCAAAATTCAAAATTCAAATTTGAATTCAAAAAAATGAAAAATTTCTAAAAAAAATCATAAAAATACTTCAAGGTGCGATGAATCTAATGGTGTCAAATTTTCTCAAAAAATCGTTCGTTTAACATACTTTTCGAGCATTTAAAGTTAAAACAAAAAAAAAGAAAAAAATGAGACGGCACATTAAGGCCCACTTGGTGAACCGGTCTAACCGGCCGGTATACCGGTTACACATGCGATTTTAAATTTAGATTTGAATTCAAACCGGCCGGTAAATCGGTCAAACCGACCGGTAAACCGGTCTAACCGGTCGGTATACCGGTACGAACCGGTTGAACTGAGTTTTTTGAATTTAAATTTGAATTTAACCGGTTTCTACCGGTAACCGGTCAAACCGGTCCGGTAAACCGGAACCGGTGGCCGGCGGTTTGGGTCAACCGGTCGGGGAAAAAAACCCTGGGCGCAGCATGTGCAGCGGCGCCATATGGAGGCGAGTGGAGCTCGCATGTTAGCCGTTCGACATGACATTGAGTACCATGGCCTTTCGCAGCTGTGCCAAAGTTTTTCGTGCTGGTTGCTGGAAAGACAACGGGAGGCCAAGAGTGTTAGAGCATCTCCAAAAGACTCTAAAATAAGTTGGATGAGTAAAAATAAATAAACTCTCTTAAAATCAGCATCCAACAGTGTCTTCATCTGGCTCCCCTCGCTACCTCACTCGGAATACCCCCCCCCCCTCAATCACTTCCTTTACCGAGCGCTCCGGACACTGCACCCCCTTCGTGCGCCCTCCTTCCCACGAGCTCCCGCCCCCTCGCAGTCGAGCATTGCCGCCGGCCACCATGGATGTCTACAGCAAGAGCTCCGCCCCCTTGTCGATTTCTCCCCAACCATGCAGTCAAAATCCAATTAACCTCGGCCACAGTTAGCTCGTGATCTCCTCTACCAGTTCCAGCCATCGATTGGCCCAGCCTCTCGTCGGGCAAAGCGCGCGCCATCACGCCATGGCCGCCACCCGTCGCCGTCCATGATAGCTCCGGTGAGCTCCCGTCCAACCTCCAGTTCCTGGCCGGCAAATACCCAAAACAGGTATCATGAGGAGGACGAGGCACCGGGGAGGAGGATGAGGAGGCACTGCGCGAGGAGGAGGCTGGCTGGTGGCGCACGGGGAGGAGACGCGCAGGTGGTGGCCGGTGGCGCACGGGGAGGAGGTCGGCAACGCACAAGGAGGAGGTCGGAGGTGGGGGCTCACCGTGGTGAGGCTGTGGAGGAGGGGAGACGCTGCTGTGGAGGAGGGGAGACGCTGCTGTGGTGGGCCACGCGGGGAGGAGCCGCGTGCCGCCGCGCCATGGCCGAGCTGGGGAAAGAAAGAGAAAGGGGAGGGGACGACGAGTGGGTCCTATATGTCAGATCAGTTTTTTTGTTGAGTGGAGGAGAGAGTAGATGGAGAGGCTGTTGGATCTCCCATCCTTTAGTTAGCTTTTTATTCTTTTACATAGTCATTTAGCTAGAAATTTGAGCTAGTCTCTTGGAGTTGCTCTTAGGTTCATTTTCTTTCATTCATTCTTCTTTTTTCAAGTTCCACGACCTTACTTCTAGAACACTGATTATTGTAGTTGGCAGCATGTCGGTTAAGGAAAGCATTCCTTCATCCCAAGTAACTAATATTTTTTTATAGGCCAAGTTATTACTTATATTACCATAGTCAATAGACGACAATCGTTAAAGAATTTATGGAGCATGCAAGAACGCTCGACGGCTTGAGCCCTAAGACTTGTAATATGAAACCTTTGACACTTGACAGTACTCATGACCACGATCGATGAACTGTTTCCTTAAGAGAGGCCGTACACTGTTTAGTATTTTTCAGTCCTCTTGGCTTGTGGAACAGCGATTTTTTCTGCGGCCACCAAGATTCCCGCGACCCTGCCGCTCAACCTCGACAAAAGCATCTTCCTTCGGTCGCCACCAGCACCGATGCTCTCTTGCTGCGCCGTCTCGATCGATGCTGCCGCCGCTTGGCTTTCAGCGGGTCAGCGAGAGATTGACACGAGAGAATGGAACAAAAAGATGCGAGGCGCAAGCGATCAGCCGAGCGGGGACGAACGAACGAAAAGCTGCTGGTGTAAATGGAGCCTCTGCTTTGTTGAATCTGTTGTCTGTCCCGGCAAGCCAGCTAGTGATGTGCACCGCATGTTCTCCTGAAGTGGTGAAAGGATTATCTGCTCCGTTCAGGGCATCGTACGCAACATTAATTTGGAACGGAGGGAGTACTGTACTGCGCGATTGGCAGGTAATCACCGAACCCATCGGAAAACTCCATCCTGGCAAATCAATAAGATGGAAAGAAGAAAAGAGAGAGGGTACCGTGGTTGCCTTTTTTTCGCGTTGAATTTTCGAGTCGTGCGTTCCTTCCCTCTTCCTTGATAACCAAGTACTCCTAGCAGCTGTTTCAAAAAAAAAGTACTCCTAGCAGGACGATGGAGATTACTGTACGTGAGATCTGTAGGTAGGCAACATGTTTCACAGTACCACACCGTCCCTTCAACCCCGCTTTTAGGCGGCGTTTAGTCAGTGGGAAAGTTAGGGTTGAGCTAGCATTTCGTTATTATTTGGTAATTGATATCTAATCGTAGATTAATTAGATTTAAAAAATTTGTCTCGTTGTAATTAGTTAAATTATGTAATTAGTTATTTTTTCAACTACATAATACTTCATGTATGTGTCAAAAAATTCGATGTAACAAGTACTGTAAGAACATTTGGATAACTAAACGCCGCCTTATTTTCTGCCGAAAGGCGGGAGGGGGGGGGGGGTGGTCTTTGTTTCGTCTCATCGTCTGGCGCGCTCGGCGTCTCTGGTAGTGGTTGGCCTCCGTCGAGCCGCGGGTGCCGTTGGCGCTTTGCAGAAGGCGGGGGACGTGTCGGCAGCGGCGCGGCCGAGCCGTGCCGTCTGATGGGGAAGAAGAACTGTGGTTTGGCTGGCAGCTGGATGCTCGCCAAGCAGCAACAATCAGGTGACCTAAGCCGACTGGGAGGAGACGACAGACGCCAGGGCCCGTTGCTAGCTGCTAGCGTCCGAGAGCGAGCGGCCTAATGGTAGGCGCATGGCACGTCGCGTCGCGCCGCATTGTGTAGGTACACCGAGAGGGAACACCGGCAGGCTGCAGAGTAGCGATGCCACGGCGCCCTAATGCGACATGTGGTTTGGCGGCTTGGCCTGGTAGAGTGGTGAGTAGCATACAATACTGTACTGTACTGTAGATTGCAGCATAGATGCGCATCCGGAACCGTACTGTATTCAGAAGATCGTCCCGAGTCAGCAGTCAACCGTACACACCGTGCAGGAGCTTCAGATGCGATCGAAAAGTCGTACCCATCGGTCAGTCACATGCAAGAAATTGTTCGTTTTTCCTTTTTTTTAAGAAACGGCGGAATTTTGTACTGACAAATGGAGCGTTTCATGTTCATGAGCGAAAATGTACATTTCGTCGTTCTAATGGATAAAATGGGACTCTAGATTAACTTCAGGTTTTCTCCTCCCCCCCGTTTTCATGATAGAGAAAGGAAGTACGCAAAAAGAATCTTGATGTTGCAATGCAGTCAGTTTAAGCCAACACAATCCGAGCAATTAGAAAACATGCCTACGGAGGGCTAGGCACCTCAATTTAGAACAATATACCACGGAGTACTTCGGAGTAGTAGTGTCGGGTACCATGATTAGAGGCACCCTAACCAGGGGACTAAATCACCTTTAAAACGCAAAACACATGTCCGGCAATCCGGCCCACCATGGCCAACAGTTTCCTCCCGATCTGAAGGAAAGAAAAGAACTCAAAAAAGCTCAATCCGCGGCCCAAGTACACAGTGTGGTCCAACAGAGCCCCCTCAAACCCGCGGAGCAATCTCCGCCTCGCTCGAGGTCTCCCTGCCGAGGCCCTCGACAACTCCCCGCACCTCCGCTTCGTTCGAGGGTAGCGAACCTACCCTCGGGGGATTACGCCAACTCCGCCTCGCTCAAGGGTAATGAGCCTACCCTCGAGAAAGCGGATCGACTCCGTCTCGCTCGAGGCCACCCCTCGACGGAAAGGACAAACGGCCGTCCGCTCACCCGCCCGTCGTACGGAGGCATTAAATGCTAACAACTCCGCCGTAGCGCCCGAGTCAGACGGCGTCAGGCCACCACGCCGCACTGCGGCTGTGACCGGGATCCCATCCGCCAACTCCGGTCACTGCTCCGCCATCCCTGACACTGTGATGACACTGTGGGAACTTGCGGCACACTATACGAACGTGTGCGGCGCTGCTCCTTCCACTGTGCTGCCTGCTCCGTGTACCTCCTCTGCTGCAGGACCCTCGAACGGCACGGGCACGACCCTCGGGTGTGGTCCGAACCTTGACCCGATCAAGACCCCTGCCTGCAGGACCCTCGGAACACCGCCACGTCAAGCGCAGGGGACGGTACCCTCTACAGGAGCCACCACGACGCCCGCTGGAGCTGCCAGGACGCCGGCGCGATCTCCGCACGACCAAGGACGGCTGTAAGGATCGATGGACAAAGAGGGGGGGTGAATTGGGCCTTTTTCAATTTCTAAAACAAAGTAAAGCAACCTTAACCTATGCAATGCTAGTAAGGCACCAATTCACCAACCGGATAACTAAGCTACCTACACAAGCTAAGAGAGATAAAAAGAGAAGTAAAGCCTAGCAAGGTAGAGCTAAGTTATGATCTCTAAGTCAAGCTCATGAATAAATTGCATGAAACAAAATGCTTGAATAAAGAGAGTGGACAAGAGACAACCGGATTTTTTCCCGTGGTATCGATGTGTTGGCACACACCCCTAATCCACGTTGTGATACTCACAAAGAGTCTTGTCACCTCCCAAGTCACCGAGACGAGGGCGCTCACTAAGAGTCTCCGTTCACCATCCCGGCGTGGTGGAGATCAAGCCACGTACAATATTCTTCTCCGGGCTCCCACAATCCTTGGCAAGCTCCGCGAGAAACACCTCGATCACCAAGATCGCCTAGGTGATGCCAATCACCAAGAGTAACAAGCTAAGGCCTTCACTTGAGCAAGAACCGATCACCAAGAACGGATGCACACAAGCTTCTCTCTACTCAAGTCCTTAATCTTGCTTCTTGATTAATTGAATGAACAAATATGTGAATGATGAAGCTCAAGGTGGCTCTTGACTATAGTATGAGTGTATGGATGTTGCCTGGTGTCAAGAGTGGCAAAATGACCTATTGGAGGGGTATATATAGGCAGCTCACACGAATAGAGCCGTTGGAGAAAAGCTGCCAGAAAACTGCGTAGCGCCGGTTAATCCAACGTACCTCCAATAGTCATCGTCGGTTTAACTGATGAATGTAAACTGCCCCTTCTGAAAACTAGCCGTTACAACTTGGGCAGATTAACCGACGTATCATCGGTTTAACCGGTGAGTGTAGTTGTCCACTGATCAACTGAAAAACCAAATCTCTGGACAACTGCACCGACGTTAACTCAAACCTATCGTCGGTTTAACCGGTGAGTACAACTTCTGAAGTCCTTGGAAAAACCATCTCACTGGTCAATTGCACCGACGTCCCATTTCAAACATCGTCGGTTTAACCGGTGTATAGAACTTGAAATACCCTGGAAAAACCAACTCTGGACTAATGCACCGACGTTAAATTCAAACACGTCGGTTTAACCGGTGTATTGACTTGTCCAGACTCTGCTGACTTCGTTTAACCGACGTATAGAAAATTGAGGTCGTCGGTTAAACCGGTGTTAAAGACTTTTTCTGATTTTGCCTTTTCTGATTTGAGTCTTGAATGAAATCCAAATATTCTTGAGATATAAGTTGAGAACCACTTATTTGAACTTCTAGAAACCTGAGTGACCATAGTGTGCATCCATTTTCAAATGACCATGTCCATGCTCAAGTTACTTAGCCTTAACCCCTCTTAATAGTGCGATCACTGCAAAACTATAAAACCTATACTAACCTAAGTGTCCTTCTCAACCTTATGACACTTAGGACTAGAAAGATCCTTAGTCTTGACATATAATTGAGTTGAATACCGAGATCGCCTTTTTGAATAATGAAATTGAGGGGCCTCTTTTGACATATGACCAAATGAGCGATAATGATCTATTAAGCTGCACAAACTCATTAGTCACAATAATGGTTGTCATTAATCACCGAAACATACCTTGAGGGCCTAGATGCTTACAACGGCGCCCAGGACAGCCGCACGCCCGGTGCCATGATCTCCAGTACCCCCCCAGTGTACTTCCTATAGTGGACATTCGCTGTGCGCCCCCGATTCGGGGAGAGACGATGACTTTTTCCTCCCTCTGTACATGTACCCCGCCCCTCTTTGTGTCTATAAAAGGAGGAGGCGGGCCTCTCATACGCTCAGACGCCCTCATACGACCAACTCAGCTTTATTCGCTCACTCTCTCGATATTGGCACTTGCCTCAATCATCTAGCAGAGACTTGGGAGCTTCCCTCCCTCTCTCGCCTCGCTTGTACCCCCTACTACAGGCACCCCCGGTGCAAGAAAGTACAGTGCACTCACACACCCCTTTGCTGGACGTACGGCCCCGCGGCCGAAACCAGGATAAACCCGTGCATTTCTGTGTTACCACTTGCATCAACCATCCAGGGTGAGAGATCACGCAGCACTTTACTATTGGTACCGGACCGCTGGGTTTGGACACCGACAGTTGGCGCGCCAGGTAGGGGCAGCGCTGCGTGACTTTTTTCTTTGTTCTCTCTTGTTTCCTGGATGACAGACGAGCCACACCCACTCCCAGCGGGCACTGTGCCCCGGTTCGGGAGCCTCGATTTCGTCGCGACCGGCGATGGTTACGACATGTAGCTTCTCCCGGCCGTGGCCAACCCCGACGTTCCGACTCCACCATCCCGGCGCAACAGGCGCTCGGGCCAGCGCACACGGCAAGCACGCCTGGAGCGGCGCAGGGCGGCACGCCTCAGCTCCCCCACGTGGGTCGAGGCTGGCACATCGTGGCCCGGCACTGCGACAAACGGAGTCACCACATCGTCACCACGTGCTCCGGCGCCATCCGCGCCGGCACCACCACCGAGTGCGGCCCCGGAGCCTCCCAGGGTCGCGATTGCGCCGTCGCCCATTCCCTTCGGGATGCGCAACGCGGCTGCGACCTACGCCTCGTCGGTTAGCACCAGCATGAGCGCGTACGAGGACTTGCCGGGTCACCACCTCTTCTCGATCCGCAATCTCATCGCGTCATCACCCGACGACTCCTACCCCGACACGGCGGGCTCGATCGCCGACAACATCAACTTCTTTATGGACAACTTCACGGCCACGGAGCGGGACTACTCCGGGGTCCGTGACCTCAACGCCTTCCAGTCGTTTCAGCTTGCGGCGGACTACTGCCTCACCTGCTCCGAAGACTCCAGCGAGGGGGATTACGATCCCACTCGGGAGTGCTTCATGGTCGAGCTGGCGGATGGGGTGTTTGACGAAGCGCCGAGCGATGACAGGAACAACGAGGAGCCCCCACCAGTGAACCAAGTGGTGACGCCCCCTCCAAACCCCGCCGCTTCATCAAGCTCGGCGGTGCGGCTGGCGCAGCTCACCGAGCTCGAAAAAAGGCTCGAGGAGGAGCGTCTGCAGACACGACTGCTATGTGCCACGCTAGAGCAGGAGCGCTCCGCGCGCGGTGCGTGAGCTCAGGCGGCGGGGCGCATCGCTCGGGAGAGGATCCTGGCAGATGACAACGTCGACAAACCGCTGGAACTGCAAAGGGCCAGCCAAAAGCTCGTCGCTGCGGCTTACCTACTTCAAGCCATGCCGTAGCCCCCTACGACCGAAGGGCGCAACCTGCGCAACGGGGCGAAGGTGCTCATCGAGCAGGCTGCAGTGCAGTAGGCTGAGAGCTCTGTGTCTCGCATGCGCTCGGTAGTTTCGAAGGCCGGAGGAGTAGCACACCAGGGCCACGAGGCCTCGGTGCACACTCCTTCGGGAAGAAAGGGCAAGGCGGCTGCGACCGACGACGCGAGAGCACCCTCGGTGCACGACCGCATCAAGAAGCCTCCTGCGAAGGAGCGCCTTTATGATGCGCGCGGGCACGCCGACGATGGCGACGCCCGCAATATCATCAACGGGAGGAAGTACACCCCTCGATGGGGTGGCCGCTTCGATCCCGAGAACGACAGGGGACTGTCACCGGAGCCTCCGGGCACCCGTGTGTTCAGTCAGGAGATTCGCACCGCTCCCTTTCCCCCACGCTTCCGACAGCCCACCACCCTCGTCAAGTACTCGGGCGAGACCGATCCCGCGGTCTGGCTCAATGACTACCACCTGGCATGCCAGCTGGGCGGCGCGACGGATGACGCCGTGATCATCCGCAACCTCCCTCTTCGCCTTGCCGACGCCACACGAACGTGGCTCGAGCATCTGCCCGCGGATCAGATCCACGACTGGGCCGACCTAGTCAAGATCTTCGTGGGCAACTTGCAGGGCGCTTATGTGCGCCCCGGAAACTCCTGGGATCTCCGAGGGTGTCAGCAGAAGCCCAACGAATCCCTGCGCGACTACGTGCGATGCTTCTCTAAGCAATGCACCGAGCTCCCTAGCGTCACCAACGTCGAGGTTATCAACGCCTTCCTCGAAAGCACGACGTGCAGGAACCTGGTGCACGAGCTCGCACAGAGCCGTCCCGCCAATGTCAACGAGTTGTTTGATGCCGTCACCAACTACGCCGCCGGCGAGGAGGCAGTTGGTGCCATCTTCGACAACAAAGCGAACAAGCGCAAGGAAGATGCGCCCGCAGAGGGCTGCAACAGCAAGAACAAGGCCCCCGCTAAGAAGCAGAAGCGGGTGAAGAAAGGAAAGAAGCCAGCCCCACCGAACCAGCGTGAACAGGGGCGAGCGGAGGACTCCGACGAGGCCTTCGTCGCTGCCCCGGATCGCAAGGGACCTCGAGGCCCCCCTCGAGGCAGTGGCGGCCTGTTCGACGACATGCTCAAGAAGCCGTGCCCTTACCACAAGGGCTCGGTCAACCACACCCTCGAGCAGTGTGAGATGCTCCGTAAGTACTACAACCGCGTCGAGCATCGCGACGAGGACAAGAAGAAGAATGCGGATGACAAGGGTGGCGACGGCGAGTTCCCCTTGGTGGAGAACACCTTCTTCATCTTCGGAGGGCTGACGGCGAACATGACCTCTCGGCAGCGCAAGCGCGAGCGCCGAGAAGTCTATTCCATCACCAAGGCCACGCCATCCTACCTCGATTGGTCGGAGGACACCATCTCCTTCGGCCGCGAGGACCACCCCCACTACGTCCCGAACCCGGGACAGTATCCACTCGTTGTGGATCCCATCATCGGGAACACCCGCTTTTTCAAGGTGCTCATGGACGGAGGCAGCAGCCTCAACATCATGTACGCCCACACCTTGGCATTCATGGGGATCGGACTGGACAAGCTCCGCCCCAGCAAGTCGCCGTTCCACGGCATTGTGTCGGGGAAGCGAGTCCAACCCCTCGGCCAAATCGACCTTCCTGTCTGCTTCGGCACGGTGGCCAACTTCCTCAAAGAAGTGCTCACCTTCGAGGTGGTGGGGTTTCGGGGAGCCTACCACGCCATCCTTGGGCGTCCCTGCTACGCCAAGTTCATGGCGATCCCCAACTACACCTATCTCAAGATGAAGATGCCGGGCCCGAAAGGTGTCATCAACATCAGCTCCTCGTTCGAGCATTCCTACGAGTGCGACGTCGAGTGCGTCGAGCACGCCGAGGCTCTGGCGCTTGACGAAGCCCTCGCCGCGCAGCTGCAAGGAATGGCCGAGGAGGCCATGGACTCCAAGCAGCGGCACGCGGGCAACTTCGAGTCCGCCGAGGGTACCAAGGATGTCCCCCTTGACCCGAAGACCCCCGACGGCAAGGCGCTGAAGATCAGCGCTACCCTCGACATCAAATAGGAAGTGGTGCTCATCGACTTTCTCCGCGCCAATGCTGACATCTTCGCGTGGAGCCCCTCGGACATGCCTGGCATCCCGAGGGAGGTCGCCGAGCACTCCCTTGGTATCCTGCCGAACTCCAAGCCGGTCAAGCAACGCCTGCGGCGCTTCGACGAGCTCAAGCGACGGGCGATCGGTGAGGAGGTGCACAAGCTTCTGGAGGCCGGATTCATCAAGGAGGTATTCCATCCCGAGTGGCTAGCTAATCTTGTCCTAGTTAAGAAAAAGAGTGGAAAATGGAGGATGTGTGTAGACTATACTAGTTTAAATAAAGCATGTCCTGAAGTTTCCTTTCCTTTGCCACGTATTGATCAAATAGTCGATTCAGCTGCGGGATGCGAACTTTTGTCCTTTCTTGATGCATACTCCGGTTATCATCAAATCAAAATGAAAGAGTCCGACCAGCTTGCGACTTCTTTTATTACCCCTTTTCGGCATGTACTGCTACGCATGATGCCCTTTGGCCTTAGAAACACCGGAGCTACATACCAGCGATGTATGTTCCACGTGTTTAGAGACTGTATCGGGCGCACCGTAGAGGCATATGTCGACGACATTGTTGTAAAATCCAGGAAGGCGGACGACCTGATAGCCAATCTCAGGATTGCGTTCGATTGCCTTAGGGCTAAGGGGGTGAAACTCAACCCCGAGAAGTGCATGTTCGGAGTCCCTCGAGGCATGCTCTTGGGCTTCATTGTCTCCCAGCGGGGCATCGATCTCAACCCTGAGAAAGTCTCGACCATCACTCAGATGGGACCAATCCGAGACCTAAAGGGGACGCAGAAGGTCATGGGCTGCCTAGCGGCCCTCAGCCGAATCATCTCACGCCTCGGTGAGAAAGGCTTGCCTCTGTATCAGCTCCTAAGGAAATCCGAACGCTTTTCGTGGACCCTCGAGGCCCAAGAAGCCCTCGACAAGCTCAAGGCATCACTCACTAGCGCTCCAATCCTAACACCACCGATGGACGGCGAGCCCCTCTATCTCTACATGGCAGCCACAACTCAGGTCGTCAGCGAAGGCTGGTGTACTTCGTCAGTGAAGTATTGTCTGAAACCAAGACACAGTATCCACAGATCCAGAAGCTGCTCTATGCAGTAATCTTGGCACGGCGCAAGCTGCGCCACTACTTCGAGGCGCATCCCGTCACCGTGGTCTCGTCTTTCCCCCTCAAGGAGATAGTCCACAACCGGGAGGTCACAGGTAGGATTGCCAAGTTTTTAGTGGAGCTGATGGGAGAGACTCTCACCTACGCCCCTCACAAGGCAGTCAAATCCCAGATCTTGGCAGACTTCATTGTTGAATGGACCGACACTCAGCTGCCCCACCTCAGATTCAAGCCAAATGCTAGCTCATGTACTTCGACTGGTCAGTGATGAAGACTGGTGCGGGCGCGGGCCTGCTATTCGTCTCGCCCCTCAGAAAGCACATGCGGTACGTGGTGCGCTTACACTTCCCGGAGTCTAACAACATGGCGGAATACGAGGCCCTCCTCAGCGGCCTCCGCATCGCCATCGAACTCGGCATCAAACGTCTCGACGTCCGGGGAGACTCCCAACTCGCCATCGACCAGGTGATGAAGGAGGCTAGCTGCCACGACGAGAAGATGGAGGCGTACTGCAATGCAGTGCGTCGCCTCGAAGACAAGTTCGACGGGCTCGAGTTTAACCACATCGCGCGCAAGTACAATGAAGAGGCAGACAAACTGGCCAAGATCGCGTCTGGGCGGACCACCGTTCCCCCGAATGTTTTCGCCCGTGACCTCACCAAGCCATCCATCGACTTCAAGAATCCTGCGGAAGCCATCGGAGCAGCACCCAAACCCTCGGGGGCTGCGACCACAGAGCCATCAGCCAAAGACCCCTCGACGGAGGAGTCCGAGGCCATGGACACAGACATCAAGACCTCCTAAGTGGAAGAGGCAGAAGCAATGGAGATCGACGAGGCCCCGCCCCCACGAGATTGGCGCACCCAGTACCTTGACTGGACGATCCGAGGGGTCCTACCCTCGGACCGGGAACAGGCACGGCGCATCGCCAGGCGAGCCAAGTCCTTCGTCTTGATCGACGACGAACTGTACAAGCGTAGTCCCTCGGGCATTTTGCAATGGTGCATCCCCATCCCCGAGGGCAAGGAGCTGATCCGAGACATCCACGCCGGCATCTGCGGTCACCACGCCGCGCCGCGCACCCTCGTGGGCAACGCGTTTCGACAGGGCTTTTATTGGCCCACTGCGGTCACCGACGCCACCGACATCGTGCGGACTGGCGAGGGTTGCCAGTTCTACACCCGGAAGACGCACCTCCCAGCACATGCTCTGCAGACCATCCCCATCATGTGGCCATTCGCCGTGTGGGGACTGGACCTCATTGGGCCACTGCAGGAATCGTCCGGGGGCTTCACCCTCTTGCTGGTGGCAATCGACAAGTTCTCCAAATGGATCGAGGCTCGACCCATTGGCAAAATCAAGTCCGAGCAGGCTGTTATGTTCTTCACCGACATTGTCTTCAGGTTTGGGGTCCCGAACTCGATCATCACCGACAGCGGCACCCAGTTCACGGGCAAGAAATTCTTGGCGTTCTGTGACAACTTTCACATACGTGTGGATTGGTAGGCAGTGGCGCACCCACAGACCAATGGCCAAGTGGAGCGTGCCAATGGCATGATCCTACAAGGCCTGAAGCCAAGGATCTTCAATAAGCTGAACAAGTTTGGCCGGAGGTGGCTCACAAAGCTACCCTCGGTTATCTGGAGCCTGAGGACGACCCCGAGCAGAGCCACGGGCTTTACCCCGTTCTTCCTTGTCTATGGCACCGAGGCCATGCTCCCCACAGACTTGGAGTACGGGTCGCCAAGGCTCAAGACCTACCAAGAATAATAGAACCAGCAAGCCCACGAATACTTGCTGGACCAAGTGGACGAGGCTCGATATGTGGCGCTCCTACACTCCGCACGTTATCAGCAATCCCTGCGAAGGTATCAAGCGCAGAGAGTTCGGCGCCGAGATCTCAACAAAGGGGACTTGGTGCTGAGGCTTCGACAAGACAACAGGGGCGCCACAACCTCTCACCACCATGGGAAGGCCCATACATCGTCACTGAAGTGCTTAAGCCCGGCACGTACAATCTGGCAAATGAAAACGGCGAAGTCTTCACCAATGCTTGGAACATTCAGCAGCTACGTCGCTTCTATCCTTAGAATTCCAAGCTATTTGTACATCGCTTGTACTAAAGAGTATGATTTACTATTTATCTTTGGGAACTTTCCGAACCCTCGGGGGCTCGGACACGCACGAACACTGAGGTACGCTCGGCTTTACCCTCGGCAAAGCCGAGCCTCCCTCGGGGGCTACTACGGGGGGAACCCCCGAACGTCCCTGAAAACGCCAACGTTTTTTCGAAAAAATTTCCGTATCCAAGTTTCTCGTATACTTAGAAAGGTAGACGGGACCGCCTATGCCTCCGGGATACATCCCACTCGCCTCCCCACGCCTAAGCTGTTTGTGAACGCGAACTTCCTCGCCAAAACTAATCTAAAATACATACGAGAACACGAAAGCAAAGTAGAAAAAATGGGGGCTCGAACGCACAAGGCCTCGATCGGCCACACTGTTGATATACAATAACTAGTTTTCTCGCTTAGAAACAGTTACGATAAAATACTAACTTATTTACATGGGTTTCGAGGCCCAGACCTCCTACAGGTCACTTTCTCGCCCCTACGGATCTTCAACAACGTCGAATTCGTCTATGGGGGGGATGTCATCTTCGAGCTTCTTGGCCAAGACGGTGGCAAACTCCTCGATGGCGGCATCGGCGTCATTCATGGCAGCCGACGTGGCGTCCGCATCGAGACCGGACACAACGACGTACCCCGACGACACCAGCTTGAGTTCCATGTCGTAGTGCATCGAGGCCACGGCGAGGGCCCGTTGAACGCCGAGGCGGAAGGTGCTCTTGGCATGCTCGGCAACCCGACCACCTAGCGCCCGTAGGCGGCTGGCCACCGAGCTACCAAATAGGGCCCCTCCACCTCGAGTTCCTGGCACACGGCCACAGCGGTCTGCTTCAACTCTGCGTACTCGTCATGCGCCACCGTAAGCGCGGTGTTGACGGCTTCCTTCGCCGCGGTCTCATCCGCCACCGCTCGCTTCAGCTCTAAATAAGGGAACAAAGATAAGTTGCGATAAACTAGAATCAAACAAAAATGAAATCACGGATGCTTACCCACGATAAACCCTTGTGCCTCTTACTGCTGGGCCCATGCGGCTTCCTAGAGCGTGGACAAGGAGTCCTCCTTATCCTTAAGGGCAGCCTCTGCATTCCGGACCGCCGCTTCCTTCTCACCGAGGAGTTCGGTCTCCTTGCGCTGGAGCTCGGACTCCTTCGCCTCGAGGGCTTGTTCCTTCTGCTCAAGCGCCGCTCTAGCTCGCTGCAGCTCGGCCTCATGTACCCCGGACTCCTGGGCCTTCTGGACAGCTGCGGCTCGCTGAGCGTCGCGCTCACCAGTGGCTAGGGCCAGCTCCTGCTCCAACTCACGAATGCGCGCCTCCAAGGGTGTCACCTGATCAACCCGAGCGTTGGCCTCTTCTAGTCGCATGGCCAAGGTGGCACTGTACGAGTCAAGCCAATGCACCCTGGAGTGCAGCCGCGCCAGCCTGTCGCTATATTCCCTCGACATGGACAGCAGTTGCTGCAAATGGGGAAATGCGTGAGGAAACATGAGGGGAAAATATACTCGTAATAACGAAAGTGGGCTAACAGAGCACTCACGTTGCTGGCGTTGTGGTACGCTTACGAAAAAAGACCCACGACCCGAGTGAGGTCCTTCTCGATCTGGCCCCCGATGGTCATGTGATTGCGCCAGACGTCACCCTCCTCCCGCTCGGCGTCGGCAAAATCCGAGGGGACAACATGGGTCCGCCAGTCGCCGTCTTCTTCTCGCTCGGTGTGGGCAGGCTCTGAGGGGGCTCCGGACTGAACGATCGCCCAGTCACCCTCATCGCCGAGCACTTCGAACATCTCCGCGTCGAGGATCTCCTTGGAGGCCAAAATAAAATCGACGACCCGGTTGGCGGCGCTGGTCGCAGCAGCTGGATCGATGTCCCCCGAATCCCCGTATTCATCGCTGCTCTGTGGCAGCTCCACCATTGGCTCCACGTTCTTCGGCACTGCCTGCGCCATCGCCGCTGCAGCAATACCCTCGTCCCTGGCCCCCGCGGGCTCCGGGACGCGGGTCTCTTCCACCACCGGCGCCCTCGGCGCCGACTCCACTCCTGTGGCACCCTCGACCCCAGCCCTCGGGGGCTCGGGGGCGGGGGTCTCTCCCTCTCTCTGGCTGGTGGAGTGCTCCTGCGCCTCCCCACCAGTTCCTCCTCCTGCTTCCGGCTGGGCGGCGTTGCCCGTTCCGCCCCCGCCGGCTTTGACGTCCGGCCGGGCGGCGCTCTCCACGCCACCCCGGCCGACTCCCCCCTCGGCGTTAGCCCGGGCGGCCGCCGCTGCGCCGCTCTGACCTGCGACACCTCCACCCTCCTGTGATCGGGACAGCTGGTCCTCCAGGACCCCCGAGCCACCGCTTCTCGGAGCTCTACGGCCTCCGCATCTAGGACCGGGTCCACTCCGATCGAGGACCATAGCGCCGAATGTGGCATCGCGTGCGCCCTGGTCTTGAGGACATTGATTGGTGTGCGGCTGGCCGCATCCTTGGTGGTGGCCCTGTAGCCGAGCAATCGGGGAGGAAAAGGCTGAGGTTAGCAGAATTGGAGGATCGAGAAAACGAATGCGAAGAACAAAATCGAGACCACTTACTCCGACCGGGCGCTCAGGCTGCGTTTGCCCGTGCCACTCCTCCGGGCCCGCGGCACGCTGACACCTCCCGATGACTGACCCGAGGGCGTCGGCCTCGGACTGGCCTGAAGCCTCGGGGCTGTACGCACGGGTGACTCTCGCTCGCTGCGGTCCCCCCGCCGCCCGTCGACACTGCAGGCGCGGGGTATCGCCTACCCGCTGCCGGCACGGGCGACCTTCGTCCCGCCGCCGGCGCGGGCGACCTCCTACGCGCTGCCAGCGCGGGCGACCCTCATCTCGCCGCTGGTGTGGGTGACCTCCGTTCGGCCCTCGACGCGGGCTCCTCCGTTAGTGACCCTGGTGTGAGCCTCGTCTCGCCCAGTGTCACTGTCGAGCCCTCGCCGCCAGCCCCTCGTGGGGCCGGTGGGGGACTCGCGCCCGTCACCACCTCGTAGTCATCGGGCTCTGAGAAATTGAACTCACTGCCCAAGGAATCTTCTTCCTCGGTGGACTCGGGTGTGGGTGGCCGCGGGGCGCCATCTGCTTGAGCAAGCTTGCACGCCTTGCTGTGCTTCTCCTTCCTCTCTCTCTTCCTGGCGGCGGCCTCCTTCGCCGCGTCCTTCCTCTTTTTCACCGCACCATCGCACAGACGGTTGGCTTGGCGATCCTCCGGGACCGGGGACTTCGAGACGTAGCCTTTGTGGCTCAGTCCCTGCAAACGCGGCTGAATCAGGAGCAGGATGCAAGGAAAGGAACATCACAAAATAGACTACAATCGAAAACCAAACTCGCCAAAGAGATGTACCCCTTCTCGGGGCACATCTTGATCTTCCAGAGATCCTCGGAGTTGGAGGGGAAGTGCGCCACCGTGCTCCTCGCCCTCCGGGCCGCGGCATCGTGGGAGAGCAGCTCATTCGACGTCCTCGAGCCCTCGGCCGTGGCTTCGGAGGTGAGCTTGAAGATCGGCAACCTCCTCTCCAAGAGGGGATCACCCTCTGCTGATGGAAATTCGCGATGACGGCCGCCGCCGTCAGCTCTTTCTTCGCCAGGTGCTGCAGCGCATTGGTGAACACTTCGAGCCTGGCCTATTGCTGCTGAGGCAACACCCCCCAGCCCCACTTCTCCGGCCTCTCACGGAGCACCTTGCTGGTGAACGCCGGGAGCCGCCCACCGTCGTTGCGTAGGAAAAACCACCCCCGGGTCCACCCGTGTTGTTCGTAGTCATCCTGCAGGGGATGTACAGGTGCGACTTTTTCCCGCGCACATGGAGCATGAGGCCGCCAGCACGAGCATATCTCTTCGGCTGACCTTGGACGTTCTCGATGAAGAGCTCGCCGCGGAACAAATGGATCCACAGATCCCAGTGCGCCTCTACCCCCAGGTAACCCTCGCAGAGGGCGACAAAAACCGCCGCCTGCGAGACGGAGTTGGGTCCGAAGTTATGTAGCTCCACCCCGTAGTGGTCGCAGAGCACGCGCATGAACCTACCGATGGGGACGCCGAACCCCCGCTCGTGGAGCCGCACGAGGCTCATGATGTAGCCACTGGGGGGATTCGGCTCGGTCTCCTCCGGCCGCGGGGGGATCCACTCCGGCCGCGACGGATTGGTGTTCATCGGCAGGAGCCTCTCGGTAACCAGTTGCTCCAAGACCGCCGCGGTGGCGGTGGATCTCCCCACGACAGCGGCTCCTCGATCTGCGCCGTCGCATCGAAACGACGAGAACACGGGAAACAAGCTCACATAGTGGCTAAGGTGCACCCTCTCCTCTTCTTCCTCCTCTCGCTCTTGGCTCTGGGCTCTGGATGCAGGGGAGGCGAGAGAAAATGGCCAGGTGAGCCCAATTGATTCCTCCTTCCCCGTTTTTATTTACCGCGCCGAGCGGATTCATCACCGCGGCCCCGAATCCACCGCATTGAATGCGGTAGATTTCGCTGCCGCTGATAGCTGGGCCCCACGACCGCGGAGGCTCCCGCGTGCACATTCGGCAATAATTACAGCGCGGTAACCGACGGGCACGACGGAACTGTAGCGCCGTCCCATCCGCCAACCGCCGCCCACGCCTCTCCGCCTACCCGAGGTGGCCGCCTGAAAAGGCGCACCTGCTCCGCACCGCACGCACTGGGCCATGTCGCCCACGACCAGCGGAGGACCCGCGCGCATGACCGGCGACCCCGCGCCGTTTACGAGCCGTTACGGAATATTCCCCCCCCGAAGATTCCTTACCGACGAGGCCTTACTGATCAAGGGTTCGAAGCCTGGCCCGTCGAGGGTTCGATAGGCGCCCTAGATCGCCAGAGTCAGGGACTGCATGGGCGTGCCATACAAGCCACCCTCAAACACGGAGTTCGAGACGCCCCACGCAGCGTTCGAGGCCGGTCAAGGGTGCCAAATAGGTGGATCCCATCGAGGGAGAGCATCGAGCCCTCGGACCCTATCAAATGGGTCCGAGCCTCACCTAACGAACCTTTGCGAGCGCTTTATGTGACGTGTCCACGGACCACAAGCTGACCATTATCAAACGGGGCACGGATGTCCACTCGAACCACCCGATAACAGCTCTCTGAAGCAGCCAACGCTCGCGGTCCGGGCATGGATAGCATGGCGCGCTTCACCCCTCCTCCCTGCGGAAGGGCGACGAGGGTCGTAACAAAAAGTCGAGGGTTCCCTGAACGCCTTCACGCAGGCCAAGGCTCGGGGGCTCCTCGCGCACCGCGGCTCAGGCCGCACCCTCGAATGAATCGGCTATCGTCGATCGTGGAATCCCACGTGTCTAACAAACCTCTCGCGCTTACACACGCATGCCAGATTGTTCAACAGAATCGCGGGTCGCTGTGCCAGCACAAAAAACGCCGAGGCCGGCTGAAAGGAACGCCGAGGCCGGCTGAAAATGACGCTGGACAGCCACCCCAATCAATCTACCATGCAGGGCGACGTTTATAGCCCTTGGATGAGTGCAAGCACTCCTCCAAGGCCTCGGGGACTACACCCGCGGGTGCGCTGGTGCGCCCCCGCGGAGGAAACTTCACATATTCGAGGATCGAAACCCTCTGCAGACTAGCTCGGACTCTCCCATTAGCACGATGGCGACGCCCCCAGCGGCAACGCCATAGTGCTCGAGGCGACTATGATGTGCATAGACAACTCGGAGTGGCCTCCCCACTGCTTCTCCAACGACGAATCCTGACCTCGGGCTAATCTCCTCCGACAACGCTCACCGGGCAAACCAAGACCCCCACGGTCAGCACCCGAGTCACGCCCTCGAGGGGTCAAGCCTCTGCAGGGCTGATGCTCATCCATACAAAGGCTCGGGGGCTACTGTCGGATACAATGATTAGGGGCACCCTAACCAGGGGACCAAATCACCCTTAAAATGCAAAACACATGTCCAGCAATCCGGCCCACCGAGGCCAACAGTTTCCTCCCGATCTGAAGGAAAGGAAAGGACTCAAAGAAGCCCAATCCGCGGCCCAAGTACACAGTGTGGCCCAACCGAACCTCCTCAAACCCGCGGAGCAATCTCCGCCTCACTCGAGGTCTCCCTGCCGAGGCCCTCGACAGCACCCCGCACCTCCGCTTCGCTCGAGGGTAGTGAACCTACCCTCGGGGGAGCACGCCAACTCCGCATCGCTCGAGGGTAACGAGCCTACCCTCGAGAAAGCGGATCGACTCCGTCTCGCTCGAGGCCACCCCTTGACGGAAAGGACAAACGGTCGTCCGCTCACCCACCCGCCGTACGGAGGCATTAAATGCTAACAACTCCACCGCAGCGCCCGAGTCAGACGACGTCAGGCCACCATGCCGCACAGTGGCTGTGACCGGGATCCCATCTGCCAACTTCGGTCACTGCTCCGCCATCCCTGGCACTGTGACGACACTGTGGGAACCTGCGGCACACTGTGCGAACGTGCGCAGCACTGCTCCTTCCACTGTGCTGCATACTCCGTGTACCTCCTCTGCTGCAGGACCCTCGAACGGCATGGGCACGACCCTCGGGCGTGGTCCGAACCTTGACCCGATCAAGACCCCCGCCTGCAGGACCCTCGGAACGCCGCCACGACGCCCGCTGGAGCTGCCAGGACGCCGGCGCGATCTCTACAAGACCAAGGACGACGCCCAGGACAGCCGCACACCCGGCGCCATGATCTCCAGTACCCGACAGTGTACTTCCTACAATGGACATTCGCTGTGCGCCCCCGATTCGGGGAGAGACGACGACTTCTTCCTCCCTTCGTACATGTACCCCGCCCCTCTTTGTGTCTATAAAAGGAGGAGGCGGTCCTCTCATACGCTCAGACGCCCTCATACGACCAACTCCCTTAGCTTCATTCGCTCACTCTCTCGATATTGGCACTTGCCTCAATCATCTAGCAGAGACTTGGGAGCTTTCCTCCCTCTCTCGCCTCGCTTGTACCCCTACTACAGGCACCCCCAGTGCAAGATAGTACAGTGCACTCGCACACCCCTTTGCTGGACGTACAGCCCCGCAGCCGGAACCAGGATAAACCCGTGCGTTCCTGTGTTACCTCTTGCATCAACCATCCAGGGTGAGAGATCACGCATTACTTTCCTAGTTGGTGCCGGACAGTCGGATTTGTACACCGACATGTAGCTGGTTACTGAACGGAGCTATATTAGGTAGAAAAAAATTGTAAAGGTGGCAATGGAGCTGGAGCTAGACTGTTGGCACACAGGAACCCTCTGATTTAAAGAGATGGCTGCAAGCTGCTCGCGGGGTAACAGAGCCGTCCGCCGGCTGCGGCGGTCCCGGTGCACGAGGGCCCACGGCCTGGTGGCTCCGGAGAGCTGGCCTGTGGCAGCCACTAGAGAGACAGGCGCATCGTGGGCCGGTGGTGGAGTTCGAGAGGGCCGCGGTGGCGACGGGCCCAGTGCGACACAGTGTCCACCCGAAGGAAGAGGAGGGGAGGCGGGCCCGTGAGAAGCTCGCAACCCTGATCGCCGGCCCTGTTCACCGCACTTGCCGGCGATTGGGCCTTCAAAACAGAGCAGTGCCGCCTCCGCACCGCACCCGCATGTGCCGTGTCCTCCTCACTTCCGAGTGCGCGGCGCCGCGCGCGTCGGCGTCTGGCGCGCGCGCGCCTGCGGCTGGTGGTGGCACTGGCGCCTCCTGCCGATCAGTTGGTGTGCTTTTTTTTTCAAAGTTCCGTTTACATCCTCCAACTATCATAAAAATTCGATTTTCAACCTCCAACTATGAAACCGAACAACATAAGCCATTCAACTGTCAAAACCGGGCAAACCGATCCGGGCATCCGGCCACTATCGATTGCGCTCGTGCCGGTGGCACCGGCACGTATCCAAAGGGGCCGGTGAGGCACTGAGGCAGTCCAGACTGTGACAGAACCGCCCAGTTAAACGGCTTAATTAAGCATAATAGCCATCATTTGAACACATCAGTCACATTAGCTTAATTAAGTGTAACTTGACAGCCTGTTTCCAACCCACAGGCCGATCGAAACACACCAGAAGTCTCGCGCGACGGCGAGCACAGACGGTACCAGCATAATATAATTTCACAAGAATAGATAATAACATAAATATTTACAAAACAGCTTTAAATTTATAATTTACATAAAATAAATGACAGCAGCGGAAGAGAATATGACCTGAGAGAAGTAAATTTGATTGAGAACCAATAAAATAAAACGATAACTATGAACAAGTGAGGACGTCACATCGAGCCCACTAATGCGAATCCTGGTTATCTTCTGTACCTGAAATAGGGTAAACAACAAACCCTGAGTATACTAATACTCAGCAAGACTTACCCGACTTTTGGGTATACTTAGCCCACATATCTAGACATGCAATGCTTTCTGGCTGGTGGATTTTTTTTGCAGAAAAGCATGTAAGGGTAGATCCTTAATTTCAAAATTTTAGCTCCAAATTATAGTTATAAAGTTGCTACACATCTATGATTTGCAGATCTATAACAATCAATGTGAAAACATAAATGATTAAATAACATCAACATGTATCATATCATTTCGTTTCATTTCCTTACTACGATGTGACTCGGAGATCAAGGTGCTCATGTCCGAGAGCGACTGACGGCGAATCGATCCGATTTAACCATGCAAGGTGGACCTAACCAACACGGCACGTATTAGCCCCGTCGGACCATACGGACCAACCATTCCCCTCCCCGCCTCGAACTACAGGACCGCCCCACCATCATATGGTCAGCCGAGCTCAACGTGAGACCACCAAAAGTAAACATATGCAACCCCATTTCTCCGCGACTACTCGACTACCCCAGGAGGTGAGATGGAGTCCTGTACTTTCGAGGTAAGGCAGTACTCGGCTTACCGGTTTCGACTACCTCCTACTCCCGGTATGCGGTTAGTACAATTCAAACACGGTCCTTAACTGACACAGACGGGGATAGACAGTTCCCGCCCGGTCTACAATTCATTTCCTTTCCTCCATATTCCAATATTCCATAATCGAATCATAAAGACATCTTATATCTCGCGAGTAACAGGAAATTACTCGACTTCTACCGAATCCTATTTTTAGCATGGCAAGGATAACGACATACACATACTAGTATTCCGACCAATGGAACCTAGGAATCATGCAACTAGGGTTTCATCCAACGCCTAGAAACTTAATGCATAATCAAGTAAACATATATATAACATTTCATAAGTTAAAATAATAGGTTATGCTCCGAGGCTTACCTGCGGGCTGCTGCTCAGAGCTAGTGTCCACTGGGCCTTGGGCCGGGTCGTCACGAAACTCCTGCGGGGCTGGCTCCGTCTGCTCCTGCGGCTCCGCGATCACCTCGTACACGACTTCCTCGATCGCGGATTCTATATGTATGCATATAAGACAATGTGTAAATGCCATGCATATGAGACAATGAGTAAACGCCAACATGAATTTGCCATTAGAAGATAAACATTAAACAAATTAACAATTTACATAAAATGACGCAGGTATGGTGATAATTAACTTTAACCCTAAGTGCTAGGAACAACTAATCTACCTAAGTATCAAACTAGAGCACCATTTAATATCAACAGAACATGACTTGCAAAGACATCTATTAAATTACTTCTCATGATTTCTAAAGAATCTTATATATAAAGATATTATTTACCCCTATGCAATATACTAGCTAGGTACATTTTATAGACATGTACTAAACTATGCATTATGATCATGAAAATTTTACAGTGAACCACTCATACTTAAAGTAAGCTACCGCAAAAATTTCATAATTTTTAGATAAACAGATCTATAGAAACTAATTAAGCAAGACTAAACACAATCTAAATTTTTGCAGGGGTAAAGAGGTCATTTCGCCATCATGGATATTTTTCCTCCATAGATCTTACTCTAACAAATCTAACAAAATTTATTTCATATTTTTCACATTTTTCCTTGATTTTATATGGATTTTACAAATCACAGCCGAAATAAATCAACAAAATAAAAGAAACCCCCTAACTCCCACCCTCTGACCAGTGGGCCCCACTGGTCAGTGGGAGGGCAACTTGCCCTGTCCAGGGCGGCGGTGCTCGGGCGCAGGGGAGGAGAGGCCGCGGCGGCGGCACCGGCCGACGGCGAGCAGGGCGGCGGCGGGGCCCCTGGCTCGCGCGCATAGGCCCGCGGTGGCGGCGCGACACGGGGGTGGCGCGGTGGCGGCGCGATGGCGGCGCGACGCGGGGGTGGCGCAGAGGCGGTGGCGGCGGCGCGACTGCGCGACGGCGGCGGCGCTAGGGCAGGGGAGCAGCGGCGCGGTGCGTGCCAGCGGCGGTGCGGCGCGGGGTGAGCACCAGTGCAACCGTGCGGCTCCGGTGCTCGCGCTAGCGTGGCGGGGAGGGGGGCGGCGCGAGCGGGGCGAGCGGCGTACAGCGGCGGCGGCGCAGGGGAACGGTGGCGGCACGGTGTGGAACGAGTGCGGAAACCTCGCGAACGCGAAGTAACGTGGAGAGCATGAGCATCAGTGGCTCACCTAGGGACGATTTGAGCCGTCAAGTGAAGAAAATGATGACCGGACGAGGGAGTTCGACGTCGAGGTGGAGCTCGGGCGGCTTTAATGGCTGGCGGCCGGAAAATCTCCGTTTCCCGGCGACTTGGTCGATGGGGCTCGCGAAGGAGGGGTCGAGGAGGAAGCTAGGAAGGTAGACGAGCTTCGGGTGAAGTGGATTTGGAATCCATGGAGAGGAGCTCGCGAATCGGGCCGGCGAGCGCGAGTAGCTTCAAGAGCCGTTCAGGGCCGGTGTGCGCCGCGGCGCGGCGAGAGCTTGCGTGCGTGTGCGCATGCGCACGCGTGGGGGAGCAGGCGCGCGGGGCGGGCGAGCAGGGTGCCGGGGTCGAGCGCGCGTGAAGGAGGGGCGGCGCGCGGGCTGAGCGGCGCTCGGGGGGGGTGCGCGGCAGAGAGCAGGAGGAAGGAGAGAGAAGGAAGGGAGGAGGGAAAAGAAAAGGAAGGGAAAAAATGGAAAAGGGAAAAAGGAAAGAAGAGAGAGAGAAAAAAAAAGTGAGAAAGAAAATAGGAAAGGAAAAAGGGAAGTAAAATGGGGAAAAGAAAAGGGAAGAGGGAGAGAGGGAGTGAGTGCGCGCCGACGGCGATGGTGGGGTGCGCGGGCCAAGGGAGGCGTGCGCGGCCGGGTTCGCGGGCCAGGGGAGGCGTGCGCGGCCGGGTGCGCGGGCCAGGGGAGGTGGGGCACGCGCGGTGCTTGCGGCCAAGCGGCGCTTGGGTGCACGCGACAGGGAGGAGAGGGAGGAAGGAGAGAGAAAAAGAGAAGAGAGATTCGCGGCGACGATCGCGACGGGCGGTGAGGAAAAAGAGAGGAGGGTTCGGTCGGCGTTTGAAATCGGATTACAGGACAGCGGAAAAACTGGTAGGGGATTAGGGTTTAGGGATAACTGAGCTCAACGATGAAAAAGAGTTTTGAAAAAAATATGTTTAGCGTGTGATTTATTTGGTGATTTTTTCGGGTCGTTACACCTCTTATCCGAACAACGAACACACGATCTCATCCGCTGAGACCAACTCCGCTAGCTCCGCTCGCACACAGAGCACTCGCTCACTCTCCCGATATTGGCACTTGCCTCAATCACTTAGCAGAGACCTGGGAGCCTCCCTCCCTGTCTCGCCTTGCTTGTACCCCCTACTACAGGCACTCCGGTGCAAGACAATACAGCACCCTCGCGCACCCCTGCTGGACGTACGACCCTATGGCCGAAACCAGGATAAACCCGTGCGTTCCTGTATTGCCTCTTGCATCAACCATCTAAGTTTAGGGATCGCGTCTTCTTTTCGATTGATGTGTGGTGTGGTCTGTGGATGTGTTTTGTGTGTCAAGTGTTGGGCTGTTCAAACTGTTGTTGTTCATGGTCACACCAACCAAATGTGTAGGGAGAGGAAGCCTTGTCAGGCTACAGATTTGTCATTTGTGTGTGAGCACTTGGAACACTTTCGACACCTTTTCTCATGGAGAGTGTGGCGGGACCCACTGAATTGGCTTCTAGTACTAGTACAATTTTTTTGCTTCAGAACACAAGCTATCTTTTTGAATTTTCCTGAGTGATAACGGCTGCATGCTAAATGCAGCAGCCATACATCACAGCTACATTACACTGTCAAACAGCTATTTTTACATAAGACCTACTGACAATATACATCTATCAGTTGTGCTACCCCCAAGCAAGGCCTCAAACTGATGGATCGTCCACGAAATACTTTCACCTGACCAGATAAAGAGATCAAAGGATCAAAGACGATAATAAGAAGATAACTGAATTTCAGCTATCAGTACACGTGTGTATAGCAACGATCAGATCCCATACGCAGTGCTGAAGTAGCTCTGGGTGACGTTCCTGTTCAGTATCTGCAGCACCTTGCTGTTGGACTGGCTCACGAACCGCGGCGTCTTGAACTGGCTCACGGCGCCACCGAGGCTCAGGTAGTGGTTCATGACCTGCCCAAAGGTGCCCTTGCGGAGGACGCGCAGCTCGAGGGCGCCGATGGTCTTGATCTTCCTCGAGCCGACGTACCCGGCGTCCACAAAGGCAAGGTCCATGCTGTTCACGCAGCTGCTCAGGAGCTCCTCGCTGGCATTACCGGAGCTCAGCTCCCAGAAGATGACATAGTGCCCTGGGTCGCTTGCTCTGTCCACGAGGCTCGTGAAGTCCACCACCTCGAGCTTCTCTTCGGCCAAGAGCTTCTCCGCCTCTTCAACGGCCAGCTGCAGGTCTTTCTCCGTGTTCTTGTCGATGTTGATGCTCAGGACTAGGCTTCTGCGACAGATGAACTGGAGCTCTGGTGTCGAGTTGTGGAAGCCCGCTATCTTCACAATATCTCCCAGCCTGTATCGGTATAGACCTACCCAATGTCCCATAGGGAAACCAAGAACATTAAAATGTGCCATTTCGCTACAAATTAGAGATAATCGATAAACCCTTCTCACGGACAAAGATATGGAACACTAATGAGTATTATTGATGACTGATAATAAGCTGGGGCTATAAAACCTAAAGCCCGACAAACAACCCTCTAAGGTGAGAATGTTGGAAATGATCTCAGCCGTTAAAACATAAATGAATGGCTAGGATCTAAACCATTAAGCCTCAAATGGTTTTGCTAAAACCATTTGAGCCCCAAGTTTTGCTAGAAACTTGGCCCTCAAGTTTAGTCAAAACTTAAGCCCTAAGTCTTGCCAAAAACCATTTAAGTTTCAAATGGTTTTGCCTATGATCAGTGGGCAATGGCCAATTGTTTTTTGGTGTTGGTTCCCCTAGTGCACAATAGTATAAATAGAGAAGATGGACATGACCAATAGATAACCATCTATCTCCTCTCATTCATTCCTGATCAAACTCATCTATTGCAAGCACTAGGAAGAGCAACACTAATCCATCTACATATCTAGATGGGTTCTTCATCTAAAGAAAGTAAGCCTACATTATGTTCTCATGCACATACATGTGATTCATTAGGACCTAGTTGATCCAGAGTATATAACAGAGATAACTTGAATCATCATATGTAAAAAAAAAGATGAAATGATGGTGGGTAAACAAGATGACAACATATATTTCCAATGCACAATCAAGAATTCGAACTGCAGTTTTGGATGTTGTTTGAGAAAGGGACGTACCTGCAAAGTTGGTTATTACAACTTCATAAATTTTGCCAACCTCAACTTCAGTTAAGCCTACAGGTTCTGACTCTATGTAGTGAATAGATGAACTGTTCTCCATTTCCTCCCCTTTTGGTTTTTCCAAAGGAATGAACTCAAAATAAGCAATATTCGGAAGAACGGCATATGTCACCTCCTCAGGTGGCAGGGTCGGGTTTACATTAGAGCCAACCCATCCTTCGGATGCACCGTAGTCAGCACTCATCAGTGGTAAGTGTCCAGCATAATGTCTCAATTTCTTAAGGTATGGTTCCATGGACCCTGTCATGATGCCATAGATGTACTTCGCATTTGACCACAGTGCTGGGATTACCCCATACCAACTACTCAAATTCTGGCACTTATTGTAAATGGCGCTAGCAAGCTCCGGATTTGGCCTCAAGATTTTCAAAACAGCTTGACGGATAGATGGTGTGGTAATTCGCTTTGAGAGAACACCATGTCTTATATCAGCACATAGATCTTCCCATACCTCCACGAGGGTATGAAATGCATGAACAAGGCTGTGTGCAAATGGTGAGAAAACAAACTGAACTTCATCTGAGTACATCAACCCGCATAATAGATGGCAGTACAAAGACTGATGAAAGTCGGGACCAAAGATGACTTCATCAGGACTGCAGCACTGAGACATGATATCCTTCATGGCTTCCTTGAAACGCCAACTCCTGTACAAATTTGTCGTCGCAGTTGTAGCAAGAATGCCCCCTTGGGTAAAGACTTGCTTGCTCCCGTAAACAAACTGCAAAGCTTTTCCATTACCAATAGGATATTCACTGCAAGTAAGACCAACGATTACTTTCAAAGTCTGGGAACATAACACTGAGGTTATCAATGAACATTCTACACACTCAAAATTATTATATCTAATATCACTGTCGAGCATATAACATAATGTGTAAAAGAAGCAGAATATCATAAGTAGCAACTGAAGTTCCTTACCGGTTTCTAAAAGCATATGAGGTTCGGAATATTTGAATTGTACTCAAGCAATTCGTCATTGAATGGCAACAACTTGGGTTTTCCCTGTGTCGTACCAGAACTGAAACAAAGAAGACAGAAGCAATGAAGTTTTGAGTTCTCCTTTTTTTTGAAAGAAAAAGTTCACCTATTTCAGATACCAGTTGATGCAACATGAGACAAAAATAAAACTTCAACTAGTACCTTACGGAGAGAGAAGTGATGGGCTTCCCAGTTAGCACCAGTGAGTTGTCTCCAGCAGTTATCCGTTGGATGTAGGACTCTATGTCACTATGCACACATAGGGGAATGCAGGATTTGAAGCTCTTGGAATCTGTTCTCCTTTCAAGATTGAAGCGATTCAGATACTCAGAATCGGCATTAAGTTCAAGAATCTTTCTCAGCGTATCCTGCTGCACGCACCCAGCATCACGCGTTAGCAACTCAAACTCGTCAATGATCTCATCGCTGCTGCAGATTGTCATCGGAACTTGTAGTTCAGAACCTTATTGCCTCCAATTGTGCTGAAGAGGATCCTGCAAATATCCACATCAGAATTAAAAAAAAACACATAAACCACTTGAAGAAGCATTGTCACAATGCAAATTTAAATCAAGTGGCTTTAAGTTCAAAAAAGAAAGAGAGAAAAGGGACATCTAGAATTACATGTTTTTCATGTGGATCATTCCACATGTCTAACCAAGACTTAGCTGGATCCAGCAGTATACATTTGGGGTCAGAACTAGAATGAAAAGGAAGTACATGCAACTTCATAACAGACAAATTAGGTTACATATCTAAGTTTGCCATCAAACATTTGGAGGAAACAAATATGTGGACACATAACAAAACCAACGACCAACGAAGGTAATATTTATGAATACATGTTAATGGATGACACAAAAGTAGGGAGTCTTCTGTCATACATAAATAAAGGTAGAAATGGACTCCCACTTTTATTAAAGGTTGGGAGTTTTCATGTCAAGATGTCCTCCTATCCAAGCAAAGTTAATCCAAAATTTTAGAGCAGCGATGCCGATGATTACAAGAGTAGCTTCAATTAGGTACTTATTAGTAGTTATGTTAACTACCTTAACACCAAGTCAACCCTTCTAATGATCTATAACCATAAAGTCTACTTCTACCCACCAATTTTACAAGGCAAGCTACAAAAGCAGTGACGGCAAAACATTTTGCTAAGTAACTATCTATGAATTACTTCTAAAAGAAAAAATAAGCTACTTCTGTAAGAGGCAAATTTGCTATGAATTACTTCTAAAAGAAAAAATAAGGTCCTTGTGTAAGAGTCAAAATTACTGAGGCAGCCATGACATGCATTATCCCAAGATAACCCACCTAAGCGTGAAATTTGCAAATTGTTTCTGCCTTTCTAGCAGAGCAAACACAATCATTAAGGATTGTCAGCGACTGGCGCACAGTAATTCACATTTACTGGATTGCTGAAGAAGTTGCACGAAACAATACAAAGATTCCTTCCTGATTCAGAGCACTGATGCAACTAAAATGGCAAGAAAAGTACAGAGGTACAGACGCTTCAAGCATTTATTCATTCTTGTACATACCAAACTGACAATGGAGGAAACGTGTAGGCCCACTATACGCGAAAAACAAAAACATTGTTCGTTGCTAGCAGCAGGAAATCATGGTTTCTTTTTGAGGGAATGCGTTGACCTACTATTAGAGGAGGGGAACAAAATTAACATCCCAAATTCCCAACTACCAGACAGTATGTACATCCTCTGCAGTCAGGACTCAGGACCAAGGTGATGGCTCTCGCATCTCGTTAGCAGAGAACTAAAACTGCAACAAACACCACTACAAGAAGAGGGCCAGATAACAACCTTGAATCCCCAAATCAAGGAGGCTAATTTCAGGACAATCCTTGCGTCGGAATTTCCTCGACCATAGAGACACAGAAATTCTTGGTGGCTTCACCGCAACAGGAGTTTGAAAAAGAAGCATGCAAGACAAACAGCGGAATCCTTGCTCAGATCCAAAAAGGGTAAAAAGGGGCTTTCCCAGGCATCATAGCAGCTAGTAATCGGCACTGTTGCGCCCAAAAGAAGCTGGGGGCAAAAGGGAAGGGAAGGCCGAATCGGGCGAATAAAAACATGAATCTTGATGCAGGATATTCGCATTAGTTTACGAAAGCATATATCGCCTCCGGGTACCAAAAAAAGATGGGAATCCCAGTCCAAGAACCACACTTTTCTGGTTTCTCTCCCCAAAATTCTATCAGGAATGAGGAATCCATTAAAATTCACCCCCGAACCAGCAAAATCCAACCGGTAGGAGTGCACTCACCGCGAAACCAACGAGCTGAAGGGGCGGCTTGCGAGACGGGGGCGGGGCGGGGCGGGGCGAGGAAACCGGCCCCGGCCTGGACGTCCGGGGATGGAAGGGAAGTCGAGCTGCTTGGCCGAGACCGGCCGGACGCCACTTGAGGGATGGTATATGCTTGCTGCGTGGTGACGAGGACTCAGAAGCTTGCGGCTGCTTTTATAGCCACCCTGCTCATTCCCACTCCCGAGTTGGACTCGAGCCAGCAGACGGAGCTGGGCGTGGGGATTTCGAGCCCGCTTAGTTTCCAAAAATTTTCACAGGCTAGTAACTTGTAGTATTTAATCACTAATTTGAAATAATAAATATGAATAACTGACAAAATCTATTCCATAACTCCGGGTGAAATCGCGAGACGAATCTAATGAACATAATTATATAATAATTAGGCAATATTGTGCTACAGTAACCAATCTCTAATGATAGATTAATTAGTCTTAATAGATTCGCCTCGCGATTTCTGGTCCATCCGTGTAATTAGTTTTATAATTAATTTATATTTAATACTCCTAATTAACAGTCAAACAGTCTCAAGAAATTTTTCCCCGAAATGTTTTAGGAACTAAACGGCCCCTTCCATCGTCAAGGTCGTCACTCGTCACGTCAGGTGTGCTGTCTGCAGTCTGCACTGCACATGTGAGTAGCATGCGACGGACGTACAGAGAAAACAATTCCTTTCAATCCCTTGTTTAATTACAAAGTTCAAAATTCCAAATTTGTTCCGAACACCTACATGAGACTTAAATCTAGACGAAATAAAAAACATATTGCACAGTTTACCTGTAAATTGCAAGATGAATCTAATAAATCTAATTAGACCGTATTGCACAGTTTGCGTGAGAAGATCAACAAGAGCACACGATTCGGGTTCGATCTGGGGAGGGCGATGAACCCTGGCACCCAAGAACGGAGGTTTCTATTATCAGATTTTTGGAATGATCCGTCTCCATGCGAGATCCCGATACATAACGCCCCGTGGGGATTATAGCATTACTGACGGCTGGACCTTACCAATCAGCGAGATAACAATTATAATGTAACACGTAATGTCTACTTGATGCTTTCCTCTTGGATTGACGCCCCGGTCATGACACCACCCCCTCCTTCAGTACTTGCTGGTCCTCCAGCAAGTTGATCTGGAACCGGCGCTGCAGCACGTACCAGTCCTCCCAGGTGGGCATGCTTGTAGGTAGGGATGGCAACGGGTACAAACCCGTCGGGTATCACTAACTCAAATCCGCACCCGCCAGGATAAAATCGTACCCGTTAAAAAACTCATACCCGTCGCGGGTATGATTTCATGCCCGTACCCGTACCCGTGCGGGTTTTTTGTACCTGCGGGTTTCCCGTACCCGATAGAAGAAGCAACAAAATTTAATAAAAAACATAAACAAATACACAATGTATTATAGCCAAATGAGTCTATGAATAGGTAATCATCGATGGGAATGGAAGTACATGAGCCTAAGTCTCTCTTAGCATGTGATTGGACCTTATTTTGATACAAGACCTTGTGACATTAGTATTTTAGGTTATATGTTGTCGGGTTTATTGTACCCACGGGTTTGCGGGTTTGGGTACTTGAAGAACAAACCCGCACCCGCAAACCCGACGGGTACGAAGTTTATCCCATTAAGAAACCCGCGGGTATAGAATTTAGTGTATGCCCGCACCCTAATAGAGCAAAAACCCATCGGGTTTCGGGTACCCGTTGCCATCCCTACTTGTAGGCAGTGTGCTCCACTTGACCAAAGCTTGAGGGACCGCCTTCCCGCCCTTCTTCACCAGCCGACGTTCCAGCACCTCTTCAGGCAGCAAATTGCTTGCGTCGAGCTCTGCAACTTTAGGTAACTCAGAAAACACAGGTGTATAGTTAGGCAAAAATGGTTTCAACTGAGACACATGGAACACTGGGTGAAGTTGGCTGTGCTCTGGAAGATCCAAACGATAGGCTGCCCGCCGAATTCTAGCTTCCACCTGGAATGGCCCGAAATATTTGAAGGCCAACTTGGGACAGGGTCTATTCACCAAAGACGACTGAGAATATGGTTGGAGTTTCAGTAGCACTTGCTCTCCCACCTGGAACACCTGATCCTTTCTGGATCTGTCTGCTGCTTGTTTCATCTTGTTTTGAGCTCTAGCCAAATGCTCTTTCAGCCATGTGTTCTGATTCTTGATCTCCTGAACCATCTCATTCACTGTGGTAGAAGATCCTTGACTCATGGGACCAGCTCCAAAGTCTGGGTCATACCCATACAATGCATGAAAATAGGGAGCAACCCAGAGAGGAATGAAAAGATGAATTATACCAGAATTCTGCTTGGGACAGCATTGACTTCCACTTCTTTGTTGTATCATATACCACACAGCGCAAGTACATTTCCAAGCATTGATTCACTCTCTCGGTTTGACTATCTGTTTGGGGGTGATATGCCAAACTGAACAACAGACGAGTGCCCAGCAAACGAAAAAGCTCCTTCCAAACTGTGCTGGTGAAAATCTTATCCCTATCTGACACAATAGTCTTGGGCATTCCATGAAGCTTGACCACATTATCAAACTCTGCTCTGGCTATAGTAGGAGCTGTAAAAGGGTGTCTGATAGGTATGAAGTGAGCACATTTGGTAAATCTATCCACTATCACCAAAATAACATCATAGCCTTCAGACTTAGGAAGTCCTTCTATGAAATCCATGGATATGTCTTGCCATGCCCCTTCAGGTATTGGCAGAGGTTGCAACAACCCTGCAGGGTGAATATTCATGTGTTTGGCCTGTTGGCAAACCTGACGTTGTTTGACAAAGTCCTCCACTGCTAGTTTAAGCCCCTTCCAATGAAACAATCTGTGAATTCTGTGATAGGTAGCTTGTACCCCTGAATGACCTCCAAGTGCACTAGCATGGAATGCAGTGATGATCTTAGTCTGCAAGGCTGAATTCTGGGCCACCCATAACTTATTCTGGAACTTTATCACCCCTTTGTCCAGATTGTAGCCATGCTCATCTGGGCTCTTGATAGCTAGCTGTGCTAGTAGCTATTGTGCTCTTGGGTCAGTAGTGTAGGAGTTCAACAATTCTTGCACCCAAATTGGCTGTAAAGAAGACACAACCTGTATAGCCAATAGATGACCAACTCGGGACAGTGCATCAGCTGCCAAATTCTCCTTTCCTTTCCTGTATACCACTTTGAACTGTAGCCCCATTAATCTGTTCATAGCTCTACGCTGCATGTCAGAATGCAAGTTCTGTTCAGTGAGGTAGGTCAGACTTTTGTGATCAGTTCTGATGAGGAATTCTTGATGTTGCAAATACTGCCTCCACTTCTCCACTGCCATGATCAGTGCCAAAAACTCCTTTTCATAGATGGATAACTGTTTGTGGTGTTGGGCCAAGGCTTTGCTCAGATATGCCACTGGCTGATTGTTTTGCATGAGGACAGCTCCTATACCCACATCAGATGCATCTGTTTCTATGACAAAAGTGTAACACCCCAGTGTTAATTGCGATACTAATTATGTGCTTAACCTACTAATCATGGGCTTAATCTAGTTGTTAGCGCTAATCGAGTTGCATAGTAAACATCGACCTAGCTGTGTTCGACCGAGTTTTTCTCCAAGATCCGAGTCTCAAAACGATTTTTGCCTAAAACAAAAGTTGTAGATCTTCTCTTCCTCTACAACTTCTATTTTGGCCAAATTTCAAGTTGCCATATTAAATTGTGAGTTTCAATCGGTCTAAAATCGAGTAAAAAACAGTCAACCGGGTTACTATGCTCCACTGTGCCCGTATCGACGCCATACCGCGACCGACCGCCGGCGACTCCACGTGTCGGCCGCCGGCGATCCTCGCTCTCCGCACGGACATGTCCTTATCCTCTCCCGGAGGCCACGTTGCCCTTTCGCCTTTTCTCTTCTTCCTCGAGCTCGAGACGAGCAGAGCCGAGCGGAGCGCCGTCGACGTCACGCCGACCACCCCTGCTTTCCCGCCCCGTTTCCACTCCCCAGAGCCGATTCGCCTCGCCCCGAAACTCTGCAGCCTCTCCATGAGCCCGACCGAGCCTCACCCCGGCCGAATCGGCCCTGCGCCGCGCTATGGCCGCTACGGCCACGAGCCGAGCGCCAAGCCGCCGCTCCCCAGCTCTGCCGCTGTCGCCATCGCAGATCACCCCAAGCCCATGCGTCGCGCCTCTACGAACCACTGCGCGCCGCGGACGCCCTTGGCCCGGCTGACCTCCGCGCCGCTTCGCTGCACCGTCGACCAGCCTCGCCACTGGCAAGAACGCCGCCGTCGCACGCCATGGCCGCCACCCCGCCGAGCTCACCGCGGAGCTCCCCCTTCCGGCCATCCCCAACCCCGACTCGATCAACCAATAGGTAGAGCTCGATGTCCTCTTGCTCCATGACCCATCGCCCACCGCCGGCGAGCCCTCCCTCGTCGGGAATCGAAGCCGCCGCCGCAGCACACCGCCGCCGCCCCTGTCCTCGCCGGCGTGCCCCCTTCCGGTCACCTCAGCTCGCGCCGAAGCCTCCCCAAGGTAGCTCTCGACGTCCTCTAGCCCATCCACCCCGGTCCCCTTGCCGCCGGCGACCGCCGTCGCCGGAAGCGGCCGGCGCCGCCCTCCCTGCGCCCCTCCCCTGTTTTGGCCGACCAAGGGCCGAATTGCAAGGCCCCAAATATTTCTAGGGTCTCCGGTGTAAGTTTCCAGGGGCCTGTTTGCAAAGCTCTTTTTCTTTTTTTTTAGTTTTAAAAATAGTGAACTTCTAAATTCAATTAAAAATCATAGAAAAATCAGAAAAATTCAAACTAAATTTTGTTAGGTTTCTTAAATCAAGATCTACCGAGGAAAAATACTTATGCATGTGAAATGTCAATCTTTTCCCCTGCTAAAATTTTGGGTTGTGTTTAATCTAGTTTATTTTGTATCTGTTGTTCTGTTTGTCTAAAAATTCTGAAAATTTTGTGGTAGCCTACTTTTTGCTTGTGTATTTCCCTGGAAAATTTTCAGGTGCATAGCCTAGGTGCATGTTTGTGGGTCTATTATTGTTGGATTTCCATCCTAGGGCTAAAATAAATGTGTTCGATCACCGATAAATGTTAATAAATTTTTGTTACACTCTTTACCAATATTTTATCATGCCAGTTAATTTTTGTTACTGAAACAGGGCTGCAAATTAAGTTGTTGTATTTGTTTAGTTTCCAGCTATAGCTTCATTTTACAAAAGCATTGCTAAGCAATCCCTTTCTGCATGTTTCAATTCATCCAGTTATGTCATTTCTGGATGAAGTATATTAATTCCTGTTAACTAAACAGGTTTGGCTAATCCTTACTTGGTGAGGGCTTGCAATGATTTGAATTAAGTTAAATTGTATGTCATGATTGGGGTTAATTTAATTACCTCCAGTTATCAATAAATGCCGAAAAATCATGATTGCTTGTTAATTCCAACAATTTAAGTTAGTCCTGTATAAGTTATGTTAACCTCTTAAGAACTAGTTCATGGGTTGCCTGTATTTATTTTACTTTTATGCCTTGCTGGTTAAATAAATTGTCCTAATTGTTCTTTCTTGCTTTATATCCTGGCTTAGCCTTTTCTAAGCAAGCTAGTAATGCTTTTTAGTAGGAAACACTTCAGGCTAAAATAAATTGAACCTGATTTATCTTATTGCAGCACCAACCTGTTTGCCTTTTGAGCTTGTTTGTGGTGCTTACTCGATAAATGATTGCCCAGTCATGTCTTTCCTATAATTGCATTGCAATTGCATCGTTGCATATCATCTAGGTACACTAGATGTGCGACATGTGGAACCGGAGGGCAATATTGAAGCCGAGCCAGAGGATGGTGCACGGGTAGACCAATCCAGAAGACAGAAGGACCGACTGGAGTGCATGCTTGGACTGGGATGATGTCAAGCCGGAGCAAGACTACAAGCTAACTAACTAACTTTGTGTCAAACCCAGACAAGCCCCGGAGCATAACCCCTAATTTGATTATTCAATGTTTATTTAAGTATTTGTGCATTTACGTTTTTAGGAGTTGTATGGAACCCTAGTATGCATGATTCTCCCTAGGTACCTATGAGTCTATACTAGTATACAGGTGTCGTTAGTATTGCCATGCTTAACTAGGATCCGGTAGAAGTCGAGTGATTGCTGTCACTCGCGAGCTATAGGTTTCTGTTACTTATGGCAACGTGGCTTGAGAATGAATCAATGAGGAAAGAGAAATGGAGACCGGGCGGAGATGATTTTGGTTTTGGATATGGAATGGAGGGAAAGTAAGCCTCCGCCTGTGTCGATTGAGGACCGTACTGTTGTTGGCCCTACTGATCGAGTTTGAACAGTACTAACCACATACCGGAAGTAGGAGGTAGTCGAAACCGGTAAGCTAAATACCTGATTTGCAACGATACTTTGAATCGCGACCTGCTACTCTGGGAGTGGAATGATGGCGGGTGTTGGAGTGTATGTCGCCTCCTAGTTCTCTGGGAGTTCGCTGTGACGGACCCTTCACCCGGGTTTTGGCAGGCGTGATTCAGACGTCGGGGTAATGATGGGAACAGTTGACGCGTGTGGCCCGGCGTGGTTTGCATGTGTCATGTGAGTTAGGTCCACCTTGCAAGATTAAATCGGATCGATTCGCCATCTCTCTCGGTTAAGAGAATCTTGGTCATTGTGTCACATCGTAGTAAAAGATTGAAATGAGATTGGAAAGTTGAGATTATGAGATATGTCTGTGATACTCTAAAAAGATAATGTGATCAACCATGCGTGGTCTAGATATTCAGACAAACCTAGTTGGTATTTGTATGATAAATTTGAGCTAAAATATTGAAAGTAAGGATCCACTATTAGTAGCTTTTCAGCAAAACAAACCCAGAGCCAAAGGCCTGCATGTCTAGGAGTCGGCTAAGTATATACCATAGTCGGGTAAGTCTTGCTGAGAATTAGTATACTCAGGGTTTGTTGTTACCCTATTTTCAGGTAGCTGCTGCTGGTTGGAGTTAACCAGGGTTCACATTGGTGGGCTCGATGTGACATCCTCACGTCTTCGTAGTATCGTGATTTTTTGAATCAAACTTCTATTTAATTTCCGCTATTTTTTTGAACTCTGATATTTTACATAAACTCATTTTGTTAAGCTCTATTTTGTAATTTAAATTTGAGAAACTTTGCATGTAATCATCTGTGCTCGCTTTCGGGTGAGACTTCCGGTGTTTTCGATCCTTAACCCAGCAGGCTGCCGGATTACACCGTTTTAAGTGCGCGGCGGCTTGATTAATATTTAAAATGATAGTTAGCGCACTTAAGCCGGTTTAATTTGGGCGGTTCTGTCACAAAAAGGCTCCTTGAAATTAGGTAGGATCAGCACAGGGGTACTTAACATAGCTTGCTTGAGTGTTTCAAATGCCTGTTGTGCCTCATCTGACCACTGGAATTGTTTCTTCCTCAAAAGCTGAGTAAGAGGATGAGCTATCAATCCATAGTTCTTCACAAATTTCCTATAGTATCCCGTTAATCCCAAAAATCCCCTCAATGCAGTAACTGTTGTGGGCACTGGCCATTGCAGCATTGCTTCAATCTTAGAAGGATCCGTAGAGACACCCTTATCAGAAATAATATGGCCTAGGTATTCCAGCTTGGTTTCAGCAAAAGAGCACTTGCTATCCTTCATATATAGCTGGTGTTCTCTTAACTTGTCCAACTTGGTTTGATACCACTTGTGACACCCATGGCTACCGATCGATCGGGATCGTGAGAAGATCAACAAGAGCACACGATTCGGGTTCGATTTGGGGAGAGCGATGAACCCTGGCACCCAAGAACGGAGGTTTCTATTATCAGATTTTTGGAATGATCCGTCTCCACGCGAGATCCCGATACATAACGCCCCCGTGGGGATTACAGCATTACTGACGGCTGGACCCTACCGGTCAGCGAGATAACAATTATAATGTAACACGTAATGTCTACTTGACGCTTTCCTCTTGGCTTGACGCCCCGGTCATGACAGATCCACATCTATATTAAAAAAAGGAAAAAAATCCTATCCATTCTTCTTCCCCATGGCCGGCTCCTTTCTACCTCTGCGTAGCAACAGATTGGAGCTCCCCTTCCCCGCTGCTCGGGCCTCCATCCCATCTCATCGCGCTCGTGCACCACACCTCGTCGCCAGCGGCCAGCTAAGCCTCCAGGCTCCCTTCCAGGCTCCGTTCTGCTCGCGAAAAGCCAGGCCCCAAAATAGTGTCCGCCCGGTCAGGTTGGATCTCTAGCAATGGAGCGGCGCAGCTCCGATGGCTTGGCCGGCATGGCGTGTATCGAAGCAGGGCACCAGCCGACGGGGGCCGCAGGTCTCCCTCGCCGTTCTCGCGCGCCATTTCTTCCATCTCCCTTCTCTCTCATTTTTTATCCCTTAAGGCGAGTTCCAACGGCTCCCCCTATACCTCCCCCCACCGAACGTAGAGGGTGCTTTGGGGGGAGTTGGCGATCCAACGGTTCCCCCCAAAGCTCCCCCCTATATACGGGGGGAGTTGAAACTCCCCCTATATATATGGTGAGTTACAACTCCCCGTATATTCTAATCACACTGTTTCTTCGCGATATTAATCCCATTTGAGCCCCGTAACATGATGATAATGCGTATTATGACAGTACAAATACTGTATGATTTTTTTAAATTCAAAAACGATAAATAAATAGTTAGTTAATGAGTGATAGTATATAGGGGGAATAGATATGGGGGGAATGGTTGGAGAGAAGGAGTTATAAGGGGAGGAATCTTTTGGAGGGAGGTAGTAAAATATAGTAAATAGTACGTTTGGGGTGAGTTGGAGAGGGGGAATGGTTGGAGATAGCCTAAGATCGGGTCACAAGCTTGAGGCCGGTCCTCAAGCTTTTTGTCTTAAGACCCCCTCCTAGAACCGGCTCTACTATGTATGAGGTCGACCTCAAGGGTCTTAAGACCCCTTGTTTCACACACTATGGATGCCCTAAGGACATAGAGTAGAGAGAAAACAATTTTTTCTATCCATGATTGATGACACAAAAGCTACGGACCAAGCTTTGTAAGATCGTCGCCTTTTTCTACTGGATATGCTAGGAAATATGAATGTGTGTGGCTACGGAAAATTATATACATATATCAATTAATATATAAAAATAGGGAAAAGTCTATTCTCCAACCTGAACTATCACGGTCGTCTGATTTTGATCATTAAACTATAAAACCAGACATCATACACCTCCAACTACCGAAACCGTTAATGTAACACATCTAGCCAAAATAGATTCCTTGTCTCTTGTGCTACCTCCTAGAAAAATATCATGATTTTTAGACAATATTAACTATGTCTATCCTATTATTTAATTGAGAGAAGTGTAAGATCCTAGAAATACAGAAATTATGTTGCAGCAAAACTGCCTTAGGTTGAGGTCAGGGTTGTTTTTCGAACGGTTTTGATAGTTGGAGGTGTAGGATGTCTGGTTTCGTAGTTCAAGGACCAAAATCGGACGATTGTGATAGTCAAGGGTTGAAAAATATACTTTTTCCTAAAAATATGTATTATACACTATATGTATTTTACGGTTCATATTTCGAACTCCTACTATCACATTCGTCCTTAAATTACAAAACCAGACAGTCCACACTACTCAATGGCTCAAACCGGGCAAAATACACCCTCAACTCAAATCCTTTCTAGTTTCACCTATTCATGTGGCACTCCTCACTTAGTCAGCAGATTGACCGACCCCCTTTCTCTCTCCCTGAGCAAAAAACCAATACCCGCGGTGAACTTGAACCCCCAAGGCCGAGATCCTAGTCCACTTGTTGCTCGAGCGAAGTCCGCGACCCTCCCCGCTACCCGTGCACGCGAATACGGTGGTTCCTCCCCTCCCTACATGTTCAGGAGGCACCTCCCCTCCCTATGCGCTCAGATCGCATGGTGTGCTGTGGGGTGCCGCGACATGGGATCAGTATCCTTGAGCGCGGCGTCCTCCTGGCGCACCGGGCGGTGCGGCTTGGTGTGCCCCGGTTAGCCTGTGCTGCTCAACCTCTTTGTTCTCCTCTCCCTTCTCTCCACCAACCTCCTTGTGCTTCTCGCCTTCCTCTCCCCTGCACCTGCTCCCGCGGCCCCATCTCCGCCGCCGCCGACCTCTCCACCTCCTCCTCCGCCATCTCCATGCAGGTGGCCGCCCTCGTGCCGAAGATCGACGCCACCCGCCTGGTCCCACATTGCACGGCAGTGGCCCAAGCATCGATGCCAAGCTGCTCCTTTTCCTCTCCCCACACGTGCTCTCGCTAGGGCCGCAAGGCACGCATAGAGATCACCCACTTGCTATATGTCACCGATACGCGATCCAGTGATACCGGTATGGGTATGGCGATACGACATCTCTCAAAAAATAAGGATACGCCGATATGGCACGTATATATATTTAAAAAATAATTATTTAGCATTTTTTAGAAAAGATATACAAGGAACCTACCTATAAAATAAGAAATCTTAGCATCATCAATATCTGTAGCTTAATTATGAAGCATTTGAAGGATGTGCTGTCATTTAGAGCAATGATACAGCAAGATCATAGCTAACTGTTGTAATTGTAATTTAGCTTTGGAACCTAGGCATAATGACCTTTCTGGCGGCGATAGGGACGTACCGGCAAATTCGTAGGCCCTCTGCGAAACTATGAATTGGGGCCCTAGTGACAGACACAGCCACCGCACCAGCCAGGGCGTCAGGCCACGCGAGTGGGACGCCAGGGCATTGCGTCACTCAATCAGTGTTCAGTTGCTGCAGCCTGTGAGTGCCTAGCGAAGTTTGGAATGTGGAAGTGCAGACGTCGCAACTCACATCGTGCTTGGCGAGCAGTGACGGCAGAAGCGGAAACGATCACTAGGGATTGAACCCGCGGATGCGGATGCGACGAAAACCCGCCCGCAGGCAGACCCGCGGGGTTGGGGAAAACCCACCCGCAACAGATCCGCGGGTGGATTTTTGCACCCGCACCAGTACCCGCCTAGTTTCGGTCAGGTTTCGGGTGCCACGGGTTTGGCCAAAAATTATAATAAAAGTGCACGGATCCATCAATTTAAAATGTCAAATAGCATATTACCATAAGTAATAAGGACAAACTAACAATAAATCTGTAAGTTCAAAGTAACAAATAACAATTCAGCATAGGAGCACCCCCCCCCCAAATCCATAATTAAGTGTTACATCCACATATTTATATGCTGGACATTGCTAAATAAGCTGGGCGATGTTATCTGGGCCGGGGTATATAGGTATGGTGCAGGTGTGGGTTCACCCGCGGGTGAAATCCTAGACCCACACCTGCATATTGCGGGTGCACCCGTGGGTCAAATTTGGGATCCACACCCGCACCCACCGGGTCTGAAATCCGCGGGCACCCGCACAGCGGGTGCAATTTCCATCGATCACGCTGTGGTCTGCAGATTGGATCGGAAGACAACAATCGAGAGTGCATACACGTGGTGAGAGTTGCACTAGTAAGGGGGGAATGCATGGAGTTTCTGTTTTGTTTAGCTCCTGGTTTTCCTCTCGCTTCTGTCATGACTGTGTCGAGCCCTGCCTCTGCCTATGTCTTTGAGGAGTCATGCCTGTGTTTGATCGATTGCGTCGAGCCGTTGCCATTGTCTGAGGAAATTGATCTTTGCTTGGTCAAGTGACTTGTTCTTGCTTCTTTCGAGCTTTTGTCACTTGTTCAAGTTCTCTCTTGCTTCCTTGTTCTTCTCTGTTTTTGTTTCTCTCTTGGTTCGATTGTGGTGTGTTGACAATGCACTCATCAATGGGGAGATTGAGGAATGTGGAGTACTCTATCCTACTTGTGATGAGTGAATTGTCAACCTTGCGGTGTGATCGTGCGTTTGGTCTTTGGTTGCAGGTACACGGGCGTCAAGTGTCGACGGAGAGCTGCCGTGGAGGTGCTGTGGCCGATGGACCGACGGGCAGCTGTGGCGTCCACTCCTGGATCGAGGGCGCAAGCGGCGACGGAAGGCGGGTTTCTTGGTTTGCGCCGCAAAACCAAGGAGGCGGACGGTGGTTGTAGACGCCAAGTCGTGGAGGCACGGGCGTCGGTCTCGGGACTGACAGAGGCAACGGGCGTCGACGGCATTTAGGGCCTCGCTGCGGGCGAGGAGGTGACGGGCGTCAGGCGGCGTCTAGGGCTGTCAGAACGCCGAGGCAGGAACGGCGTCTAGGGCAACGGCGTGGAGGCGGGAATCTTCCCGCGCGTGGAGTTTTGGCGGTTTTCTCAAAAACCGGCCACCTACTCGGGTTTTGCGGACCCCCCCAAAACCGTGAACTGGATCTTCATCGACATGGCGGCATCGCGGAGAAGGCTTCAAGTCGAAGAAAGAACCTCGGCCGTCGGAAGAGTCCAATGTATCTTTTCTGGTTTTGCCCCTACGGGCTTTCTAGTGTCTAGTTAAGTCTAGGGGTATTTTAGTCCTTAGTCTAGAGAGTTAGTGGGGTTAAAAGAGAGAGGAGGGCAGCCAACTCACCGGCCCCTGGAGCCAAGGAACCAGACGCCACTCTCATCTCCTCCAGGCGCCCCCTCTGTCCCTCTCTCTATTCTCTCCCTCTCTTCTCTAGGAGTAGAAGTTGAACCATGGGATTTTGAGTTTTTGTACTGAGATTGATCGAGAACGGAGGCCCTTCCCTCCTTGTGCCCTCTGGGGTTTTGTATTCACTTCGATTTGTTCATCTTAAGCCTCGTTTGTTTGAAATTCGATTTTCCTTTGTGGATTCATGAGCACGAGTTGATGGCTTGGTTCTTGATGATTTCGTGACTCTTTGAAGTGACTCTAATACATCTAGCCTAGTGCTACAACCCCTGGAATCACGAGTCCACTCGAATCGAAGTTCTTGGCGTTCTAGAGAAAAACCCCGTTCTTGCTCGTAATTCTTCGATTCCTCCCAAACTATGGAGTGATTTGTCAATTCCTTCCGTGGACATGTTCACAAGTCCTTTGTGATCATGGCTACAAAATTTGAGCTCCTTTGGACTTCATTTGATCTTCCAATCATCGAAGATTCCAAAGGTCGCAGGCTGAAAAGGGTTTCTGGACTCTGTTCTTCCTAGCACCGGATGAACCGACGCTTTGAAGTTGTCTGCGTCGGATCAACCGGTGTGTAGGATCTTGGTACTTTAGAGTTTTGGACGTTCGGCTTGGTTGCACCGATGCTTTTGTTCCACAAGCATCGGTTCAACCGGTGAAGTCTGAATATCTGTCTCTGCGTGCTGTTTTTGCCGTTGCACCGGGGTATTGAAGTTTGTCTACGTTGGTTTAACCGGTGCTCAACACTTTTCGCCTTGTGATCTCTCTGGTCAATTGCACCGACGCTAGGGTTTTGTTGGCGTCGGTTTAACCGGTGTTCACTACGTCGTTTTGCAGTCCCTCTGGACAACTGCACCGAAGATTGGGCTTGATTTTGTCGGATCATTCGGTGCTCTATCACCGGTTCTACCGACGCCCTTTGAAGCCTCTGCATCGGTTCAACCTGTGCTCGCTTTGACTGCTGCCGGCTCTGCTCGTCGGTTAAACCGACACCATTCAAACTCAAGCGTCGGATCAACCGGTGAGTTATACTGTGCTGTTTTTGTGCTGCTCTTCGTGGTTGCTTCCGCGATCGCTCTTGTTTGTTCCTAGGTGTCGTGATGTGGCAAACCACAGCCGGGTGGCGGAAGGCACCCGCCTAAGCCCAGAGGGTGAGTACTCGGGGGTTAGCTAGTGACTAGTTCAATCTCGCTCAAGAACACGATGAACACAGCAGGATTAGAGTGGTTCGGGCCGCCGGAGCGTAATACCCTACGTCCACTGTGTGTTGTATTGCCTTGCCTCGAGAGAGTCTGCGAGAGCTTGTGTGTCGTCTGTTCCTCCTGTACAGCGAACGCCTCCCTTTTATATCTCAAGGGGACGCGTACATGGCCGTTGGGACCCCGACAGGTGGGCCCAACGATGTAGTACAAGATAACGTACTGTTCATAATTATGGCGCCGCAGGCGAAGGAGATCACTCTCCTGGATTCCAGTGTCTGCTCCTGGAGTTCCCCGTTCAGCATGTCGAGGCGCTGTCTTGTCGGAACGGCGCCAGGCGTAGCTAGCGGCGTTGCCTGCCACGTAGCTGAACGGGCCGCGTAGCTTGCGGCGTAGGCGGCATGATGGAAAAGTGTCGTGCCGTCGTATCCAATTAATGCGGCAGATGGGCTCTGCGCGGGTGCGGCACAGGCGGCTGCACTGTGTACATTGGTAATACGCGGTGCACAGTGAGGCCTGACAAAGGCTGTCCCGCATGTCGTGGCGACAGAGCACGCCTCAACCATCCGCATTAAATGCGGTGGGTGGGCGAGTCTTCCAACGGAAGACTCGCGCACGAGCCTGCGCCCGTGCCTCCGGGACACGTGGCGGCTCCGGACCCCCCGGCAGTATGTTGGTTCTACCGCGTGGGAGGTCCGAATGGACGCGGGAGGTCCCGGACCCCTATGGGGGGTCCGAGGCCTTGGCTGTCAGCTTCGGAGCTTCCCTTCCTCTGGGACACGTGGCGTCTCCGGACCCGTCCCCAAGCGGGAAGCGGGTCCGGGGCCGTTGGCCCGAGGAGGTAAGGGCATGACCCATGGGCCCGGCTGCTACAGGGTAAGAGTGGGTATCTCTGCTACAGGGTACCGACACTAGGGCTGCTTTGTGTTAGTGTAGCTCCTCTATAGATACTCTACACTTCTCCTAGGACTCGAGGGTTGGGTGTAAACTTGGGATCATAGGCCGAGCTTTCAATTGCGAGAATTTTTGATCTGCTCCCATTCACCCCCCCCCTCTGGTCGCCTTTTCGGTCCCTCACCGCGTGGGCCTAAAAACGGACCTGGACGGCGGTGGCATAAGCTTCGAAGTCCCTGACGGCTTGACGCAAACAAAATACAGAGGGTGTCCAACTGTCCATTGTCTACGGGGCCTGCAGCTTTGTGCGCAGGCAGAGGGGACTTCCTTCCAGCGGTGGATGTGCAAGAGACCCGTATCGGCACGTATAGGCCTATCGCGCCGTGTCGGATACGGGTACGGCGACCTAGCTGTTTGCCGTATCGATGATACCCGGCCTCCATCACGCACGCTTACTTCCGCTCCTCACCACGCTCGCGCTCCTGTCTGCCTTCGCATTGTACGAGCCGTGCGCCGCGTGCCCGCGCAACACCTCCTCCCGCACCGCCTCCTCTCCAAGGGATGCGAGTCGCTGCCTTGCTGTCGATGCCTCTCCCTAGGCCCGCGTGCCGCTACCGTGCTCCAACACGAGCGTTGACAGCTGCCGCTGGGTGAAGCCACGCCATGACTACAAGTTCCTCATCGGCGATGTAAACCTCGACGAATCCCACCTCTCCGCCATTGAGTCTATCTCCTCCTCCACCCCCCCCCCCCCCTATCTTGTTCTGTGATTCCCTCGCCTTGCTATCGCCGGCAGATTCCTAGAGACGGGGCATGGATGGAGCAAGAGGTGCTAGAGGCGGCGCTGGGACGAGTAGGAGGCATCGTCAGCATGGTGAGAAAGATGGAGAAGATAAGTTTGACATGTGGGCTCCATTGTCAGTGGATGATTTGTCAAAACCATCTGCCAGGTCGGATCATAACCAGGTTGGTTTGGGTTAGAAGGTATTTGGTCCGGTTTTGACATTTCAATGGTGCAGGGTGTCTAGTTTTCCGGTTCGAGGATGAAAATTGGATGAATGTGGTAGTTGAAGGTTGAAATATGAATTTTACTCTATTTTATAATGGCATGCTACGTGTCGGTTGGGGACTTCCATTTCTTTTTACTTACCAAATGCTAATCTTAACATATGGTCACCAGGATTCTGATTAGCACTCCGATTGATGAACAATAAAACATTGCTTACTTTGGTACTAGTACAAGTAGAGAAGAGATAGAGATAGCAATAAAGATTGTTATGCCCAAATAATTAGGCCATCTCATGTGCCCGTTTGTCAAACCATATGTCAGGCGATATGGACCCAAGGTCATTTTTGTATTTTCAAAAAGGTAGGTAGAAAGTCGTGCGCTAGTTTCACTGAGCGATATGAAAAATATAAGTAGGGCGCCTCGAAGTCGGAATTTGAGCTCATTGAGCATTCGGCAGGTAAAGTCTCCTTGAGAATAAATGATTGACAGAGAAATTTCATAGTGTTTGGTTGTTATATAGTAATATTTTCTTATGTCTTTCTGGAATAAAAGATTAGATATCCTAAAATCCAAACATTCTATTGCAAGTTTCATGCACAAAAAATTCCTATAGGATTGCAACTGACACCCAACTTAAAGAAATATGTTTTTCTTTATTCCTAAATTTTAGTAATCTTGCGTTCCAAACATGGCCGAAGCACGATAGCATGTAAAAAGACAAATGAGATTGATGTTGATGTGAGGCGATACAGCAAGAAGACCTCGCTAATAAAGCCGAAGAGGTCGTCGGTGAGGAAGATAGGTTGGTTGCCTGAAGTGTCTCCTTTGTTTCAATCGCATTGGATTGGAGTTGGACAACAATCAGCACTAGAAAGCGGTGGTGACTTGAGGGATCCGTTCGGCAAGTTGAACCAGAGAAGGTGAGGAAGAATGGGTCAGAGAAGACGACATCCATGAGGAAGAGGAGTCAGACACTTTTAGTAATTTTGTCGGCAACACCTTTTCCTCAAAGTGTCTTCCTCTTTAATAGGCCTGGTTAAAATCTCCTCAATTGCCATTATTTCTAGTTAATTAAACATAAAAATGAATTTGACTCTTTCTGAATATCCAACAGCCTAAATTTTCTTTATAAATTTGGATTTGAGAGATCTCCACTGCTTGCATCACAGAAACACTATTCGGTAAGCTGGTTCAAACATTTTTACAATGATGAAAAATCCATGTCACCTATTTGGGTACAGAAACCGACTCGTACCTTCTTAGAGCATGCCTGCACTGCACCAAGGCTTTTCCATATCCATTGTAGGAGAACGTCACACAATAAGGCCACTAACGTTTTGGGAGATGGGGTGTGGTCCAGAATCGCCCAACGTTTCATTTTGCCAAATGCGCAACCCTGAGTGTAGCCTTTCGCGTTAGGGAAAAAGCACGGCCTGACATGGAAGCGGCAAGGCTAAAAAACCTCGGAGCCATCGGTGCCTTCCGGCCTGGTGCAAATCCGAATCACCTGGCGGATGGATGTAGCTAGTGGACCACAGCTAAGAGCACTCGAAGGAGGTGTTTGATTGGCGCCCTGACATCCGATAGTCCGATCCAAATGTTACATGCATGTTTCTGTTTAGATCACAACCGTAAACTCCGTAAGCGTAACACATCGAATGTTTCGACACATGCATGAAGTACTAAATGAAATCTATTTATAAATTTTTTTTATAGATGGGCTGTAAATCGCGAGACGAATCTAATGAGCCTACTTAATTTATGATTTGCAACAGTAATGCTACAATAAACATCCGTTAATTATGGATTAATTAGCATCATTAGATTTGTCTCACGATTTACAACTCATCTATACAAAAAGTTCTATAAATAGATTTCATTTAGTACTTCAAATTAGCAAGATTCTATCGCAAAACATTTTTTGCGTTCCATTTAAACACAGCTGGACCCTGCTGCCTGTCACTGCTGCTTGCATAGTTGCATATTGACTGCATGTGCCTACTGAACTTTTTGCAATTTGTTTTTTATATGAACTTTCTGCAAATTTACTTTGTGCTCAAACTGGTTTTCGAGATGCATGGTCTGCGACAGGTCTGCTTAAAATTTATCTAGAATATGTGTGGACATGTTTGACTGTCAGCAGTCACTAACTTGTGGTTTCACTAGTTTGCACGGATATACAATCTAATCCTGTGTTTATCCGCTTGTCCCTGCGAATGGGTTGGAAACTAAACTATATCCACACCGATCCATGAGATTCTCATTAGAGAAATTAATATTAACCACACCGGTCCAAACCACCACCACCACAAACCAATCCAACCCAAACATTTCAGCTCATGATATAATAAACTATTAGCCAAACTATGGTTACAATCTAATAAAAATCTGTTTCCCAAAAAAAATTATAGTAAGATTTTGCCACCCTGTTTTGCACAGAGTAGCTGTCAGTTATGATGAGCCATCTCCAATAAATTTCAGTTAATTTCGATAAAATTTTATAGTGTGAATGCGAGATTTTATTTCTAGGTTCCGCCTCTTGACGTGAGCCCACGTGTAATTCTAGCCACACTGATTTGCACAAAGTACCCGCTAGTCATATCGAGTCATCTTCAACAAATTTCAGTCAATTTCGATAAAATTTTATAGTGTGAACGCGATGTTTTATTTCTAGGGTCCGGCTCTTGACGTAGGACCCACGTGTAATTCTAGCAACGCTGCTTTGCATAGAGTAGCTCCTAGTTGTACTAAGTCATCTCCAATAAATTTCAGTCAATTTCGATAAAATTTTATAGTGTGAACGCAATGTTTTATTTCTAGGGTTTGTCTCTTGACGTGGGACCAATGTGTAATTCTAGCTACACTGCTTTGCCCAAAGTAGCTGGTAGTCATACTGAACCATCTCCAATAAATTTCAGTCAATTTCGATAAAATTTTATAATGTGGACGCAAGGTTTTATTTTTAGGGTCCGGCTCATTCGGGGCCGACATTTATATATAGTCATACTGTTTTGCATAAAAAATCTATTTCAGCCCATCCCAATCATAATTCATATTTACATAGAACCTTCTCCACCCCTCTATTAGCTAAGACAATCCATTTCAATCCACCCAAACACGATCCATATCAGAACTCAATCCAAAACCCATTTCAACCCAAACCATTAGCAGTGCTACTTGTCGCAGTCACACAGAGTACGTCCACTACTTGCAAGTCTTTGGTTCATTCTATTCTAGGCACTGTTATGAGAGAATTTTACATGCATGGAGTACTAAATGAAGTCTATTAGGAAAACCTCTTCACGGATGGGTGTAATTTTTTGCGACGAATCTAAAGATGGTAATTAATTGAAAATTGACTATATAGATGCTACAGTAACCATTATCTAATTAGGCGGTCAAAGGTCTTATTAAATTCTTTAAGGTTCCTAGCGCACGGTTTCGGAATTAGTTTTGTAAATTAATTTTATTTAATACTTTTAATTAGTGGTCAAAGTGCATTCTATGATCTTCTATAAACAAATCAAACGGGGCCATTTCCCAGCTACCTGCACTGCGGCTGCTGCGCATTTTCGCTTTCCCCCCACGTGTTATTGCTGCTCAACAGCTCCCGGACGGGGTTGCAAGTTTGGCCGTTTTTCATTGTTACACACATAACACGCTTGAGTTGTCTTGTATACAGTTTGTTCTTCTCCTCGTAGGTCACTTTTCATCATGCAAGGCCAAGCAGAACATCGTCATCTATCTCGTGTCTATTCGTCGTCGCGTGGCCTCTAGGGCACACGAATAGCCGTTCTTATCCCAGGTATTTGCAATCTATACATTCCTACGATGACGAATCTTAAAAAAAGAATGCAAAGATGAATATAATTGTAGTGGAAGTTCATGAATGCGTCACCTCTTTCTGAATTTGCCTCTTGATTTCTCCTTCGAAGAAGAATGGCCTTGTTTGGTTTTATAGAATGCTAGAAAATTAACACTTTGACCGCTAATTATAGTGTCAAATTAAGTCATTTTATAAAACCAACTTCAGAACCTCTGCGCTAGGAACCTGAAGAACCTCTGCGCGTCACTGTAACCAATCATTAATTAATTACCATCATTAGATTCGTCGCGAAAAGTTACACTCATCCCTGAAAAGATTTTGCAAATAAACTTTATTTTAAACTCCATATATGCGAGATTTTTTTCTCGACTTGCCTGCGCTAGAATTCTGGGATGGAAACCAAACAAGGCCAATATCTAGGTCAAACAAATTTGTGGGGGGCACCAACAAAATGGGCCGCATACAAGTGGCCTAACACACACAAAGGAAGGATGACATTGGGCTGGCATTTCAAGCGCTATTCAATTCTGAATTGAAGTTTATCAGACCGATGATATTGGGCCGATATTCGATCTTTGTTGCGGGCCACTAGCCCATCGACAACAATTGCGACAAAATCGTGATCCGGTTCGTCATGACAAAATCTTTTTTTTTTTTGCGATTACTAGAACTGAGCTTTTGGGTAAGCTTCATGAGCATCGATCCGGCAAGCCAACGAATTACATAGGGAAAGTTGCATAAACTTTTTAATTCCATGATTTATAATATCGCTATAATAGAAGCAAGACTCTGAGGTTCAATATTATGGAAAAATTCTATAAATACCAGAGCAATCCACTTATACCACAAATAAAACCAATCAAGCAAAACATCTATGCAAATGCATGGCGCTAACCTAGTAGAACCTATGGAATCAATCAACCAATGCAATGCAAAAAATGAAAACCTTGTTCATCTAAAGCGAGCTGTCTCCGGCACAAGCGCCGCCGCCTCGCGGTCCTAGTCGGAGGCGTGCCCGGACGACGTCGGCCGCCGCGCCGGAACATCAGGCTTCGCGCCGAGCGTTTTCCTTTCCGCCGGTGGAGGTTTCACCGCGGTCGCCGGCTTCACCTTCTGCTGAGATCCTGCAGAGAAGAGAGCCTTCACAATGTTGGTCCTCCCATCGCGGCTCGCTAAGATACGATCAGGTTTTGAAAAAACTGCGACGAGAGCACACCGCACCTGTTTGTCTGGGCGGCGCCTTGCCGTCCGCCTTCCTGGCCGGCGTCCTCTTGCCGTCGCTGCTGCCCGGGCGCGACCGCACGGTGCCGCCGGAGACCGTGGACGCGTCGTCCGGCGTGGTTACTCCGACCCCGTTATCCTCGCCGCACAGCGAGTTCCCCTCGCTGCCGGAGTCCGAGGCCCTGTCCCTGCCGGCATGCGCGCCGGCGGCGATCTTCTCCCTCTCCACCGCCCTGTACGCGAACATCTGGAACGGCACGTCCGCGACGCGCGCGGCCGTGCCCTCGCCACGCTGCCACGCCGGGATCCGCCTCAGCAGCTGCGCCTCGATGTCGAGGTAGTCGGCGGCCGGCGCCGCCGGCGGCGCGTCGGCCTGCCCCTGCTGCTGGTCCGGGTTCATGACCAGGAACCGCTTCACGTAGCGGAGGACGCGGCAGACGGAGGCGAACGCCGGGCGCTGCGCCGGGTCGGCGTGCCAGCACCGCTTCGTCAGGGCGACCAGGTACTTGGGCGCCTGGAACGGGAACAGCGGCCGCTCGCCGGCGCGGATGTTCTTGCTCGTCTTGTCGCCCTGCAGGTGGTTGTCCTCGAACGGGACCTTGCCCGTCAGCAGCTCGAAGCAGATCATGGCGAAGCTGTACACGTCCGCCTTCTCGGTGCGTCTGGCGGCGGGATCGCCGCCCTCGTTCTCGAGCACCTCCGGCGCCTGCCAGATGCAGGTGTTGTCGCCGCCGCTGTTTGCGTTGGCATTGGCGCTGCCGTTGGAGGCTGCCTTCGCGCCGGTTGTGACGGTGCCCGAGCGCTCAAACCCGGCGACCTTGACGTGCACGTACCCCTCGGGCTGCCGCGGCTTCACGAGCACGTTGGATGGGTTCAGCTCGCCGTGGTAGATCTTCTTGGCGTGCAGGTACTCCATCCCGCGCGAAATCTGCAGCATGATGTCGACGGCGACGACGAGGGGGAACGGGATCCGCCGCCGCGGGCAGCTCATCTCCTTGACGTAGCTCCCGAGGTCCTTGGCCATGAGCTGGTCCATGACCACGAAGTACTCCTTCCTGTCCTGGTCGCGGAAGCAGTGCGCGGCGTGCGCCACGTTCGGGTGCGCCACCGACGAGAGCAGCGCGACCTCGGCCTCGGCATCCCCGATGAAATGCTTCACCGCGAAGGTCTCCCCCATCCACTGCGCCTCCTTGAGGCGGCCGCCGAGGCGCCTCCGCACGCTGTAGTCGCCGCCGAGCAGGATGGACGCCGGGTGCAGCTTCCCCCGCGGCGCAGTCAGGACGTCGGCGAGCCGCTGCTCGCTCTTGGTCAGAGGCTTCGGCGCCGCCGGGGACTTCATCTCGCCGAGCAGCTGCGACAGCATCCACCTGTCCTCCTTCCACGCCATGTCCATCCGCGCAACGAGCTCCTGGGACACCAGGTATAGCTTGCCGTACGCGCTCTGGAACAGACTGGGCTCCACCATGTCCCTGTCGTACTTCTTGGCGAGCAGCGTCCGCCTCCGCGCGATCTCGTCGGCGTCGGAGCCGGCGATCTCCGCGGCGGCCTCGACAGCCTCGATCGCGACGGCGAGGCACCAGAGGATGGCGTGGAGGTGCTGCTCCACGCACTCGGTGCCGTGCGCCACCGCCGCGGCGCGCGCCCACCAGCCGCCGCCGCTGCCGCCGCTCGGGTCCAGGCACTGGCGGACGTAGCCCTCGGCGTCGCGGAACGCGCGGTGGAGCTCGCGGAGCGGGGCCTCGACGGCGCGCCACTTGGCGCCGCGCTCCTCGAAGCGGAGGCTCGCGCGCACCTCGCCCGTGACGGCGGCGAGCGCGCCCGCGCACGCGTCGGCCAGGAGGCGGCACTGGCGCGGGTTGACGAGGAGCTCCAACTCGAACGCCATGAGCGCGTTGATGCTCCCCACCGCCTCGCCGAGCTGCCGGAGCTGCTCCATCCCGACCGGCGATCGCCGATCAGCCTTGCCGAGACGAGGACGGATCAAGTGTCCCGCCTGCCGCCGGATCGCTCCTCCTTCGCTCTGTTCCTTGACAAGGCTTCCGTTTCTGCCGATGCAAAAAAAAGGATGGTTATGTCAAATACTGCTAACAAAATGCGCGCGTTTCCATTGGAAATGTTAGAATTGGGCGTATGAACAGAGGTCTCTCAGCGTTCTTTCTTTTTGTGTCGAGGATACAGCATTGATCTCATTACTACTTGCTTGATACGGCGAAATACTGGAGTATACTGCTACTGGTGCTGGAAATTGATGTCGGTGTATTTCTGAAGATACTACTACAGACTAGAGCTAGCTGTTCGTTTCTTCCTGTTTGTTTCAACCTTGTCAATTATCTCCTTTTTGGGATTAGTTGATGTTGCGTGTGAAATCGAATCAAAACCGCTATTGAGTTGAGATAGCTTTGACAGATGGATTAACCAGGAGCGAACGCGCAAGATCAATAGGCAAAATCGAGTTGCATATCCCCAAAAACAGAAACACAGAAGAATTAGAGAGAGAGAGAGAGCTTACAGGTTTGTTGGAGCGTGGCAGAGAGAACTGAGGATGATCGCCACACCTGGGGCCAACACACAGGGTGGTCTTCTTTGGATTTGGAAGTAGGCAGCCGAGAACCCAAGAAGCCCCGAATGGAAGAATCTTGGAAATCCTTATCTGAACAAGGACGTGTATCTTGCTTGAGGAAGCGGTCAAAATGGAAACTTGACGAAGAGACCCAGCTAAAAGGGACAAGGAGGGAGGATCGGAGTCTCCAAAGCGAGGGAGGAAGGAAGGCGACGGCAGGAGAAGAGAGAGAGGCCCCTGGGGAGAAGAAGGAAGAGGCGATCGGAGCGACGGATCGTGCGTGATTTTGGAGCCGAGCCTCGCCCTTTTGTTCTCCCGCTTCCTTAACTGCAAGGAGTTACGGAAGCGATGCTCCGTTTTCTCCCCGACACTGAACGTGCGACGTTAGTAACTGCAAAGGTGGTTTCTTCGGCTCCACGCCGTTCTGGCCATGTTTGGAAAACGAAGATTCATGTAAACTGCTAGCAACTCTTGCATTCCAACAGGGACTAGATTGTTATCTAACGATTTTTTTCCCAAAAAAAAAATTCTCTCTCTCTCTCTCTCTGTGAATTGGTTGTTTGGTTGCTAAACACAAAGTTTGTTCCATGCTCTGTTGCCACCATCTGTTGCGATGCATTGCAGACCCTGGATAGCATTTTTTTTATGGAGACCCTGGAATTGCTCCATGTATATGTCTGAAGATTCGATGTGATGAGTATTATAGAATTTTTTTTGAAAACTTTAAGCAAAACTGCTAAGAAAGATGCCAACAATTTTCTGTAGTAGTAGTACGTCAGTGAGAAGAGAGCAGCTGGGCTATTTGTGTCCAATATGCCACTCTTTTTTCCTGGTTGTGTGTTGACCCGAGTTGGTACGCTTATCTGGTCGGCTCGTCAGTCGTCAACGACGCACTATGGCGTGTGGCTTGTGAGAAATGGTCAGCGCCATGCCGCCTCTTATGCGGTGGTAGCCAAAAGGCAAAACGTCTCTCACCTGCCAAAAGGCACGCATCCAGCTAACTGAAAAAATAACTAATTACATAATTTAATACTAATGACGAGACGTATCTTTTAGAATTAATTAAACTATAATTAGATATTAACTAACCTATCAACCCGTGCTCCCGCACGGTCTAATTAGAGTTATTTTAAAGATAAATCATACAATTCATTATCTCGCGCACTCTCATCTATTGAATATTCTAACACATACTATAAAATATATATTTATCATAATATAGTTGTAATAGATTTTATTTTGCACCACACTTCTATGTGTGTTTGATATATATTTAATTAAACTATTTATTTATAAATTAGTGTTCTTATTCCTCTCATCTTACATGAATACATAGAGACACTTATCATGGGTAGTATTTTTATATACATAATAATATAATAATAATAGAAATAGTAATTTAAAATTTTATTAAATATTTTATTATTTTATTATAATTATATAATTTAGATTAATATTTTGGGTCAACGACATAATTGGATAATTTATATACAAATTTAGGGGGCGTTTTGTATTTTTGTTTTAGTGGCATAGGTGGGTAATTTACACGAATATTAGGGGGTTACTTTAGATTTTTTCTATAATGGCAGAGATGGGTAATTTAGATATATTTTCTTAGAGGGTTATTTTAGTCTATTTTTATAATGACAAAGGTGGGTAATTTATTAGAAAAGATAACGGATCCAATGACTATTATAATTACATTAGTCAGATGGATGGCCAGATGTTTCTAATTTTTGTGAGAATTTATAGAACTTCTCTATTTTTTTAGAGTGTCCACCTAGTATCATAGGTGGTTTCACGTGAAGGCTTCAAAGGAGTCTCCAATTAATAATAGTAAAATTATCAAATAATAATGAAAGTGCTATAATACTAAAGTCTAAAAAAAATTCGCGAACTAAACTTGGCATACTCGCGTTGCAAATTGCGATGCGACGAGCAGCCAGACCGAGCCCAAGAGAGGCGTTCGGGGAGCGACGTGGCCGCCGCCCACGGCCGGACTACGGAGTGGGAGTGTGGGACGGCGAGGTGGGGGCGGCGAGCTCTCATCCGCTGCGGTGGTTGCTGTTGGGGCGCCCTGGTCCGGTCGGTTACCGAACCAGAAGAGGAACCGCCTTTTCCGTGTCCGTGGCAGCCCAACCACAACCAAACCCACACACTACACGTACACGACACGACACGACACGCGGAAGATAAAAAGGATGCGGCGCGCCAACGGTCTGATCAGACTCTCATCCGGCCTGGTGCTGGCTAGCTCACATCATGCCCGTGTCTGGTGTGTTCTCTCTTTTTCCTCCCTTTTTTTTTTCTAAGACAACGGGATGGACGAGTCAAAAAAAATTGAATGGATAGATGACGAAAAAAAAGATGGGAGAGCTCTGCGTTTAACATGCCATACTACCAAAGGGGGAGTTTTCCATGAAAGCAAGATAATGAGCCCTGCCTTTTTGTTTTGCACCCAAAGATCGAGTTCAAAGGAAATGCTATCGGTGTGTTTAGTTGGTGAAAAAGTTTAGGTTTTAATACTGTAGCATATTTCGTTGTTACTTGACAAATAATATCTAATTATGGACTAATTAGGCTTAAAAGATTCAACTCATGCTAATCAGTTAGACTGTGTAATTAGTTATTTTTTAACTGCATTTAATGCTCCATGCATGTATTTAAAAATTCGATGTGACGGATGCTGTGCAAAAAATTTTGGAACTAAACATGGCCTATATATACCGCAAAAAAAAAGAGAAAAGCTATGTAGTCAAGGAGCTTAAGTCAATAAGATTTGACTTTCACAATTCCATGGCGCAGACGATGGAGGGCTCATATGTTTCACTCTTTGTTAGACTATAAAAGGAGGGAATTTTAGTCAAAGAGCCTTCGCTATGTCACCCATCTTTAAGAACTGGAAACGGAAATGGCCACACTTCAACTTCCTTGCTCCAGAAATAAAAAAATCAAGATAGAGCAATTAACAATATTTTTGGAAGGGAGCCTGGAGCCATGGTGTGTTTAGATCACTTTGCCAAAAAAATTTGAAAGAGAATCTCATTAGTTTGGAGTATTAAATAAAGTCTATTTACAAATTTTTTTGCACGAATTGATTGTAAATCGCGTTATGAATCTAATTATCCTAATTAATTCATAATTAATCTATAATTAATGGATGGTTACTCATCACTGTTGCAAATTATGGATTAAGTAGGCTCATTAGATTCATCTCACGATTTACAACACATACGTGCAAAAAAATTTATAAATAAATTTTATTTAATACTCCTGCATGGATCCAAACATTCGATGTGACGTTTTTTGGTGTAAAATTTTGGAATCTAAACACACAGTCTAAGTTTTACTCTTTTGATTTAAAATATGGCTTTCCTATTTTTCCCACTCCTCTGTACAGTTGAACGGAAATGGCTCCGTTTGGTCTAGTGTTGAGCAATTGCTATTCATTTTGTTTTTTAAAATTACACAATACAACTCATGAACTCAGGCCCGAGCCTAGGGGCGTGCGACCTGTGCGGGCGCACAGGGCCCCCAATATTTTGGGGCCCCAAAATCTGAAAAATAGCTCATTAAACAATCTTGCCTCCTTCATAGCCAGCTGCTCAGTCCAAATGCAAACACCATCGCCCGTAACAAAAAGGTGAAAAGGCCCCGACACCTGAGTACCTGACTCCGTGAGTCCTGGCCTGTTTAGTTGCCTACACTTTAGGGTATAAAATACTATAGTACTTTCGTTTATATTTAGTAATTATTATCTGATTATAGGTTAATTAGGCTCAAAAGATTCGTCTCGCAAATTACAGACAAACTGTGTAATTAATTATTTTGTTTAGCTATATTTAATATTTCATACATGCGTTCAAAGATTCGATGTGATGAGAAATCTTATAAAGTTTTGAAATTTTGAAGACAACTAAACAAAAGCCTAGCCCGGCTGTTTAGCCTCTCAAAAAAAAATCCTGGATGTTCATTTGCACCGTGTTTCTAACTTCCTCTGACTGCCATGCCCATTCATCATCACGGTGACAGCCGGCGAGGTAGGCGCATGGACGCTTACGCCAGATGCGGCAGGCACTCTAACGCCCGACGACGGCCCCGGGATAGGCAGAGGCACAGCGTAGAGCCGCAGAGGAATAGGATCAGGCTGATCCTATCAGCCGATCAACAACGGAAGGAGAAGGTAAATAGGTATTTTTTTTATTCCCCAACTGTATTGATATACATGTATTTATATCTTTGAATTTTTAATGAATTATATTTTTTTGAACGAACCACACAAGATAGTGCGTGTTTCATTGATATAGCAAAAAAGTACAAGACTACGGCCTGGAAGGTCGTAGCCAGGAAAAAAATAGAAAATAAAAACTCTCCCGGTTGGATTGGGACGTCAACCCGGGAAACTCAACAACTCAACTCACCCGTTTGGATTGGGACATCAACACGGGGGACTCAACCGCTCAATGCGGAGGAACACGCGACACGGATAGAAGACCAAACCGTCATGACCAACCACCTATCTACATATGTAGTTGCCATGAGGACACATACCCGCACCGAAAGGGAGAAGACAGAAGCAGACGACTCCATACCGAGCAGGCACCGCCATGCGGGACCTGTCGCTGTAGCACCGCTGCAACGCCACACACCATCCGATAGAGTAGAATCGCCGAATCCAGACATCACGCCAGCTGCCTCGCAGTCGCCACCGTGAAACACAACATGCGGGGCCCTCGCCACACCCGCCGTTGGACACCTCCTCTCTCTCATCGCCACGTCGAAGACACCGCACGCGGGGGCCTCGCCACTTCCGCCTCAGTACTCCGTGTCTCGAATTCGTATAAAAAATCGCCTTCAGGATGATGCATCGTGTTGCCCTATTTCCAAAATCTCCATCAAACAGCCGAGCCGCACCCATCAAGCGACATCATCTCGTTGCCCCACTCGCACGAGCAGCCTCCGTCGCCATGCCAACAAGCCAGGTTGTCGCTTGCGCCATCTTTCAACGATGGACCGCACCGGAGTAGCCACAGCGTAGCTGGACTGCCCGTCACAATCCGCTACAAGTCAAGTCGTCCCACCTTGTCGCTGCCGCAAGCGCCGCCCTCCGACGCTGTCCCACGCCGCACTGATAGCTGCAAAGCAGTGCCAGTCGCCGCAGTCTGCTGCAAGCAGCCAACCCGACAAACATGAGGCAACCCCCGGTCGCCAGCACGACGTTGGTCGCCGCCGCATTAGCTCGACAACCCCCTTCAAGCTCGCCACCTGCACCGAGCCGCCCCGCCACACCAGTGGCAGTCCTTCCGCTGTCTGGCCAAGAAGTGTCTCCACCAACAACGCGTTCAACAAGGTAGCGACGCCAAAGACGCCGCCGTCGCTCGTCCAACAAGTGAACAGGGTTTTCACCCGAAGAAACCCGCGCAGAAAGGATGGTGTAACAGAACCGCCCAAATTAAACCGGCTTAAGTACGCCAACTGTCATCTTAATACTTAATCAAGTCACTGCGCACTTAAAACGGTGTAATCCGGCAGCCTGTTGGGTTAAGGATCGAAAACACTGGAAGTTTCACCCGAAGGCGAGCACAGATGATTACAAGTAGACAAAAGTCTCTCAAATTTTAAATTACAAAACAGAGCTTTACAAAATGAGGTTTAAACAAATTATCCAAGTTCAACATGCAGCGGAATTTAAATAGAAGTTTAGTTTGAAAACCACGATAACTACGATGACGTGAGGACGTCACATCGAGCTCACCAATGTGAATCCTAGTTAGCTCCAACCAGTAGCAGTTACCTGAAAATAGGGTGACAACAAACTCTGAGTATACTAATACTCAGCAAGACTTATCCGACACGGGTATACTTAGCCCACTATCTAGACATGCAAAGTTTTTTTGGCTTTTGAGTTTGTTTTGCTGAAAGGCTACTAATACTGGATCCTTACTTTCAATATCTTAGCTCAATTTAAGTTTATCAAGTACCAACTAAATTTGCCTGACATCTAAAGCAAGTATGGTTGATCACATTAATCTTTACAGAGTACCACAAACATAACTCATCATACTTCTCTTCTCATTTTCACTTCTTTACTACGATGTGACGAAGTGACCAAGGTTCTCTTAACCGAGAGAGACGGCGAATCGATCCAATTTAACCTTGCAAGGTGGACCTAACTCACACGACACGCGTAAACCCCGTCGGGTCACACACGTCAACCGTTCCCCTCTTTACCCCGACGTCTGAATCACGCCTGCCAAAACCCGGGTGAAGAGTCCCTCACAGCGAACTCCCGAAGAACCCGGAGGCGACATACTATCCAACACCCGCCATCATTCCACTCCCAGAGTAGCGGGTCGCGATTAAAAGTATCGGTGCAAATCAGGTAATTAGCTTACCGGTTTCGACTACCTCCTACTTCCGACATGTGGTTAATACTGTTCAAACTTGGTCAGCACAGCCAACAACGGTACGGTCCTAAATTGACACATGCGGAGGCTACTTTCCATTCCTTTCATATCTAGATCCAACTCATCTCCGCCCGGTCTCCATTTCTCTTTACTCATCAACTCCTTTCAAAGCCATAGCTAAGGAATCAAGATCCTAAAACTCGCGAGTGACAATAATCACTCGATTTTTACCGAGATCCTACTTAGCAAAGCATTGCTAACGATACCTGCACGCTAGTATGGACTCACAGGTACCTAGGGAAAACATGGATACTAGGGTTTCATACAACTCCTAAAACTTAAATGCACAATTACTTAAATAAACATTGAATACTTAAATTAGGGTTATGCTCCGGGGCTTGCCTGGGTTTGACACAAAGTCATTGTTAGTAGAAACAAGACCTTGGGCCCTTTCGACCTTGGGCCGGGCCTTTAGTTGCTCCAGCTTGATAGCATCTCTGGCCCAAGCATGACTCAAGTCGGTATTTCCATCTTCTGGATCGGCCCACCAGTACACCATCTTCTAGCTCGGCTTCAACTTTGTCCTTTAGTTCCACGCGTCGCGCATCTAGTGTACCTAGATGATATGCAACGATGCAAATGCAATGCGATTAAAGGAAAGACATGACTGTGCAATCATTTATCGAGCAAGCACCGCATACACACTCAAAAGGCAAACTGGGTTGGTCCTACAACACGAGAGTTCATTCAAAAATTTTAGTCTGAAGTGTTTCCTACTAAAAAGCATTACTAACTTGCTTAGAAAAGGCTAAGCAAGGATATAAAGTAAGAAAGAACAATTAGGATAATTTATTTAACTAACAAGATACATGACTTGCCGCCTAAAACTAGTAACCAAAATTTACCAGCAAGATGAGTTATTGACAAGGCATGCAACAATATTTTGCCAATATTTATTGACAACAGAAAACATTTACTTTAACCCTAGCAAGACAAACAGAACAAAAATATATTTACAAACATGCACATAACTTCTGGGCACCAAATTTTTACGGTGAACTAAGCATGCGAAGAGTAAACTACTGCATAAATTTCATAATTTTTGGACTTCCAAAACTACAGATATTAAATAAATAAGCTAAAACAAGCATTACTCATGATTAAATCAATACATCATACAAACATTAAATAAACATCAGGTTAAATATTTTTCCTAAGTTCTACATGTCAAAACAAAGCTAACCCAACTAGTTTTATATTTTTTTCATGCTCCTAACTCCATTTATGCAATTAACAAGCTATAAAAACATTTATATAGCATAAATAAAACGGCATAGAAAAAGTGGTCAAACAACACATTTCAGTATTCTATCGTATAGAGCATTACAATATGAAGCTAACAAAACCGATTTTGCATTTTCAACATTTTTCTACTATTTTCTACGAATTTTCAAAATTTGCAACTAAAATCTCAAAAAGATCCAGCGTGGCACTATTAATCTGAGTCTATGACTTTGCAAAAAGACCCCTGGACTTGGTTGAATTGTTGCACAACATCCCTCACGTGAACTGGGAACAGAGGATGCACTCAAGGAGCTTGATTTTGGCAAGGGGAGGCCACGCCGGCTATAGGGAAGTGGTGGGGAAGCACTAGGGCCTCACTTGCGACTGGTTTGTAGAAAGAACCTGAGGCCCAGGTGGTCGGGAGGGCGCCAACGGCGACGCAGCAGCTCGAGGTGCGAGGGCAAGCTGATTCCGGTGAGGGGGTGGCCTGTAGTGGTCGGTGAAGAGGCCTGGGAGGATGAGGACGACGCTGCGGAGCTCACAGCGGGCTCGAATCACCTAGGTAGTGGTCGAAGGGAGGGGATCGACGTGCGCCCAGAGCGTCGGTCGGAGCTTCCATCGTGGCCGGCCGTGCGGCTTCGATTCCGATCAGGGTAGGGCTCGGCCGGGCTCGGGGAGGCGCGGCGGAGGTGCGGGGTGAGGCGAGGAAGACGCGAGTGGTGGCGATTTGAGGATGGTGGCTGGTGGTGGGAGCATGCGGCCGGCAGGCGCAGCTGCTCGAGCTCGGTCGGCTCTGCTCGAGGAAGAAGAAAAGAGGGGAAGGAGAAGAGAGGGCGCTCGGGAGAGGATAGGGTGCCGGTGAAGTGATAAGATCGCGCTCACTATGGTGAGCGAGGTTCGCCGGAGCTGACGACGCGTGGTGGTCGTCGTTGTCGGGCTGCCCGCCATGGCATGGGCGTCGGGAGCAGGTAACACAGGCAGAAAAATGGTTCAACGAAACTCAGCTCAATTTTAACCGTCCAAAACTCAAAACTTCATATTGAAACTTGAATTTTGGCCAAAACAAAAAGTTGTAGAGGAAGGAAAAATCTACAACTTTAATGTTGGGCCACACTTGACTTGAGCTTTAGATTTGGCAGGAAAAAAAAGATTAAAGCTCAGCTGACATAAAATGCCACTAAGCGAGAAAGATTAACATTAATGACAATGTTTAATAGAGAGTTAGCGACTAAAGCATATGATTAACCCAAAATGTAACACTGAGGTGTTACAGATGGGCTCCAAGATGACACCCCCAACAGGGAGAACGACGCCCTCAGACGCGTTGTCATCACCACCAGCATGAAGCCGGCAAGATTTTCGCCCGGAGAATCCCGTCCTAACTGCACATCCACGGCCCGGCAAAGCAAGAAGTCCCCCACGGCCGGCAGCGCAGTCGTGCCACCACACGCCATGGTCAACTCGCGCCTTCTCGAGCCGAAATCATGTTTTGGGTTATAATTTTGTTCTTTCATCTTTTGGGTTAGAAAGATCAATTGAAATAATGTTTTCTGCAAACTGATGTAGAAAATATGATTCCGCCAGCTAAAAACATAAAAAGAAACAAAGATTAGATGTTTAAGTTAAGATTATACAACTAAGAATAAAAAGGTACAATTCTTGATGAATTCCATTTCCTATATAATATACTATAACATATTTAATATTTGATTGCTCTATTTAACTAGTATATTAAGCCTCACTTTAGAGTATCGCACAGGGTCCCAATTTTTGCCGGCTCGGCCCTGTCATGAACGTACGTACGCAAATCGTTCGAAGGTGTTCTTTTCTTTTTAAAATAAAGCATGAGCACTGCCATGTTAGCTAAGAGGTTTCGTAATGAGATGTACGAGTCAGTCTTGCAAATAAACCATTTTAAATCAGACGATGCCCATCAAGAAGACCAATCAACATGCATCTCAAATCGAGTGTTCAGCAGTCAGTTTGAATACATTTTTTTTCTCTCTGAGTCTGCTGGCTTGGCTGGCAAGCATCCTGGATAACAGATGCTTGCCTTTTGGCAGAATGCTTGACCGGCTACGGCACATGAGACGACACGTCGCTGACCATTTCTCATGAGCTATGGGGCCGTTTAGTACCCGAACCAAAAAAATTTGGATGTCAAATCGAGGGTTTGATCAGATATCGAAAGGGTTTTTCGGATACTAATTAAAAAACTAATTTCATAACTCACCTGGAAACCACGAGACGAATATTTTAAGGTCTTTGACCGCATCATTAGCATATGTGGGTTACTGTAGCACTTATGGCTAATCATGCACTAATTAGGCTCAAAAGATTCGTCTTGTCGTGTACATCAAAACTGTGCAATTAATTTTGTTGTTTAACTACATTTAATGCTCCATGCATGTGTCCAAAAGAAGAGGCATAAATTTCGAGGTAAAAATTTTTGGTAACTAAACACCCCCTATTTTTGCTTACGCTTCACAACAGTTCCGTTCTGTTGCAACTCGGGCCCGGGTGCCCAGCAGGTGGTTCATGTCGAAGACGAGGAGGAATAAAAAAAAATGACCGGCATTATATTAAGAAGGAGATTTTTTTACATAGGTCAAGAAAATCTCCGAACCCCCGCCCCACCCTTACACGGGGACTTATTGCCTTGTGAGTTAGGTCGGTCCATCACTGTACTTTAAAAATAGGAACAGATGATGGGATTTTTTTTGGTGCCGAGCTAGTGCTGCCCGCCAAGGCCTTACACCAGCCGGGCTAAGCCCGCTAGGCAGACGAGGAGGAATAGAAGCGGGGAGAAGAAGAGGCTAGTGGAACTAAAGAAGGTTGCAGACTTGCAGTGCGCCGTTTTTCAAGTCTGAATAGTAGTTTTTTTAATAAAAAACGTGCTGAAACAGTCGTGGAAAAAAGTCTGAATACTAGTAATTCGGGTAGCCAAGGCCATACCCGGAATAACCTAGATGAATCCGGTTAGTTAAAAGTAAGGACAAAATTTAGCCCCGCAGTTATATTCATTTTTTACCATGTCTTTCTCGATTAGTTCAATTCGATTTCATGTAAATGTAATTAATAATTATGCCCATCCTTAATAACAGCTTTTTTCGGGATATCCTTAATACTAGCAGTTAGAAATTCCGGGAAAAAAAAGAGAAAGTATGAGGCCAACTCAACAAAGGCCCAATAAAAAGAAGGCATTCGAGGCCCCCAGGATACACGCCCATCACTATCCCGAAGCCCACATGCCAACCGTTCAGCCCCAACGACCCGAGAGCGAGTCTCGCCATTTCGCGTCTCCACTGATTTTTCTCCGACAATCTCGCCGATGGACCAGTTCCGGCCGCTCAGGCGGATCCAGGTGGAGCCCGAGCCCGCGCAGCCGGCGCCGCCGGCTGCGGGAGCTGGCGGGGACGCGGAGCGGGATGAGTCTCCGGCGCCCGCGGCGGGGCTGCTCATGGGGGCCAAGGTGAGGCGCCGCGCGGCGGTGTACCGCGACTGCAAGGGCGACTACATCGGCGTCCCCAACGATCCCTGCCTCACCAAGATCCTCTCCAAGCAAGGTGACGTGCCCTGAGCTGCGTCCGTATTGATCCCTTGGGCTAGTTTATCGTCGGTAGACAATGGGGAGCGATCTTGCTGGATGCTGGTGTTCGATTGGTTCGATAGCTGTGGCGTGGATCTGATGCGCCTGTCGGTGGTCAATGTTTTTGAATCTATGCAATATCGATTGTTTGGATGCTGAAGTGCGTCGGGAATTGACCAAACTCCATCAACTTAGACTTCATACCAGGGTGAATGGTCCATGCGATTTTAACCTTACCTCTTACAAGGGATTAATGTGGAGATTGAAGTTCAACATGTAGCATTGGGCAAATTCTACCATGTACCGTGTTGACACCCTGATCTAATGCTACTATGTGCCAGATACTGCACTGATATCTATGTACTGCTTCTAGGTTACCAACACACCTTATTATGCATGCGGGAATGTGCTAGAATATACTGCATAATCCTATCTGCATGGGAACCACCAGGCCATATGTGGCATGAACATACTTACCCGTTGCAAGAAAATATTGTGTAGTATATCACACAAACAATTGGCTTACGTTGGCTATTCCTAGTTTCACGCACAATCTTACGGCCACTTGTTCCTGTAGCTATCATTATGGAAGTCTCTAAATGTCTAAGTAGAATGCATAATATATTACAGGGGACAACAAAGTTCTGTTTGCAGACAAGGTATTGAAGTTCACTCAATCAGGAAAGATGAAAAGGCGCATCCTGGTGATCACAGACTTTGCTCTATACCTTGTTGATCCTGATGCTGATATATTGAAGAGGAGAATAGCACTTGCAGCCGTGGATAAGCTATGCATTAGCAACCTCAGCGATAACCTCTTTGCGATCATTGTGCCGACTGAGTATGATTGTTTAATGGCCAGCACTAGAAAGAAGGAAATTGTTAATGTCATAGTTAAGGCTATCAAGAGCACTTCTGAGTATGAACCTGAGGTGGCTTCCTCTAACAGGTATATTGTTTCTGATGAACCCCTGATATGCCCTTCTAATAGCAGTATAATCTGGTCTGAACAGTTGCTTCTCAGTTTTCACAATCACCCAGTTTCTTGGGAGAATTTTAAGCCCTTCAAAATTCTTTATGTATCATTGATAGATGATAGGTTATTGTTTTTTTCCTGTCAACATGACACATATTGTCTTAGTAAGAAACAACTAATGTATGCAGGTAAAATGTGTGAAATGGGCACTAGCATTAAAATAGAGGATAAAAACTATAACGTGCCAATCAGGTTGCAGTGATACATGTCACATCAACCACCAAAAGCCAAGTAAACTTTTAAAAAGACGACCCTTAACTGTTCTGCTTATGTTTAACATCTACCTTCTAATGATTTGGATAGTCTGTATGAGTCTCTACCATTTAAAGTTGACCTAGCGGCTACGATTATAGTCCAGGATCTTATTATCAAGTTTTCAACAGTAATTCCTACCCTATCCGTACTGTATCAGCTGTAATCGCCTTTTAATTCTTCACTGTCTATAAAGAATTTTTAGTATCGTCTGAACTTTCTCACTGCACTAATTTGCTAATGGCACTTGATTGAAACTCCAAATTAACATATCTGATTCCTTAAAATATATACTGCTTTGTACTACTGATGAATGCCAGTCTAACGCACAGCTTCTTCATCCTGCAGATTTGAGTATCTTGCAGCTGCGGAAGTGATTAAGGTGGTCGAATTTGAGGATGTTGACGGTATGTTCAATTTTGATAATACACAATGTAGATGCTATGTTATCCTCAAAGCCATTTACTTGGTCACACGGAACAGGCCAATGCATTGCTCTTGTGATCTAAGGAATAATCCTGTCCATTTTCCTCGTGGCCTATTTCTACCTGTTCAATTATGAGAAGGATGTATGTACACAGTCATTTATTTTTTCTGCTGGCACATAATTTGATTTTCTTTTCGTGTGTGCTCTATTTGCTGTTTTTTCTACACAGGAGGCATTAAAACCAGGATCACAAACAAGGAGAAGTCATGAACCAGAACTCATGGATAGTGGTTCCCTGTAAACTGTATAGCTCTTTCAGTTTCAAACGGGTGTTATCTTCACATTTGCATATGTATACGCAAAGAGAATTCTTTTGTTGTGCTTTGTATTTTTACTAGATATCTGTGTGTCAGCGCCTCACTCTGTGGAGCCCTGGGCTTGGATGAGTTCAGGCAAGTATTGCTACTGCTAAACCCCGAGTGCCATGGACTACAGGAAAATCCTACTGAACTAGAGTGACGTATTTCATGGGCCTTGGCTCCGCCTTAGGCTCGGGGCACTGGCCGCTTCACAAAGCAAATACGTATCAGCAAGGGCAACTATGCATTTAAGCTATGGCTGTACCACTGTACCTTTTTTGACCATATCAAGGGAGAAGTTCACTTTGAACATCACTTCCGATTGTCATATTTAATTTTATTTTGTATGCAAACAATAATTCAAGTAGTCTGCAACATTGTATGCTCTGTCAAACTTCCATTGTAATTGCATGTCCGACCTTCAATTCCTTTTCTACCAGCAATTGAACCGATCTCATTTCATTTGGTTAAATAAAGACATGCACACAATGCGAAAGCGCTAAGCCTGCTTCTGCAAAACCCTAAACCTGCTTCTATGTCTAGTTAATCGACATCCTCTTTCACCATTTTTTTCTTACAAGATTAGCGTCCCGGCCCCTTTGATGTTTTGACCTTGACGTGTTTCTGTGATTACGCAATAGAAATTCATGGTTCATCTCGGTGCATAACAATGCTTCTAGCCGGGTGCATTTCTAGCCGGACCCCGTTTGAATCATCCAGGACTAAAATTTAGTCCAGTCTACATTTTAGGTGACTAAAAGTTAGGTAACTAAACTTTATGTTTGGATCTATGAACTAAATTTTAGGGGGGACACATAGCGAAATTGAAAAATATTCTTTTTACTCTTGAATTACACTGTTGTTGTGCCTATATGCGCATAATGAATGGTAGTTTGATCTTTTCGCACTTCGCAAGTTTACTCCAAATAGGTGGGTTTTGATTATTAATGGATTAATTTTAGATACGGTGAAACTACATTTCAGTCTACATTTTACATCTGTTTGGATCATCTAATGAACTAAACTTTAGACCTAAGCAGTAGCAAGTCAGGAAGGGACTGGTTTTTTAAATCCCCCGAAAGAACTCAGAGAGAAAATGGTCTAGTCGTGCACATGTCACATCCTCGTAAGCTATGTTTAAAATTCTAACAAACAGCCAAATATGCAACTGGACCTATCTTCCTGAAAAAAAATTGTAAGTTGGGCATGCATCTAACTACCAATAAATAAAAACAGGTAGATCATCAGAGTTTTAGATCATCACGAGTTGACATCTGTTCATTGGCGTTGCAAAATTTCAACAACTTATTCTTTCGAGTCCAAGCATCGAGCACAAACGTCCCCTAGACTAGCCCAAAGGCCATGCAACGGAACGTATACGATAGGAAAGGAGGATGTGAAAGAAAACAGGCGGCGACTAACCACTTGAGCGCTCAAAATATCGTTTCTTTGTTCATCGATCTCCATATCAGATAATCCTCGGAGGAAAGGAACACAAAATCCGGTGAATAGGACATATCATGCACGGCCGCAGGTCCTACCAACAACCATAAGGGGAAGAGGAAGTGTGTATCTATGCTCGTTCATGGTCATAGTGACAAGGATGGCCATAGGCACAGTAGAGAATGCCACTCTTCATCTGTACTTGTAATCTCTGTTTTGGCTTTCTCCTACCCTAACTGTTTTTCGCTACTAAGTAAAAGAGTTTTTAGGGGTAGGTAAAGGTATTTTTAGAGGCTGGGGCGCCATCTTCTTCTGCTTCTCGCAACTAGAAATAGTTGTTTGCAGGAGCATATGTAAAATGTTCGCCTTACAGATCAATTATTAGAAAATAAAAAATTAAAAAAAATACTTGACCATACTACGCCTCGGTTAATAGGTTTTGCCCGCCTCGGTTAATAGTTATTGTAGTAGTGCTCCTCTCCACCATACTACACGGTCACTTTTGACTCTTGGAGGTATGTTATTCTTTTGTATTAACTTTGATATCGATTTGTACGAGTGGGTGATGCCATCACTCGGCTCTAAAAATATTTTTTTTATTCCTAAAATCCAGTTACATCTTTAAATATAGCAGAGCAAAAAGTGAAATTTCTACACTATGGTTATCGTGGACTATAGATACATAAAAATATATTAAATATATTTTAGTGTATATAAAGGTTAAGATTGTGGGAATCTCAAAGTATAACTTCAGTAGTATGAGATACTATATTGACATGTGTAGGGCATAACTATTAAATAATCTTGTGATCCTAAATGGGCTTAAATAAATAATATATAAACTATAAATTTTAGATCTTACCACTGCAACTTTTATATGGAACTATACTCTTTTGTTTGAAAAAATCAAAACAATTTTAAAATGAGAGAACTTATAATAATTATTTGGACTAAACAACCTTAAATTAGAAAGTTAACAACTACAAAATTTTAGGTCTCGTCAACTTCTGCACTTTTGGTACAAAGTTTGACTTCATCCGAGATAATGTGAAAAAGTTATAATTTTTTTGCATGGAATCATTTGTAAAGGCTGGTCATGCCATTACCCGTCCCAAAAAAATCATTTTTAGGGACGGTGACGCCAACACCACCCCTTAAAAATGCATTTTTAGGAGCTGATGATGTTGTCACCCCTTGAAAATAGTGGTCATTTCCAGGAGGGTGATGTCATCACCCGCCTCTAAAAATACAGTTCTTGGAGCGGATGCCCCTAAAAATGGTAGTCATTTTTAAGGATGGGGGACGCCATCACCTGCCCTAAATATGCATTTCTAGGGGTGGGTGAATTGATACAATAACTCAACTCCATTTGTAGGAGCGGATTATCTTTTGGGCCTTCTCTAGAAAAAAAATAGGACATCACTACATATTATTTTTGTAATATGTAAAATGGACATCGACAAATCCGCCTTGTTTCCAATGGAAAATTAGATCATATGCAACATACAATTTTTAGTAATGGCATGCTTCATATCCAGTTTACTCTTGTGGCACCACAAAAGAAGATGCATATAGCTGGCTGGCCAAGCTCATTGGGATGGGTGCATTCCTTTTCTTTCTAATTTCTTTTTGTGTGCGTCAGTGAGGGGGTGCGGAAATTGCTTATTGTTGGCCCGTCTGAAAAAGTGGATCAATAATCATAGTGAAATATATTTTTAGGAGTAATATGACTTTTGTTGAGATGAGTTTGACCATCGCTTGTTAAGTACATATACTAAAGGGCCAAGAATCGGCGCAAGCTCATGAGTCGTGGTCCCACGTGGGGCTCGTGCACTGTTCATGCGGGTCCCACACACTATTCATGTGGGACCCACATGGGGCCCATACTATTCACGTGGGACCCACGTATTATTCAGGCGGGACCCATGTGGGACCCATGTACTATTCAGGCGGGACCCATGTGGGGCCCACGATTCTATTAAGTTAGTCTCTTTATCTTAAAAAAATATTTTCCTTCCATTATTTGACAATACAAAATATATTTAATTACTTCCTACATATAAAAATAATAACTAAAGTTTATATACTACATTTACATGTGGTAGTTGTACTACTTCTTGGGTTTTGATTTCCCTCCGTAAACCCACAAAATATAATAAAACTGTTCATTCATTTCTAATCTTACTTTTTTCCTACTAAAGTAATTAAACTATACCTACGGACACAAAAAAATTCCTAAGGAAAAATTACATGTACCTCTATACTACTAAAGGGCCAAGAATCGGCGCAATCTCATGAGTCGTGGCCCCATGTGGGGCTCGTGCACTGTTCATGCGGGTCCCACGTACTATTCACGTGGGACCCACGTATTATTCAGGCGGGACCCACGTGGGATCCATGTACTATCAGGCGGGACCCACGTGGGGCCCACGATTCTATTAAGTTAGTCTCTTTATCTTAAAAAAATATTTTCCTTCCAGTATTTGACAATACAAAATATATTTAATTACTTCCTACATACAAAAACTGTACATTCATTTCTAGTCTTACTTTTTTCCTACATACAAAATATATTTAATTACTCCCTCCGTAAACCCACAAAATATAATAAAACTGTTCATTCATTTCTAATCTTACTTTTTTCCTACTAAAGTAATTAAACTATACCTACGGACACAAAAAAATTCCTAAGGAAAAATTACCTGTACCTCTATACTACAATGCTTGACATTGGCGCGCTCTCAGATACAAAACTACTATGCCGCTTTACTGTAATTTTTAGATCTAACTCAATACATCAATACGATGTTGCTTCGAACATAGTAACGGATAATATCTTTCTATTAATATTTTAGGTCCACGTTTTTGGTATAGGCGCGCGTAGTGCGCCAACCTGACTAGTTTTCATTAATATACCAGGATATTCTTATTTACAACTTAAATATCACCAGCAATGAAAGCCAACCACAATTGCTCAGAATCCATAAGATGACCAACTAGTTTTTTTTTTCCGTAACATATCGGTGCGATCCAATACAAATGATTACAACATATAGTAGCTGCCTTGTAGCAGGGTTGACCACATGAGCTAATACAATTGCATCGCTGTGTTTGCTCCACCGAAGTAGGCTTGTTATCAATGTCCTTTTCATTTTATAAGAGACAGTTTGACATGATTGAACTCCATAGTTTGACTATTCATTCATGTCTCGTGTATTATCATGCTCATAACATTGAATTGTCATCACACGAAAGTGCTTTCAGATACAGTGATATCAAGTTAATTACGTTTAAATGGTATTGCTCACATGTTATTATGCTAAGAGCTAGATAACGGTTACAAATTAAAGCTTGAAACTTGGATTGTGTCCGTGCGTAAAGAAAATAAATGGAGTGGGGTATATTTACAAAGTATAAAGCCACTACTATTGTGGTTGTGGGCACTGCGCTCACCTCAATTTGTAGCCAAAATGACTGACAAAGTTTCTGCATTTGCACCTTGAATCCACAGTCCTTTCAGTAATAGGAAGATAGGCACCATGTCTGTCCACAGGCCACAGCACCAAGTACAGCACCTAGAAAGACCCTGCGCATGCACTTGCAGCTAAAGAGACGAACACATTTTCTCTGTCATTTCCTAAGCTTTTAGACAAAACTGAGACTTTGGCGCAGATGGAGCGAATTTTTTTTACGGGTTCCAAATTTACTTTCCAACACGACAAGATCTAGATCGGTCGGCCTTTCCATCCAACAGATTAAACTAGCCCGTGGTGGTCGTGCTGGCCTCGCTTTCTCACTTGTTTTCTACCCTCCGTCCCCTCCTCTCACGTTATTAGCTTTACAGAAACGCAAATGCCGCACGGCTTCTGTGTAGTCGTGCGTGATTCGTGATGCTATTTCTTTTTTTTGTTGTGTGTTTGCCGGGGGATTGGATCATCTCTGATCCAGGAGAGATATCCTAGGCATATTCTCTGAACAGATTGGACAACCAGACAAAAAGATGCAGCGTCAGTCTCGCTTCTCAGTACTGCCAAGTGCCAAAGGGCACGCGTGCCAAATGCAGTTTCGCAGCATAGTTCTTTTTAATCTTTTTATATATGTTTAAACGCGCTTGTGGATTGAAGACCTAGTTTTCTCATCTTTTAATTTGAGAGAAGTTGGTCTGAAGCTCTCAGTAAAAAGCGAGGAAGAAACCAAAGTCGGTGAGCCTCAGCCTTAGGAACAACACCAACGTGTCTTCACATAATGGTGATCCCAATTTCGAAGATAAGCAATCGAAACCATCAATCGCCGTCAACTCCTTCTGGAAGACGAGGAAGATTCCTCGTATGTAAACCACCTAATTAACAACAAACACGATAGCAATGCAAAGCAAAGAAAATGCACGCCAACGATGAACAAAGAAATATAGAGAACTTCACTCCCCCTAGGGTAACAATATTTAGATATATGAGGAACCTTTTTGATTTGGTACGCTAATGTTTGATGCGTGGTCTTATTATCAATCATTTAGCAAGATTTTAGCATGACGTGTCGTGTACCCGCAAATACGGAAACACTACAATGATGAATACGGAAATAGAGGCAAATGCGCAAAGTTGTGAAAAATAAAAGGTAATCATAAAGTAAAAAAGGATAAAATCACACAATTGCACTTCAAAGTAGGGATAAAAACATCAAAAAGCTTTAATTAAATCCTTATACTAATTAGACTAGTCTCAATGTATAGTTTCATCACAAGGTTATCTAGACTAAAAACTAGGTAAGCGAGCCAGATGAGTTTTATGGTGATGAAACTCCTCTCACATCTCATGAAACTCTCTATTCTCTTTTCTCATAAATATCCTGCCACATCAGCAAAATTAAATGACATGAAACTCTTGTGAAACTCCACTGAGACTGGCCTTATACATCCAAAAGTGACGCAAAGTTTTTTCGCAAAAAAAAAGTGAGAGAGAGAGAGTGACGCGAATTTCCATTTCAGAAATGAGGAAACGCCGGCCATGCCGTGCTTTGATATTTATTTGATGGTGAAGATCGAGAATAGGCATCGAAGGAGAATATGCTGCGCTCCAGCAACCCACATCTCCTTCCTTTGTCGCGGACTTGGCCACGTCGCCCTCTAATTTTGGGATCCTCCCGATTTGGACGTGCCAAAAGGTGCATGGACATGAACGAAAGAGGAAATTGGCTAAATTCATTGGCCGCATCATGCATGCTGCCGACTGGTGGGTTGCGCGGGGGATCGCTTTCATGGCGGACACACGCTGCTTAATTCCAAATTCAATTGAGATCGAATCGATGACGCCGCCCCATTGAGAAAGCGAGAGCTGAATGCATGCGTTCTTGATCACGCGAGACTACAGAACAGCTACATATGCTGGAACGACTAAACTGCTTCGGAACCACTAACCAGCATGACCTCATGTATCCTTAAGCAGTCAAATTTGCCTCCACGCTCAAGAGACAAAAGGTAATTAGTAATTGGCCGTCGCGCATTTTCAGTTTGATTGGGTCGAGTGGCCCTTTGGATTGGTCGGAGATATTGGGGATTAGGGATGCAAGTGGGTACCCAATGGTGTTTTTTGGATGAGCTAATTAATTACGGTGACATGTTACTCTAGTTCATTTTATCAATTTTTTGGATCTCGACCCAATGATCCAAAAATTATCTAACTTGCATCCATAATGGGGATGGTTGACCCATGGTAAGAACCGGAATCGAATCATCAATTCATATAACATGTGTGTAGTGCGGCACCACTCGATCCAATTTAAATTATTTGATGGGTCCATATGCTCCACTTAATATTATGGATCGAACCAGCCTTCTTTGTGCTATTTACGGCTGCACGTTCTGGCATCCCAAGAAAGCAGGCAAGCCCATCTTGCTTTGTTGCTCACCATCTCTAAGCAACTAAGCAAGCATGTAAAATACATCTCTTATAACCAAACCTGGTGCATTTCCATGCACTAGAAGGTGGCTAGGTAGGCCAGAATTCCTCGGTCGTCAGATCATCCGATCCGACACCTAGGAACAATTGGGGACGTAAATTTTGGAAAAAAAATCCCTTGAACTTTGGTGAAATCAACTTGCGGTCAATGGATGATAATTTTACAAAAAAAACCTTCGGACTTTGTGAATGCCAATCTTATAAAATACCCCCTGAAGTTTAATGACATCGACATACACTCTGCTTACGGCAATTTTATGAACCCCCCCGAACTTTGGTGAAACTAAAAGGACCCCTAAACTTTTGATGGCAATACGTACTCTATTGATGGCAATTTTACAAAAAAAAAATTGAACTTTGGTGAAATCAATCTACACTCCACGAACATCAAATTCATAGAAACCTCGTGTATCGGTAACGGGTTGAACCGCCTCGCACATTTACACACTGCATATACCACAACATTGGAACCTATGATGACTGCCACATACAAGCTTTCTCGATACGGACGCAAGGACGATCCATAGACATATTTCAATTCACGGTTCATACCTCACACACATAGATTTAAGAATCCAAATCAAATTTGACTGAGCTCGCAACAAAACTTTATAAACACAGATCTGTACGTTCATGACGGGCCTCTCGGGGGGCGCCAACGGCGCAGCATTTTTCTAGTTTACTACCAACTCCAAGCAACTAAGCAAGCATGTAAAATACATTTATTAATTAGCCCCTCTAGGCATGTAACACCTCAGTGTAATCGCGATGCTAACCATGTGCTTAACCCGCTAATTACGGACTTAAGTTCATCGTTAGCGTTAATCGAGATCGCACGGTAAGCATTGATTTAGCCGTGTTCGCTGATGTTTTTCTCGTTGATCCGAGCTCCAAATCAACTTCCGCCCAAAACGAAAGTTGTAGATCTTCTCTTCCTCTACAACCTTTATTTTGGTCAAATTTCATGTTCTCATATGAAGTTTGGAGTTTTGGGTGGTCAAACTTTGCTCAAAATCTTTTCAAACGAATTCAATCCGGTTACTGGGCTCTCCAGTGAAGCAGTACGCGCGCCCATACCGCGACCCCGCGTCGTCGCCGGCGACGCCACAAGTCATGCCAACGAACCTCGTCCGCCGTGCTCACGCACCGTCCTTATCTCCCACGAAGCCGTGTCCGTTTTCTCCTCCTCGTTCTCCTTCGTCCTCGAGCCGTGTCGAGCAGAGCCGAGCAGGCCGCCGCCGGCGTCCACGCCGGCCATCCTCGCCGCCCCCGCTCGATTCTCCGCGCCCCAAGCCGCACCACCTCGCCCTCCACCTCCACCGCCCCTCACTGAGCCCGTTCGTGCCGCATGCCGGCCGAATCAAGCTCCCGACCGCCGTGCCGCCATTGCCGTCGTCCCCGAGCTCCACCCCTCTCCGTCGAACCCCCACCCCCGGTCCATCTCCACCCAAATCAAGCCCCTGGTGAGCTCGGCCGCACTCTCCTCTCCCTTCCCGACCCCTTCCCCGGCCGAATCGCGTGCCATCGCCGCCGCAGCGCCGCCGCGCCGCCCCCACTGCGCGCACGCCGCGGGGCCGCCCTGCGCTGACCCGCGAGCTGCTGCCGCGCACCCCACAGCCGCCAGCCCCCGCGGACCGCGACCCCGCCGCCTGGCCCCGCCAAAAGGCTCCTGCGCCGGCGGAACGCCACCGCCGACGCCGTACCGTCGCTCCTGCCCGCGTGCGCCGCCGCCGATGCCGCTCGTACCCCTGCGCCCCAGCCCCCCGCGCGCCCCCGCACCCTCGGGCCACCTTGGCCGCGGCTCATCCCAGCCGCTGGCCGGCCACCGCCGGCGAGGCACGCCGCCGCCGCAGTAGGCCTGGCCGCGCGCCGGCCACGGCCCGAGCGGGCAAAGCAGAGGAGGGAGGGGCGAGCCTGGGCTCCCTTACATGTGGGGCCCGGCTGTCAGCCCCCCTTTTAGTGTTTTGTTTTGTTTTGTTTTTCTATATTTTAGCTGAAATCTTGGAAACATTGTAAGAAAATATAGAAAAGTGAGAAAAATGCAAAATAAATTTTGTTAGGTTTCTAAAATCGAGATCTTTAGAAGAAAAATGCTCACGCTTGTGAAATGTCACTTTTGCCCCTGCTAAAATTGTGGTTTGCGTTTAAGCTAGTTTATTTAATACTGGTTGTTCTGCGGCTCTAAAAATAATAAAATTTATTCAGTAGATTACTTTTTGTATAGGTAGTCCACTGAAAAATTTTCAGGTGCATAGCATATATGCATGTTTGTGGATCTATTGTTGTTCAGTTTCTTTTGCTAGGGCAAAATTAATTGTTTTCCTTTTTGCAATAAAAGTTAATAAATTTTTTCTTGCATGTTTTGTCGTTATATTTTCATGCTAGTAAAATGTTGCTGCTTTATTCATGTCGGCAAGTTTAGTTCATGCACGTGTTTCTGTAACATCCCGAAAACTCACTAATTTAAATCGTGCGCTAAAACTATTTTGCTTAGTCGTTGAGCTCGAATCTCCTTAAACCCTGAACCCTAGTCCCAGAAATTCTCCTGAACAACCCGACACCCGAATTCAATTTTCGTCCCATCCATTTCCCATCCAACGCGACGCGTCGTGATCGGCCGCCGCGAATCCCGCTCCCTCTTTTCCCCTCTCTCCTTCCCTCCTGGCCGCGTGTCCCATCTTCCGTGGCCCGCACCCGCGTGGCCGACCGCGGCCGCTGGCGCACACCGCCCCCCTCCTTTTTCCTTTCTCTCTCTCTCCCTTTTCCCCATTTTCTTTTTCTTCATTTCATTTTCCTGTTTTCTTTTCCTTTTTCCCTTCACCTTTTTTTTCCTTTTTCTTTCTTTCCCTCCCTTCCTCCCCTCTTTCAATTCTTCCTTCCCCGTCGCGCCTGCCCCGAGCCGCCTCCCGCTCCGAGCGCCGCCGTGCCCGGCTCCACCTCCCCGCGTCCCGGCCCCAGCTCGCCTGCCTCGCCGCTGTGCGAGCACGCGCGCACCGCGCCCCAGCACGCCGAGCCGTGAGCACGCCCCGGGCCACGCCACCCGCCCACGCACACTGCGCGCCGCCCGTCGCTGCGCCACCCTGTGCTCGCCGCGGCCTCGCCGCTAGCGCCACCGCCCTGGGCCGCACAGCGCTACCCTGTACACGCCGCTGCCGCTCGCGTCCCGTCAACTGAGGCCGCCTCGCCGCCCGTGCCTTGCTCCGCGACGCTCGCAAGGAGCCAAGACGCCATTGATGGCGCTCCGCGCGGTTCGCCGGCCGTCACCCACCCCCGGCCGCGCCACCGCCTCTTCACGCCTATAAAACGCCCCCACCGGCGCCGCTCCTCCACACCCAAGCCTCCCTGGCCACCACCGCCTCCCCTCCTCAGTGCCAGCGCCGCCGCCCCGCTCCAATAGCGCCGCCGCCGCCGGCCCGCGTCGCCCCGCCTCCTCGCTACGCCCCGGGCCGAGGTGAGTGGGGGAATCGATCCCCCACATCCCACTGCCCCTTTTCCCCCTACCCAGAGCCGCCGCCGAGCCCCCACGCCGCCGAATCGCCGGCGCCGAGCGCCGCCCCCCTCCCCTCCTCTGTTTCGCGTGGGGAGAGGAAGGAGATGGCAATTATGCCAAAACCCCCCTCACCTCCTTCTATTCCATAGAGACCCCCCCCCTCACCTATTGGCTTATATCCAAAAAGAACCCTACCCTTTGCTCAAATTTCAAGTAAACCCTTCCACGTAAAAACATAATTCTAAGTATACCCCTATACCTTCCAGAATAGTCCAGGTGTTTTCAAAAATTACAACCAGGCCCCTACCTCCTCTGGGTTAATTACAAATAGGCCCCTGACCCCTTAACCGACCCACAAACCCTTATAAAACCTATCATTTCATGTAACAAACGACCTCTGATCAACCCGAAACTTTACCATGCCTCTCATAACTAAGTCTTGGCCATGCCATTAGGAAACCACTCAAAGATGTTACTTCTATCTCCATATTTTATGAGTTTCCGGTTCGAGCTCAACGATAGATCTTTGCATTGATTGGATGCTTGTTGTGTGTGCTGTAGACCGCGGAGTGAACGAAGGAGTGCCCGTCAACGAGCAGTACTGTGAGCAGGAGAACGAGGACCAGTTCCGCGACCCCGAGCCCGAAGGACAGGACTTCCCCGAAGGCTACGAAGACGGCAAGTTCAATCCCATCCTTTGATGCATGTTTTTGTCCTAGTTTTTATAAACACAACCTAATGGCCTGCTTTATAAAATTGCATATGTTTTGCGTGCATGAAAACACGGTTGGATAGCCACCCCTTGATTTGTGATAACCATTCCTTGACCACCTAGATTAATGTCTGATTTTGCTCGGACGTTAATCGATATTAGAACGCTTAGGACTTTACTCATAATACTATTTATTTTTATAAAGAAAATGTGTGCGTATGGGATGGGATAAATGTGGTGTTTTCGTAAAGAAAGTTTAGACGGATGGATGGCATTTCTACGGATTTGCCGCTTGGTGTGCTCGTGCCGATGTGGCAGGGCAGAGAAGGGTGATATCCATCTTGTCGTGTCTAAGGACCGAGTTGGTGTGTCATCTCACCTAACTCCACTATCGTGCAAACCACTCGACCGTTGAATGGGCAACGGCGTAGCATAAATCCCACTAGTTGGTGTGATAGCCATCAGGAGGGCTGGGAGCAACGGGTGACCAAGGAGCAGGGATATGCTCAGTGTGACTTATACCCCGGTTATACCTCAGAGTTAGGTCGATGACCCCTTGGTGAATCCCGTGATGGCTAGTCAGGCTTAGCTAAGGTGGGTAATGGCTATGTTGGGATCTACACTGACACGACGGTGTTCGAGTTGTGGTATCCTACTTGTGGGTAAAGTTGCACACCTCTGCAGAGTTAAAAGCTATTCGAATAGCCGTGCCCACGGTATTGGGCGAGTTACGGTGTGGTCACATAACTAGTGTTTCTTGGGATGGGATGGTGTGAGTTGTTTTGGAATTATGTCCGGCAGCTGTGCCGTGTGCTACGACGGACGGGGAATCCGGTAGCAGTTTAAAACTTAAACTCCATGTTACTCAAAACAAAAACTGGTTTCTGAAATGTTTTCTGCTAAATAAACCCCTGCATAAAATTTAGCTTTCTGCAAATTAAACCGTAACCTTATCCTTGATATACCTATGCATATTATTATGATATAACCCCCTCCGTGGGTGTGGTTGGACTTGCTGAGTATGTTTGTACTCACCCCATTCTTACTTTTTACAGAGGAAGACCCAGACTTCGTACCAGACGACGCTGAGTAGGGTTATCGTTCTACACCCAACCTTGCTTGTGGAACCGGCCTTGTCGAGATGCCTCCACTGTCGCAGTACTCTGAGCCCGTGCTAGACCCCATGTGGTTTGCGGTCTGGTGTTATGTTGTAGCTTGGTTAATTATTATCATTATCTGTATCGAGTGTCCTCCAAGGTTTGTACGGTTTTGAACCATCTGATGTAATAAATGTGGCATCAGCCTCCTGGGACTGGTGTTTTGTATCACATTTAAGTCTTCTCTTATGAGGGGACGCTTCAGGTGGTATCAGAGCTGTAGGTTGGCCGTAGGACGTAACCCTAGGAGCGAAACCCGTTTTCAGACCCTTTACCTTAGGACTTTTCTATCTTTAATCTTTTCCTCACACAAACACTTACCTTTGGTTCTTGCCCTGTTCTAGATGGCTGACAATGGATGGATCGGCGGAATCTGTTTCGCAGAGCCCGGCCTTCCTAAGTTGTTGATACTCAGCCTGGAACGCATTGGAGTTGTGGACCCACCAGAGTTTCTCTATCGGGAGTACGACTCCAAGGGCACTCTCCGGTGTGACCTGATGATCTTCTTAGCAAGGAGCACCCGCTACCCTGATGTGGACCCTTGGTTCATCTCCACCACTGGATTCCGTTTCCCGGATACCTATCGGAAAGCCGCCCATAAGGCCCTGCGACGGCTCCGAATGATCTACAAACATCACCTTCAGTGGACTCCCATGGGGTTCTTCCCGCCAACTGAAGGAAGAGGACGCACCTGGATCGCCCGGATGAGAGGACTCGGAAGGGAAGAAGAAGATCTGGAAGACACAGTATCCCACCTATCCATCTATCTCACCGGCCTGGATGAGCTCTACCGCGAGCAAGCAGCACAACTAAAACAACAAGTCCGCAGAGCAGAAAAGGCAACCCAGGAGCTGGAAGAACAACGGACGAGAACCGTACACGCCGAATATTCCCTGGCTGCCCTCCAAGTCCAAATGGATGAAAAAGAGGCAGAACTGGAAGAGCAAAAGGCAAGAGCTACATGCGCCGAGAATTCGCTAGCCACTCTCCAAGCTCGAGTGCAGAGGTACGAGGCTCGCTGGGGAATAGGTGGGTGGATAGAGGAAGACGAAGAAGAAGAACCCATGGAAACCCATTGGGATGTTGGTACTCAGACCGAGGAAGAAGAACTCGAAGAAACTCACTGGGATAAAGGAACTCAGACCGAGGATGACATGATGGATCGGTATCTCCCACTGAAGAAGCGCTCCCTTAGGATTAAGGAAGAATCCCCATGATAGGAGTAGTCTCTAAGCTGGAACCTTTCTCTAATAATCATGTACCCATGAAGTTTGTACCCCATCATGATGCCATAAATAAAAATCATCTACCCCTTTTGTGTACCTCAAATAATCGTGCAAGATCTTCACCCTATCTTTGCTTTCAGATGGCTGAGGAAGGATGGACCCAGGGCGACTGCCAAGCTGCGCTGGCTTCCCCAGCCTGTTGATCAACGCCCTGGAGAGCCTTGGCGTCACGGAACGCCCAAGGTACTACAGCAGAGAGTACGAACATCATGGCACTCTCCGCTGCAGGGTGATCCTAGTCGTCGCCAGAAGTGACCGCTACCCCGACGTCCAGTCATGGCGAGTGACTGCTACAGGGTTTAGGCACCAGGACACCTATCCCCTAGCCGTCAGGAAAGCACTTCGTTACCTGTGCCGGATTTTCGAAAGACACCTCGCCCCCACACCAATGAGGTTCTTCCCACCGGCCATCAGAACCCCTGTTTGGGAAGCTCGCATGAGAAGTCTGGAACGACGCCGCCATGAAGAGGGCCCTCTGTACCAAGTGGCTAACTACCTAGCCGCTTTGGATCAGCTCTTTGATGAACAAGCCCACCTGCTGAGGGAGCAGACCCATCGTGCTGAGCAAGCTGAACTCGCGGTGAGGCTCCAACAGGTCCGAGCAGCCCAAGCCGAGGCAAGAGCCGCGGCCGCGATCAGCAGTGAGGCAGTTGCACAGGAGAGCCTCAGACAAGCCCGAGACCGACGCATGCAAGAATGGACCAGAAGTGGGACACCAGTTCCGGCCATCGGAGAAGACCATGTTCTACTCGGGACACCCGTCATAGGATGGGGAACGCTCTTTGGAAGCCCTCAAGCACCACCCGAGAACCCCGAAGGGTCTACTGCTGTTGGCGAAGGAGAAGCTGCTACGCAACCCCAAGAGAACGGGAACTTAGAGGATGGCGAGCAAGGGCTACTCGCACGTACCGCCCCAGAAGAAGACTCGCCCCGCGAGTAGAATGTCCAACCCTACCCCAGTGTTGTACCCCTCTAGCCCTTTCGGTTTAAGTTGTACTCCTAGTATGAACTTGTACCCGGACGTGTAGTACGCGTTCTAGTCGTGTCCCCGTGTTGTACCCTGCCACGCTTTATTAAAGTTGTTTGTTTGCCTTGTTGTGTGATTGTTGTGTGTGCCTTTCGGCGGAAGGTTGACTCTGCCTTTTACGCAATAAACAACTTAAACATCACCTAACCTTAACCCTAACCCACCTGTTCTACAGATGGTTTCACGAAGCGTTACAAGGGCCTCCCGTGTCAGGGACCCTGCAGCCGCTGATGCAGGAGTACGCCTTAACGGGCAAAACCATCCTCAGGAAGAACAAGAAGTGAGTCAGGGCAGGGGAGAAAATCATGATGCACAGCCGCCACCACCACCACCACCCTTCACGGACCTGGCACAAATAATCCATAACCAGACTCTCATACTGGAGACACTGGCCAATGCTCTAGTGAACAGGCAGCCACGAGAGCAGACCTTTAATGACAAGCTGACAGCTTTTCTGAGGGCCAAGCCACCCACTTTTGCCGGATCCAACAACCCCTTGGACGCAGATGATTGGCTCCGTGTGATTCAGAGGAAGCTCGAGCCGTTTGGGTGCCAGGATCGAGATAAAGTCCTTCTGGCAGCACATCAACTCACCGGGACTGCCTTAGCCTGGTGGGAAAATTACTGCGCTGCTGCCAGAGATGCCTCCACCATCACCTGGAATGAATTCGTGAGAGAGTTCCGCCGCTATCACATCCCCTCGGCTACCATGAAGCGCAAGGCAGATGAATTCCGCGCACTTCAGCAGGGGAATATGACGGTAGAAGAGTATACACACCAGTTTATGGAACTGGCTCGCTATGCACCAGAAGAAGTGAACGACGACGAGAAGAAGCAGGATATGTTCAAGAAGGGATTAAACCCAGAACTCAGGACCCTGCTCACCCCTCAGATCTATTCTGACTTCAACACCTTGATGAACAAAGCAATCCTCACCGAGAAAGCCAAGAGTGATGAGAGGAAAGATAACAAGCGCAAGTTCCTGGAGAGCAAGGCCCGCCAGTAGGATCGTTCCCAGAAGGCCAGAAGCTTCAGCTACAATGCACCAAGGTCCCAAGCCCCAATGCAGTACAGAACTCAGTCTCAAGCAACAGGACCACGGGTCCCTAACACACAGTCCAGAAGCCAGAACACCATGAGGGCCCCACAGAGTAATGCGAGCCAAGTCACCAACAACAACAGCAACGTGAGGGCCTGCTTCAACTGCCGTGAGACGGGTCACTTCATTGCCGATTGCCCCTATGCCAAGAACAAGCCGGCTACTTCAGCTTTCTCCAACACAGTGAATGGACCCAAGCCAGTTCTGACCAGTGCCAACCGAGTGCCCCTCCGTGGCAACAGCAACAACAACAACAACCAGCAGAGGCAGCCCCAGCAGTCTTTTGGACGAGCCCGCGTCAACCACATCGACGCGCAGGAAGCTCAAGGAGCTCAGGGCGTAGTACTCGGTGAGTACCTAGTCAGCTCAACTCTTGCGACAGTACTATTTGATTCTGGAGCATCACACTCATTCATATCCTCAAGTTTTGTGGAGAAACATAAAATACCTACAGTACTACTAAAAACACCCCTATTAACCCGGACGCCCGGAGGAGACATCAGGTGTCAACTGGGTTGTCTACGGGTAAGGATCAATTTAAGTGGGGTAGAGTTTTTAGCAGACCTAGTAGTACTTAAGTCAGAAGGGATAGATGTGATCCTCGGAATGGACTGGCTAAGCAAACACAATGGCCTCATAGGATGTACTGACAAGGTAGTACACCTCACGAACCCGGAAGGAGTCCAAGTGACCTGTCATACCCGGGAAAGTGGAGCAAACCCGATGGTATTCAGTATGGAAACCAAGACCTTGGAAGAAGTCCCAGTAGTGAATGAGTACCCCGATGTCTTTCCCGAAGAACTTCCCGGTATGCCACCAGATAGGGACATAGAATTTGTCATTGATCTTGTTCCTGGAACCGCCCCCATAGCCAAAAGACCCTATAGGATGGCAGCCTCTGAGTTGGCAGAGTTAAAGAAACAACTAGAGGAGTTACAACAGACTGGCTTCATCAGGCCAAGTTCGTCTCCTTGGGGAGCCCCGGTTTTATTTGTCAAAAAGAAGGACGGAAGTATGAGGTTATGTGTAGACTACCGAGCACTGAACGAAGTCACTATCAAAAATAAGTACCCCCTTCCCAGGATCGATGATCTTTTTGATCAGTTAAAAGGAGCTAAGTACTTCTCCAAGATCGACCTGAGGTCCGGATATTTTCAGCTCAAAATCAGGGAGAGTGATATCCCGAAGACAGCCTTTGTCACCCGATACGGGCAGTTTGAGTTCACAGTGATGTCCTTCGAGCTGACAAATGCACCTGCTTATTTCATGAATCTCAAGAACAAGGTGTTTATGGACGAGTTAGATAAGTTTGTCGTAGTCTTCATCGACGACATACTTATTTACTCGAAAAGTATTCAGGAGCACGAGCAACACCTGAGGGTAGTTTTGGAAAAACTGAGAATGCATAGGCTATACACCAAGTTCAGCAAGTGCGAGTTCTGGCTGGAGAAAGTAGCCTTCCTTGGTCATATTCTGACCGCCGAAGGAGTAGCCGTGGACCCCGAAAAGGTCGAAGCAGTATCCAACTGGCAGCAACCAACCAATGTCAGTGAGATCAGGAGTTTTCTCGGATTAGCTGGGTATTATCGGAGATTCATTGAGAGATTTTCCAAGATAGCCCGGCCCATGACAGAGCTACTCAAGAAGGAGAAGAAATTCACCTGGACAGAGTCGTGTGAAAGGAGTTTCCAGGAATTGAAGCGAAGATTGACGACCGCCCCAGTGCTGACCCTACCGGATATTCATCGGGATTTTGTCATCTACTGTGATGCGTCCCGACAAGGATTGGGTTGTGTACTGATGCAAGATGGGAAAGTCGTTGCATATGCTTCCCGTCAGCTCAGGGCTCATGAGCAAAACTACCCGACCCATGATTTGGAACTTGCAGCCGTAGTGCACGCACTTAAGATTTGGAGGCATTATTTGATTGGAAATAAGTGTGAAATCTTTACCGACCATAAAAGTCTGAAGTATATCTTCACCCAACCAGACTTAAACCTGAGGCAGAGAAGATGGCTGGAATTAGTTAAAGATTATAATCTGGAAATCCATTATCACCCAGGTAAAGCAAATGTAGTAGCTGATGCCCTAAGTCGGAAATCCTACGGGCCCAAGAATGACCATTTGCGAGAGGAAATGGCACGATTAAATGTGCACATTGTCCCTCGAGGCTCCAGCCAAGTGTTGAACGTTCAATCCACTCTAGAAGAAAGAATCAGGAAAGCTCAAAGATCGGACAAGGGACTGATGGAAATCCGGAGGCAGACCGGAGAAAATAAGGCACTAGACTTTAGAGTGGATAATAAAGGAACGCTATGGTATAAAGATAGAATTTGTGTGCCCCAGAAAGGAGATTTCAGGCAAATAATCATGGATGAAGCCCACAACTCGGCCTACTCCATTCACCCGGGATCCACCAAAATGTATATGGACTTAAAACAGAAATATTGTTGGAATGGGATGAAGACAGATATTGCACGATACGTCGCCCAATGCGATACTTGCCAGAGAATCAAAGCTGAACACCAGAAGCCGGCAGGATTGTTGCAGCCCCTACCCATTCCGGTTTGGAAATGGGATGAAATAGGGATAGACTTTGTAGTAGGCTTGCCTAGAACCCAGAAAGGACACGATTCCATATGGGTAATAGTGGACCGACTTACTAAATCAGCTCATTTCATACCCGTATGGACCAACTATGGCGGAGAGAAGCTAGCCAAGCTTTATGTGGAAAATATAGTGAAGTTGCATGGTGTGCCCAGTCGTATTGTTTCAGACAGAGGGACCCAGTTCACCTCTAAATTTTGGAAGAGTTTGCATAAAGCCATGGGCACCAAGCTAGACTTTAGCTCCGCTTATCACCCACAGACAGATGGTCAGACAGAAAGGGTGAATCAGATTATGGAAGATATGTTGAGAGCATGTGTTCTCACCTACGGCAAAGATTGGAAACAGAGTTTACCCTATGCCGAGTTCTCATACAACAACGGGTATCAAGCAAGCTTGGGCATGTCGCCGTTCGAGGCTCTCTACGGAAGGAAATGCAAAACCCCTCTGATGTGGTCAGAAGTTGGAGAACGTGCTCTAGTCGGGCCCGCCCTCATAAAGGAAGCAGAAGAAAGGGTTGCCGAGATTAGAGAAAAGCTGAAAGCAGCCCAGTCCCGACAGAAGAGCTACGCCGACAAGAAAAGACGGGAAATAAGTTTCAGTCCAGGGGATTTTGTGTATCTCAAGGTATCACCCATTCGAGGAACCCGAAGATTTCAGGTACAAGGAAAATTGGCCCCTCGGTACATTGGACCATACCGAGTTCAGAAGAAAGTTGGAGCAGTAGCATACCATTTGGATCTACCAGAAGAAATGTCCGATATACATCCAGTATTCCACATCTCGCAGCTTAGAAGATGTTTGAGGGTACCCGAGGCAGAACATGTGCCAGTAGAAACGATAGATCTACAACCAGACCTACGATATCAGGAAGTTCCGGTCAAGATTCTAGACACTGTCACTAGGAGAACCAGAAACTCCGAAGTACGGATTTGCAGAGTTTAGTGGAGCAGACATGGAGTGGAAGAAGCTACCTGGGAACGCGAAGACGCTCTAAAGAAGGAGTTTCCCCACCTGTTTAGGAATCAGCCGAATCTCGAGGACGAGATTCATTTTAAGTGGGGTAGGTTTGTAACATCCCGAAAACTCACTAATTTAAATCGTGCGCTAAAACTATTTTGCTTAGTTGTTGAGCTCGAATCTCCTTAAACCCTGAACCCTAGTCCCAGAAATTCTCCTGAACAACCCGACACCCGAATTCAATTTTCGTCCCATCCATTTCCCATCCAACGTGACGCGTCGTGATCGGCCGCCACGAATCCCGCTCCCTCTTTTCCCCTCTCTCCTTCCCTCCTGGCCGCGTGCCCCATCTTCCGTGGCCCGCACCCGCGTGGCCGACCGCGGCCGCTGGCGCACACCGCCCCCCTCCTTTTTCCTTTCTCTCTCTCCCTTTTCCCCATTTTCTTTTTCTTCATTTATTTTTCCTATTTTCTTTTCCTTTTTCCCTTCACCTTTTTTTCCTTTTTCTTTCTTTCCCTCCCTTCCTCCCCTCTTTCCTCTCTTCCTTCCCCGTCGCGCCTGCCCGAGCCGCCTCCCACTCCGAGCGCCGCCGTGCCCGGCTCCACCTCCCCGCGTCCCGGCCCCAGCTCGCCTGCCTCACCGCTGTACGAGCACGCGCGCACCGCGCCCCGGCACGCCGAGCCGTGAGCAAGCCCCGGGCCACGCCACCCGCCCACGCACGCCGCGCGCCGCCCGTCGCTGCGCCACCCTGTGCTCGCCGCGGCCTCGCCGCTAGCGCCACCGCCCTGGGCCGCACAGCGCCGCCCTGTACACGCCGCTGCCGCTCGCGTCCCGTCAACTGAGGCCGCCTCGCCGCCCGTGCCTCGCTCCGCGACGCTCGCAAGGAGACAAGACGCCATTGATGGCGCTCCGCGCGGCTCGCCGGCCGTCACCCACCCCCGAACGCGCCACCGCCTCTTCACGCCTATAAAAGGCCCCCACCGGCGCCGCTCCTCCACACCCAAGCCTCTCCGGCCACCATCGCCTCCCCTCCTCAGTGCCAGCGCCACCGCCCCGCTCCAATAGCGCCGCCGCCGCCGGCCCGCGTCGCCCCGCCTCCTCGCTACGCCCCGGAGTATACAGGTCGTTAGTACTGCAATTATTGTGCATTTAAGTTTCTAGGAGTTGATTGGAACCTTAGATGCATGATCCCTAGGTTTCCTCAGTCACTCTACTAGTATACAGGTCGTTAGTACTGCAATGCTTAATTAGGATTCGGTAGAAGATGAGTGATTCCTGTCACTCGCGAGATATAGGTCTTGTTACTTATGAAAAAGTTGCCGAAGAACGAATCCTTGAGAATAAGAAAGGAAAAAATGGAGACAGGGCAGAGATGGATTTGGTTATGGATATGGAATGGATGGAAAGTAAGCCTCTGCCTGTGTCGATTGAGGACCGTACCGTTGATGGTCGTGCTGACCAAGCTTGAACAGTACTAACCACATGCCGGGAGTAGGAGGTAGTCGAAACCGGTAAGCTCAGTACCACATGTGCACCGGTAGGCGGACTTGATACTGTCTTCACCAGTGGAGCTAGTATACAAACTCATGGCTGACCCTTCATTGGTATCGGTGGGGCTAGCAGTCCCGGGTCGCAGGGCAGTTCGCCTATTCGGTGTGCATATGTGAAGGGTTGCCACGTAGGGTCCGACGGGGCCTATATGTGACGTGTGTGTTAGGTCCACCTTGCAAGGTTAAACCGGATTGATTCGTCGTGACTCGTGGTTATGAGAACCTTGGTCACTTCGTCGCATCGTAGTAAAGAAGTGGAATGAGACCGGAATGGAAAAATGGAGTTGTATGTTCCTAAAGATTAATGTGATCAACCATGTATGCTCTAGAGTACTAGGCAAACCTAAGTTATAGCGGTCAACTCAATTGGTGCTAAAATATTGAAAGTAAAGATTCAATATTAGCAGCTTTTCAGCAAAATAACTCCAGAGCCAAACAGCTTTGCATGTCTAGGAGTCGGCTAAGTATATACCAATAGTCGGGTAAGCCTTGCTGAGTATTAGAATACTCAGGCTTGTTGTTGCCATATATTTTTAAGCAGGATGCGTTCCGGAGGACTCCGAGGAGATCTGCGCCTCGTGGATTGGTCAACCACTTCCTCCGGGTTGGTCGGTCGAGTGGGTCCCGTCTTCTCCGTGAAGTTCGGGCAGGTGAGCCTCACATCCGGGGGCAAGGTGTGAAGCTCGTCTTTGTCTGCGACGTTGGTTATCGTACTGTATTTTGAAGCTTGTTTTCAATTCTAAATTACTTTTCGCTGCGTTTGAACTCTGAGGTTTGAATTGTAAATCTGACTTGTAAACGCTTTTTGTAGTTTAAGTTGGTGCTTCTGTTAAACTCGCGTTGTAAATGGCTTTGAGCGCTTTTGTCGCCGGTAATCATCTGTGCTCGTCTTTTGGCGAGAGTTCTTGTGTAATCGATCCTGGTTACAGCAGGCGGTCTGAGTGTACTGGTTGAGTGCAGCAAATCTGGTTTGAGTTTAAATGTTAATTATTGCACTTGATTGGTATTATTTGGACTGTTCTGTGACAGCTGGCATCAGAGCTAATTGCACTGGGGGGTGATTACTGGCGTACTTAACTACGTTAAGTAAACCTTGTTTTGCAAAAATTTCGGGTTTTGGAAAAGTTGACGCTAGAGGCGCTAAGGAATAGAGTAGATAGTTCGTAATTCCTAATTATGTTCTATAAGTTCGGTGGCATCTAAGTATCTATTTTATTCCAGCACTCCCAGCATTTACTTCTCATTAAAACCTTATTTTTATACACAACTACTATTCTGTAATGACGCACCTATGCTGAGGTAAGCAAGGTGAGAATTCTGATAGTCCTTAGAATAGCCCACGTGTTTCATACGTGCGCGGGTCCTGTATGTTGAGCATACGAGGAGGTGATAAGGCTCAATTCAAACGAGCCTGTCGCTATCTGCCGCCTGATATGGAGTGCGGATTTCTTACCGTGTGATTGTGATCACGGCCATCTCGTAAGGCAATGTTACGAGGTGAAGACTCGTTATGCAGTTGGTCATAACCGTGTACCTTGGGACACGTGTACCCTTGGGTGTCCTGTAAGGCGATTTGTACGGGAAGTGAATACGTTGCTTCGGTAACGTATGCAGCGCTGCCCATTCAGCGTCGAACGTTTGGGTGCCATCTCTATAGTGGATGGTAATGTATGTGTGAATATGTGAAAAACTGCATATGCGTTACCCGTGTGGCGTAGGACACATGGGGGCCGTTCGTGTGTGCTGGTGTAAGGATCACCGGGGTGTCCGACCCTAGAGGGGGAGGGGGTGAATAGGGTCGCTAATCGCTTTTCTATCCTAGGGCTCAATCTAATTGCATAAGATAAACCTAACACGTCCTACACATGCTAGTTATGACTAAGGTTTATCTATGCTACCCTCTACTTACCCCAAAAGACTTGCAACCTATAGCCAATCCTAATCAAACTAACTAGGAAAGTAAAGGTAAGCAAGAAAGAGTAAATGCGGAAACGTAATGCGGTAAGTAAAGCGGTAAGGGAGAGGATATGCAAACTCCCGTGAAGACACCAAGACACACGATTTAACGTGGTTCGGTTAGGACACCAAAGTCCCTCCCTACGTCCACGGCCACTTGCTCACAAAGAACAAGTGTGATGTCGAGTCTCTTCGCTTGATCACCGTCTTGCCACGCCTCCAAGGCTCCCGACAAGCAAAGGCTAAGTGACGCCAAGTCACAAAGACGAGGTCACCGCCACCGTCTATCTCGAAGCGTCACCACGGCACCGTCTTCACTATCTTGGAGCTTTAACACCAAGTAGGGGCCTCCTTCCCCGCACAAAGTGTCGTTGCCACTCCACACCAAGTCGGAGGGTCACACGACGAGTACACAAGTTGCTTGCCGCAGCAAGACTTTCTCTCAAGCTAGTTCTCTCAAGAACTAAGCCTAAACAAGCACTAAGCACTCTCACAAGTGTGCTTAAGCCTATATGATGTACAATGAAGCTCTATGGTGGTTGGAGATGATCTTTAGCTCTTGTATACTTCCTTGAACTCCAGCACGCTCAAATGGTGCGGCCTTGGGGGTATATATAGGCAGCACAAGCAAATATAGCCGTTGGAGAAAAGATGCCAGAAATGTGCTTAACACCGGTTAATCCGATGCTCCCCAAATTGCCATCGTCGGTTTAACCGGTGATACTAAACTGCCCACTGAAAACTAGCCGTTACGTGTACGGGCAATCAACCGACGCAATCGACCGGTGTATGTAATATTAGCGTCGGTTTAACCGGTGAGTGCAACTGTCCTCTGATCCTTGAAAAACAAACTCTCTGGACAACTGCACCGACGCCATTAACCGGTGCATCATCGGTTCATCCGATGTATGCATTTTTCTTGGTCTGCTTCTGCCATTGCACCGACGTATTCAAACTTCCTATCGTCGGTTCATCCGGTGCCAAACCCTAGCCCGCAGGCCATCTCTGTCATTGCACCGATGAGTACATTTTGCCTTACGTCGGTTTAACCGGTGATACTAAAACTCCCAGACGTGCTCAAGTCAATGCACCGACGTGTGTAATTTGCTTGGCGTCGGTTCAACCGGTGACTTGATTTCTTTTAGGTTACCCCCGTAGGGGCGGCCCTTCGGGCCTAGCTTCGCCTCTCTTCTCTTTGTCATCACTTGAACCTAAAAGCCTGAGTATATCATCTAAGCAAACACATTAGTTCAAGTGTTGCGTGTGTCATCAATCGCCAAAACATTATATTGAAATATGGCATGAGAGGCCATTTTCGCTACAGCTGGCATGAAGGGTCCAGAAATGGATATTTATATCTCTCTCTTGTTGTCTTGGTTTGTTTGCAGGAACACTAACTACGTAAGCATGTTATGAATCCTTGATCGTAGGAACGACTAGTATATATAGGGAGAGTACGTAATTGTGCCACTAGTCGTCTTCGTATACCATAATTGGTAATTGTTTGGGTGAGAACGATAGAACGTGCATGCATCTTACATTCTCGAGTTGGTTGGTCACTTCATAGTTAATAGTTGTGCAACCCTAAGACTGCAACATTATAGCTAGCCGAGTTACCAACCTGCTGTTCTATCTGATTAGATGCGGTTTCAACTGAAGCAAACCATTTTGTTCTCTTGGTGAACCATATCGTGAAGGGAACGATTCATGATGTGTGTTCATATTAATTATGCACATCCTTTACTTGCATGGATTAGTCCCGATAGCGGAATGGCTAACCAAGGGATGATGTTTTTGCAGATGAGCAATAACAACGCTGCTAACCGTGGAAATGGGGGTCAAGGAGCACAGCCACCACCATCTCCCTCCTTGGCTCAGGCTATTGCGGCTCTTATCGCCGACCGCAATGAGCAGACCGAATTGTTGAGGCAACTGGTGCAAAGCAATGCTGGCAGAGGTCGACAAGCACCACCAGCAGAAACTGACTACGTCGGTTTTCTTGCCACCCAACCACCTCAGTTCCACAAGGCCGAAGATCCCCTTGAGGCAGATGCTTGGATTCGCACCCTGGAGGACAAGTTTGGCATTCTTAATTGCACAGAAGTGGACAAGGCTACCTTTGCAGAGCAACAGCTAAGAGGCCCGGCAAAGATATGGTGGGCCAATCATTTAGCTATGCAACCAACAGAGAGACAGATTCCCTAGTCAGAATTTAGAGAGATTTTTAGGGCACATTATATTCCAGAAGGTTTCATAAAAGTGAAAGTAGAGGAGTTTCTAAATCTGAAACAAGAGAACAAGTCAGTGATGGAATATGCCAATATTTTCAATCATCTTGCACAATATGCTGCACATCACGTAGATACCGATGAAAAGAAGCAAGATTGTTTCCAGAAAGGGTTAAATACCGAGTTACTCATGCGTTTAGCAGTGAGAACATTTACCAGCTATAGTGACTTGGTCAGTAAAGCTATCCTCCAAGAGGATGCGATGCTGAAGCATGAAAAGGCGAAAAAGAGGAAGAAATCACCTATTGGGTCCTCTGGGAATGCTGTGCAATGCCTACGCCTGGTGCCCACTAGCTTTTCCCAAACTCAATATCAACTACAACAGGGGATGCCTGAACTTGTGGCTCCTCCACAGTTGGAGCAAAAGAAAACCGTATTGCAGCATGTTTTTCGCTCCCACCCTGACCCGTGCAAGCATCACCTAGCCGAGGGTTGCCATCACTCGGAGAATATCTGTTATACTCCACCCAAGCCGAGAAAAGGCTCTAGTAATACAAATAAGAAACAGAAGGTGCCGTATATTAAGGATGGTTGTGTGAGTTACACCACTTGCGAGGACGTGCCAGAAGGGGAACACGTGATGGCGGATATATTTTCCCTCAATGATCATCCAATTAGGGTTCTATTTGACTCTGGTGCTTCGCATACATTTCTTAGTAAAGCTTGTGCAGATAGGCATGGATTGAAAATTGATTGCATGAATACTTCATATAAAATTCAATCCCCAGGTGGTCAAATCATCACAAACCAAATGGCGAGAAAGGTACCAATCAACTTGGCTGGGAGAATCTTTCCGACCAATCTTATCATTCTCCCACATCAAGGGATTGATATCATATTGGGTATGAATTGGATGAAGGCGCATGGAGTTGTGTTGGATACTCAGGTGCATGTTGTTCATATCAATTCACGTGCACATGGTTCTACGGTGTTACTTTTGACCAAGTACAAGGCACACAATCTAGCCATAAATAAATTGGAGGGTAAAAGCTTAGAGGAGATACCTGTAGTGTGCGATTATTCAGATGTCTTTCCAGAGGACTTACCTGGACTGCCACCTGATCGGGACGTTGAGTTTGTTATTGAACTCTAACCGGGTACAGCACCTATCTCTAGAAGGCCATATCATATGCCACCAAATGAATTGGCAGAACTAAAGGTACAATTGCAGGACCTACTGAATAAGGGTTTCATTCGTCCAAGCTCGTCACCGTGGGGATGCCCAGCTTTATTTGTGAAAAAGAAAGACCAAAGTTTGAGGTTATGTGTTGATTACCGGCCTCTAAATGCGATTACCATCAAGAATAAATACCCATTGCCTCGCATTGACATTCTCTTTGATCAGTTAGCCGGAGCTAAGGTATTTTCTAAGATAGATCTTCGATCCGGTTATCACCAAATAAAGATCAGACCTCAGGACATACCAAAGACTGCTTTCTCCACTCGATATGGTTTATTTGAGTACCTAGTCATGTCCTTCGGGTTGACTAATGCCCCGACATACTTCATGTATCTTATGAATTCGGTCTTCATGCCTGAGTTGGACAAGTTTATTGTGGTATTCATTGATGACATCTTGATATACTCCAAGAATGAAGAAGAGCACGCCAAGCACCTTCATATTGTTCTTCAACATCTACGAGAGCACAAGCTGTATGCAAAATTTAGCAAATGTGAATTTTGTCTTAAAGAAGTTCCTTTCTTAGGCCATGTCATATCTGCAGAGGGTATTTCAGTTGATCCAGGAAAAGTTCAGGATGTGTTGGATTGGGAGTCTCCGATATCAGTTAAGGAAATTCGCAGCTTTCTGGGATTAGCTGGGTATTATCGTCGATTCATCCCAGAGTTTTCAAAAATTGCTAAGCCTATGACTGAGCTACTCAAGAAAGGCGTCAAGTTTCATTGGAATGACAAATGTGAAGAGGCTTTTCAAACTCTGAAAAAGTTTTTAACTTCTGCACCTATCCTGGCTCAACCCGATACATCAAAACCATTCGACATATACTGTGATGCATCTGGTACTGGTATTGGTTGTGTCTTGATGCAGGAGAACCGAGTGATTGCATATGCGTCTAGGTCACTCAAACGCCACGAGGAAAACTACCCAACTCATGATTTGGAATTAGCTACTGTAGTTCATGCTATGAAGATATGGCGGCATTATCTCTTGGGTAGTCCTTGTCGCATCTACACTGACCACAAGAGTCTTAAGTATCTTTTTACTCAACCTGATTTGAACATGCACCAAAGGCGATGGCTGGAAATGATCAAGGATTATGAACTTGAAGTGCATTATCATCCTGGTAAAGCGAATGTAGTTCCAGATGCGCTAAGTCGCAAAGCTCACTGTCATTGCATCTCAGCTATACCATTAAGCGAGTCTCTTTGCTTTGAAATGGAAAAGCTGAACTTGAGCATTGTACCACATGGCACACTGGCCCATCTAGAACTCACTCCTAGTCTTCGTGATCTGATAATCGAAGCACAAAAGAAAAATAAAGGAATAAAGGAAATTCGGAGGAGATTATCAGAAGGAGATTCGAAAGTAAATTGTTTCCACCAAGATAGTGAGAATGTGCTATGGTTTAAGAACCGATTAGTGGTGCCTAAAGATTTTGAGCTCAGAAAGCAAATTCTTGATGAAGCTCATACCTCTCGACTATCAATTCATCCTGGTAGCAACAAGATGTATCAAGACCTGAAACAACAGTTTTGGTGGACTCGGATGAAAAGAGAGATTGCCAAGTATGTTTCAGAATGTGACATATGTCATAGGGTCAAAGCTAGTCATCTCAGGCCAGCTGGAATGTTGCAACATTTGAGTATTCCTGAATGGAAATGGGAGGACATCAGCATGGATTTTATTGTCGGTTTACCCCGAACTCAAAAGGGTTATGATTCGATCTGGGTCATTGTAGACCGCCTTACCAAATCAGCACATTTTCTCCCAGTTAAGACAAAATATTTGACCAAACAATATGCCGAGTTGTATATGGATCGCATCCTATGTTTACATGGTGTGCCAAAGATTATCATATCAGATCGAGGGACCCAGTTTGTTGCTCGCTTTTGAGAACAATTGCATACTTGCTTAGGAACTTGATTGATCCGCAGCTCAGCCTATCACCCTCAAACAGATGGTCAAACGGAGAGAATCAATCAGATTTTAGAAGATATGCTTCGCGCATGTGTCCTAGCCTACCCACAGAAATGGGATCAATGTTTACCATTAGCGGAATTTTCTTATAACAATAGCTATCAAGAAAGCATAAAAATGGCACCATTTGAAGCTTTATACGGTCGTCGATGCCGTACTCCTCTGAATTGGTCCAAAGTTGGAGAGAGGACTATTTTTGGACCTGACATGGTTAAAGAAGCCAAAGAGCAAGTTCAACTTACTCAAGAGAACTTGAAGATTGCACAGTCCCGTTACAAGAGTTATGCGGATAAACGGCATGATCCATTTGTTTTTGAAGTTGGTGACCACGTCTATTTAAAAGTATCACCTTGGAAAGGAGTGCAAAGATTTGGGATAAAAGGAAAGCTAGCTCCCCGCTACATTGGTCCCTACCCAATTGTAGAAAGATGTGGTCCAGTAGCTTACCGGTTGAACCTTCCTGCAAAATTTTCGGCAATTCATAACATCTTTCATGTATCACAACTCAAGAAGTGTCTTAGAGTTCCGACTGAAGTTGTTGAAAGTGACTCGATTCAATTAGAGTCTGATCTCACTTATCATGAGCATCCTATCAAGATTATTGATCGCAAAGATCGAGTTACTCGTTGCACAATCAACCGATTCTACAAAGTTCAATGGAGCAATCACTCCGAAGATGAAGCTACTTGGGAGCAAGAGGAATTTCTTAAAACCAAGTATCCTGATTTCCTAAGCTCTCATCCAGGTACTTCACCTTTCAACCTTCTCGCCTTATACATTCTATTGTGCCTGAATCTCGGGACGAGATTCCTTTAAGGGGGGAAGGCTGTAACACCTCAGTATAATCGCGATGCTAACCATGTGCTTAACCCGCTAATTACAAACTTAAGTTCATCGTTAGTGTTAATCGAGATCGCGCGGTAAGCATTGATTTAGCCGTGTTCGACGATGTTTTTCTCGTTGATCCGAGCTCCAAATCAACTTCCGCCCAAAACGAAAGTTGTACATCTTCTCTTCCTCTACAACCTTTATTTTGGTCAAATTTCATGTTCCCATATGAAGTTTGGAGTTTTAGGTGGTCAAACTTTGCTCAAAATCTTTTCAAACGAATTCAATCCGGTTACTGGGCTCTCCAGTGAAGCCGTACGCGCGCCCATACCGCGACCCCGCGTCGTCGCCGGCGACGCCACGCGTCGCGCCCACGAACCTCGTCCGCCGTGCTCATGCACCGTCCTTATCTCCCACGAAGCCGTGTCTGTTTTCTCCTCCTCCTTCTCCTTCGTCCTCGAGCTGTGTCGAGCAGAGCCGAGCAGGCCGCCGCCGGCGTCCACGCCAGCCATCCTCGCCACCCCGGCTCGATTCTCCGCGCCCCAAGCCGCACCACCTCGCCCTCCACCTCCACCGCCCCTCACTGAGCCCGTTCGTGCCGCACGCCGGCCGAATCAAGCTCCCGACCACCGTGCCGCCATTGCCGTCGTCCCCGAGCTCCGCCCCTCTCCGTTGAACCCCCACCCCCGGTCCATCTCCGCCCAAATCAAGCCCCTGGTGAACTCGGCCGCACTCTCCTCTCCCTTCCCGACCCCTTCCCCGGCCGAATCTCGTGCCATCGCCGCCGCAGCGCCGCCGCGCCGCCGTGGCCGCGCCGCCCCCACTGCGCGCACGCTGCGGGGCCGCCCTGCGCTGGCCCGCGAGCTGCTGCCGCACGCCCCGCAGCCGCCAGCCCCCGCGGACCGCGACCCCGCCGCCTGGCCCTGCCAAAAGGCTCCCGCACCGGCGGAACGCCGCCACCGACGCCGTGTCGTCGCTCCTGCCCGCGTGCGCTGCCGCCGACGCCGCGCGGACCCCTGCACCCCAGCCCCGCTCGCGCGCCCCGCACCCTCGGGCCACCTTGGCCGCGGCTCGGCCCAGCCGCTGGCCGGCCACCGCCGGCGAGGCACGCCGCCGCCGCGGTAGGCCTGGCCGCGCGCCGGCCACAGCCCGAGCGGGCAAAGCAGAGGAGGGAGGGCGAGCCTGGGCTCCCTTACATGTGGGGCCCGGCTGTCAGCCCCCCCTTTAGTGTTTTGTTTTGTTTTGTTTTTCTATATTTTAGCTGAAAGCTAGGAAACATTGTAAGAAAATATAGAAAAGTGAGAAAAATGCAAAATATATTTTGTTAGGTTTCTAAAATCGAGATATTTAGAAGAAAAATGCTCATGCTTGTGAAATGTCACTTTTGCCCCTGCTAAAATTGTGGTTTGCGTTTAAGCTAGTTTATTTAATACCGGTTGTTCCGCGACTCTAAAAATTATGAAATTTATTCAGTAGATTACTTTTTGTATAGGTAGTCCACTAAAAAAATTTCAGGTGCATAGCATATATGCATGTTTGTGGATCTATTGTTGCTCAGTTTCTTTTGCTAGGGCAAAATTAATTGTTTTCCTTTTTGCAATAAAAGTTAATAAATTTTTTTATTGCATGTTTTGTCGTTGTATTTTCATGCTAGTAAAATGTTGCTGCTTTATTCATGTCGGCAAGTTGAGTTCCTGCACATGTTTCGCTCCTAGCCGCAGTTTTCCTTTTTGCGCTGCCAAGTAATCTTCCTTTCGGTGTTATCCTTGCATCGTGATCGCTTGTATCTTTTCATTGCACCATTTTAATTAGTGCATGGCATCTTTCCTTACGTATAGACGTCACGAGCGAAGCCGTCTACAAGATAGTCGCTGAGCCGATCCCGGAGCCGCAAGCAGGGGAACCGCAAGCCGAAGCAGTTGTCGAGCCAGATCCAGAAGTCGCTAACCCCGCTGACTGGCAAGGCAAGCCTTGGTGCATAACCCTTAATTTCAGTATTCAATATTTGTTATATAATTATTGTGCATTTAAGTTTTTAGGAGTTGATTGGAACCTTAGATGCATGATCCCTAGGTTTCCTCAGTCACTCTACTAGTATACAGGTCGTTAGTACTGCAATGCTTAATTAGGATTCGGTAGAAGATGAGTGATTCCTGTCACTCGCGAGATATAGGTCTTGTTACTTATGAAAAAGTTGCCGAAGAACGAATCCTTGAGAAGAAGAAAGGAAAAAATGGAGACCGGGTGGAGATGGATTTGGTTATGGATATGGAATGGATGGAAAGTAAGCCTCCGCCTGTGTCGATTGAGGACCGTACCGTTGCTGGCCGTGCTGACCAAGCTTGAACAGTACTAACCACATCACCAGTGGAGCTAGTATACAAACTCATGGCTGACCCTTCATTGGTATCGGTGGGGCTAGCAGTCCTGGGTCGCAGGGCAGTTCGCCTATTCGGTGTGCATATGTGAAGGGTTGCCACGTAGGGTCCGACGGGGCCTATATGTGACGTGTGTGTTAGGTCCACCTTGCAAGGTTAAACCGGATCAATTCGCCGTGACTCGCGGTTATGAGAACCTTGGTCACTTCGTCGCATCGTAGTAAAGAAGTGGAATGAGACCGGAATGGAAAAATGGAGTTGTATGTTCCTAAAGATTAATGTGATCAACCATGTATGCTCTAGAGTACTAGGCAAACCTAAGTTATAGCGGTCAACTCAATTGGTGCTAAAATATTGAAAGTAAGGATTCAATATTAGCAGCTTTTCAGCAAAATAACTCCAGAGCCAAACAGCTTTGCATGTCTAGGAGTCGGCTAAGTATATACCAATAGTCGGGTAAGCCTTGCTGAGTATTAGAATACTCAGGCTTGTTGTTGCCATATATTTTTAAGCAGAATGCGTTCCGGAGGACTCCGAGGAGATCTGCGCCTCGTGGATCGGTCAACCACTTCCTCCGGGTTGGTCGGTCGGTCGCTTTTTTTAGTTTAAGTTGGTGCTTCTGTTAAACTCGGGTTGTAAATGGCTTTGAGCGCTTTTGTCGCCGGTAATCATCTGTGCTCGTCTTTTGGCGAGAGTTCCTGTGTAATCGATCCTGGTTACAGCAGGCGGTCTGAGTGTACTGGTTGAGTGCAGTAAATCTGGTTTGGGTTTAAATGTTAATTATTGCACTTGATTGGTATTATTTGGACTGTTCTGTGACAAGGCACACCGTAACTGTTGCAAGATTACAGTAATAGACTCCAAATAAGCATGTCAATAAGTATGTAAAAGACCATCACAATCTTGAACCAGGAGAATGACATGATGAACCAAATTAAACTATTAATTACAGAATCAGCTCAACAGATTATCAAATACATTTGTGATAACTTATGTTCTTGCTCAAAGTACTCCGCACGGGTTTGTGGCATTTAATGTTCTTATAGCCATGGCAAGGAGCAGACGTTGAAACTACAATAGGAAGACGCTGTGTATGAAGCACTGCAACAAGCAAACAGATCATCCTAATCAGTCTATGATTATTACTCATAAAATAAAACTGGAGAAGTGTACCTGAGTTACAGAAATGTAAAGATAAGCACCAATCAATAAAGCGAATATAAGTTAGTAAAACATGAATCTCTAACGAGCGAAATCAGCACCACACAATCTGGCATATGATTTATCCATGTCACTCAAATTCTCAGCTGTTGGATCATAATATATCTCCTTCTCGCACCGTTCACTCGCACAATCCGCTCTCCGTCCTCTCCCTAGAGAATTCAACAGGCCTCTAAATGCCAACGGCACACAGAACAAGCTGCCTCTCCCTGCTGCCGACTGCCGACGCCTCCCCGGCTACCCCTCGCCTCGCCACTCGCCAGTCGCTCGGGGAGCCGGTCAGTGCTCGTCGAGGCACTCCCGCTCTCCACGGCCAACCTCTCTCTCATGCACACCCTCTGGCGCTGCCCGTTCCCCTCTTCACTCCTCTTTACCGGCGCCATTATTGTCCAGGGCCTTCTCTGCCACTCACATCGGTTACAGGTCATCCAAGCAATCCATGCTGACGCGTACAATGCTGCGAGCCTGCGATATTATCGGACTCGTGCTGCACTTTACCCCCAAGAACGATTGCTGACTGCAGAAAGCAAAGGTAGTTTTATTTGCACACAAGGCTAGGCTTGAGCCTACCTTCAGTTGCCGGTTTAGAGTTAATGCCCCAAAATGATTAGCTTTTGAAATTCACATTGAGTTCTAGCGAAAAGAGTAGCTAGTTGTAGGGGTGTTCAGCAGTCATATACCACAGGTGTTTGTGGAAATTCCGATGCAAAAATATTCTTCCAATTTTTAGTGTGCCCTTCAGCCGTAATTTGTCTAACCAATAAAAAATGTGCCATTGTTTATATAGGATTAGAGTAGGGATAACTGTTGAAACTGGAATATCATCCTTACAAAGCCATTCTGCAGTTTGACTTAATTTACAGAGCTGCTCTGGAAACTTACCACCAATAGTTCAATGCTGATACACTGTACGTAGATGTTATGCCACATGTTTATTAACAAAAATTTAAGTGCGACATGTATCTTACCAATGCCCCTTTGCGCACCCAGTAAGCATCAAGTTTATGTAATGAACACAACCATAGACATTAAGGAGGACGGGCCCGCCCGCCGGCGACATCAGCCGGGCGCGGCCATGGGCCCCCACCATGAACGTCCGCACGCAGGGTGTGGGCACCCGCCGAGAGCAAGGTTTTTTTTCCCGACCGGTTTACCCAAACCAGCGCCCACCGGTTCCGGTTTACCGGACCAGTTTGACCGGTTACCGGTAGAAACCGGTCAAATTCAAATTTGAATTCAAAAAACTCAGTTCAACCGGTTCGTACCGGTATACCGGCCGGTTAGACCGGTTTACCGGCCGGTTTGACCGGTTTGTATTCAAATCCAAATTTAAAATCGCATGTGTAACCGGTTTGGACCAGTATACCGGCCGGTTAGACCGGTTTACCGGCCGGTTTGACCGGTTTACCGGCCGGTTTTACCGGTTTACCAAGTGGGCCTTAATGGGCCGTCTCATTTTTTTCCTTTTCTTTTTTGTTTTAACTTTAAATGCCCAAAAAGTATGTTAAACGAACGAATTTTTGAGAAAATTTGACACCATTAGATTCGCCGCACCTTGAAGTATTTTTAGGATTTTTTTGGGAATTTTTCATTTTTTTTTGAATTCAAATTTGAATTTTGAATTTGGGCCGGTTTGGTACCGGCCCAAACCGGAACCGGACCGGACCGGTTTGACCGGTAATCGGTCAAACTGGATCGGTTCCCACCGGTAAGGTGAACCCTGGCCGAGAGCGGGCCGGGCCTAGCCTGGCGCGCGAAAACCGGGTGACGTTTTCTTCCCCTCGAAGACATCCGCCTGGTAAAATTATCTTTACCAGGCAGTTACAATGCCTCGCCGCCAGACTCTATGCAGAACCCAAGGGGTGCGCGGCTTTCCCGTAAGAGCATCATGATTACGGGGATGTCGTGCGCTCAGAGGATAAGACGATAGGCGGCGGACAGCTTATCTCGGTGCTGTCCGTCCCATCGACTTGAAGACGGACGGTGGCTAGGACCCAATTTCGTTTACCGCGCCCCCGCCGCGGTAAAAGCTGGAGCCACCCCGGGCGGACCCTCGGGGTTGACCGGGGTCGCCCCGGACCAGGAGGGTCCACCGGACGACCCCGGATCTCGCCACCCCGGGTACCCCCAAGGACGCACCGAAGCGCTCGGATCTGGTGGACGGCCCCGGAGCACCTCGGGATGGTGACCCACCGGCCAGTGACCACGGCCACCCTGGGGCCTCCCGGGGTGACCCCGGACGGCTCTAACGCTGGTGGGACCCCAGGTAGCTGCAACAGTAGGCCCGACAAGACGCCTGCCCGCCTGACAGTGGCAGGACAATCTGGAAGACGACGCCCACCATGCAAAGGGTGCGTTCACATTAGTTAGAGAGCAACAGAGAAGGCAGATGTAGTATATAAATAGAAAGATACCAGAACATGTAAGGGAACCGATCTTTTCGGGACCACCAAAAAACGAATTCACACACTCACAGGACGTAGGGTATTACGCTTTCGGGCGGCCTGAACCTGTCTAAATCCACCGTCTCAAACTCGCTTTCTTAGGGGAGATCCTTGCGCGGTTTATACCCCTGGCCGAATCTCTAAACGGGGGGTTATCAGTAATCCCTGCTAGCGGTAATCATACACCATCAGTAACCTATCTATTATTGATCCATTTGAATCATAGTTATTCAAAAATCATAGTTATAAATACAAGCAAGCAAATATTATGTATATAAAAAAAATTAGATTTGAATAATTGACAAGTATTGTGCCAATCGATAGGTTACTTTTTTAGAAACCTTTTAATACCATTTTCATAATTTTTTGATTTAAAATGAAGTACTTATAAATTTTTAATTGAATATTTTAAATTCTCACAAAATGAAAAACCACATTTAAAACCACCTAAGGGGCTAAATTTATCCGGTTTGAACAGTTGAATGACATTTGTTATCCGGTTTCGTAGTTGAAGGTTGAAAATTGAACTTTTGTGATAATTCGAGGATGTAAATCAGACTTTTCCCTAAACTTTAGCCTCGGTTAATTTGCATGGCAAAAAGGTTTCATGCAATCACGTTATAGTGCATTTTGTTCACGCAAAACAAACTAAAACAAATCTTTTCAAACGGACCTGAAGTCGACCATTACCTCCACCAAAATATATGGCATCCACAATTAGGGATCACAAAAAAATGTAAGTGTACAAAATCCGACACATAAGACCATCTTTTACTTCCGTAAGCGATTTGGTCCGCATCCAAATGAGCGTACTATACCAACTTACCAAGCCAACATCTTACTGTCGGATCATCTATCAGCGCATGCAAGGGACAAGATCAAGACCAGGATGAGATGATGATGCCTCCTTGCAAGCAAAGCAAAAAAGGTTTTCTGTGTTGCTTTGATTCGTACGTGCCACGTACACAGATTGCGCGCCTTATCGGATCAGCGCCGGATCGGCCTTTGATAAGCTGCTGTCTCGTCGAGGCCCGGCCGGCACGGAGGAACACGGAATTTGTTTAATTTCATCTCGCCCACAGGGAGAGGCATGCATGCATGGCGAGAAAAAAGGGCGCCAGTAGATGCATATGAAGTGAAGGCGACCTATAAGGACCTATATATTCCTTTCACAGAAGAGTGTACAAAATCTCAATCTGCATACACACCGAAAACAGTTTCTATCAGGAGGGAATATTTTGAGTTCCATGCCACGTTACTAGTCCTATAATCCGTTGGTTAGCAGTGAACATACGGAGAACTACAGAGAACTGGTCTTGTTTAGTTTTGTAGCATATATGTTACTGTAGCTAACTTTAACGATTAACTAAAAGTATTAAATAAATAGTTTACAAAGTTAACTCTACAACCTCTGCGCAGTTGCGCTAATCCACAAGACGAATCTAAGGGAACGTATCCGGTGCAAACCACAACCTTCGTGAAAACCCGTGTAAACCACGGTAAAAAAGTCGTCTAAATTCACCAAAAAAATCACACATGTATATGATATGATGATACACAACTTTGTAAAATATCATGTCCAAACTCGAATTCGTTTGTGAGATATAAAAATAACAAATTTTTTGAAATTTGTTATTTTTATATCTCACAAACGAAGTCTAATTTGGACAATATATTTTACAAGATTATATATCATCATATCATCTACATGTGTTATTTTTTTGGTAAATGTAGACGACTTTTTTGTTATAGTTTGCACGGGTTTTTACTAAGTTATAGTTTGCACCAGATATGTTCTCATCTAATAAGGCATTTGACCGCATAATTAGAAGATAGTTACTGTAGCCAATTATGTATTAAATAGACTCATTAGATTCATCGCAAAAATTGCACCATATGTTTAAAGATTTTGAAAATATATTTCGTTTAGCACTTCGTCATGCATTCACGCATGTAAAATTTCCTTGTAGAACTAGATTTGCTACTGTGAACCAAGCGGCGCCAGAGTGGTGCCCAGGCATTTTTTTCGCTGCGAGGCGAGGGGCACGAGGCCAGTCCGCGTCTGTCGCCGATCCAGAGACACGGAGCACGAGCCCAACAGTGGGCAAGGCCAGGGGCAAAAGCGAGAAAACGAAACAAAATACGCAATCTTTCAAAAAAAAACAAAATACGCCACGAGAACCAGAAGAGGGGACGTGGGGGGCCCCGCGGCGGCCGCGGGCACGCACGCACCGGCACCGCACCGCGGACGGTGGCGAGCCGCTGCGGTGCCGCCCACGTGGGCCCTCCCTTACCCAATCCCGGCGACGCGGCGCCCGAGGCTCCCCCTCCCTGACGTGTGGGTCCGAGGGCCCCAGCGCGGGCAACCGTGTCTGCGGTGGTGCTGTCCCTCGACACGCGCGGCTGCTCGACGGCTTTTGCTTGCCGTCTCCGGCGGAAAGGGTCGAGGGGACAAAAGCACTAGCGTCACCCGCAGCGTCCCCAATCCCACGCGTGACGCCGCGCGGGCACCTGGATGGGTGACGCTCGATCCTAGGGGGAGGATGGAAACACGGGCAGGTTCTATGGATCGTGCGTTCGAGCCGGCCGCCTTGTTCTTGTTCTTGGCAGGAGTACCTGGTAATAAATCCGTTTTGGATCAACACATAATCAAAAATTCAAAATATACACCATAAACGTATATAAATTTTGATATACATATATTCATTTTGATATACATATAGAATATCCTCATATCCAACTCCATTATTGATCATATTCCCATAAAGTGGGATCTATAGAGGAAGTTTAATTTGTATAGCAGTCAACTTCTAAGAACTCATTATCTCAAATTATTAGTCGTTTTGAACATTCAAGATATATAGATTTTGCTATATGCCTAGACACAATATATCTAGATTAGACCTTATCATTTATCGGGTTCGGTAAAAATGAATCCCGGTGTTTTTCCTTCAGCACGAACCCGGCCGGCCCGACCCGACCATGGGGTCAGATTTTTTGTCCCACCGATCCGACACCTGGTCGGCTCGGCTCGGGTCAAACACGATTTTTGGTGTACAAATATTGGGTTGGTTTGGTTTTTGGGTCAAAAATTTCACCCCAAGCCATGCCCACACATTAATCACGTCGGGAAGCCTATGGCCAGGTATAATCTAGATGTATAATAAAAATTATGCACCTAAAAAAGTCAAAACAATTAATAATTTAGGATCGAGGGAATGCTAGAAAATTATATAGGGAAATTCTAACTAGTTTAAATACAAATATGGAAATAAAATGATTTTCTCATAAAGCATATAATTTTTAGCGAACAAGGTTAGGAAAAAAAATGAGGAACCTTTTACCGTCAACACCAACAATAAAGTAATAATGTAATTTTGTATAATATAAAGGATAAGTTAGGTTATAATAAATAACCATCGTAATAGTAGATTTGTTGACACAAATTCATATTTAGCGCTGCTACTGACGGCTAGCAACGAACGGACGTGTGGTGACCAAGCGTCAAAGGGAGCATATACAGAGAGATAGCCCGCTATCTGATTGAAGCCACAAGGAACACTTCGCCTTATTCATGTTTCTTATTCATTGTATCCCATTCCTAATTGTGGTCTTGTGCATGGGCGCCACTTCCGCAACTACAATACTCTTTGCGAAGTCAGTGCACCTTGTAATTGTGGGAAGCAGAGTCTGATAACACACCCTCCACGATACACGAATACTAGTGATAGCACAAAAGTTTCACATTCAATATCAGCTCATCTTTTCCCTCTAAAACTTCGAATTTCTATTTGTTCCCCTTGAATGTATACGTAACAAGTGAGCTCACGTCGTGTAAAGAAAAATCATAACCTTAGGGGTCAGGGCATTTTACAGCAGCCCAAGCTACAGTAACAAACTAGCGATCCAGCATAACAGCGCTATACAAGAGGTCGGACGATCGAATCTAGACGACACGCGCGCCAAGCCAGGTGGCAAGGCAACCCAAGGCAGCGCATGTGCAGATGCATCCCCTTTTCCCCTCTTTTCGACGTCGCACTCCCTCCTCGTGACCTCGTCCAGCAAGCGGTGTGGCCTCAGCGATTTGCCGCGCCCCATCGTCTTTTTTAGCGCCCCCGCTTGCGTTCTCGGGTTTTCTCCTCCTCCCACGACCGCTTCCTCCTCTCTCTCTCCGCCTCTCCTACAAAGCCGTGGGCGCTGTTCGCGGCGGCGGGGCCTCTCTCTCTCTCTCTCTGTCTCTCGCCTTCTCCCGCGCGCAACGGCTAAAAAACCCTCGCGACTCGGCCGGCGCGCGACTTGGATCGTGCCCGGGGTGGCCGCTCGCCTCTCCCCGCCGTCTCCAGCCCAGGTGCGTGCGCGTCGGCTGCTGTCCGATTCTCTGTCTCCGCTCGCTGTTGGTCGTGTGTGCTGTTTCGGCTGTTCGGTGCGGTGCTGGGTCGGCGGCGCGGTGTAGGAGAGCTTGCGTCGGTTGCGGCCTCGAATCCGCGCGTATAGGTAGGTTTTCTAGCCCGTTTGGGGGCGTTAATGGGTTCGTTCCTTGCCGGCTCCTGTTTGTTTTGTGAATATATCACTGTTTCGGCCGTCTGTTCCTCGCGAAACGAGGTGAGGTTTTCGATTTCAGTTTTTGATCTTGTACTTTTCAAAAAAAAGTTTTTGATCTTGTGATTTGTGGCCGTAGAACTCGCACAATTCTTCTATTCGATTGACATACATCCCCCCCCCCCCCCCCCCCCCCCCCCCGCGCCGAATGGTCCACTTGCGGCCCCCTGCGTCGTGATGCGGCCTTTTGCCATTTCTGTGCAAGTCTCTGTTCAGGGTGCGCAATTTGGTGATACAAGGCTCACCATTCAATTTGTTGGTCTGCTCCTTCTCTTGTCACTGAAATTGCCTTTCCAGGATCCTTTGGTACAGGAAGCGTGAATTTCGTTTGATTTCTGGACGGCCTTTACCCCAAATTTATCTCTTTGTTGGGTCGTTTTTTGGTAGCTTACTGACCAAACTGGAAGACCTTCTCACTGGAGAGTGGAGACTTTTACTCTCATTTTGTCCAGTGCTCATCGTTCCTTCGCTTGCCGGAGGACAATGGTATTAGTATGGTACCTCGGATAGAGTGAGCACTTATATGTCTGTGTATTCCGTTTTGCTCGGTGATATAATCCTTTTAGGCAAAGGGATTATACATTCAGTAGAATCAGTAATTCTTTTCTCATAAACTTAAAGTGCAAATCTGTTCTTTAGAATACATTTTATCGCATATGAAATATTGATGAGGTGCTCGATTTCTTGGATAATCCACTGGTTAGTTCCTGATTAATCATCTTATAACATAAATACTTAACCTGTGCTGAATTGCAAGCAATTCTTACTTATTTTTATGAATTTGGTGTAAAATTAGGTGCAGACCTTTCTAACAACTTGTCAACATAGCATATTTTTTAACCAATATAATGATGTTCTAACGCTAGTGGCAGATATTACTAAAGTCTAGTGGTGTACTAAAGCATTTTAAAACTTTCGTTAATTTGTTTTGAAGACAGACTTTCCTATTTCTGCAGAAACTGTACTGGAGTAAATATCAAATTGAAAATAAAAATAGACAAATAGTTTATCAGAACTAAATGGGGGTCTCTAGGACTTTGGTACTCCTGTAATTAGCTGTGGTTAGTAACCAAATTTTGACGTAAGTGTTTGCTGGCGTGTGGAGCTTTTTTTTTATCTCTGTGCCTTCCAAGTATTGTGTGTTATAAGGCCAGCAAGTTCGCCAGTTCATCCTTCTTGTTCACTAAAACTAGATATTCAAGTGAAATTTAATGCTTAATGCGATTCCATATCCCCATTTCATAGTTGAAATCTTATAAAAACTGCTATCCTTTTGCAGGATTCTGATACCGGCTTTCTTCCTTCTGTTATTTGAAGTAGGTCCACCTGTAGAGAGCTCTGCTTTATTTGGTACCATTCACAATTTTTGATACCCTTAATTACTTAATCCTAAGTAACAACCTTTTCTTCTTACTGCTGCACATTATTTAATCATGAAATCTTAATATATATTAACCTGAGGTATTTCTCCTGATTTGACATAGCATATATGCATTTGATCTTTGCTTTTTTAAGATTGCATGAAAATGGTACTATTAAACTTGCAAAGTTGTAAGAAAGATACTTAAATTATATTGATCTATAATATTTTGGCAACACGTGATTACAAAAAAAAATACAGGTTGTAATCTCCAAATCTAGTTTACAGACTGCAATGGCCAAATGGTATTGATTTATCAAGGGAGGCAACTTGTTCCTATGTTTACTAGCATTAGTTCTTTTGGGTTGTAACTGAGGTTCTCTATATGCAAGGATTTTGGAGATTAGTGAGCATTGGATTTCACTACTTATTGAACTATAATTGTCATGTATCATTCTAGGATCTATCAATCATGAGAGAAATCCATAGTTTCTAATTAACTATATTCTTGCTTTGTTTGGAAGATGGTACCTTTTCCTTTGTTATTTTATTCCTTAATTTTAACTGGCTAGCTGGAGAATTTCTAGTCCTTTGGCTGCATGATTAGTAATTGTGACTGACTGATTTTTTTATTGGCTAGCAGGATTATTAGAGTTCACTTAGCCTGGATGACACAGCTGGAACTTTGCACCTAGAAGCTGAGGCTAAGTTCACAACTTCATCATACCCTTCCATACATAGAAAGTGGCGAGACATGGATCGTGATGATATAGCTGGTTTCATCAGTGGAGGTTGCTAGGGGTCCTGACTTTCTAATCTAGTACATGGTGGTAGAGTTATAATATCCAGAAGGCAGACAATTGGTTCTTTTCATTTTCTAGTTGGTTTGGGTTTGATGTTCCTCAATTGGAATGGACAGAACTACTCGAGGCCTTGAGTCTGGTAATGGTATCAGCTCCTTGAAGACTTACTGCCACTGGAGCACAGCTCTAGATACTGCTCTGCACAAAGATAGTCCAAGAGATTTCACAGCACATTCCAGCTTTTCTATTTCTAGGTCAAAAGTATCAAAAAGGAAACAAGGTGTTATGTCTGGAGCAAAAGGTACTGGAAACCCTTTACTTACTTTGGGTTTAGGAAGCTCACCAAGTTCATCTGACAGCAGCAAGCTAAGTTCTGGCACTGCTTGCGTAACATCTTCATCTTTGATAAAGGACATGGATGAGGAGTCATCAGTAGATCTTGGTCTTAACCTTGGGTTTTATGTTGGCAATGATATTGTGCCCTGGCAACAGAAATCCCATGTTGGTGTGAAAATTATGCCATTGACAAACTCTCCTAAACTGGATCTTCAGTTGAGTTTATCTACTGGTTCGCCTGAATCAGTTATCATTGATGCAAACATGATGTCACCGGATAGCTTGGACATGCCAATGACCAACTCGTCGCCGGTCATTATGGGAAAAGGATCTGTACCACATAATTGGGGTTTTGAGCATTCAGTTGTTTCATCATCATATGCTTCTGAAGCAGCATATGCCTTTCCATTTCCAAAGAAAATTGATGAAGGCAATGCCTCTGTGCCTTCTCCTGTCATATCATCAACTATGTTTACGAGTGTGAAAAGTACGGTAGCCTCTATTTCTGAGACAACTAATCCCCAACTGCGCAATAGTAACACTAAAAACTGTCAGTTCCCAGGATGTATGAAAGGAGCAAGAGGGGCATCAGGGCGTTGCATAGCCCATGGAGGTGGAAGGCATTGCCAGAAACCTGGTTGCCTGAAGGGTGCTGAAGGGACGACAATCTATTGCAAGGCCCATGGTGGAGGTAGGAGATGCCAATTTCTTGGGTGTACAAAGAGTGCTGAAGGGTGCACAGACCACTGCATAGCTCATGGTGGTGGTCGCCGTTGCAGTCATGAAGGTTGCTCCCGAGCTGCTCGTGGAAAATCTGGCTTGTGCATCAAACATGGTGGTGGAAAAAGGTGTCAGAAGGAGAACTGCACCAAAAGTGCAGAAGGTCATTCTGGCCTCTGCATCGCCCATGGTGGTGGAAAGCGGTGCCAGTTTCCAGATTGCACAAAGGGTGCTCAGGGAAGCACAAAGTTCTGCAAGGCGCATGGTGGAGGAAAGCGCTGCACATTCTTGGGATGCACCAGAGGCGCTGAAGGTAGCACTGCATTTTGCAAGGGCCATGGCGGAGGCAAGCGATGTGCATTTCAGGGTGGTGGCGTGTGCCCAAAGAGTGTGCATGGTGGCACTCAGTATTGTGTTGCCCATGGTGGTGGGAAAAGGTGTGCTAGCACTGGCTGCACTAAGAGTGCTAGAGGACGCACAGAGTACTGTGTGCGCCATGGAGGTGGCAAGAGATGCAAGTCTGAGGGCTGCACCAAGAGTGCGCAGGGGAGCACTGATTTCTGTAAGGCTCATGGAGGCGGCAAACGCTGCTCCTGGGGCCAGGCAGAAGTGAGCTTTGGTATCGGCACACAGCAGTGTGATAGGTTTGTTCGAAGCAAGACTGGTTTCTGCTCAGCTCACAGCGCTTTAGTCCAGGACCACTGTGTTCATGGTGGTGGCACATTAGGTCCTGCAATCCACCAGTTTGTGGCGGATGTCAAACCGACTGAGATGAAAGTTGCTGCAGTTCAGGTAGATCCACATGAGAAGACAATCCATGGTGACCAAGCTTTGCTGGGTGTGGGTGGCTCAGTTCCAAATGGCGTTCATCCTTCTGTCCTGGCCCAGCCTATGATCTATCCACTGCCAGAGGGCAGAGTCCATGGTGGCGGGCTGTTGGCTTTGCTTTCACAGGGCAGAAGCAGTACAAGCGCTGGTGGCTCAGAGAATTGTGCTTCAGGCAAGATATCGTGGATGTGAGGGAAAGGTTCTCCAAGAAATTGGTTCCCTGCAGACTGCAGTTTTGATCAGTTCGAGAGTTGGTGTTGTGATGTTTCAGATTCCTTCTATTGTGTTGCTCTTGCTCCAGTTTGATATGATCTACCCCGGACGTGTACTATGAAAATAAGAGGGTAGGTCGTAGAGCATGGGGTTGAACGGTGAATGTATTGTCTGTTATTGTAATCTTATATCGCTGAAGTGTCCATGTTTGTCTTTCAGTTTAGCTACTTCAGTGGCGGGCCTGGATTTTTTTCTCTCTGCAACTTGGTTCAGTGTGCACGTTGCTGCTTATTCTACTGAGAGCGTAGGGTAAGCACTAAGCTCATACAAGTACTCGTGTTTACAACTTACGCAAAGCTTTATCACATTGATCCTTGTATTAAACTGGCGAACCCAGTTGATGCCATCGAGACCGCTCTAGTGTAGGCACGATCAGGACCTGGATTCGCATTTCCGAACGATTTAGTGTAGGCGATCAGAATAGACATCAGCAAGATTCTCAGACAACTGAAGTAGACATTATCAGAGGCTCAACCACATATATAGGACATCATCAATCATCTACCCAATTTGTTCTACAGACGCAAAGCAGCTGTTAGAAAGCTTAAGCTAGAACAAAAGCACCCACGGAACCCAATTTACATGTAGGGTGGCAACTCGAAGGCCTAGATATCTTACAACGGCGCCGTTTACACCCAGCACAGAGGGCACAACAAAATTGATCAAATATGCACACCCGTTCAGGGGGCAACTAGTGAGGACATTAGCAGTAATGATGAAAGAATGAACAAAATTTCCTGCAGAAAGAATTATCGCCCTAAGTATGTTTGTCAAAATGCTACAAATCTACTGTCATCGTATGGTTCGAGCCACCGATATCCTCAGGTGGTGGCTTTATATACTTGCCCAGTGTCTTTTGCCGAGCTCTCTTCTTGATTCTCTGGATCTTGTCTCTGCTCTGCTGCTTCCGGCGCTCCTTTTCATGTTGCCGCATGGTCCGCTCCCTCTCATAGAGACCTTGCCAGAAGACCTCCCCAGTTTGTGGCCAGAGCCACCTCCTATCTGGGTGATCTGAGTCGAACTCTTCTGCCAACTCCTCATCCATGCTCTTCAGAGTGGCGTAGGAGAACCACTGGACTGACATCTGACCTCTCCTGCCACTGAGCTGGTGCTGCTCCTGCATTACACCAGTCTCAGGATTGACATAAACCATCCGCCGCGCACTGTGGAATGCCCAGACATTCACAATCACCTCCAGAAGACGAGAGTAGCAGTGCTGGTCCTGCACAGAAAACAAAGAGGTCAACAACGCAATTTCTTTTAACCACAAGCATATGGCAAAACGGATAACAAAAACAAGTCGAACTATAAGGCAAATGCGAATGTGAGCTTTAATTTTTCTTCTTTTCTGAGCATAAGAGGACGACCATGTATATTAGCATGGTGATTATCTCAGATTCTTATAGGTAGCAAATTTCATTTAATACTATTGATTATTCTATCTTCAGAAACTACTGCTCTGGGACAGGACTTGAAAATTAATTAATGCTATCTAAAGAAGTGACACAGGGCTCACCTTGTGGAGACTCAAGATGCAATGCCCAGTTCGATGGTGTTTGTCATACATTTGTGCATCCAGTGCATCAACAAACATTCTGAAAAAAGCAACAGCATACTGTAATGATAACCAAGCATATAGAAAAAAAGGCTGAATCAATATAATATCCTATCAGGTAAAAGGAACGAACAAAATGAACAACACAGGCAAGCAAATAGCGACCAAAAGGGTTTGCTCCATATCGATTGATGCATAGCATGGTATTATAGCAACATAATGCTTTGAAATGATCAAATGACTTGATACTTGTAGCCATAAGCTTTGTTTTGTACCCTGCTCAATAAGAAACTATACTCTAGCAGTTAAAACTATCCATGTAAAAAAAACTTTGGATCTTGGCCAATAGCATGGCTATGTTCTAACAGTAAATTACCCGCATAAAGTACACTACCCCGAATCACTAGCACTGCAATTCTACCAGTACTGACATAAATATACTTAGATAAGCGATATCCTGATGCTCATTCACAGTAGATAGTTTGATATACACATAGCATTAGATAATTAAACAGTGCACACATCTTTATCTAGTTATAACATAACAACGCTCACTAGATTCTCAATAAGATTCCAAAAACATAACACATACCTTGAAAACATAACAAATTCTAGGAATGACCGTGTAGGCAAAACCCAACTTTGCATCACAGACCAAGTGTCTCCATCACTAGGCATGTATAGCAGAGAATCCAGTTCATGATCAAGCTGTACACCATACATCCTTTGAAAGGCCTCCGAAAAAGCTAACCTTTGAGGTAGAAGCACGGAGTAGATTAGTTCAGTTGTAACCAAACAATGTCCGCAATGACAATACCATTGAATGGCATACAAGACAGCAGCTTACATTGGCTAGGATGCAGGTATTCGTATATACACATATAGCATATACTCCCTCCGTTTCAAAATATAGGTCATTTTGGCCTTTCGAGATACATAGAGTTTGCTATGCATATAAATATACACTATGTCTAGATACATATCAAAAACTATGTATCTAGAAAAGCCGAAGTGACCTATAATTTGGAACGGAGGGAGTACTAATGTAATAGATCTCATAGTTCTGTAACAATGAACTTACAGACACCGGATAACCAACAGTGAAATAACTACTAATAAGAAAAGAACATAGAGCTCTTTGAATGATTATTCTGTATGAAAACGTATCTGGTATTTGCTTCATAGAATTGACTATGTGCAGCAACAACAAAACCCTTTATTCCCAAGCAAGTAGGGGTAAAAGCTAGAGATGAATCTCAACCAGGGACAAAAAAAAAAGCAACATTTCTCAAACGAGTACATTTGCAGGCTTGGATATCAGTTCAACATATGAAATATAACTGACTAACCTGCAGTTCCCAGCATTGATTGCATCACAGAAGGACCAAAAATCTTTATTAGCATGGTTCCTTGGATCTTGATCCATCCGAACCCAAAAATAAAAGGCATCTCCATGCTTTTGAGATTGAATGGCTTCTAAGATTGCAGATTCAGCATTTTCTGATAAGTTTTCCTGTTCAGGAAAAACAGCTGCTCAGTATAAGTAGGATATTAATTGTTATGCAAGACAATGTAGATAGTTCTCACTGCACTAAAACAACACATTCCATACAGAACACTTGACTAATCATCATTTTATCAATCAGACTCATCAAATCCATGGTACGCCTCCAAAAAAGAAATTAGAAAAACATAAATGAACTTGATCATTACCTTTCTCGCTGTTACTCTCCAGGACTGAAACCCTATCCAAGAATTTTTATGTATACGGTCAATTCTGTTGGCAAGAGCAAAGAAAGCTCCAAATTCACCAAGAATATCTCTATAGTAAACATTGTTGAGAAGTGGAAGGCGAGAAGAGGCATCAATATCATCCGCTCCTGGTCTTCGACCTTTTGAAGACTAATGAAAGAGAAGCCAATTATCAACATGAGCCATTGAATAATTGTAAAGCAAAATCATACAGAGTCTTGACAGTGCCATATCTGTTCCACTGGTACTAGTAACTACGCTAGATTTAGCTTTAGCAACTATTTTGCTTGAACATAACCATTTGAAGAAACTATGCCAATTTTAGCAAAGGCAAAATATCTAGTGCAAATCAATTGTTGGATGCTAAATTATAAATGCACCTAGTGGATTCTTGGATGCAGTTTGGATGGATCAGGTTTTGAAGGGGATAGAGGATGCAAATTAAGAGTGGTGAAACTCCACCGCCAATGATGAGAAATCATGTGGTATTCTGCCTCCTCGACTGACTACAAACCTGTACCACCCAAATATCATGCAATTGACACGAATGAGAGTTTATACATAATCACATAACATAGCTCAAGAGGATTTGACTATCCAAAATTATTTCCATATATTGTTCATCAAAGGCTTATCTAACCATAAATCAGATTAAATCAGAATTTGGGGAGTCTCACTTAGCATTTAGTGGAATGTATTACTAAAACGTTCCAAAAGGACCAGTTGAAACGTTCGAATTTCCAACAGTATTGCTAATCTGTGCTTATAACCATATCTTCACTGTTAGAATTGTCTGTCAGATGGGTATACTTTACAACATCAGAAATGTCTACATCTTTGAAATATTAAGGCCAATAAAAAATATTTATTGTTGCTCAGAGGAACAACAGCTTACCAGGCCAACTCCACGATAAAGAGAGCCTTGGTGCAGAAAGGGCCAGGTCCCCTCCCCAAAGAAAGGCTCATATATACAAAGCAGCTGACCTGTCCGCTCAAGCTCCTTATCATCTCTTTCATGCAATTCATTCTTTAACCTCTCTACCCTTTTGACATTTCTGTACACCTCCTCCCATGTTCCATGAACTTGGTCACTCCTGTCCTTCAACTACATAACAATCAACTCCAGTTACTTTGAAGCATTGTTTAAAAAGAAGAGGATGTGAAAAACACGTGAATATGCAACATTTGTGTTTTACCTCGTCTTCTTCCATTTTTCTTTTGATGTCCAAAACTTCATTTGCTCTCTGTTCCTCCCAGGCAATTGCAGAGAATGCTTCACTAATCTTTGATGTACCAACAGAAGGGTGTTCCATTAGGTTGCTATGCCACTCCTGCTCTAGTTTCTGGAGTATCTTGTAGCCAGACAAACTCCCATTAACACGGTGTAAATGCTTTACATCCTCAAATAGGTGCCATTTCCACTCTTGTTTCAGAGCTAAAGGTATCTCACCAGCAGTTAAAGGGCTTAGTACATCAGTGGGGAACTTGATAACATTTTCCAGAAGCACAGCATAGCCCTCAATGGTCTCAGAAGCCATAAGGTTCTTGGCATAGACCTTTCCAACTGATGCAATTTTTTGCCCTGAAACAGACACTTTACCATTCGACAGTGCTCGAAGTAGGACTTGAGTTAACATGCCGATATTCTTTTTTGGAAAAAGAAGCCCGTTTACCCCATCATCAATCTACACCAAACGAAAACCATGTTAGTTTATTTGTAACATACAATATGCAGTCATCAGTATTTGAAACCTAGAGATGAATCACAATCTAATGTGGGTGCACTCATGAACATACATGTTTTCTAACAATTGCAAGGTCTGGAGCTATAACTAGCTTCTCAAGACTCATAGCTTGGACAAGCACACTGGGAAATGATTGCTCCTCGAGACAGGAACCATATATAACAAGGTCAGCTGTACGAAGGAGGTTGTGCTTGTCACCAGCAGCAACATGCTCCACTGCACCTCTTGGGAAGCCAACACTCAGAGCAACAGACTATCAAAAGCCAGAAAACTAATACATGGTTAGATACGACTTGAAACAAGGAAGTCTGTAAATAACCAATTCACATGATGAAACAGAACATGAAGGAGTGAAGCAAACCTCAAGGACCATCTTATGCTTCTCAGTTATGTTCCCAGTGAAGATCTTCACTTTCAGTTCAGAATCTGTGATATTCTCGGAGTGATATTGCTGTAACAGAGGACCTATTGCTTGCAGGACAAGTGTCTCTTCCATCAAATTCGCACCATATGAAAATGGAGTACCAACAATTACAATTACAAAATCTTTGGGGCTCAAGCCTAAGCTGATCCTCGCATCTTGGTGGTAATGGTTGGCAATAAAGTTATCAGCCTGAAATACTTCTGAGGGAGAACCTGGAATCACGAAATAGTTACCAGAATCAAATGCAGCATACATCACCTGCAGGAAAATATTTAATCATACTTTTAGGTTAGAGGATCTTTATCCATATGACAATGATTGTATGATTGTTGAAATCACAATCAGATTTGAATTAAATACCGGTAATATATAGTTTGGGAAAACTATAACATTTGCCCTGCTGAAGACTTCTTTCCAAGCATCTATAATCTGAAGCATTCCACTTGCATTATACTCTTTAATACGATGAGCAAGAGAATATTCATGCACAGTCCAAATGACAGGTACGGATTTGAAAGGCTCGTGCAGAAGACTGTAGAAAGGCACAGAGACATGGTCCAAATAAAAAACTCACTTTGAGAAAGCATTATATCACAATCTGAAGCACATGAAGAAAAATAGTCATATGATTCTAGTTTTCTAATGCTACCTTGAGAATACTGGTCTTGCCTCAATAGAATTCACAAGTATGCCATCATAGCTGCAGAAATAATGCAAATTAACCTGGTGAGGAAATGATTAGAAAGTGAGGCTGGTGCCACATCTTATCAGTAAAAGCGAGATGGGACACATAATGTGAAAATACAGTAAGCGAGAAGAAAACAACAGGAGAGAGAACTTCAGAAACTTACTCTAACCAATCTACAGAATTAGGTAAGTTTGCGTCCTCAGGTAAAATGCTCACTGGTGCTCCGATGGCTCTCCAAATATTACCACAAGGGCCATCCTCTAGTGAGAAAACCTGGATTAATAATCAATAAAGAAAATTAAGGTTCATGGAAATCATTCTGGCTGTATATGAAAATGACTAAGCCAATATATAAGTAGGAAATCTTAACTCATACTAGCATTAAATGATAAAAAAAAGAAAAGGAACAAACAAGGTGATGCAGCATATGTTGACTAAACTTAGCAGCTTACTGTGTAATAGAATTTTCCAAGTATCATTTATCCAAAAAAGTTTAAAAACATATTTGAAGAAATCAATACAAATAAAGCAACATGCCAACTTATCTCCTGGGAAAAGGATACTAGCATTGTCAGCATCTTGGTTATGTACATTTACAATATGCTGAATCTTGTTGTCTCGTGTTTCTTGGGCATGTGGAAGTCTACTAATGTTACCAATTCACAACTTTTGCAGGTAACACTTTGCCCGCACAAAAGGGTAAAAGTATTCATGCCTTACATTTTGTAGCACATAAGACCATTCATCATAGAGGCAAAGTCGATTGATCTGGATACCATTATACTTCCAAGTTCTGAGTTCTGACAGCCAAGTCATATGCAGTGTCACAGATGCTTATATAAAACATGTTACTGGCAGCAGTATTCAAATACACGAGGGCAGATGTTCCTCTTTGGCAAAAAGATCACCAACTAGACAAGTTTATCAACATCCAAAACCAACTTTCAGGACAAAATATAGTACAGGATGCAATTTCAGCAAAAGGGGTAGCATCTCTAATTTAGTTACTTTATAAGTTGTAGGCCCTGAAATTTTCCATAGCGCAAAAATTGCATTGACATGGACATAGCAAAAAATACAATCCGCATCACATTACTTCCACACTGAGGACATCCAACTGCAGAGCACTTGACTACCAAAGGAGTCAACTGAAGTAACCCCACACTTAGCATCCTACTTTTCCTTCGAAACTGGAACACACAGATCAACTATGTGGCTCATGTGTTGCCAGAGAGGTGCATAAATCATACTGGCTGACTGGCAAACCAACTTGCTCCAAAACATTGAGGATTAGTCACAACAGCTCAGCTCAACCATTAAGATATCTCCGGGTCTCCACAAACAACTCCTAGAATTCTCTCCCAAAAAAAACTCATAGAAGCAAATTCTAACAAAACGAACACAGGGGCATGGGTTCCACATGAGCTTGAGCAAACGACCAACAAGCACACTACCAGGCTATGATTCGCAAGACAATGATTCGATAAAGCAGTTAAGTCACGCACCTTCATTTCGTAGCCCATAGCCTCCAGCACCGAGGCGACGCTAAGCATCTGAAGCTGCATTGCGCTGGGATACAAGTCACCAAACACCTACAGAAATTTCAAAGGAGAGCAGCGAGAAAAATCAGGAATCACAACGCAGAACTAATTGCCCGACCCACACAAATCATCCTCCCCCCACGCCACCACTCATCAGTACTCACCATGGCAAGGCGCGGCTTCCGTGCCCCGAGCCTCCTGACGGGCGTCCCGAGCTCCGCCAAGCTCCGGGCCTCCTCCCTCCGCTCCCTCGCCCACTTCTCCCTCAGCCTGGTCGGCTCGAACGCCACGGCCGCCTCCAGCCCCACGAGTACAACGCCGACGCGCGGCAGCGAAGGGTGCTCGCCCCCGCCGCGCCCAGGCCCCGCGCGGCGCGAGGGGAGCATCAGCCTGGGCCGCTCGACGACGCCCGACCCCGGGAGGAAGGCAACGAAGACGATGGCGACGAAGAAGAAGGCGGCGGCGGCGGCGATCCACTGGAGGTAGTCCACCTTCTCGAACAGCAGGAAGCGCGCGAGCCTGGATCTCGCCCGCGCCCTCCGCGCGCTGCCGGCCCTCAGCGGCTGCGGCGCCGGGGCCAGCCCGCGCTTGTAGCTCCCCGCCGCCGCCGCCGCCGCCGCCGCAGCCGCAGCGGCCCCGTTCTCGAGGGAGCCCATGGTGGCGAGCGTGTCGGCCGCCCGCGCCCCCGCTCCTAGGGTTCCGCGCGCGGGGTGGCCATCAGCGGATTGGTCAGCGGGCGGGAGCAATGGGATTGGATTGGCAGTGAGGAGACCGTGCTGGGACTCGTGAGCGAGCGCGGCCGCTGCGTTGCCTGCTACTAGTATTTCCGCAGCGAGGCGTTGCGTTTCGTTGAGCTCAACAGGATGGGGGGAGGAGAGAGAGCGAGGGAGAGGGAAGAGGGGGAGGAGGACGGGGGAGGCGGTGGCGTTTAAGGCGTGGTGAGAGAAGCGGGGCGGCGCGCGGGCGTCGGATGGGGAGGGGACGGCGGGGATGGGCTCCCGACGCCCGGAGCATGGGGCCGCGTGTTTCGGGAAGCGGGAGGGCGGGTGGGGCTGGGGGTCACGCCGTCTCGGGCTCCGTAAGCCGCGTAGGCGAGTTTCGGCTACGCTCCCTGCGTGCTTTGGCGTGGCAAGGTGGGGTCCGGAACCCGGTGGGACCCATGCGACATCACGCGGGTAGGTCGAGGGCCAGGTGACGTTTGGTTTGGGCTTGAGGAGGAGCCTTTGTTTTGGGTAAACCGAGTCCCTGAGATGTTTTCCCTCGAGTACTCCACTGTTGTCGCCAAGCCAAGGGTGGAATAATAAATCGACATTTCGAGAGGCAGGTTCTCGTGCACATTTTCTTCTTTTATGGTACAGTATTTGTTTCGATTTTGCATAAAATAAAATTTTATTATGTCTTGCAGTGGAAGTATACTCGAGAGACGGCATGCTGCCATTATGACTTATGAGCCCGCGTGGAAAAGTGGCAGGATTCTTGCGGAAAGAATGTGCTAGGGCGCCTGGGAAGTTTTTCAACGCAATTGGGCGCACGGAAAATATTTGCTGGACCTGGACCGGGTTTTGTCTCGTGCAACGGTGCAAGAACGAAACGCTCGTGTGGCCGAAAGCTCCAACTGCGTGGTTGGTCGGGGACTTGGGCTCGAAGGTGGCTGGAAAATGTCTAAAAGCTTCGCCGTTAATTCCTTGCGTTCGTACTACACAAGATGAAATATTCTCTCTTTTAGCATAAAAAATAGCTTCGGCGAATTAGTCTTAATGACACGTACTTCCTCCGTCCCAAAAAAAATGTGAATCTCGCTTCCCGATAAATCAAACACTTTTAATTTTGACTAAATTTATACAAAAAATTACTAACATTTGTGTAACCAATTTTTTGTAGTATAGAAATATATTATAAGATTAATCTAAGGATATTTGTGTTGTAATATATATATTAGTACTATTTTGCATAAATTCAGTTAAAATTAAAATTATTTGACTTCTTAAGAAATGAGATTTATATTTTTTAGAACGAAGGCAGTATAATTGATTAAGAGCCAGTTTAGTTACCAAAAATTTTCACCCAAAAATTTTCGTCCCTCTTCCCTCCCCCTGCCGCGGCGGCGGAGACCGCGGCTCGCAAGCGCCGGGGGCGGTGGCGGGCTCGAGCTCTCGCGCGCTGGCCGCAGCGGCGGGGCCCGAGCATACTCGCACGCGTGGCGTGTGGGTGCTGGGCGAGCGCTGGCGTGCAGGGAGGAGGAGCGCGGCGCAGTTGGTCGGTGGCCGGTCGAGCACCCTGACTAATCAGGCTCGCGGCGCGGTGCGATGCCTAGGTTGCCGGCAAGCTCTGCTCATGGGGAGAAAGAAACAGGGGAGAGACAAAGAGAAAGGGAAGTCAAATAGCGTTTGGCTGTTGATTTTTTTGAATTCTGTGAGCAGCCTGGTATTGCAGGGGTATTTTGGTCATGTTATTTGTTCTCTCTATCCTCTAAATCAGAAAATTATTATTTTAATTATTATAATATTTTGTAGCAAAGATGCATATTTAAAGAGTGTCCAGTAGCAAAGATAAAATTAAATAGTGTCCACTAGTGAAAATCAACATTATAGAGTGTCTCAGAGCAAAATTACCCTTCAAAATTCCAAAACTTACAAGATTCCCCATCACATCAAATTTTTAAACGCATGTATGAAATATTAAATGTAGTTAAATAAAATAACTAACTACACAGTTTGTCTATAATTCGCGAGACAAATCTTTTGAGCCTAGTTAACCCATAATCGAATAATAATTACCAAATACAAACAAAAGTGTTACAGTACTTTACACCCAAAACTTTATGCATCTAAACAAGGGGCAATTCTCGATGCCAAAAAAATTTGCCCAAACATCGATGTTGCGGTAGTTGACTCGATGCCCAAAACTCTCTCTCCTAATTCAAGCATCATTGGAAGCTAAGGCTGCTGCTGCGACGTACTGCAAGCGGTCCGCTTGGCTTGCGGACGAGCGGAGGTGCGCCAAATCAAGCGCAATCCAGGGCGTCCGCAACGGCTTGCGTTGGCCCCACCTCTCTTCCGGGACCAACTGCCCTGCTGCTCCTGCGCTCCTCCGCCGCCTGGGCGCAGCTGCTCGCCGCCGCTCTTGCTCAACCGCGCGCGGCCCGAGCTGGCCATGGACGTGAAGGCCTCCTCCAAACCGCAACCACTTGCTTCCCAGCCCGAGCTCGAGCCTAGCCGTCCGCACGTCGCGCAGCTGCTCGTCGTCGCGCCGCTGCCCGTGTGCGCCGCCGCGAGCCACAAAGTCGCGCCGAGCGTGGAGGTCGCTCGTGCAGGGGCCGGCGCAGCCGGGAAGGGAGAGAAGGGGAGGGAGAGGCCGACCGCCTCCGAGATCTCTGCACGGGGTGGAGCCGAGGAGAGCTCGGCTGCTGCCCCTGCTCCTCCAATTCGCCGTCGTTGAGGGGGGAGAAAGGGGCCGGGGCTGTCGGGGATGGGGCTTTGCTCCTTGCCTCCTCAAGGCCTCGCTGGCACAGAGAGGAGAGGGAGCAGCCGAGCTCGAGCCTAGTTGTGCCGCTGGAGCTCCGCCCGCCGCGGCCGCTCCACTGCGGCGCGCGCGGCCCACCCCGCCGTGCCCGCTCCACCGCGTCGCGCCACACCACCGTGCCGCCGGTCCGCGTCGCGCCGCACCACACAAGCATTCATTCAAACACGACGGATTACAATAACGCGGCTCAACTTTTAAGGGTCGGCCAGGACGACTCGACTACTGAACCCTACAACACAGTCTTCGGGGTCACTATTTCCGGGATCTCGGGGAGACGCGGGAGGCGTGGGCGGCACTGATTCACAAATCCTCCTGCGTAGTTGGGAGGAGGAGCGCAGCGGGATTCCCTCTAGGATTGGCGGCTCCGCGGCAGTCCTGGGATGGCGTTCCTTGCGCTTGGCACGGTCCACTAGGTAGACACCCCTAAGGAGCTGACTGTGGCGATCTGCCTGCTCCCTAAGGTTCTCTTCGGCCACGGCAAGGCGGCTTTCAGCTTCGGCTGCTCGGGCTTCTGCCTGGGCTACGGCCAGTTTAGCCCTACGCCAACAGGACTCCGCTCCCTCAGCACGCTGGATTAAATCTCTCACACGCTGATGCAGTTGGTCACACAAATCGTCGAGGCTAAGCAAATAGCCAGACATAGCGACAACTGTGGGGTTTTTCTCTGTCCCTGCGGGGCTCTCCAGGTTGCGGATCCTCACCGCCCAAGCAGGACGGCTACGATCCAGCGGTGGAAAGTACTTCATGGGAGTGGAACCCAAGTGCCATTCAAACATCTGGCATAGGTACCGCAGCGCCTTGCGAGCTGCAAGTTGAATGGTGTCAGGCATACGGGCTCCAGTGGCGGTGACGCTCCAGGGTTGCATCTCCAAGTACTTATCACTGGCGCCAATATGGATAGTGACCTCACAGCTTTCGGTGCCATGCTCTATGAACTCTCGACCCACGTACTCCGGTCGTTCCGGAATACCAAGTCGCACCGTGGCAGCATAAAGCACCCTGGGGAATCCATCTTCGTTGATGCAGTAGGTGGTGGTCCAGTCATCCGCCATCTGACTTACAAAGGTAGGGTTAGCATAATAAGGATAAAGTTTTAAGGAGTAATAGGGTTTCAAGGATTGACCATCATAGGGCTCCTACGGTCATCGCTCACTACCGGTTCGTGTCCTATAGCCAAGCATGGCTCTGATACCACCTGAAGCGCCCCGACCCAAAGATCAAGGCTAAACCATGTATTAATTACCGAATAAAGTCTCCTGCATAATACATGTTACATCAAGTGGAGTCCAGAGTCATACAGAGCTTTATTCAACATGTATACGAGCGTGGTGCCGGCGGCAGTGCACGGTCCCGTCGTGAGGCCGGCGTGTCGCGCGTGCGCAAGCGAGAGCGAGCACGGGCGAGGATGGCAGGGAGGGGGCCGGGCTGCTGTGTGGGCGCGGGTGAGGCGGTTCGCGCGGCGGAAAAATCTCGGGCGGCACTGTGCGTGGCGACCCCGATTAATGGCGAGGTGGGTGCTGCCATGACGGGTCATTTCAAGGTCAATGGTGTGGGTACTCTGTGGCTTCTAGGGAATGATGAAGTTATGGCGAAGGAGGTAGGCGCTGTCATGATTGTCTGGGAATTATGGCGTGGTACGGTGACTCGAGGGGCTTCTATGGAGACGAGATGATTTTTGTCGTAGGTGCAAGCATGCGTATGCTGGTTACTGGAGGGAACGAATGTACTAACGCAAGGCAAGAGTATAAAATAGTTTGCATAGTAATTATGTAATACCTCATATGACGTTAGTATTATTTTACGTTACTAGTTTAATTGCAACATAAGTTTTATTTTAGTTATTGTTGGAAATTGAGGTGGCCCTACTAAGTTGAGGATCTACACCAACTTACTTCAGAGTCGGTCAGCTTCTAGTTACTTAGTGTACCGGGTTCTTTTGACGGCAGAGCCGCCTTTTGCTTCCGGGAGGCAAAGCCTACCAACAGATGAAGCTGGCTTCCGGGTGGCAGAGCCAACCTTCGATGAAGCCCAGACCCTTTTGTGATCCCGGGTGACAGAGCCAATCTTCGATGGATCACAACTTATACACTAAGTACTAAGCTTAACCGGGAGACTAACACTTATAAAGACACTTACCTTATTGGAGCAATAAAGTTACAAAGGAAGACACACCTTGTGGTGGCTAACCTAGCACACTCTACCTATGCTCCCTTCTACCATGCCCTTGAATGTGTGTGGGATGGAGTGGAGTAGTATGACATGGCAAGGGGTGGCACCCTCCTTATATAGGCACCCATACCCCCTTGGATGAGTGACACATTTCACACTCTCGGAAATTCCCTACAAATATCTATTTCTAGAAAATTCTAAATTTTACCATGACAAGAAAATATCCAAACTTCATGTCTTCTTATGATTCTTGTGGAGCATTCTAGAACCTTGTCATGGTGAACAAAATTATGCAATGGTTTATCCTTATTTTTATAGAACCTTCTAGAAGTTTGCATTGTATATTTCAACACTCTCCTTTAATCGTGATGAAAACTGGGATGTTACAAACCTACCCCACTTAGGTTGAATCTCGTCCCCGAGATTCAGCTTCACTACTAAAGAGACTGGGGAACTCGGCTCGGAGCGCGTCTTCTCTCTCCCAAGTTGCTTCAGCTTCCGTATGCCTGCTCCACTGAACTCGGCAAATCCTGACTTCTAAGTTGCGGGTTCTTCGCGTCACAGTGTCCAGAATTTTTACTGGTATCTCTTGATATCTGAGATCATCTCTGGGGCCACTTGTTCTTCTGGTACTCGCAGACACTTTCTGAGTTGGGACACATGGAATACATCGTGCACATCTAACATCTCTGCTGGCAACTGAAGCTTATAGGCTACCGCTCCCACTTTCTTGTTAATTTGGAAAGGTCCAATGTAACGTGGAGCCAACTTTCCTCGTACTTTGGAATATGCGTGTGCCGTGAATTGGGGAAACTTTAAGGTACACATAGTCTCCAACTACGAAGCTGAGAGTACGTCTTCTTTTATCGGCATAACTTTTCTGGCGGGATTGAGCTGCCTTTAGATTCTCTCTGATTTCTGCTATCTTGTCTTCTACTTTTTTAATAAAATCTGGGCCCTCAATAATGCGGTCACCGACTTCGGTCCACATGAGAGGTGTGCGACACTTCCTCCCGTAGAGGGCTTCAAACGGCGACATCTTTAAGCTTGACTGGTAGCTGTTGTTGTAAGATAACTCTGCATATGGCAAACTGTCTTCCCAATTTTTACCATAAGTAAGAACACAGGCTCTTAGCATGTCTTCAAGGATCTGATTAACTCTTTCGGTCTGGCCATCAGTCTGAGGATGATAGGCCGAACTGAAGTCCAACTTTGTACCAAGTGCTTCATGTAACCTGCTCCAGAATCTCGAAGTGAACTGGGTGCCTCTATCTGACACAATCCTCTTAGGTACTCCATGCAACTTCACAATACGCTCAATATATAACTTGGCTAATTTATCACCTCAATAAGTGGTACGCACTGGGATGAAGTGTGCCACTTTAGTGAGTCGGTCAACAATCACCCAAACCGAGTCATGACCACTCTGGGTTCTTGGTAGACCGGTGATAAAATCCATACTAACTCCATCCCACTTCCATACTGGGATCGGCAACGGCTGGAGTAATCCACTAGGCTTGATGCTCTGCCTTGACCCTTTTGCACACATCACAATGAGTGACGAATCAAGCGATAGCCCCCTTCATACCATTCCACCAATACTTCTCCTTAAGGTCCAGGTACATTTTCGTAGTGCCGGGGTGAATGGAATAGGCTGAGTTATGGGCTTCATCCAAGATGGTCCTGCGGAAATGACCTTGCTTAGGCACACATAATCTCTTCTTGAACCACAAGACTCCATCTTTATCTACTCTGAAATCTGGGGCTTTGCCTTCACTGTTGCGACCTTTAATCCATACCAATCTTTTATCCTCCATCTGAGCTTCCTTTATCTGGTCATCCAGGACGGGATGGACACTAAGGTTATAGTTGCAAGAGCGGCGTACAACCCTTAGGTTCAGCTTCCTCATTTCTTCATTCAGCTCTGGGGCTTGTGTGACTAAGTGATGGCAATGTGCTTTACGACTGAGCGCATCAACCACCACATTAGCCTTCCCAGGGTGGCAATGAATTTCCAAATCATAGTCTTTGATCAACTCCAACCATCTTCTCTGTCTAAGGTTGAGGTCTGACTGGGTGAAAATGTACTTCAGGCTCTTGTGATCCGTGTAGATTTTACACTTGTTCCCGATCAGATAATGTCTCCAAATCTTGAGGGAATGCACCACTGCGGCTAATTCCAAGTCATGGGTGGGATAGTTCTACTCATGTGTTCTCAACTGTCTTGATACATAAGTTACAATTCTTCCTTCTTGCATAAGCACACAACCCAATCCTTGTCGGGATGCGTCGCAATAAACGACAAAGCTCTTCTGATTATTTGGCAAGACTAGCACTGGGGCAGAAGTTAGTCGCCTCTTCAACTCTTGAAAGCTTCGCTCGCAAGCTTCAGACCAGACAAACTTCGTGTCCTTCTAGAGCAACTCAGTCATAGGCCGGGCTATCTTAGAGAAACCTTCGATGAATCTCCGGTAATATCCGGCTAATCCCAAGAAACTCCTGATTTCCGAGGCTGAGGTTGGTTGCTTCCATTCTGATACTGCCTTGACCTTTTCTGGGTCCACTTCAACACCTTCAGCTGTTAAGACATGACCCAGAAAACTGACTCTCTGCAACCAGAATTCACACTTACTAAACTTGGCATACAACTGGTGTTTTCTGAACTTTCCCAGCACAACTCTGAGATGTTGTCCATGCTCCTCAGCACTCTTAGAGTAGACCAGTATGTCATCTATGAATACCACAACAAACCGATCTAACTCCTCCATAAACACCTTATTCATGAGGGTCATGAAAAAGGCAGGGGCATTAGTCAGACCAAAAGGCATCACTGTGAACTCATACTGGCCATAACGGGTCCTAAAGGCTGTCTTAGAGATGTCCTCTTGTCGCACTCTGAGCTGATGATAACCTGACCTCAGATCTATCTTGGAGAAGAACTTAGCTCCCTTCAGCTGATCAAACAGGTCATCGATCCGAGGCAGAGGGTACTTGTTCTTGATGGTGACTGCATTCAGATCACGGTAGTCCACACAAAGTCTCATGCTTCCATCTTTCTTCTTCACAAAGAGCACTGGGGCTCCCCACGGAGAAGCAGCAAGTCTAATAAATCCCTTTTGTTGAAGCTCTTCAAGCTGCTTCTTCAACTCGGCAAACTCTGGGGCTGCTAACCGATAGGCATTCTTTGCTATAGCCTTGGTTCCAGGGACTAAGTCAATAGTGAACTCTACATCTCTTTCTAGAGGCATACCGGGTAATTCATCTGGAAACACATCTACGAACTCCCAAACTACTGGCACATCTTCTGGGGATTCTGCTTGGATGTGGTTCACCATGGAGTCTGACAGGTTAGGCTGGATTAGGCATGTGATTGTAATCCCTTGGTGATTGGTGACTGTCACTGCTCTCTCAGCACAGGCTATGTTTCCGCAGTGCTTGGTGAGCCAGTCCATACCGAGTATGACATCTTTCCCTTTGGAAGTAAGGACTACTAGGTTGGCAAGGAATACTACCCCACTTAGGTTTATAGGGATATCTAAGACACCTAAGTGGCAGGGTATATGACCTCCAGGGGAACAGGTCATTAGTGGCCTCTTAAGGGCTATAGTAGGTATATCATGCTTTTCCACAAAGTGGGAGGATATAAAGGAATGCGATGCTCCAGAATCAAAAGGCACCGAGGCTAGAGCGGATTGGACTAAAAACTCACCGAAAATCACTTCGGGTGCATCCTCTGCTTCTTCAGCATTCACATGGTTCACTTTTGCCTTGCCGAAGGACTGTTGCTGGCTCTTAGCTAGTGTTGCACGGTTGGCTCCAGTCGGCTGCTTTGGTCCTTGAACAGAGTTGGAGAAAATAGAAGGGGCGGGCTGATTGAGATACGGACAGTTGGCCTTGTAGTGTCCGGCTTCGCGGCAATGGAAACATGTCTTCACATTGGTCACTTGACTTCCACCAGTCGGTTGGGTGCGTAAGGTGTTCTAGGTCTTCATAACAGGAGCTGATTGGGCTGGCTTCTGGAAAGAACCGGGGTGCGCTTTGAATGAAAAGGCACCCTGCCTCCTCGGGACTGAGTAAGCCGGATACTGGGTCCTCTGAAACTTCTCCAACTGCTGGGGTTTCTTGCTTTCAAACCGACGTTTGCGCTAGAGGAAGAGGGCCAATTGTTGGAGCTTCGTCTCGTGAGTGAGCTGGGCTCGGGAGGAGTGGTTTAGCTGGCGAAGCGAAGCGGCTCGGTGTGCTTGGGCTGGTGACGAGGCTCGTCACGGCCTCTCTCCTTTTATAGGCGAGGAGAGTAGCGGCGGCGTGTGCTGCGGCAGCTCGTCGTCAACGCGAACAGTAGCAGTGCTGAAGGCGCGAGCGCCGAGGCGGCAAAGCCGGCGAGGACGCTGCAGCGGCGTGGGCGAGGTGGGGACGCAGGGGTGGGCGGCACGGCGTGGTGCCGGCGGCAGTGCGCGGTCCCGTCGTGGGGCCGGCGTGTCGCGCGTGCGCGAGCGAGAGCGAGCGCCGGAGAGGACGGCAGGGAGGGGGCGGGGCTGCTGTGTGGGCGTGGGTGAGGCGGTTCGCGCGGCGGAAAAATCTCGGCCGGCACTGTGCGTGGCGACCCCGATTTATAGCGAGGTGGGTGCTACCATGACGGGTCATTTCAAGGTCAATGGTGTATGTACTTTGTGGCTTTCAGGGAATGATGAAGTTATGGCGAAGGAGGTAGGCGCTGCCATGATTGTCTGGGAATTATGGCGTGATACGGTGACTCGAGAGGCTTCTATGGAGACGAGATGATTTTTGTCGTAGGTGCAAGCATGCGTATGCTGGTTACTGGAGGGAATGAATGTACTAACGCAAGGCAAGAGTATAAAATAGTTTGCCTAGTAATTATGTAATACCTCATATGATGTTAGTATTATTTTACGTTACTAGTTTAATTGTAACATAAGTTTTATTTTAGTGATTGTTGGAAATTGAGGTGGCCCTACTAAGTTGAGGGTCTACACCAACTCACTTCAGAGTCGGTCAGCTTCTAGTTACTTAGTGTACCGGGTCCTTTTGACGGCAGAGCCGCCTTTTGCTTCCGGGAGGCAGAGCCTACCAACAGATGAAGCTGTCTTCCGGGTGGCAGAGCCAACCTTCGATGAAGCCCAGACCCTTTTGTGATCCCGGATGACAGAGCCAACCTTCGATGGATCACAACTTATACACTAAGTACTAAGCTTAACCGAGAGACTAACACTTATAAAGACACTTGCCTTATTGGAGCAACAAAGTTACAAAGGAAGACACACTGGCTAACCTAACACACTCTACCTATGCTCACTTCTACCTTGCCCTTGGAAGTGTGTGGGATGGAGTGGAGTAGTATGGCATGACAAGGGGTGGCATCCTCCTTATATAGGCACTCATACCCTCTTGGATAAGTGACACATGTCACACTCTAGGAAGTTCCCTACAAATATCTATTTCTAGAAAATTCTAAATTTTACCATGACAAGAAAATATCCAAGCTTCATGTCTTCTTATGATTTTTGTGGAGCATTCTAGAACCTTGTCATGGTGAACAAAATTATGTCATAGTTTATCCTTATTTTTATAGAACCTTCTAGAAGTTTGCATTGTATATTTCAACACTCCCCTTTAATCGTGATGAAAACTCGTATGTTACATATGCAAACCCTTCCAGACACAACCCACAGTAGGTAGCTCGCTAGCTGTCAGGACCACACCTTAGCCTGCCCATACCGTGGGCACAGACCATTCGAATGGATTATACACTCTGCAAAGGTCGTATACTGTACCCACACGCTCGACTGCCCGAACGGACAACCGACATAGCCGACACCCAGCCGTGGTCACGCCCCAGCCCGACCGCACAAACCCTCGGGCTTTGACTCCAATGGTCTATACCCGTAAACCATCCCTACGACCGTCAGGCTAACCAGTGGGATTAGGCTAAGTCCGGCCCATACCGGAACCTGCGGTCATACTAAAGTAAGCTAAGTGAGATGTCAAAACAACTCGGTACTTATGGTTCACCAGGGCAGCAACCATCCCTCATACCAACTCGAGCCTACCACCACGGTAGCACTCACCCGCCAGTCTACCACCACGGTAGCGCCAACTCCAGCACACCCAGCTGTCCTGGTCTCAGCCATATCCCTTCGTATCCTAGTCTCAGCTCTGGATATGCATGATTACTCAGATGCATGCATGAGCACACTCAATCACTCAAGTACTGGTATATGTAATCGATCCTAGACCTAGGCTACAGCTAAACGTCCTCCCATGGATGCAACCGCTCACGTAGGGGTCGATGAAACTTGCCTTCGCTTACGTACGCGTCGGCGGCTTCCTGATCGCAGTACGGGTCTTCTGGCTCCGGCTCGCGGTACTGGCCTTCGTGCTCCTCAGCGCTCTCCTCCTCGATCACTCCGTCGCCTACGGACGGGGAACGACACCACCGGCAAATAAACACAAGCAAACACAAACATAAAATAAAATGAGCTCAAATGGAGATGAAAATAGGAAGAGTGGATAGTGTATGATTTTATAGGAATTTAGGAAGAAGAATCATTTGAATCGGAGTTTGGATGATTGAGATATTGTAACTACAAGATTGATGGCTTAAATAAATCCGAAAATGGATTAACAAAAATGGAAGGGTGCTTCACGGATTGTTCTGCTCGTGGTTGGTTGAGGGACTGCTTGTTTAATTGTGGGCTGGACTGGGGGGCTTGCACGGGACTATAAGGTCCATAAGCTTTTAGCTGCTCACGGTAGAGGGGCAGAGACAGGACGTGGTGCCTAGTCGGCGGCGCCGCCAGCACCCACCGCCCAGGAGCTGCCGCCTCACCGCTCGGGTCCTTTGCGCCGGCTTCCGCCCAGGAGCTGCCGCCTCACCGCCGCCCAGGCGGGCCTCTGCTGCCACCCGCCGCTGTCGAGGGATGCCGGAGGAGGGGTGCGTCGGCGAGGAAGGCCGGAGGAGGGGCGCGCCGGTGATGTAGGAGAGAGGAATGCCGCCACCGGCCTGGGGAGAGAGAAGGGAGGAGAGAGAGGGTGGGGTGGTGGGTGTAAAAAATTTAATAGTATATGACTTGTGCGTCCCGCATAGTGGTAGTTGGTATAGAGTGGAGATATAAAGGATGTATGGATGCGGAGAAATCTAACGTAGAGGAGAGAATCTTGATGACCAGACAGAAATATTTTTTTTAGAAGAAAGAAATAGAGTATCACGAGTGTAGATTGGCTAAGCGTGGAGTATAGGCGGGCCTGCAGCTTCTCACCGGGGTCCGCGGACCCCAACGAATTTTGTAAAATGTAATGAAAATTACTCTCCATGCTTGGCGACCGGCCGTTTGATAGATGGATATGACCCTGGTGAGCTTGTGCCCTGGCTTCGCCCCTGGTGAGTGTGTGTGTTTTTTTCTTCTGAATATTTGTGAACCAGAGACACACGATTATCCTTTTTTGTTCTTAAAAAAAAAGACCGCCACGATGCAGCAGATCTGCTCGCGCTAGATGCTGTCAACGAAGCTGGTGGAGGATCCCAATCAGGTCGCTTTACGACCACGCAAGCAAACAATCCAATCAATCGTTGCGATGCAAATGCAGTTATGCAAGGACATGCAGCAGGAACCCTTTTTCATCACGATTCGTCGATTCGTGAAGCCTGAACCTGCGGAGGCCACCATTTCAGTCACATGCAGCAATTCTGAGCCGGTGGCGAATAATCAGGAGTCAGGACAGAGGTAATTCGGTGTTTCCCCCCATCATTCCCACCAGGACTTCCATTTTTGCTAAAAAGAGATCGCGCAAATTACACTAGTGAACAGCTCAGCGACGGGAACTAACCGCGCCATCCAATATCCCAGTAGCTGGCTGGAGACGAAGCCCCACCCCACCGTAATCAACAGCATTGCGCTGGTCCCTGGAAAGGCAATCATATTTTGATTGATTTAGACACCACGGAGGTTGACCCACACACATCATAGCTGCCGACGCTTTCATCTTTTTTGTCTCCACAATGGCATGGGCAGGCACATGTATATCTCAACTTTCAGCTGCTAATGGAGATAAAAAGAAGGGAACATATCTGGTGGAAACCACAAATTTCGTAAAATTCGTGTAAATCACGGCAAAAAAGATCGTCTAAATTCATCAAAAAAAATCACACATATAAATGATATGATAATACATAACTTTTTAAAATATTTTGTCCAAACTCGACTTCGTTTGTGAAATATCTTGTCCAAACTTATATAGAATGCTGGTCTGCTGCAGACCTACAGGGCTGATGGTATCCTCATCTGATGGCTGATTATACAGCGCACATGTAATTTGCGATAGTTCTTGCACATATAAGGAAAGAATATGAATTATCAAGCATCCATGGGGAAATGCCTCAGTGATATCATCGTAATAGCCAAATAAGTTGCTCGTATAAAGAGCATCACGAGTAATGCTTGTGCCATTTTTAAAAGGCAAAATCCATTTTCCGACAGTATTTGTCATTCTATTTTTAAGCCCAGGAGATTGACCAGAGATCTGTGATATACTAAACCTAGACAGCATGTGAACACATGGCCCATCTGACATTGCAATAAACAACGGCCATAGTACTGCTCTAATTAAAGCATGACAGGTTAAAATATTGGTACCAGTCCAGATCAGGATCCTACTTGCCTAAAATATGATGCCCATTAACAAGGAAATTACAGAACTCGCAGGATCTTACACTGATTGATTCTACTGTAGTACAATAATTAATAACAGTCGCTAGAGGCTTTGAAAGAAGAACGGACAACTCCCTGCATCCTCCCCTGCTTTCCTTCTACAACCCGGCTGCACCATTGTTTATTGGCCACATGACTAACTGAAACTGGCAGGCAATGAATAAATTGCGTCGATTTGCTGTCAAATGACAATATCCCGAAACGCATGGCTCTTACAATTACAAGGCAGAAGGTACTGAACTAGTCAACACTAGGAATCTAGGATAATACACCATATATCAAATAGACATTTGATGAAAATGAGAATGCCATTTGCTGTGGTCATGCAACAGCCTGCAATTCTCCAGCAACTGAACCTTGGAAAAGGGTGTCATATCTCAAGCTCCTAGTGACATCAAAGAAATGTGCTACGGCTTCTTCAGGTGTTTTTTGTAGCACACCGTGGCCCAAATTAAGAATATGACCTTTTGGACCAGCTGATTTCACAACCCTGCAGAGCAGATAATGAGAAAACAATTTTAATCAGTTCGTAGTGACTGCCTGGAAAGGTATTTCAAATATAATGACTGGACGTTGCAGCCACTTAGAAGCTAACGCATCAAACGTTACAATCCCCATGCAACATAAAACAAACATGAAGGGCTTAATACTGCTTCATTTTTACATGTTCCGCGTGATCACTGACGACATGCAAAAGATAATGCAACACTCTGATAGTGTGAGGTGATTAACTATTTCTTATTCTTTGATCAAGAATTCAATACATCTAAGGAGTAAGATGGATACCCATTTGTATACAACTGACGGATATCCATTTGTATGCAACCCACACTTACATCAGAAATGAAACAAGTTAAACTGTAGCAAGAAGGTCTACACTATGATGGTGTAACAGACATGACAGGAAGACATACTTCTGAGAGAGCAGTTTTGGAGATCTCGTTAATTAATTGTACACAGCAAAAATTAACACAAATGGAAAGCATGAAACCTTTACTGACCTATGAATTTCATCAGTCAATACTGGTAACGGTGAAAATAGAAATGCTGGATCCACATTCCCTTGTACACCAATTCCATTACCAAGGCGTCTCCTTCCATCAGCCATGTCCACTGTCCAGTCAAGCCCAATGACATCAACTCCCGTATCCTTCATTCGCTCAAGTAAACCTCCATTCCCATTTATATACAAGACAAGGGGTACATGAGGGCACTCATTCTTAATCCTACTCACAATCTGTCAAAGAAATGGAAGAGGTTAATGTAACAGAATAGACCAAATTAGAACTTTTCATGAAATCTTTTATTCTAAATTATAGTACCAAACAAGCTAGAATTTATGCAAATTTACAAGCTCAAGATGAAAATTGGGATTTTCCCCCCTTCTAAACACATTGAGCCTGCAGAAATTACCATTTATGACCAAGTCAGTCAATTACATGTATTGTGCTAGTTGCAGTCTTGCAGATTAGCAGATATGTAAACGAAACTAAAGCAATATATAGTGTATAAATGCATGATAACATATCATATAATATATAAATCCAAATTACTGAGAACATGTTGCTGACATAAACATCAGTTAATGACTCTGTGTAAAAGATTGACTGTTTCCATATTCACTTTCTTTGAAGGTTATGAGGAGCTTGTAGCGGTAAGCTGGTACCATAACAAGTCATGTAACATGTGCTACCAGAAATTGCAGAAGGTTGAAGCAATTAATCATATGATAAGTATTTCAGTATAAGCATAAAGAGATTAATTCTCAATAAAACATTTGGTGCTGGTAGACATTACTGATCTATTATACAGTGCAGATATATAGTGACACCACCGAGCATGACATATGTGAAGTTGGAACACATGAGAGCATGAAAAGTAAGGAACAGTTACCTGTTTGATATATGGTTTTGACCACTGCTCCCACACATGAGGTGGAAGTTGCCCACCCCATGAATCAAATATCTGTATACATTGAGCCCCAGAGTTTACTTGGTAAATGATATAGTCAGATATTGCTTGTGCAAGGTGTGAGAGAAGGCCCCTCAAAACATTTGGAGCAGTATGGCACATGCTCTTTATATTTGTGTATGTGTTGGTCATCCCCCCTTCGACAACATAAGTTGCAATTGTCCACGGGGCCCCCACAAATCCTAGCAAAGCAGCTTTTCCATCAATCTAGAGGATAAAGAAGCAAACAAGAGTATAAGCATCATAAGAAAGTGTAGTGCAGAATGCATTGCTGAACTATACACAATCCAATTCATATCGATAAAAGCACACTCATATATAAATTTTTGATCTTCATGCGAATGCATTGCGGATTTGCGGTGGTAGTTTCCCCAGCAGAATATTCAACAATGAGAGCAACAACAATATAGCTTTGGGTTGAGACATACTAACACGAATAGCATTTTACTGATGTTTGACCAGGCTTGCAGTTCATTAATTACTAGGAATTTATTGAAATGCCCAACCGATACCACCAGATATTTCAGACAATCACCGTCATAAACATTTAATTCAGATAATAACAAATATGCATCTCATAACACTTACACGAAATCAACGTCTGGAACTAAACAAAGCAAAATCATAGCATATTTACCAAGTTCCAAATATTCGAAAACCTGTTTCACGAGATACAATCTCAAGTCTTTATCATTCACACCATGCATCAAAACCTGTTTTCCTGACATTTATTTTCAGTTGGAGGCATTCATAGCAACCAAAAATAGTCTTGAACCCACCAAAGTATACCAAATTACATCAATAGAGTGTCGCTTTTCAGATGCTACACAAATACTTTGATGTTAAATGATTAACAATGAACCATCTGCCAACATTAGTTTCCAAAAAGAAACGCAAGAAGATGAACGATATTTGCAGCACAATGCAGACCAACTTTCATAAATTATAAGTGTATGACTGAAAAGTACAACTGCATCGTGTTAGCAGTAATAACCAAGTATTCTTGCATGACGCTGACAAATTAGTAACTACTAACAATTTCTATAATTTATGGCCTGGTGTCATTTTCATAGCATGCAACAGTGAACCTAACATTACTTCAATCCATTACACATCAATGCATTTTATAGGTCAAATTGCAGCATGAGCATTGACTTTGAACGGTACATTGTATAGCACTTAACTAGTAATCTAGTATCATTCAATCCTAAACCACTACAATAAGAAAATCCAATAGAACCAAGCTTTCAGTAGCAGTGTAGCACCAAAATGTATACGGGCATTACCTCATTTCGCAGAATCCTGAGCGACTCCCCGACGAAATTGAGCTTATCGAGGTCGATGGGCACGAGCTGCCTGACCTGTTCCTCGGACCGCACGGGCGATTGGATCAGCGGCCCCTTGGAATCGGAGATATCGAACGGCACCCCGATTGCCGGCAGCGGCGTGAGTATGTCCGAGAACAGGATGACGCCGTCGGGCGCGAAGGCGCGCCAGGGCTGCAGAGTGATCTCGACGATGAGGTCCGTTTTCTCGGACCGCTCCCGGAACGAGGGGTGGCGCTTGGCCAGCGCCTGGTACTCCGCCATGTACCGCCCCGCCTGCCGCATCATCCACGCCGGCGGGCGCGGGAGGCCATCCTCGCCCCGCGCCGCGCGCACCAGCAACGGCTCCTCTGCGCGGGAACGCGGCGGGTAGGTCAAATTGGGGGCGTGGGCGGTGGAAGGAAGGGGAGTTGGGTTTACCGGAGGAGGACGAGGGCGAGAGGGATGCGGAGATGGCGGCGAGCCGGCCGCGCCGCCGACGAGTGGTGGAGGAGGGCGCCGCCGCGGAGAGGAAGACGGCCGTTGCGGTGGCCGTCGGAGACATCATGACTGACGGTGGCGATTTGGCGATGGCGATTGGCCTTTCGGTTTATCTAATCTTGTTTCGAGAACGAAGAGGTCAGGTTTGGGTGGCGATGAAGCGCAGACGATGGACAGGGGACCAACTGGGCCGGCGCCTAGAGGCAGGCCTGGATTGGATCAGGCGTGCAAGTGCAAGGGGTGAAAATGGTCAGAGCTGATGGGAAGGAATTCGAAACCAATTGTCCATTCTCTTTCCAAAACATAGCGGCAGAAGCGACTCTTCACTGTACACTAGTTTACCCACTTCAGCACCCGAATCTGAAGCATTTAAGATCTTTATCGGCATTTTCTAGTGTTCCCATCATTTCTTCTTCCGTCGACACTCTTGCTATAGTGATGGCGCCCAAAACGAGCTTCAGCTGCCCCCTAAACTGTTCTCTCCTCCATCCACTTTTCTGTGTTTGCTCCTGAGTCCTGACCCTTGTTGTTTTTCCGCAGTTCCACTGCTTTGCTAACCTACCATCTTCTACCATCATGACCGCGATACACAATCGTCGTCCGCTCACCAACGGCCTTCAACGTGGGATCAGCCTTCCATCCTCCACCTTCCTTTAAAAGATTCAAACTGAGTTGAAAGAGGGTGGAGGCTGGAGAGGAAAGAAGGAGAAAAAAAATTAATTGTCAGAGGACAAACACTTGACATAATATAGCTTTCCCCAAAAATAAACATGTATAATAACAAAAATCTTATATTGAAAAAACAATAGAGCAGAGAGATATATAGGTGTCAGTGATAGATAATTTGTATTAGAAATGCCTAACGGGCAATCACAGAACGATTATTTTGGTCGAATCTGTTTGCATTTATCTAACGTGAATATATATCGTTAGCTAATTCAATAGATATATTTTTAAAATGATTAAAAAGTTTCTCTTAACCAAGCAATACTTTTGTTCCTAACGTCACTTGTGCTATCATGGGGTTTATTAAGCGTGCAACAAATTTCATGAGCGCTTTTGGGATCATGTACTCTATTAAAAACATCAACATGTCACTCTTCAAATGTCTAACCCTTTTTCTTATAGAAAATGTGACATGAAGACATGAAAATAGAGGTAGTTTGTGCTGTCAAAACGTGAACGATTACCGGGATTGCTCTTTAAATTTTCGAATATGATTTTGCTTGATGGCAGTAAAGCCAAAGGTACAAATGCGTTAGTGCTCTTTTTTACATGTTTTCTTTTCCTTTCTTCGCGGGTCCTTGTCCGAACTTCTCTTCTATGATGCATTCGGTTGCTAGATGGTCCATACACTTGATCATGCTTTTAAGTGATTTTTATTCCAAATTTATTACCATGTATCGATCTATTAGACTATTACCTTATATAGTGGTAACCAACGTTTAAGACTAGCCACAGTGGTGTGCATCGGCTCCAAGTCAGACTCATGTTTCAGGCATTGAGCTTCAAACTCTGCAGTGGTTGACTCTCCCTCTCTCTTTTTACTCTGACACAAGTATTTCTTTTACTCTCCCTCCCTCCTCAACGCGCGCGGGGGGGCCAATCCTTGACGCCTAAAAATTTTGCCCAAACATCAGTAATTTCCTCTCACACCACTCCAGCTCCAGCCAGATAATAGTGTTTTTCTCTCACACCATTCCAGCTCCAGCCTCCAGCTCCAGCCTGCCGAACGCGGTGAGTGTTGCCGTGGTTGACTCAATGCCCCAACGCTCTCTCTCCTGATTCAAGCATCGATGGAAGCCACTGCTGTCGCTAGTCTAAGTTATCACACAATCACCAAACACACTAATGATCTTGCTAGATCAATTTTTTTTACACTCACAACGAGCTGATTTCTGGGTCCCGCTAATTTTCGGGCGACTGTAAGGGGATGGTACGGTCGATTCTCCGAGATCATATACTTTCCATATTTGGAAAACCGTGCCAATCCGTCCCACCAACTGCCCTGGGTGGGAAAAATTGAGATTCCCCTTCTCTTTTAGCTGCGGGATAAATTTGAAATTCTCCTTCTCCGAGCGACCACCCCGCCAAATTGAAATTTCCATTTTCTTTTACCGATGTTAACATTTTCTTTTATGAAGCTATACTTTTTCGGGACCATGGGAAATGAGTATTGTTTTGGGTGGGGGGTGTAACATAAAAGTTAGTTTCAATCAGAGAAAAAATATTGAAACATAATATTTTGATTTGTATGTCCAAACATAAACTGATGGTGGAAAAAATATTACATGAAACACAAATAGACCATTCATTCATGTACCCTCTCTTTGTGAGACAAATAGACAACGATGTTTTTCAAACAAATTTAGTATCTCTCTGTGATACGGAAAAAAAAACATCTCCCAATGATAGCTGATGGCGAATCACTTTTTGCTGTACCTGTGAGTGACATGATATATAAAATTTGTCGTGAAAATAAAAAGGAATGAATAAAAAATGGCGTAATCTTTTATGCTTGCCTTTTGATCCTTGCTGTGTAGTCCTCCAACTTTATTCCCTGAAAAAAATAATAGAGGCAGTATGAGATTTATGTGTATAATACTAGTGTATGATGTAACATTCAAAGTGTATAATATTTAGCAGTATGGGATTTTGCTGTGTGGTTCTACATATATCACAAAAAAAGCGGATTGAGTTTGTTGTCATCTTGATTAGGCATTATTTAAATCATCCAGTAATACAGCTAGCCAATGTTCAAGAAGGCGGAATTAGGCGGCCGCCTAGGCGCGCTTAAGCTCTAGGCGAGGGGGTCCCGCCTCGCCTATGGGGGTAGGCAGTCCCCTAGGCGGCGCCAGCTCGTCGGCGGTGAAAGGATGGCCGGAATTCCATCCCTGGTGGCCGCCGTGCAGATCCGCCGGGTGGGGACGCCATGCGCCAGCGAGGGAGGAAGGGACATCAAGCGGAAGCAGCGGTGGAGGTGGGAGCCTGAGAGGCGGCGGCGGCGGCGTGCGCTGGACGGTGGCGGAGGAGGAGAAGGCATAGGCGGGCGGACAGGCGACGTCGTCCTGGGCAACGGAGGAAGTAGGGGCGGGAGGGGGCCGGCGGCCTGGGCAGCAGAGACGGGTGGAGGAGGGTGGGTGGGGAGGATAAGGTTGAGGCTAGGGATAAGTTAGGGTTGAGACTTGGGTTGGACTGCTTGATGAGCTTTCTATCTAACTTTAGGCCCATTATTCTCAAGTTTCCTTTTTTTTAGAGATAGTTGATGTGTATGGCAAGAAATATCTACATATATAGCACCGCCTAACAAATCGCCTTGAAACGCCTAGGCTCGCCTAAGCTCGCTTAGGCTCTAGGCGGTGGGTCCGCCTAGAAACCACCTAGTGCCTTTTTGAACATTGCAGCTAGCTAATTTAATGGTCCTGACCCGTATTTGAAAACTTTGGATTTGACTACAATTCAGTATAAGACGTTTAACCATGCATTGGTAGAATTCAGTATATGGATTTATTCAGACAAAAAAGGCAAGCATGTATATGGCCTTGCTTTCTGTAGAAAATTCAGTACAGTTGCATGCTTACCGCCCCCCGCTTATTGATAAATCAATTAAAAACATAATCAACCTATTGTATATCCTAATAGAGTAGTTAAGAATTTAGGCGTATAATATGAGTGTATGAACTTACATGTTGATAAGCAATCTGCCTTATTTCTAGCATAATCAGTTCGTTCTCGTGGGCACACAGATAGTACGTTAATGATTCACGCAATGGCTTTGAATGTTCCTACATAGCCAAAAAAAAAGGAGAAAATATGGGGATAGCCTTGAGACATTTCTACTTGGCTGGTGGCAAAAAATATGCAAATAGGAGAAATTTGGAAAACAAAAAAAGGTAGCATGTAGGTAACCTGAGTAAAATGGAAATGTGTCTTTCCATTGTAAGCAAGAAGTAACTGAAGAATAAAAACACCACTGTCGTTCCTGGCAAAAAAAAAAAGGAAATGTAGTGTCAGGTCAAAGAGGGCATAGGATATATTTTCTTGAATGTGATATGTAATAATAAAAAATCACATATATGTTAATTAGAACTGGGAGACTAAACTGATTCGTCTGATTTGAGACACTTCCAATAACTGTTGGCATGTCATATATGTCAATCCTTGTTGATCTGGAATGTACTGCTTTGAACACCTTTCTGAATTTTGCTATGGCACTGAGGGAATCATTTTCGACTAGTGCTGTATCTTTGAAAGGGCATATTACTTCAAACCTTTTGTCCCTAAAATTAGCAACAACAAGATCCAGAATGCACTTTTCAGTTGGGGCGATTGTGGCTTGTTGAAAATGATTGGCCCTAATCAGTTGGGTTGTAGTATGGCACGATGACTTGACTGGCCCTAATCAGATGGAACGAATATGGAAGGTAATATGACGTGATTGACCCTAATCAATATGGCAGGTCATCCTTGATATATACTAGAAATCGCTTTATACAAAAGCATACGGTCATGGAGTTGACCGCCTAGACCACCCTAACTCATTGGGCCGAGCATGACAGTATGCCATGACTGACCCTAATCAGTTGGGCTGAGTATGGCAAGTTAACAAGATTGGCCCTAATTAGTTGGGACGATTATGGCTTGTTGGAAATGATTAGCCCTAATGTTGGGTCGTGGTATGGTAGGATGACGTGACTGGCCCTAATCAGTTGGAACGAGTATGACAGTACGACGTGATTGACCCTAATCAGTATGGCAGGTCATCCTTAATATATACTAAAATGCCATTATACAAACCACATGGTCATGGAGTAAAACCCCCCTAAAAAATGCAGACCACCCTAACTCGTTTGACCGACTTTGTTAGTATGACTTGATTGACCCTAATCAGTTGGGCTGAGTTTGGCAAAGTTAACGAGATGGGCCTTAATCAGTTGGGTCGTAGTATGGCATGATGACGTGACTGGCCCTAATCAGTTGGAATGAGTGTGGCAGTATGACGAGTATGGCAAGTTAACAAGATTGGCCCTAATCAGTTGGGACGATTATGGCTTGTTGAAAATGATTAGCCCTAACCAGTTGTGTCGTGGTATGGCACGATGACGTGAGTGGTCCTAATCAGTTGGAATGAGTATTGCAGTATGACGTGATTGACCCTAATCAGTTGGGCCGAGTATGTCAAGTTAACAAAGACTGGAACTAATTAGTTGGGGCGGTTATGGCTTGTTCAAAAAGATTGGCCCGAATCAGTTAGGTCGTAGTATGATGAGTGACGTACCTCAGGTTGATTGTTGGTAGCATTGCAGGGAGCGTGGGATGTTGACTTGATGGGAGGCTGATCCCAACCAGTGATGTCAAATCCACGAATTGACGCAAGGGTTGATGCTTATTAAAAAAGTGTCTCCTCCATGGGCTTAAACTATTGGACAAAAAAGGGAACAAAATATAGCAAGAAATAAAAAATAGATGATGAAAGACAATCAGAAATACAAAAATGATGTAGAAAAAAAAGGAAATAGAGATAATAAAAACCTCAATATTTTGGATGCCTAACTCAGCTCCACTATTGCTGCTGATTGCATTGTCATCCCATACGCGTATACGCGGCAGAGTTGGTTCCAAAAAGGCGGAATCCAAGACAAGATAATCAAATATATTGCCTGTATATTAACATAAGTAAGACAACGAAAAACGAAAAAGGCTAGATGAAAAATATGCTCGCGAAGTAGAAAAAAAAGGCTAAGAATGTAAATATATAGAACTCATTGCAAGTAGGAAAAGACAACCACCAAGTGCTGCTTTGCCTCTAGTATTCCCTTTCCGAGCATTTGTCTGGAAGTTCATTAACCCAAGATGAAGACACCGGATACAGCAGTGCACCAATCATATGAGTTGATTTCTCTAACTCTGCATATGCTCTCGTAAAACTGGTGACTAACAGTAGGACTGCTTTTTGGGCACAAGAAAATGCCAAGAACAATGAGAAAAAAAATCCTTGCAAACTTATCACCGACCAGCTCTGGAGTTATCATATCAACTAAAGCATCAATCTTTGCAGCTTGACTCTGTTGATTTGTATCTTTGAGGATGACATTTTGGCATAGCTGGATGATTTATTGGGCACTTGTTTTCCTCCATATGGAATACCAAGAATTTGGTGCACAGCGATTGCATCAATTTTGAAAGAACTCCCACGGTCCCACCAGCTGCCTTGAAGTGTCTAGATTTTGGATCATAGTTCTTTGCAGTCCATAAGATTAGTGAATTTGGAATTGATGTACACTTGAGAGCCAGAATTGAGCCAAAACCACACTTGATAACACTATCTCTTTGGCGAGGAGATAACTTTTCAATCAATTTAACCATCTTGGCAAGAGAGAACTGAGTGCTGAATTTCTGTATTCAAAAAAAGTAAGAAGAAAAAAATTATTGACAAAAGTCATTGATAGTGTGGAAAAAAAACATAGGATATATAAAACACAGGAACACATACAGTGCAGTCCTTGAGCTTGCTTCGCGGCGACAAAGCACTATCATCAGATTCATTGATGCTTGGGCCATCCTACATGATTTTTTAGATAGCAGAAAATTTGAGACTCATGAATATAGGTATGTGTAAAATATACTGGAAAATATAGCTATGAATACAACAGATAAATAATATCAGTAACACAAAAAAATAGTTTAAGGCCATAAACAACAAACCGAATCCCTCATTTTTATTTGTTTGGCTTCAGTTCATGTTGGCTACAATTCATGTTTAAGCCCAACAAAAACTGAACTTATATCACTCAAATAAGACTGATGCATAATTAGCAACCAGAGTACTGGGAATAAAAAAAGTGTGGGATCTATCGCATGCATCCAAAAATGTCTGATAAAAAAAACTCCATAATGTTAAACTTGGCCGTAAACAACAATTAGAAAGAGTTCATGCATATGCTTACAGAAATTCCCAGGTTTGGTTTTAAAAGTTCACTCAGCCACATTAGAAGAGTTCTGGCACTTCTGAATGGTGACCAGGAATTCGCAGCATGTGCCTCCAGTTTTACTCTTAGTCGATCGAGTGTTACCAGAAGGGTCAGGTGTAACTAGAATCAATTCCCATTGATTTTGTCATCATGCATGCATGCATATTTTTACTGTGAGTAACTAATTATTTTCTATCAAGTAAAAGGTATGTTTAAAGTAGCAAACAACTTGGCCATGCAGGAACCGTGAGACAGGCAACAAATGATGAGACTCGGTGATATCCGTGATCTGGTGTCTTCCATGTTAATCATGCTGAACAAAAAAGATATTTATCCTATTCCTGGTAGATGGCCTCGAAAGGGCGTTGCGCCACAAATAAACTAGGCTCGGCACCTAATCTATAAGTAGGATGGAATTCGGTCAGTACACGAGAGCTTTTCAAAAACTCTGCAAACTCCCAATCATGAATATACTATAATCTCAAAAAAAAAGGAGTAGTACGTCTGCAGACTCATTGCTCAGTATATATTTTGCTCCGGCAGTTGGTTGAATTATGTCTTTTGTCCACAATTTTAAAAGTACCATACAAATTTCACAGAAACTCACATGATGAATACTAACACTAGTGTGCAACCAAAATCAGCATATATATAGCTAGGCAAAGTGCCCTAATAACAATCCATGGCGCAACCAAAAATTCAGAATTCTATACGTCGTAAGAGAAGCAGAACAACTGTAACCCCCCAAAGATTAAAATCATTCATCTTATTTAACAAGGTAATAACAAAAAAAATACATCTGCACATATGTGGGCATACCTTAGAATTACTTTCTGCATTTTTATCTTTGCTGCTTTGCGCATTCTGGTCACTTGAACTGGAACTATCCATGGTGCCTGCTACACTAATTCTAGGTAGCAAAAAATATTGTAGTCACTTGGATGAAAAAAAATGCGAAAAAATGTACTTAAAAACTACCATAAATAACGAACCCTAACACACCGGAATCTAAAATTTTCATATATATACAAATATTTTCAAATGCCTGTAAGAAAAAATTCCAGCTGGGGGAGCACGCTGATATATGATAGGAGAGCCAAAACGTTGAATCTCTAACAAAAACGATGAACAATAAATCCACTAGAATAGCAAAAGCGGAACAATACCTGCTGAAATGTGCAACCCCCCCCCCTCCCCGTCGACCACGAAACCTATATACGGCGTTCCACCAGAACAGATCCAAAACAAACACCAAGAGTTCTACACGAAAATCGGTAAAAGGGAAAAAACATGGAAAAAAAATAGGTGCGACCCGCTACAATAGAAGCGCTAATAGGAACCAGAAGATACTGAAATCCTTGAAGCCCCGAATCAAAATCGGATACCCGAACTCGCTGCAGATAGAAGAACTACGCGAAATCGGCAACAGAAAAAAAGCATGACAAAAATACAAGCGACCCCGCTAGGCCGCTACAGTACGGGCCCTAATACGAACCTTCAACGCCGAATCGAATCGGAACACCGCCGATAGGATCATGGAAGGGGGGAAGGAGACCCGGGTGGGGGCGGCGGCGCGTGGTCCAGGTGAAGAATACGAGGAGGCAGGAAGGGGAATGAGGGAAGAGAGGATGGGCATGAAAACGAAGAGGGGGAGGCACCGGAAGAAAAAAAAAACGATATCAGCTGGGGGGAGACCACGCGGGAAGAAAATCGCACGTGGGCGCGGGGCGCGTCGCCATCGACCGGAAATTTAGAAAGTTACGGTCGCTTGTAATATCAGCATCGGGCTGATTTCTACTTTTCTACAGCTTACTAGATAGGTAAGTTTGGAAAAATAAAGCACAAATTACTTGGAAAATCGTATGCGCGAAATTCATCTCCGACTCCAAACTCAGTTAGGTTCGATCGACACAAGCACTCTCCTAAACAGGTTCTACCACACTGCACATGGCCATAAACGCTCAGGCATCCAACATGTCCTGAGCAACCGGCGAGATCCGGCCGGGCCGGGGGTTACTACGGCCAAGGCAGCCGGACCCGAGTACCCCAGTCACTCTGTCGCTACCCAGAAATATCCCACGCGGCTACAGTGTCACGAACACCCCGCAGGGCGAAATCTCGGCGACCAGCAGCTGACCCAGCACAGCAGGGGTCGCCGCGATCGCGTCCCACCAAGCATCACTCGCTACCGGCCCCGCGGTTCTCTTCTCCCCCAAAATCGCCCACGGCGGCACGCGTGCCTGTCGCGCTCGCACGCCGGCGGACCTGCTCCTCTTTCACCTAACCGGTGGGAACCGATCCGGCCCGGTATCCAAATTTAAAATTTAAATTTAAATTCAAAAAATGAAAAAATTTTAAAAATACTTTAAGGTGCGACGAATCTAATGGTGTCAAATTTTCTCAAAAATTCGTTCATTTAGTATAGTTTGCGGAGATTTGAAGTTAAACAAAAAAATATGCATACAAAAATATATAAATACAATGTAAAAGTAGTACAAAAGAAGGTTTGAGGGTTCATTTAGACTAAAATATGTTATACAAACATTTATTTAGTATACTTTGCGGGCATTTGAATTTAAACAAAAAAATTTGAATTTGACCGGTTACCAGTCAAACCTGCCGGTTCCCAAATGCACCGGACGATTTGAATTTGCACTGGGATTTGATCGGTTTCTATCGGTTTCTGGTGAAACCGGTCCGGTTTACCGGAACCGGAGTGCTCCAGTTTGGGGTGTCCGGTTGGGAAAAAAAACCCTACCTCTACTGCCTCTGCCTTCGCCCGCCGCGCCCAACCCAACCCACCACCACCCCCACGCGGTGCTCCGCACCGCGCTGAACGCTCGCGGCTCGCCCTCCTCCCCCTTCCCTCCGCACCGCGCTGAACGCTCGCGGCTCGCCCTCCTCCCCCTTCCCTTGGGGCCTTGTCCTCGCCTGCTGCTTCAAACAACAGACTCGCAAACCGGGAAATCCCCAGTCCGGGCACTCAGCCATGGGCAACCGCGGGTCGCGCCACCACCGCCACGCAGCCGACCAGCAGCAACCGGCGGCGCCGCCCAAGCCCCAGGCCCAAGCGCCGCCGCCGCAGCAGCAGCAGCAGCCGCAGGCGAGGCCGAAGCCGGCGGCGGCGGACGCGGGGGCGGTGGGGCGCGTGCTGGGGCGGCCGATGGAGGACGTGCGCGCGGCCTACACCTTCGGGCGCGAGCTCGGCCGCGGCCAGTTCGGGGTCACCTACCTCGTCACGCACCGGGAGACCGGCCAGCGCTTCGCCTGCAAGTCCATCGCCACGCGGAAGCTCGTCCACCGCGACGACATCGAGGACGTGCGCCGGGAGGTGCAGATCATGCACCACCTCACGGGCCACCGCAACATCGTCGAGCTCCGGGGCGCCTACGAGGACCGCCACTCGGTCAACCTCGTCATGGAGCTCTGCGAGGGAGGGGAGCTCTTCGACCGCATCATCGCCAGGGGCCACTACACCGAGCGCGCCGCCGCGGCGCTCTGCCGCGAGATAGTCGCCGTCGTCCACAGCTGCCACTCCATGGGGGTCTTCCACCGGGATCTCAAGCCCGAGAATTTCCTCTTCCTCAACGACAAGGAGGACTCGCCGCTCAAGGCCACGGACTTCGGCCTCTCCGTCTTCTTCAAGCCCGGTGAGCGCTTGATTTTGACTTCATCCCTTCTTCCATATGGATCCTGCAGTGCCCTTTTGCGATGTTTGACACTTTGACTAGATGTGGATGTCGCTTTGACTTGACCGATTCGCTCCGTTTGACGATTTCGGACCCAGCATCGCTAAACTTTTAATAGTATCGATTTGGAGGTGGCGTTATTCATATCTGTCCATTCTTGTTGAGAGATGCTATGTTAGTATTAGGGATCCAGCTTAACTCCAAAGTAATTGAGCTTTACTCTTTACATATGCGATACGTTGCTTCCACCATTGTTCTTTAATGGGGTAAGCATATAGTATCAAACTTGTTGAATGCTCACACATAATTATAAATGATACACTAAGTCTGTTTCATAAAAGCGGGATGTTCATTTTGCAAATCATTGGTGATGATGGAGGATTTATTGTGGGGCGTAGTCTATTTTTATATTTATTCTCTCTGTTTTGTCTCTTGGTAGTGGAATGGCTTTTTTTGTTGTGTCCGCGGCATGATCAAACATAATGAGAATGTATAATGGATGATGCAGGGGAGACATTCAAGGATCTTGTGGGAAGCGCGTATTATGTTGCTCCTGAGGTACTCAAACGGCACTATGGGGCAGAGGCTGATATTTGGAGTGCTGGGGTTATTCTTTACATCCTTCTTTCTGGTGTTCCTCCCTTTTGGGCAGGTAATCATTTTAGTTTTTGAGAATCTTGTTTCAGTCAGATTTTTTTTTGCTACTATCGCTCCAACACAATTGTTTCTTTTCCTTCACATTGTCCTTTGATTTTGCCAGAGAATGAGGATGGCATATTTGATGCCGTCTTGCACGGTCACATTGATTTCTCTTCTGATCCTTGGCCATCAATATCTAATGGTGCCAAGGATTTGGTTAAGAAGATGCTGCGGCAGGACCCCAAAGAGCGCCTGACTGCTTCTGAAATTTTGAGTAAGTCAACTGCTCTTTCACTATCTTTCTATGTCTAGTTGTCGAATCACGTTCCATAACATGGCATTTTGATTTTTAGAGAATAAATTATTATGTAGCTAGTTAGTAGCAAAATAGGAGTAGTCTCCTAGTTTTTCCCCACATTTTTGTTCTTTTTGATACAAGAGTGCTAAAACGCTGAAAGTAGTTATAGTATTCCAGAAAGAAACTGCTGGTTTTCTCTCTTTGTTGAAGACCTGTCTGCTTTCTCTGTAAAAAAAGAGAAAGAAGACAACCTGTGTTTTTCCATATGAACTGAATATTCATTTGCATGTATAATTTATCGGTATAATACTGTGAACATACAGATCATCCATGGATTAGAGAGGATGGAGAGGCCCCAGATAAGCCACTTGACATCACGGTCATCAGTAGAATGAAACAGTTCAGGGCAATGAACAAGCTCAAGAAAGTTGCTTTGAAGGTGATTGATTGACTTGGACTTTGGCATTTATTCCAGTAAAATACTTGATTTTAAGAAGCAGATAATTCTAACATCTTTCATTTTAACCAGGTTGTTGCTGAGAACTTATCAGATGAAGAGATTATGGGCCTTAAAGAAATGTTTAGATCCCTTGATACAGATAATAGTGGGACAATTACTCTTGAAGAGCTAAGATCTGGTTTACCAAAACTTGGCACTAAAATTTCTGAATCAGATATCAGACAGTTGATGGAGGCGGTATGTTCATCCTCCAGACCCATATGCTTCATTTTTTGGTTGACTATCTATTACTATCCCAATTCCCAAGTCACATCTCCAATTTGGAAAACTGAAAAGCAACTGTCTAGTGCTGCCTTGCACTCCACAGCCTTTTCCTGTTTTAAAAAGAAACTTCATATAGGTTTCTGGTGTTTCCTATTGAATGGAAACACAGTATCACAATAATTTGAAAGAGAAGATGGGATGGAACATGTGAAACTGCTATAGATCAAGCTTTTGAACATTATTGATGGAATTGTAGTTCAGCGCATACTATTTTGTTTCCTTATTCTTGTTTTTAATTCCCCAAACAGGCTGATGTTGATGGAAATGGTACCATTGATTATGCGGAGTTCATATCAGCCACAATGCACTTGAATAGATTGGAGAAGGAAGACCACATACTCAAAGCTTTTGAATATTTTGATAAGGATCACAGCGGGTAACTTCACTTCGAATTTTGCCTGAACTTGTTCTGCAAATCTTGACTGTTTTCATTTGATTTCCTCACTATTTAAATCTTTCTATGCAGATACATAACAGTAGATGAGTTGGAAGAAGCTCTGAAGAAGTATGATATGGGAGATGATAAAACAATAAAAGAGATCATTGCTGAAGTAGATACAGATCACGTGAGTATATATTTTGCAGACTTTAAGTAAAAGCTTAGCTCTTCAAATATTTAAATCGATCCGCTGAAGAAAACCCCCTCACTGACGTCAGTTATGTGGCATGCTACTTACTGTTGACTTCAACCACTTGACATGTTTCTAGAATATAGAAATGAATTCTTATTGAAAGAGAAGATCCAAAGATTTGACTGGTGGGGGATTATATGTTAAAAAAATGCTGATCACATTATTTTTTTCTGGATGCACACGAATAGTAATGAGTTCACACTGAATTGAAATTCATGGAGACTACCAATTTGCTGTAATTGAATTTAGGAATAACTAACCTACATTGTGAATGTCAAAGATCAGTAATCCTTTTTACTTATGACTCAAAAGTTCAATAGAGCTGCGGCTGCCTATCACAATTTATCACAGTGCTAATGTCCCATTTGTTATTTGTTGGCAGGATGGAAGAATTAATTATCAGGAGTTTGTTGCCATGATGAGGAACAACAGCCCTGAGATTGTTCCGAACCGGAAGCGCATGTTCTAACTGCCGTGTACAATTTGAATGAACCCTTTTGAGCATATTTTGCCCTTAGACATCTTCTCCTGGAGCCATTTTCTTTTGGGGAAAGCCGTTAAGAAAACTACATTTGAGATCCATATATCTGCAGCCAGGACCAGTTTGTACCAGAATGGGTCGCATGATATAAGGAGTCGAGCCTAGATGCTATGGACTCTGGGTGCAGTATTTCTACTCACTGTATGCATAATGCCTTTGAGATTGTTTTGCGGCTTTATCTGTATCTTTCCCCACCTTCGATTTTAGTGTTTTTCCTCAATGAGGTGATCGGTTAAGTTGCACAATTGAGAGTGTTGTGACTCGTGATCCATGAGCTTTTATCTTCTTGGCCTTTATATTAGACTGGCATTGTAAGAGGGTGTTTAGTGATCTTATCTGGCAATGTTGTATCGTTGTTAATAAACACATCACAAACTTGGTCCTGGATTGGCCTTAGGTAAAATGCTTTTCTATCTGCGTTCTCAGCAAACAAGGTTGAAGGTTCTTATTTGGGTGACGATGCACCACCCAAAGAATCATATGTTCTCTGTCATATGGTCCCAGAAAAGATATAATTTGACTTAGTTTACCGACGCATTGTCACATTTCCCTTAGGTAAACACAGGACGGGCACACCACTTTTTACTTGCGTCAGACTTGCACAGTGGGAATGTATGTTCGAACTGTTCTGGTTGTCATAGATTCTGATCTCTAGCTAGCTTGTTAGTACTATCTTGAATACTTGTCTTTAAAGTGGTAAGGCGAGCCACCACCGCCTTATCGCCTAGGCGGGCTAACCGCCTTGTCGTCTAGGTGACACCTTGAAGACACTGAACATATAAGGAAAGAAAATAGTGTATAAAAGTTCTATGTAGCATAACGCATATAGCCAGAACTTCACTTAGATAAAAGGGGGTAAATTTTTAGAAATCTCAATGATCTGCACACTTTGTATTACATTATTAGTTCCTTACATTATTCACTACCGAGCGTGCATTTTACACTTGAGCCAACTCCGGGACATAACATACTGGATTCAACTAATCAGATGAGCCATGCACCTTTTATTTCTCGCACAAAAGAATCTCCTTTCAAATTCCAGTTACACTCTAAATTTCTGGAAAGTGAAATGACAGTAGGGCATAGAACTATTATTGTATATCCATATAAATCATTACATTTAGGTCATCAGCAAGATGACATTAAGCGAGACTGATAGGATATCAGAAAAGGTTTATCACTTGAGCACTAATATACAAGATCCAAATACAATCTACAACATGTATACATAGTTTCTTCCATGTCCTTAACACTTCCATATTGGTATGGCTGTAGCAAACTGCAGGCTTGTAGTTGATCAACGAACAGAGACATTTTTCATTTTTGCTGATCTGTGCTTAACAAAGAAAGCAGCTAACATACTTTTTGTGCGAAGTGGAGCCTTCTGGATTTGACGCCCTCTTGGGTTGTCAAAAGAACTGAAGGATGACAAATGCCTTGGGTTGTCAAAAGAACTGAATGATGACAAATGCCTTGTCTTGGGCTGATCCTGAAAATGCAAATTGGACGTTTCAATGTATAAGTACAATTAGGCGTACAGCCTGCACATTTGCGCGGCTAATATTGAAAATTCAAAAAATTCGCATATTATTGTATCCTTACTTAAAGATTATACTATTTTTTTACCATACATCACCCTGTTCATTATTATAAATTATATCTTATTGTTGGTTAAAACAATTCAAATATGATCTACCTGTAATAACAATTTGATTTGCTGAGCTTTAATAATATTATACATATAATTATTCTTATTTTCATTTTATTTTGATTGATTGTTGTTAGCTTTTGTTTTTATTAATAGTATTTATTTGTAAATGATACATAACTAATTGGTATTTTATATTTAATTTTTCATAATGGCATTGGCGGGTGATTTTTAATTAGGCACAGGGGTATTTTAGGCTAATTTTTATCATAATGATATTGGTGGGTGATTTTTAATTAGGCACATGGGTATTTTAGACTAATTTTTATCATAATTGTAATGGTGGGTGATTTTTAATTAGGCACAGGGGTATTTTAGGCTAATTTTTATTATAATGGCAGTGGTGGGTAATTTTTATTTTTCTATATTTCTCCGATTAACGTGGGAATTTCTAGACCTTGAGAGCGAACGTAGAGGCTTCGTTTGTTGACCAAATAATAAGATAATAGATAGAAGAGAAACTTTCATTATGTGGGAAATAGACTGATTTAACATGAGAGTACATGAAAATAGTATATCCTCTATGATAACCATTTGCAACTATTGCATCATCAGTACAACATAGTTCAACAGAAAAGAAACTTTCATTATGGGGGAAATAGACTGATTTAACCTGGGAGTACATAAAAATAGTATATCATCCATGATGGCAATTTGCAACTAGTGCATCATCAAATAAATGTAAGCTTTAATCTTGAACCACATGTTTCCATCATATTTTTTATATAAACAATCGAAAATCAGTCTGGATGTTCTATCATATTGTGGTTAAGGTTTACCTTCACGCCGACACTAACAATATCCAAGCTGGTCATGTTGGACTGCACATGTTTGGACAAGAGAGATGCAGATGATTCCTTGCCTGAAACATAAGCAGTTTCAGATTGCATATAGGCTCAAAGTGTCCCAAATGACGATAAACTAACGCCAATATAAGCAATTAAATACCTAGCATTCGAAAGCCACTTGATGAAGGCTTAGTGGTTTTTGTTTCTCCTAGGCTGCAGAAAGCAGATAACAACAATGCCACACAGGATGAAGTTAGCAGAGCAAATGCCCCATTTGGCAAAACTGAACCAGAGACATGAATGGCTTACGCGAATTCAGACTGATCTGGTCTATTGGTCTTGGAGTTCTTCTCCGAAACCAAATGCCACTGAAGGGTCTTTGCTGCAGGGGGAATCATTTTCAGTACACAAAGTTCTTAATACCATAATTTCAAATGTTTGCACAGAAGCAAGAAGTTTTTTTTTTTGAAACGAACCGGCAGGAGAGCTGCCCGCTATATTAAAAAGAAGGGTGCCCGACGGGCAAAACAAACAAAGGTAGCGCTGTACAAGGCCGAGCACAGGTCTCGCAAAAAAAGGTTGGAGAACCGGCCGTCCAACAAAGAAAAGAGAAACCACAGAAGCAAGAAGTTGAACCTGAGGAATAAGGTCTTGGTGTTGTGTCAAAATCAGCATTGCCTTGCATCTCGGAAAAAGCTTGCATTCTTTTATTTCCCGCATCTAGCTCGGAGAGAAAGTCAAAAGGTTAGCTAGGCATTTATCATTTCCTTCACTCCAGAATTGCATGTTTATTCTACAAACGCTTACATGGTACGATGTAATGTTTGTGGAGTCTTCTGGCAGCCCCCGTCATCTGCTGTTGCCTAAGGCCTTCTTTATCCGTGTAAGTTTGGCAAGTAAGGACTTGCTAGAATTGGACCATGAAAAATTCAGCTTTACTCATGTATTGCACTATAAGAACAAAATCCCTGCATTATGGCAGCAGGAGTACCTGGTTCAAGCATGCTACTTTCAACTCGAGGGTTGAGATTTCTGAAGCCTGCTGTTCGTACAGGTCTGTCAATTTGTAAGCAACTGTGCCAAGGTGGTCGACAGCATTGACCAGGGCCCTGACAGCGTAATCTTTTAAGTTGTCCAGCACCCTGATATCAAGAAGCACGGGAAAATGGATGAGAGAGTTCCTCACTCGACATGTTCTACTGCAGCACGCTCATTACTTTGCAGAAAGTTCTTAGTTTAATCAACACTGAACTGGACCAGGAGGACCCCGGTGACAGCACCAAAGACTAGCAGAAACTTGCAGTGCCCTTGTGTTCTTCAATAAACCACTTTTGCAGGGAAGTCAGGTACTCATACGCACACATCCATTACGCTGCAATTCCATGGAATATGTGGAAGTACGTGTAGTGCAGAATTCAGAATCTCCAAAGGAGACTGAAATAACCAATCCCTCACTAGAAAACTACAAAATTTACCTTCTGCATAACCAATCAGCCCGATACAATTATTTTTCTCGTATTGATGTCTCAAAGTTAAATCTCCACAAACTTCCCCCTGAGGCAATTGCCGCACTTTGCGCAGATGTCCTGAATTCCCGAACTAATGCTTCATTAAAACCTACTGTTCGTATACTTGTAATACCAAATGAGAAGATTAAGAAAATAGCTAGAAGGATCAGGAGACCATTGTGGGCTAGAAGCAACAGGTAAAACTGTTATCCGGTACTACTAGCCACTGACATATCTTTCCAGAAAAAAAAACTACTAGCTATAAGCCATTGATATGAATTTATTGCGGAGAAAACTTGAGTTGCTTTCAACAATTGCACGGCGGTGGGAATTCCGGGGCTACGGGACAAGAGGAATCTAGTCTTACATTTGCTTCTGCTCGCTGTGGAGGTAGGACTTCTCGCAGTACTCCGAGGCCGAGTAGAGCTGCGGCCGCAGGTTCTTGAGCTCCTGCAATCATGTCACGGGCAGCGATCGTAAGCACCAAACCAAGCAAGGACCGGCGGGGCAGCAGCCAGGGCTCCCGAGGAACCCAGATCTTTGAAACACCAATCCGAACGAGAGAGAGAGAGAGAGAGAGAGAGAGAGAGAGAGAGAGAGAGAGAGAGAGAGAGAGAGAAATGGATTGGTGAAAAATCAGGATCGTGTCGGATCAGGGCGGGTACCTGGAGCGCCTTGACGAAGCTTTTGCTGCGCTCCATGGACGCCTCGTCGACGGTGGTGGGCGCAGGGCCCGCCCCCGCCGCCGCCCCGGCAGGCTCAGCGCCAGGCCGCCACGCTTCGTGCTGCATCGCTCCCCTGACCGACACGCCGCCGCCGGCTCGCTCGGTGGGGGAACAGGAGCGGGTACGGCCTGGGGAGGAGGAAGCGGAGGCGCCACGGCACGTGAGGACGAAGCCAGGAACACGCGACGCGCCTCGCTCGGCTCCCCTCGCTTTGCCGGGGTGCCGAGTGGGTGGTGACGTCCCGGCGCAGCAGCGGGAGTGGAGGCGGGGCAGGTAATGGCGTGGGGTGGTGAGGTGGTGACCAGGTGGTGGTTGCCGCTGCCGGCTAGTAGCTTTTTGTTTAGGCCCGGGCCGGGCAGCCAGTCGATTGGGGCGAGGAGTGGCGGCAAGATTTGATTGGCGGCGAGGAGATTGGGGGATCGAGTGGAGGCTTCATCACTCGCAGCTCGCTGGTCGCTGCCGTGCCGGTCGGTCAGCCTGTCAGCAGCTACTGCTACTGCGAGATGGTGGATCTTGATTCTTGCTGCCGGGACGGAAAGCTTCCTTGCCCCGTCCGGTCATTGGATCCCGGTCGATTTCGTCCGTTCAGCCGTAGCTTTTGCCGCTTCCTTCGCCTTTGGCTGTTACCACTCTCCTTCCTCCTGTCTGTCCTGCTCTGTCCTCTGCTGTTCATTCTTTATGGTTGGTACGCTAACTTGTTTGGAGTAAACAACAAATCTTGCGGGTAGGCACACGGAGCAGGGTTTTTTTTTTTTGGTTAAGGAGGCGCAGCCACGGGGGTGGTTAGCGACAGCGGTTATGCTCTGGCTTGTGGTAAGGTATCGATTCGATGCTGCTGAAGTGAAGAACCAAGGAATCTTCTGACCTGACCACCGTGGATTGACAGTAGTAGCTCTAGAGACTAGAGGAACGGCTCCGTTTTCTATACCAGACAAGGCAAATTGTCGTGTCGCGCTCTGCCTGTAAACCCTTTTACGAACCAAGGCAATGTGATTGAGCATTGATGGAAAGTCAAACGATGTCGAAGCATCAAGCCTGCGCATTGATGGCAATGGAGATTGCATCCGGATGACGGGATCACCCACCGGATCCCATCCCCATGTGCAAAGCTGCGGCAGGAAGCAGACTTCAGTTCTGAACCATACGCCAGTTGATCTTATAAAGAGAGCGCCAAGACTGCTAGTCTACAAGAGCGGTCCTCGTCGTGCGGCATTCCGGGTTGTTAGGCCAGTCTCAGTGCTGGGTCATGAGGGTGTCATCTGCATTAATAATTGTGACACATTAGCAAAATTGCTGATTTAGCATGCAAATTAAGAAGAGAGAAGAAATCAGGGTCATCAAGATGACCCGCTGGTGGCGCGGTTCTCAAACGCATGACATGGAGATGACCCCAGCACCGAGGGTGTTCTTCGCGGACACAGATTCAGTGACTTACCTTAGGCAAGTCACACTGAGCCTTACCTCCTGCATCCATTGAATTGGCAGCACTGAACCATCACAAGCAGCAGAAACTTATCACTATGATAACAGTAGAAACTCAAGCATGATCCAACAATTGCTAATTTTTACAAGTCACCAGATTAATAATTAATAATTTGGAGCAACAAGTCTCTAATTCCAAAGCACCAGACGCATACATAGCATTAGACAAGTCTAATTTGAAGCAACAAGTGCTATACAACCACTATAAGGTAGGCCATTTCACTTATACAATTAGGCCCCAAAATACTATAATTAGCCTGTCCAAAATACTATAGCTGTGCCACAAAATGCTATAGTTAACCCTCTAACCATCTTGCAAATACTAGAAGAATAGATCTTGGTCAAGAAGATTGTTGACATCACAAATTGGAGTTGTCAAGATCTGAGTAAAGTTGGCAATGGCATTGTACTCTTGAAGCTCCATATTTGCTCCTCTGTGGTTGGCACCCTTGTCCACTTCTACTAGCGGCTGCGCATCATCATTTTTCTTGTGTTGCTGCAGCAAATTAAACTAATTAGTTTGGTAAAAAATGACTAGACTTTTGCTCCCTTTTTTGTTGGTGCATCATCATTAGTTCGGATTGCATTGGACATACCTTTGCTCCTTTTTTGTTGGTGCAGCAGGTTTGGTTGCCTTGTGCTTCCCCCCTTTGCATAACTTATCGAGCCAAGTTTTCTTCCGCCTTGAATTCTTTGACTGGACCTCTTTTTTCTTCAGCTTTGCAGCACTAAGCATGCTGTCCCTTTGTTGTACATTAGGATCAATATTTTCTTGATTCTTGCATGGTTCATTCATAACAATAGTAGATACATTGAGTTTTTCCTCTAGCTGAATACTAAGACAATCAAGTGCATTTTCTAACAGCACACAACATTCTTGCACTTTGGCTGCTTTATCCGCCAAATTGTGAAATTTATGAGACAAAAACTTGTATCGAAGTTGGGCTTCCCGTTTTGAATTTTCTACCACATTTCTTCCTTGCTTATCCTGTATACTTCCATTGCGTGCTTCTCTAGTCCATCTCTTTAGGATATAATGTGTGGGTAGTATCTTTATATTCATCAAATCAAGAACTTTAAGACCATGTGCACATAATATTCCTGTCCTATTGAACATTCCACAATTGCAAGAAACTTTTTGGGTCAAAGGATCACCAATCACTATGCGTTCCTCCTCATAACTTAAATCACCATGAAGACGCCCAATAGCAACGACATATTTGTTATCTTCTTCTAGAACTCTAGCACATGCAGCCATTGATCTTTCATATTCACTTTGGAAAGCTTCAAAAATTACATGAGTATATACTTGGCTTGCTTGAACTAACATAGGTGTACTCATTAGTCTTCTTGGCTGCTTCTTCCTTGAGTCATATTCAGATTGCACTTCTTGTTGTCTCTTTTCTTGCACTGTCCTCTCAAAATGTTTCAAAAATCGAACAATATCAAAATCTGATTTCAAATGCTTCTTCATTGCATTATTGAAGCTCTCATTTAGCTGTGTACTTCTCACTCCCAAGCTGAACACATCTCTCATATAACATTCAGCCCAATTTTCTCTCAACTTGTAGATACTATCTAGCCAAGTTTGCTTATGCACTTTAGATCTCATAACGTCAAATGCTTCTTGAAATTCGGTCTTGTCCTCAAAAGCATACATACAAGCACTAAAATCAGCAAGAATATGAGATTCATCTTGTTCTTCAATTGTATCTTCTTCTTCAACTTTATCTTCTTCTCCAACTTTATTTTCCTCTTTGTTCTTCATTGGAGACAAATGCTTGACAGCATTCTGCATTATGTGAAAGGTACACAAACCATGATATGATTCTGTGAATACTATCTTTACAGCTTTTCCCATTGCTGCATCTTGATCTGTGTAGATAGTTGTAGGTTGCTTACCATTATGAGCAGCTAAAAAAGTCTCAAACAGCCATGTAAATGACACTTCAGTTTCATCAAATAGAAGCACACCACCAAAGATAGTTGTCTCCCTAAACTGATTGAGTCCAAGAAAAACACCAAATGGCCTATACTCTTTGTTTGTGCCAAAAGTAGTGTCAAATGTGACAACATCACCAAAATGTGCATAATCAAGGATCATTTTAGCAACAGCCTAGAATATATTGGTTATATGCTCCTCACAATCTAGCTGCAAAGCATATTGGAATGCTGGGTTCTCTGCAATTTTATCATGAAAATACTTTAACATACTTCCAGCTTGCCCAAAGGCTAATTCTCTCTGTCTCTTGCTTTACAAATAATTTTTACGATCACGACAAGTGTAGACAAGGTTAAATGGTTCACCAACTTGACGACATGATAACTCATGTGCAGTTTTTTTGGCCTAATTCCAGAATCATCGGCTGTTTCAATTTCAAAAGCTTGCAATTCTGAAATTTTCCTTTGTGACGCCATTAAGTGGCAAGTCTCTGGCAATTGAAGTAGGTGGTTGTGCTCAAGCACAACATCAGTGACTTCATAATTTCCTTCCCCTCGGTCCAATGTGAGAGTCATCCGAGCTTTGCAATCTATTCTTGTTTCTGCTCTAAAACACTTGGTCACATGCTCTTTAAGACCTTTTCTCCGATGACCCTCATTAGCACAAACATATCTGCACGAAGTCACTTTTCCATCAAATTTGCTCAAATTTGTATATCTTTTCCTCACATCAAAGCCTTTATGACCCCCATATGCCAGCCAAAATGCCCAATCCTCTTCTGGATTTTTAAACCTCAAACCAACCTCAGGTATGCTCTTATCAGATATATGCACAAATTCTGCAATTGCCTTTCAGATTATCGATAGGTGAATCTGTTGTAGTTAATTCTGTCACAAAAATATAAAGTCCATGGGAATCTGAACTAATTGGCATCTCAATTCAATTAATTGCAGATCAATATGATGTCTGAATAACAGTCGTATAGTATGGACAAGAAAAGCAAAGAACGAGATGGAACTGACCTGGGTTCCCGAGAGGCGAAAGAGTCGATGCGGATTCATGGGGAAACGACGCAGAGGCACTTATCCCTCTCCTCCGTTGCAGCCCCTCCCTCTCCTTCTTCTGCGCGGCGTCGCCGTGGCGGAGTGGCCGGCCGTTCTTCCTTTCCTCCGCGTGGTGCCGCAGATAGACTCTGCCGCGTGTCTCCGCCTCCTTCAGGGGCAGCGCCAGAGCAGCGAGGTGCGGGAGAAGAGGAGTCCCTGGGCGGCACCAAGAACAGCGCAGCACGGGAGAAGCGGAGTCGGTGCGCGCCAAGTCCTCCCCGTTCCCGCGTGCGGTAAAAAGAATTGTTGCCTGGGTGAAAACGTGTGGGACCGAAGCCGGCGACCAGAGGGGGGTGAATGGGAGCCGATCAAAATTTCTTCGAAATTCAAATCGTCGGCCTATATTCCAAAATCTCCCAAACCCTCAAGCGTTCTGACCAAGTTTTGGAATAGCTATTGAAAAGCTAAACCAACACAAAAGGCCTCGAACGAGCGAGCGAACCCACGAAGCAAATTGGAAGCGGCTCGGAAAAACAGCCGACCTGATCTGCCTGGACCGGTCTGACCGGTACACTGGACCGGTCTGACCGGTCTTGCCTACCGGTCTGACCGGTGGCACCCAGAAACCCCCGAAAACTTGGATTCAAATGAAGAATCTCAACCAAACGACCACGAAAATCGATAAAACTTGGGGGATAGCTTCGCCCCTACCCCGTGAACATATCCCCAAAAGATCTCGTCCTAAAGATCAACGAATCTTGATAATTATGGAGGAGATCAAAAGGGATGGGGTTTTTTATAGAACTCAAGAAATCGAATCCGAACGAGCTAGTGATTCCAGAGGGTTTAGAACAGGGCTAGAAGCACAGGAATCACATCAAAGAACTCGTGGAACCATCGCAATCGTGTGCACCAAAAACGAAACCGAAATTCATCACAAACGGGCACAAAAACCAGGGAATTGAGTTGATTCAAAAACCCAGAGGGCACAAGGAGAATAGGGTCTCCTTTCCCAATCAAATCCCTTAAAAGGTTTCAACAATCCATGGACAAAATCAACTCAAACGAGAGGAACAGAGGGAGGGAGACGCAGGGGCGGCGGCCTGGGGAAACAGAGAATTCACGGACAAGTTCTAAAAGCCGCACTTGACCTAACACAAGTGAAGGGGTATTTATACCCGCGGGACCGGTCAGACCGGTGCGTTGGACCGGTCAGACCGGTTGGCCTGCAGCACCCCCTGTACATGATCTCATCCGACGGCCGAGGTTCTTTCTTCGAAACGAAGTCTTCTCCGCGATGCCGCCGTCTTGATGAAGACCCAGTCCGCGGTTTTGGAGGGTCCGCGAAACCCGGGTAGATGGCCGGTTTTGAGAAAACCGCGACAACCTCACGCGCGGGAAGATTCCCGCCTCCACGCCGTGGCCCTAGACGTCGTTCCCGCCTCGGCCTTCTGACGGCCCTAGACGCCGCCCGACGCCCGTCACCTCCTCGCCCGCAGCGAGGCCCTAGACGCCGTCGACGCCCGTCGCCTCCGTCAGTTCCGAGACCGACGCCCGTGCCTCCACGACTCGGCGTCTTCAACCGCCGTCCGCCTCCTTGGTTTTGTGGCACAAACCAAGAAACCCGCATTCCGTCGCCGCTTGCGCTCTCGATTCAGGAGTGGACGCCACAGCTGCCGCCCGGTCCGAGCTCCGGTCCCGGCTGCCCTTCACCGCTGTCCACCGCACGGTCCATCGACCACAGCACCTCCACGGCAGCTCCCCGTCGACACTCGACGCCCGTGTACCTGTAATCCAAAGACCAAGCGCACGATCACACCGCACGGTTGACAATTCACTCATCACAAGCAGGATAGAGTACTCAACATTCCTCAAAACGAGCTGCTGTGATGGGAGCCCTTGGATTGATTTGGACGACGGATGCAGCATCGCCAGGCTCAGTCACCAAATCCGCGTCTTCGCTTCATCCGAGATCCGGTGCTCCCCACTCCGCCGCCGTACCTCCCGCGCCCAAATTCCTCCGCCGCTCCCGCGCTCAACCCCCTCCCCTGCCTCTCCCGCGCGCGAACCCATTCGCCGCTCCCGCACTCTGCGCTCACGATCCCAAATCTCCCGCCGCCGCGCTCGCGTAGTCGCGTGCATGCTTGCACTGGGAATGATGTTGGCTTGTTGATCTATACCGTGTGAATGATGTTGGCTTGTTGCATACCGTGTGAATGCTGTGGCAGCAATGCCTTTTTCTCTCTCCCTGTTCGCTACCTTGAGTTTGAAATATTGTACGGATCGGATATGACATTAAAGTTAAATGAACCATATATATATATATATATATATATATATATATATATATATATATATCCTAGTATGTTGTTTTACAAATGATTACATAATTCACATGTCACATTTGATCACACCACCATTGAATAATTTAATAATGTAATATGTCTATGAAACTGTGTAATGACACTATGCACTGAGAGAGGTAGTGTCATGGCAGTGTCAAGCTGACATGTCTCTCTTAGTAACCGTGTGATGGCACTGTGCATTGAGACTAGCCTTAGGCGCATACGTGAGCCCATGAATGCTTCTGGTCTTTGGCTCCAGAACTCTAATTGCGAGATTGTGCAACTCCTTGATCAAATATTCAAATGTACCTTCTTCTTCTTTTTTTTGCGAGGAAAAGAGCTTTCCATTAACTTATTGGCTCAGCGTTGTCGCTGGCCCGCTAAGAGATGGGACCTCCACGACCTCTCGGCTGTTGTGTACCGCCTCATAGGCAGTGGCTTGGTTAAGGGAATGGAACCCACCGGAGCCATAGCGAAAGCGAGTCTTCATAGGGTGATTGTCACTGCTTACGGACCCGAACTTGGGTGATCTATCCATGACCAGGATGAAGCTTGGATGAAACTAAACAGAGGTCCGCATGCAACAAAAGAAATTGTATTTGCCTACTACTCCAACCTTGCCCTGAAAGGATATTCCTTTAATAATGCCAAAAGGGGTGGAGGGGATACGTATTTGTTGTTCTGGTCGATTAGGGGGTGCGGAAATAGCTAGAACTGAATGCGGAAAGTATGGAAAAACATCTTGTAATGTATTTAACCAGAAAATCAATTATGCTCCTGCGGAAGTATCTACTCGTAACGAAATTTCAGGTGTCAAAGTGCGGATCTCATATAGTCAAAATAAGAGGGGACGTGCTATATCCGACAATACAGTTTGGAAGACCATTCCATGCAAGGTCGATCTCCTGAGGACACATACGACCCAACTCCGCAATTGCATGAGCAGCTTTGTTACAAATTCTAGGAACATAAACAACCTTACTACAAATAAAATTATCCGCAATGAAGTTTTGTAGCTCAAGAATAGAACCTCCTATCAAAGCTAGCCGGTACGAATTATCCATCATGGCTCGCACCAGAATCAATGAGTCTGTTTCCAAAATGACTTTGCCCATACCAAGGTCAGCCGCTGCTTTTGCCCCCTGCATGCATGCTCTTATTTCAGCTTGGGGCGCGTCTTTCAGGTGCGAAAGCTTGCCAGCTCCAGCAGAGATTACTTCTCCTTCACCATCACGGATCACATACCCCCAACCTCCTTCTCCCGTATCTGCCAAGAAAGCACCATCTGAATTGATTTTGATGAAATTGTCAACCGGCTTCTGCCATCTCTGCAATGGCTTTGGTAAGTTCACGACTTCCCCATTGCCCAGGCGTATGATCTCTTCTGCATATCTCCCGATCAGGTATATCAGGTCGTGAACATCCCTTCCTGTTTCACCTTCTCTGATTTTGTTCCTCTCATTCCACCAGTGCCATAGCAAGACAATTATGTTCATTTGTACCCCCTCTTCCAATTGTAGTATGTGCTGAATCACCTCTTTGGGTGAGCTCTTCTCAGCAAGGGTCTTCCTGTGCTCTTCTAGCTGCATTCCTTGCCATACAGCTCGTACATTCTTGCATTTGAAAAAAAAAAGGTGTCCTCCATCCTCCATCATCCTGCTACAGACCACACATCGTATGTCCAATTCCATACCCTTATACTCTAAAACTCGCCTCAGAGCCAAACTGTTGTGTGCAAAACGCCACATAAAGTGCTTGATTTTACCTGGACACTTAAGTGTCCAAAGCTTCTTCCATTGAAGATTAGACACAGATTCTCCACTAGATGATGTTGCAACTCCCCCCTACTGCTCCTTTTTTCATGGTTCCTCTGAACTCTGTAAGCCGATTTGACAGAGAAAATACCTCTGTTGTCGAAGTGCCATGCCACTATATCATCTAGATCTTGGTGCACCAGGATGGACAGAATAGTATCAACATCCTGCTGCCAGAATGTTTGTCGAATCAGGTCCACATCCCATCTACCCGTTATTGGGTTGATCAATTCCTCTACTCGACCCCCAGAACATTGTGCCCCCTCGGTGTGATAGGTTTTATTGACCACTCCCTCGGCAACCACGGATCAGACCATATGTTTATCCTGCTCCTATTTCCTACACGCCATATAATTCCTTTCTTCATCACATCAATCCCCTTTAAAATACTTCTCCACGTATATGACATATTCCTGCCTGCATTTGCCTTTAAAACATCCCCATTAGTATAATATCTCGCCTTTAGCACACGTGCACATAGAGAATCATGGTTATGTATTAATCTCCACCCTTGTTTTGCAAGCATGGCCAGGTTGAATGTATGAATATCTCTCAACCCCAAGCCCCCCCCCCCCTCTTCTTTTGGGTCATTTAACTTGTTCCAGCTTATCCAATGCATTTTCCTCTTGTCATCCTGGTTACTCCACCAATACCGGCAAATCATTGTACTTATCTCATCACATAGGTCTTTTGTGATATCAAATGTACCTTCTTCTATGCTCAAAATAAATAGACAACCTAATATTAGCTTTTGGAGGAGTGGCAGCCAGGGGAATTTTCGATCGCCAGTGTTTTAAAAAAAAAAGGTGCATCCGCTGCATACCCAACAGGGCACCAGTGCACCACATTTGCTTCTGCCTGTTTTCATCATTAATCCATATAAACATTTATATTTTCCTCTTAGGGTTTAAATCCAACATGGACAAGTATTTGACACTTGAATCTCAACTCCCAACTATTGATAGCAGTTTTGGTAATTAGCTGGAAAGATATTGTTCATAATATTCACCACCCTCCTTTATGCGTGCGTGATTCAGGTAATGCATGAGGACGTTTTTCTTCAGTTCCGAACTTTATTTTCATATCATTGGAAATGTCTGACCTCAAAAAGGATGTGAGCTGCATCAATTTGCATAAATTTGGTGGAATATTTTTTGCCGTAGTACGCACGAGCACAAACAAATTTGCTGTCTTTTATTTGATATTGAATTACTCTGATGTCTTTAACAAAAAAAACACTTCAGTTATAATAAAAAATTCTCATGAAAATTTTTGCCACATGTAGCAATGCACGAACATTCAACTAGTTGAATATAGCTGAAGATAATATAGCTGAAGATAAGAGCCCCTGCAAATTGCAAAATGTATATATTTTCATAGCACTATCATATATAATTTCTTAATCATTGGCGTCTCCTTGTTCATAATCAAAGAGAAAATGAGAAACTGAAAACAAAAATATCACCAAGGAACATATGGCAGATTCATATACACTTCATAAATCTTAAGTTCATATGTGCATCCTATTTGTATTATACATGGAACTGGTGGACAGGCTAAATCAAATAGGCAACATGCTAAATCAAATAGGCACCAATAGCCCAGACTAAATATCACGATAGTTGGTGAGCTCATCATTATTAAATGTCAATATGCATATATGTATTATCAACTTCCTCAAAGGTCAACTCTTTTAATTATTTCAGCAGTCGCATCAAGCCAGTTGAACTAAGTAGCTAAGGCAGTCGAATTAACATACGTTGGTAGGACAAAGCAGTAGATAGTTCGAAGCATCAGAGGTGTAAATAAGATTGGTAGAACTAAGTAGCTAAGACGGTAAATGTTGCTATAGCATGCTTTGAGAAAATTTATAATCTACTAATACCTCCAAGAGAGTAAGAAGTGCATGCTTTGAGAAAATTTATAATCTACTAATACCTCCAAGAGAGTAAGAAGTGCAATCTTACATACTAGATCGATTTTATGTACCCTTGGATAGTTGGATTGTTGAAACCAATTGCTACTAGAACCGCGAGCAAAATGAAACAAAAATATATTTAAAGAAGATTTATTGAAAAAATCATGTAAATTAGTTTTCTAAGGAAGTTAGTTTAACTAGTTTTGTAACTAAATGAATTATGAATAAAGTTTTTTGTAATTATTCTTCATTTGAAAAAAATATCCAAACAATTTACATAACTTCATTAGAAAATTTATCCAAACAACCTTTAAAAATTATCTACATAAAAAAGGTTAGGAATGCATAAACATGCAAAAAGGGAAAGATTTTGGAAAAAAAAGGAAAAGGAGTTGTTTAAATAAATTTTAAGATAAAAATATAATTTTCTAAACCAAGCATCTAAATTAGATCCCACCATTATTTTCGTAGAATGAGATCTTAACATAAGACCACAATTATCTATATAGTGGTGGATGAATCTGGAGTAAATGTTCCATATCCGCAAGAAAATTATATATGTCTAGGTTATATCGTTCCCGTTAAGAGCTACAATTGTTGCTGAAAAAAATATGACAACTTTAACAACAAAAATTGTCCATATCAAACCAAAAATTACATACATGAAGCAAATGCGGGTATGGAGAGAAAAAGTTTATATACCTAGAGCAAAACATCATTATCTACAAGCAAGAGAAATATTTAAAAAGTTAGATGCTTGGAACAAATCATGTATACTAGTACAAGAAGTTGCACACCTTAAATAAAAATATAGGCGAGCTGAGCGTAGTTGAGATGGTAAGGTTTGTTGTGGTGGAACCTTCCCACTCGGATTCTAGTTCTCAACTCAGCGCGTGTGCTTATATTTTTTTGGATTTGTTTGGAGATTTAACTGGCGCTGGTACTCTTTGAGTGGTAGCCGACATGCCCGTCAACAGCAAGGCTCCTCTGTGGTAACTTCTTCAATCTTGAGAATCTACATGCTCAGACTCTCGGAGATGCTCATAAAAGTAGAGTTGCTTGCGTGCGTGTACTCATAGAAGGGAGTGAGTGTGCGTGCGTCTATGCATATGTACTGTATTTCGTAAAATATTTAAAACAAAAATATGATACAACTTCAATTTATGTATATACAACTAAAAGAAATAAAACAAAAAATAATTAGGGGAAGCTGTTTTCAGTCGGATACACACGTTATAAGGTCCGAACTTACTTCTTTTAGAACTATAGAGGGCAACTGCCAGCCTGAAGGTCCGAATTTAGTAATATGGATCAGTATAAAAAACAACCAAACTAATGTGCGGTGGGAGAAAAATTCGGCTCGAATGATCTCTCACTAAAAGAACAAAAGGGAGAAAGAAGTGGCTGGGGCGGATCCAGGCATCCAGCATTGGGTCTAGAGGGCTCTAGCCCCTACTACCCTGCCGAATCCCACCCCTCTAAGCTCCTCTACAGTTTTTAACCATGGATGGAAGAAAGCTTCCCTAACAGTTATCCTACATCCGCCACCGCGGGAAGACTTTGAGAGAGTGAGAGAGTGGTCGGAGGCTGACGTATGGGCTGACACTTTCACTAGCATTAACGTGCAAAAAATATGGTGCGTTGCTTGCCTCCGACACTCATCGGCCACTAGAGAATGGAGGTTTCTGTGGCGGAATCCAATTCCACACTCGCTCGCTGGGTTACAAACCAGCGATTGACGTTCGGCTCTGGTTCGCGGAGCCCACCCTGTGTTTCTTTAGCCTCCAGAGTGCTGCGCAGCATGTTTATTGTCTCATATTCTTTGCAGATGCAACGGTGAGAAAGCGGCTGCTGCACCAAGCCAGCAGTGTCGAGATTCATGCACAGGAGCTGCTATGTCTACTGCTAGTAAATGACGTGCGCCTTCGCGCGCGACCCATGCGATGTGAACAATTTTTTGATGTACCGTAGTTTGAAAAATCAATGTCTCATGTGGTTTATCGATATGTGCCTGATGGATATATTGTTGCAATACTTAATCTATGAAAGTAGTGTCAATATTAGAAATGGCGTATTCGTGCGGTTTCATACGTTTTTTCCGTTATAAAAATAGGATCTCAAATTGTTACAGGTTAGTTGCGTAAGACAAGGCTCTTTTTTCAAAAATAATTCTCTGAAATGCAGGTTGATTTTTCAGTAAATAGAAGGCAGCATTTGTGCAGACGAATTGCGAAAGGATTTTGAATTTTAAAATTTGCTCTATAACAATGTTGTTGATTTTTAATTTTTTATCGAATTTTATGATGAATAACTTTTGATTTTAGAGCGCTTTGGTGTTCAAATTGTACGTATAATGTTGCTCGTGTAGAGGTAATGAATGGAATTCGCTGTGGTTTGATTTAGGTAAAATCCTAGAGTTTTCCTTAAAATTCCTATGAGAGGAGTAGGACGTCGTGTTGATTTTGTGAAACATTAAGGTTTTCTTTGTATACTTACCTAAACCGGGAAAGTTGGACTGCGAGTTGATTTTGAAAAATTTTGTGGACTTCTTTGGAAATTTATCTAAGAGAGGAGGACGGACTGCGGGTTAATTTCGTAAAAGGTTGAGGGCTTTTTACAAAATAGCCAAAACTCGTATGATTTAACCGTTTGATCTGCCGATCCGACAGTCGGGAATCGCAGACGACGTGAACAACCTCTCTTTGCGTCTTTTGCCAGCCCTTTCATATATAGAAATCCTTTGTTCCAAGATTTTTTTATCAAATTTTGTTTGAATATCTTTCTTTAAAAAATCTTGGTGGTTTTTTTTGTCCCAACTTTTGAATTCTGGATTTTTTCTATTTTTAATTTATGCTAAATTTATTTTCATAATATTTGTTCATAAGTTATCTTCATATGATTTTGCTTATATTTTTTTTCATAAGTTATGCTCATAACTTTTGTTCTTGCATTATAAAATTTATTCATATATCTCTCTATTCATAATTTATGCACTTGTTCCCATATTCTTTCTGCTCATACTTTTACATACTAATTAATTTAAACTTTTGTTCATAGTTTTGGGATATAAAATTGGTGTTGTCCATTATGTGCAGGGACTAAAATTGACGTGCGTAACTTTTTTTTTCTTATAAACTTTATGTTGCATGTAAAGTTTGTGTTGTAAAATTTCAGAACAGGTTACCACAAACGATCTACGAATGATTAAATGATCCACGAATGACTAAAGAGAGTGAAATGAAATGGTAAAGAAACAAAGTGACCACCAATTAAAAAAAAGGAACCGAAGGTAAAATCAGCATAGGTAAAAAAAATAGCTCACGTGCAGTTCAGTGGTGGAAAAATCATCCCGACAGCATGTGCATGTCCGAAATCGATTGCTGCCGATCGTCCTGGCGAGCGCTTGTGAATTAGGAGACTCCGTTTGAGTGCATTAGATCTAACTCCAATGTGCGAAAACTAATAATTTGTTAAAAACTAGATAATTTTATCTTACTATTACTAATTGGAGGTTCGAGCCTCCACATGAAGCCACCAAGGATCATATCTGGACAATCTAAAAATATAGAGAATCCCTATAAATTGTCACAAAAATCAGAAATATCCGGTCATCAATCCAACAACTCTAATTATAATAACCATCAAATTTGTTATCTTTTCTAATAAATTACTCAACTCTGCTATTATGAAAATAGACTAAAGTAACCTCTTAAACATATATTTTAATTACCCACCTCTGCCATTTTACTATTACTAATTGGAGACTCCTTTAGAGCTTCCACATGAAGTCACCTAGGATCAGAGGTGAACACTATAAAAAAATAAAGAAATCCTATAAATTCTCACAAAAATAAAAAACATTCAGCAATCGATCCAACAACTCTAATTACCCACCTCTGCCATTATAAAATAGACTAAAGTAACCCTCTAAACATGTATCTAAATTACCAAACTTTGCCATTATAAAAAAAATCTAAAGTAACCCCCTAATCTTTGTGTAAATTACGCACCTATGCCATTATAAAAATAATACAAATACCCCCCTAAATTTGCATATAAATTATCTAATGTCATTATTAGTACAAGTTAAATTACTTCTAAATCTAAATTTAAATTATATAATTATAATAAAATATTAAAGTGCATCAATATTAAATTCTAAATTACTATTTGTATCATTATTAATATATTTATATAAAAATACAACCCACGATATATGTCACCATATGTTTATATATGATGGAAGAGATAAGAATTCTAATTCACAAACAAATAGTTCAACAAAATATATATCGAATACATACGGAGGTGTGATGCAAAATAAAATATATTGTAATTAGATAATGATAAATACATTATAGAGTATATGTTAGAACATTTAATAGATGAAAAAGGGCATGATATAGATAATTATAATTGTTGACCTCATTCTTATATTAATTATAATTAGCTCGTGCGTGAGCACGGGTTGATAGACTAGTTATAGTAAACTACCCACCTGTTCCATTATAAAATAATATAAATACACCGTAAATTTGTATATAAATTATCCAATTATGTTATTATTGTTACAAGTTAAATTACTCCTAAATCTAAATTTAAGTTATATAATTATAACAAAATATTAAAGTGCACCAATATAAAATTCTAAGCTACTATTTTTATCATTATCAATATATTATTTATATCATTGTTTATATAAAAATACTACACATGATATATGTCACCATATATTCATGTATTATGGAAGAGATAAGAGTACCAATTCACAAACAAATAGTTCAACTAAATATATATCATATACATATGGAGATGTGATGCAAAATAAAATCTATTATAACTAGATAATGATATTTTAGAGTATGTGGTAGAATATTTAATAGATGAAAAAGGATGTGATATAGGTAATTATAATTATTGACTTTATTATTATAATTATTATATTAATTCTAATTAGCCCAGAGCATGGGTTGATAGACTAGTTTTGAACCAATAGGAATATAAACAGATTTTTTTTGTTCACCCCTTACCACGCTCGGTCCTGATCAAACTGCCTATTCCCTTTTTTACACCAAAACTCGTAGTTCCTCTGATCAGCGCAACCCGCCGCCTACCTACAACAGGAAGGCTGCGGACCATGCAAGGTGCAGTGACGCGAACACGAGCCAACTCCCAACCCGAGCCGTAACGGGGTCACGACTGCCGGAAGCAACCGATGTGGCCACGCCATCCACGGCGCCGGGGCGGCCACCGGCGGTGCCATTGATCCAGACCAGGTGCTGCGTGGTGCGGCTCCTCACGCTGTCACAGTCCAAGACGCCGGCAAGCGAGACGACGCCCTCGAGGCCTTCCTGCTTGGTGTCGTAGCACAGCCCTTCGTTGCCGCCGACGCGGAGCTTCTTGCCCAGCCGCCACATCATCTCCTTGCCGAACGGTATCGGCCCCACCAGCCTGTTGCCGTCGACGCGGAGCTCGCTCGCCCTCTCCAGCCGCCGGAAGGTCGCCGGTATGACGCCGGTGAACTGGTTGCTGTCCAGCCGCAGCACCCGGAGCTCGCTCAGCTCCCCGATGGACTCCGGGATCGTGCCGGCCAGGCCCATTCCGGAGAGCACCAGCGTGGTCAGCGCCTTGAGGCCGGTGAAGAAGCCACCGGGCACCGTCGTGAACTGCATCCGGTTGTCGCTGAGGATCAGCGACCGCAGCGACGACAGCCGGCTGAGCGCGGCCGGGATCGGGCCGGACAGCGCGTTGTGGCTGAGGTCCAGCAGCATCAGTTCTGGCAGGTCGCCGAGCGCATCGGGTATCGTGCCTGCGAGGCCGTTCTGGCTGAGGTCAATCTTGAGCAGAGACCGGCATTGTCCGAGGCTCGCCGGCACCGGGCCCTGGAGCGCGTTGTGGCTGAGGTCCAGGATGCTGAGGCGCTGGAACTTGAACGGCGGCACCGGGCCGGCGAGGCTGTTGTAGCTGAGGTCGAGCATCTGGAGGTGGCTCAGGGACTGGAGGGTGGCGGGGATGGCGGTGGTGAGCTGGTTGCCGTGGAGGTCGAGCACGCGCAGCGCCTTGAGGTTCCCGAGCTCGGCGGGGATCGGGCCGACGTGGCCGTTCTGGCGGAGCACGAGGGACTGGAACGCGGGGCCGAGGCGGCCGAGCAGGCCCGCGATGGGCTGCGGGTTGCCCGTGAAGCAGCGGTAGAAGAAGAGCGAGCGGAGGTGCGGGAGCGCGAGCACGGCGGGCGAGAGCGTGGCGGCCGCCGCGTCGCAGGCCGGGAACGCCGTGTCGTCGGAGAGCGCGCCGAAGGCGAGGGAGACGACGTGGTAGACGCCGTGGCGGTCGGGCACGCACTCGATGCCGTGCCAGCGGCCGCGGCACACGTCCGGGATGCCCCACGCCCAGCCGTTGCCCGTGGCCGCCATCACCTCCTGCACGGCGCGCTGCTCGGCCGGGTCCGTGCGCGCCCGGTCCGAGAACCCCGTCTGCGGCGCGTCCACCAGTGCCGCGGCCGACGTGTCCGGCACCACCACCGTGAACTCGCCGCGGCAGCGCGGCGGCAGCAGGGCGCCGACGGCCAACGCCGCCACCAGGACCATGATCGGCGACCACGCCGCCGGAGCCATTCGCAACGTGCTTAAATTGCAACTAGCTCGATCGCCGCACGGGCAGAATGGCGCGCGTGGGATACTGGGAGTTGTCGTGTCGCGGCCGTTGGAGGCTGGAGCTGGATGGGAAGAGTGGCAGAGGGCGCAGGTTTTATAGTGTCAGAGGGGGCAGAGAGACGCGACGCAGTGCCCGCATTGAATTCAGAGCCGGGCGAGTAAATGCAGGTCACGGGATTGGGGAGAAGGGGGGAGTGAATGAACTGAGGATTTGCCTGCATTCAATTGGTTTCACGGGAAATCGGGTCGAAGTGATACTGCTCGCGTTCATCAATGGCATGGGGGATGGCCGGATCCCGGATGGGGCACTTCGCCTCGCCATCGAGCGTTCCGGGCGATACCATCTGCTCGATCGTGTGTCGTCTGATTTAGCTTAAGAGAACGTGCTGTTTAGCGTCTTTGTTTGCCCCTTCAAGACTTTTACGGTCTGATGAATTGGCTGCTCCAACCCTGCAATCTGAAACTGATCCGGACAAGAAATGGAGATGACGCTGAGCCCTGAGCACTGCATGTTGATCAAGCTGGCAATTTATGTGCAGCATTATGTGCATACTGAGACGGGCAGACTGCTCTGCACCGTTTGGGATCTAGTAAGACTGTTTGGATCAAGTGACTAAAATCAAAATGACTAAAAGCAGTGACTTTTTTTACAGCACCAGAGCACTCAAAAATCATGCAAGGCCTTGTTTAGATGCGATAAGTTTTGGATGTAATGTATTGTAGCACTTTCGTTTGTATTTGGTCATTATTGTCCCGTCATGGGTTAACTAGGCTCAAAAGATTTGTCTCGCAAATTATAGTCAAACTGTGTAATTAATTATTTTATTTAGCTATATTTAATACTTAATGCATGCGTTCAAAGATTCGATGTGATGAGGAATCTTGTAAAGTTTTGAAATTTTGAATGCATCTAAACAAAACGTTCGATTTGCGGGCTGCTTGGCTGGCTGCAAGAGCAGCAGCTCTAGCCCAGCCATAAATGCCCAGCAGAACAGGGCGTTAGTTGGCACCCATGTCGACCATGCCCTCAAACATGGGTGGGCTGACGAGAATTCTAGGGACGCGCCTAACAAGGCTCACACACGCACACACCTACACTCACACACATTAGCCTCAGCACCCCTCAGGGGATAAATCCTGGATCATCCCTGACAGGGATCGAAGCGTGGTGGGCTGCCTGGGCACCGCTAGAGATAGCCGCCAAGCTCTCGGCTCATTCACGGTGACTAAATTTTAGTCACCCTAGTTTGGATCTGATGACTAAAAGTAACTAAAAATCGATTAGTATGGGACTAAAGTTCCATTGAAGCATTTGCGTGGTACTGATGCCGCCGTGTCAATGCAGTGCTAACAGTGTCATACTGTCACCTTTGTTAGTGTCACTGCTTTTGCTTTGATGCTGTCAGGTTGACAGTCTACAATTTTTTTTTCTAAAAACATGATCCATATACTTGTTTCAGTTTACCTGGTCCGTTGTAGAACTCAAAAGGAACACTCAAAAAAGAACTGCACAATGCAGATTAATTTTACCTGCTTTCCTCCAGCCTCTGCAAACCCATATCAGAAACCCACCAGTAGTTTCGAATCTTCCAGTTGCATGCAGTGGCAACATGCTCTGTCTGACTGTCTCCGTCTGCACTTCCTCTGTCGCAGTAGCAGGGCCAAATTGCTGCGCAGGCTCAAATAACACAGAAGAGAACGGGAGAGCAGGAGTAGAAAATTTTTTCCGGCCCATTATAAGGCCCAGGGCCTCCTCACGTCTTAGTAAGCCCACAAAGCCAGCTCAAATTCAGACCCAATACAGGCAAGGTCCCTCCTGAGGTCGTAAATAAATTCACCAATTCCAGAATAATTCTAGTAAGGCTGAGTTTAGTTTGCGAAAAAGTTTGGATTCTGAAGAGTGTAACACTTTTGTTGTTACTTATTTGATAATTAATATTTAATTATAGACTAACTAGGTGTATAGCTCGCGTATTTGCGCGGCTAGTATTGAAAATTCAAAATTTTGCAAGTCGTTGTATCCTTACTTAAATATTATACTATTTTTTATCATACATCATCATGTTCATTATCGTAAATTATGTTTTATTATTGGTTAAAACAATTCAAATATGATCTACCTATAATAACAATTTGACTTGTTGAGCTTTAATAATATTATGCATATAATTATTCTTATTTTCGTTTTATTTTAATTGAATGTTCTTAGCTTAAGTTTTTATTAATAGTATACGTTTGTAACTGATACATAGCTAAATAGTATTTTATATTTAATTTTTTATAATAGCATTGGTGGGTGATTTTTAATTAGGCACAGGATATTTTAAGCTAATTTTATCATAATGGCAGTGGTGGGTAATTTTTTTATTTTCTCCGATTATCGTAAATTATGTTTTATTATTGGTTAAAACAATTCAAATATGATCTACCTATAATAATAATTTGATTTGTTGAGCTTTAATAATATTATGCATATAATTATTTTTATTTTCGTTTTATTTTGATTGATTGTTCTTAGCTTTAGTTTTTATTAATAGTATATGTTTTTAATTGATACATAGCTAAATGATATTTTGTATTTAATTTTTTATAATGGTATTGGTGGATAATTTTTAGTTAGGTACAGGGGTATTTTAGGCTAATTTATCATAATGGTAGTGGTGGGCAATTTTTATTTTTTTGCTTTTCTCCGATTAACGTGGGAATTTTTAAACCTTGAGAGCGAACGTGGAGGCTCCGTTTGTTGACTAAATAATAAGATAATAGATTATGCTTAAAAAATTCGTCTCGTGCCAATCAGTTGAATTGTATAATTAGTTATTTTTTTCAACTGTATTTAATGCTCCATGCATGTGTTCGAAGATTCGATGTGATGGGTAATGTAGGAAAAAGTTTGGGAACGGGCCTAACCTGCGGCATGTCTCATTTGTCATTTCGAATATACTTTAGTCATATTTTTATATGTTAGCTAGGCTCTTGTTTAGATACATAAAATTTTGATGTAAAATACTGTAGCACTTTCGTTTGTATTTAGTAATTATTGTTCCGCCATGAGTTAGCTAGGCTCTAAAGATTCGTCTTGCAAATTATAGACAAACTGTGTAATTAGTTATTTTGTTTAGGCCCTGTTTAGATCCCAAAACGCAAAATGCAAAATTTTTGTAAATCGCTTGCATGGTGTACTAAATGTAGTCGAAAAATAAATCGCATTACACAAATGGATTGTAAATCGCGAGACGAATCTAATGAGCCTAATTAGGACGTGATTAGGCACTAAATTGCTACATTAATGCTACAGTAAACCTGCTCTAATGATGGATTAATTAGGCTCATTAGATTCGTCTCGTAGTTTAGAGACGAGATCTGTAATTAGTTTTGTGATTAGTCTACATTTAATACTTCAAAAGTTGAAGATTTTCTTCAAAAAATGCAAAATGAACTAAACAAGGTCTTAGTTACATTTAATATTTCATGCATGCGTTCAAAGACTTGATGTGATGGAGAATCTTGTAAAGTTTTGGAATTTTGAAAACATCTAAACAAAGGGTAGGTCATGGTGTGTATACATGCATCTTTGGTTACAAATCTGGCATGCTGCCGAGGGACCAGTCAGCCTAGCTTATGATGACCCGCTAGCAATCCAGACAGCCTAACCTTTGTGCTGGGGCTCTGCACCTGACCTCCTGAAACACCGAAGCTTGCCGCGTTCAGCTTATCAGAAAGGTACTCGTGTCCACCAAGTAAACACCCCATCAGGCGAGTCAGAGCTCTGCTGGGTTACAGTAAGAAAACGTGCCAGCTCCCAAGAGCTAGCGACGTACTCTACGCACGTTCGATCCGGGAGTCAAAACTAGTGCCAGAACATGCGCAGGAGGGAACTGCAGTCGCCGCTGCCTGCAAGTTGGCGGAGAGCCGGAGCGCGTTGAACGGATAACCGCAGCTCCGGCGTCGGCGGATGTCCTCGGACCTGTACCGCGCCGCCGCTGCAACTACCAGTCACCGCCGGGTCGATACGCGCGAGGTTTCCCGCAGGAATCCGGCCGCTCCTGCTCAACCGACGGACCGGTCGGGAGGCCGGCCGGTGTCGCGGCGCATGAAAGGCAAGCCCGTGGCCAGTCCAGTCCCGCGCATCTCTCTCCTCCGGTAGTAGTGGCGTGCCGCTGCTAGTGACGTGTCTCCAGAGGCATTGGCATGCATGGAGCGTGCCGCTGTGCGTGCTGTAGATACTGCTCTGTGTTCCTTTCTTGTCAGAAGGAACTCGGCAAGTCAGGGCCGTGTTTGGTTAGTTTTCGTGTTTTTACTGTAGCAACTTTGACCCAAAATTTAGAGTAGCAAACGAAGTCTAGTTACAAAACCACCTCCACAACCCCCGTGTAAATCGCGAGACGAATCTAATGAGGCCTTTGACCGCACGATTAGAGGATGGTTACTGTAGCATCACTGTAGCAAATCATCAATTAATTACCATCATTAGATTCGTCTCGAAAAGTTACACCCATCCCTAAAAAGGTTTTGCAAATAGACTTCATTTAGTACTCTATGTACGAAATTCTCTTCTCGAAAAAACGTGCGCGAAAAAACTCACATGTAAACAAACACGGCCCAGGAGCACATGATCTCCAGTGATCCGCGCATGGACCAAGCAAGCGTCGCCAAGAGCCCGAGTCCCCGAGAGGCCGAGACGATGCGTGGAATGGCAACAGTATTTCCCCAATACATCCATGAAAGGGCCGGGCTTAGCTGTAAGCTGATTCAACCAGTACTGCAAACTTCAACCCCAAATCTTCAAGACCAGAAAATTTAATTAATTAATTAACGTTCATACTTACTCAAGTCCACACGACTTACATATATACCATATATATATATATATATATATATATATATATATATATATATATATATATATATATCGGTAGATTTACAAATTAACCAACATATTTTCCTCTCCCACTATATCCTCATCATCACAAAAATGCTCCAAGGATACCCGAGCATGTGTGCCGTAGTATGTCCGACCGTTATAATGCATCCACGGCGACCAACTGCTCTCTGGCCTCTGGGCGATCGATGCGTGCGTTCTTCCGCTTCTTCTCCGGCCGGCGACCCCTTCTCCTTCCTTCGTACTGAAGAGAACGAAAAAAAAAAACCCCCGCTATGTGCAGCTAGCTAAGCATCTAGCAGCTATGCGACGTGAGACCGCGGCGAGCTAGAGCCGGTGGTCACGGCTCGGCCCGGGATTTGGCGGTCTCGGTGTCGCCGGCGTCGGACTGCGCCGGCTTGGAGGAGAGCGAGAGCACGAGCTCCTTCATGTCGGAGCTGGACGAGCGCAGGTGCGCCAGGATCTTGCTGAACTTGGGCTTCTTCCGGGTGATGGCGATGGACACGTCGTTGGGGAAGAGGTCCCGGAGGACGAAGGCGTGGAACACCGTGGTCACCAGCAGCCCCGCCATGGTGACGGTGGCGATGCCGGAGAGCCCGATGGAGAGCGCCTGCGTCAGCACGTTGGTCACCTCCGCCGCGTAGGTGATGGTGGCCACCGACGCGCCGGTCATCGGGAACGTGTACGCCCACCACGCCAGCGAGAAGCGGAAGCCCCGGAAGAAGTTGATCCGCACCGCCTGATGGAACCATGATATACATCAACGGTCAGAAATCATCGATACCAGCCATGACCGACACGAATGTGCATGCTACTAGCTCGACCGTGCGTGCTTGGTGTACCACCGTACCAGTGACATGTAGAGGAAGAGCGCGATGAAGTAGGCGATCCGTGCGCCGGCGTCGAACTGGCCGTTGATCCTGGCCCAGGCCATGGACGCGACGCTGGGCGCGGCGACGAAGAGGAAGAAGACCGGGTGGAGCTCCTTGGGGAGCGTCACGTTGGTGGGGAGGCGCTGGTAGAGCGTGACGAAGAGGACCACGTAGTGCGCGAGCCCGACGGCGAAGAAGAAGATGGGGCCCTCGCGGAGGCCCATCTTGGCGCCCAGCAGCGCGCCGACGAAGTTGCCGACGATGGACAGGTGGTTGGACGGGTTGGCCACCTTGGACAGCCGGCGCTGCCCGCCGGACATCCACTGCCCGTAGATCTTGATCTCCAGGCAGAAGATGGGCGCCATGAGCCCGTACCAGACGCCGTGGTGCATCCCCGCCACCAGCCGCGGCGCGCCCAGCACCAGGAACAGGCCCGCGATCCACGGCGCGAAGAAGAAGTTGGCGCGGACCGGGTGGTGGAACTCGCGCCGCACCGCCTCGAAGTAGAAGACCACCTTGAGCAGGTAGATGACGGAGACCAGCGCCGTCAGCGCCACCGCGGCGTACCACAGCACGTGGCTCGCCACGGGGCTCACGTGCAGGAACGCCGTCGGCGGCGCCGACGCCAGCGTCTTCCACAGGATCGACTGGCTGCTCACGCCCAGGCACATCCCGAACGCGCTGATCGGGAACCGCAGCAGGAACGGCCACTTCTCGTCTTCCGGGAGCACCGGCACCTCCGTCGCCTGCATGGCACGCACGCCAAGTCTCAGATTTTTTTTCCGGCCCCGGCAGAAAACGAAACCGACACGTCCTTGTCACGCCAAGCGTGTGGTGCTGCTTACCCTGAGGGTGTCGAGCTCGGGGCCTTCAAGGGCATCGAAGTAGCGGGCGGCGGCGGGGACCTGGTCGGTCTCCTCCTCGGAGATCTTCGAGTCCGGGGACGTGCCGTCGGCGGGCTCCTGCGGGCGGCCGCGCAGGTTGGACAGCTGCCGCTCGAGGCGGCCGGAGAAGGT